>NC_135327.1:23906674-24574263 GCF_023851605.1 Tamandua tetradactyla | reverse complement strand
GGGCTTGGAATTTGAAGCCATTAAAACCAGCCTACAACCTCACCTCTGTTTCCACCATGCCCCCAGCAGGGAGAGTCTGCCAAAGTTAAAGGTAGCACATCATCTTATGCTGGTGAGACCTGCAGGTGGACAAGTGCCACACACTGGGCAGGATGAGAAAAACAGAGTCCAGACACTTCACAAGAAAG
The DNA here is from genome assembly GCF_023851605.1 of Tamandua tetradactyla. NCBI lineage: Eukaryota > Metazoa > Chordata > Mammalia > Pilosa > Myrmecophagidae > Tamandua > Tamandua tetradactyla. Next base: position 24,574,075 of record NC_135327.1, on the reverse strand, counting down.
TCTTTCAACCTGCTGGGTCTCACCCTCAGGGAATGCTGATGCAGGTGATTCTTTCCTCCTGACAGGAGGTCAGTTTGGTCTGGGAAAATCCAGCTGGGTTCTATAATACCTAAGTAGACCCTCCTAAGGGTGGGAGGAAAAAGGCACCATACAGGCAGGGCAAGAAACAAGAAAACAAGAACTGAAAAATTCTCCTCTGTTAAACAAAACCTAAGCTAGAGGTCCAGAAAAAGCTGAACTGAATGTCAAAGAACAGACAGACAACAAATTCATCCAGCAAGAAAACGCTAGGTAAAAAAAGTGAAAACAATCTCCAGAATAAACTAATTAAGGCAATAAAATGCCTAGATGCCAGCAAAAAATAACACATCACACTAGGAAAATTGAAGCTATGGCCCAGTCAAAGGAACAAACCAACAATTCAAATGAGATACAGGAGTTGAAATAATTAATTCAGAATATACGAACAGACATGGAAAACCTCATCAAAAATCAAATCAATGGATTGTGGGAGGATATAAAGAAGAAAAGGAATGAACAAAATGAAGAAATTGAAAGTCTGAAAAAACAAATCACAGAACTTATGGGAATCAAAGGCACAGTAGAAGAGATGAAGAAAACAGTGGAAACCTACAATGTTAGATTTTGAGAGGCAGAAGGTAGGATTAGTGAACTGGAGGATGGAACATCTGAAATCCGACAAGGAAAAGAAAATATGGGGAAAAAATGGAAAAATATGAGCAGGGACTCAGGGAATTGAATGACAATATGAAGCGCACGAATATACGTGTTGTGGGTGTCCCAGAAGGAGAATAGAAGGGAAAAGGAGGAGAAAAACTAATGGAGGAAATTATCACTGAAAATTTCCCAACTCTTATGAAAGACTTAAAATTACAGATCCAAGAAGTGCAGCATACCCCAAAGAGAATAGATCCAAATAGACGTACTCCGAGACACTTACTAATCAGAATGTCAGCGGTCAAAGAGAAGAGAGAATCTTGAAAGCAGCATGAGAAAAGCAATCCATCACATACAAGGGAAGCCCAATAAGACTATGCATAGATTTCTCAGCAGAAACCATGGAGGTGAGAAGGCAGTGGGATGATATATTTAAATTGTTAAAAGAGAAAAACTGCCAACCAAGAATTCTATATCCAAAAAAATTGTCCTTCAAAAATGAGGGAGAAATTAAAACATTTTCAGACAAAAAATCACTGAGAATTTGTGACCAAGAGACCAGCTCTGCAAGAAATACTAAAGGGAACACTAGAGACAGATATGAAGACAGAAGAGAGAGGTGTGGAGAAGAGTGTAGAAAGGAAGACTATGAGTAAAGATAAAAAGAAGGAAAATTAGATATGACATATAAAATCCAAAAGGCAAAATGGTAGAAGAAAGTACTACTCATACAGTAATAACACTAAATGTTAATGGAGTAAACCCCCCAATCAAAAAACATAGACTGGCAGAGTGGATTAAAAAACAGGACTCATTTATATGCTGTCTACAGGAAACGCATCTTAGACCCAAGGATAAACATAGGTTGAAAGTGAAAGGTTGGGAAAAGATATTTCATGCAAATAACAATAAAAAAGAGCAGGAGTAGCTATACTAATATCCAACAAATTATACTTCAAATGTAAAACAGTTAAGAGAGACAAAGAAGGATACTATGTATTAAGAAAAGAAGCAATTCAACATGAAGGCATAACAAATAAATATTTATTCACCAAGCCAGAATGCTCCAAAATACATGAAGCAAACACTGAAAACAGTGAAAAGAGAAATAGACACATCTACCGTAATACTTGGAGACTTCAGATCCCCTCTCTCATCAATGGACAGAACATCTATCCAGAGAATCAATAAAGAAACAGAGAATTTGAATAATACAATAAATGAGCTAGATTTAACAGACATTTATAGAACACTACACCCCACAACAGCAGGATACACCTTTTTCTCAAGTGCTCATGGATCATTCTCAAGGATAGACCATATGCTGGGTCACAAAGCAAGTCCCAATAAATTTAAAAATTGAAATCATACGAAACACTTTCTCAGATCATAAAAGAATGAAGTCGGAAATCAATAATAGGCAGAATGCCAGAAAATTCACAAATATGTGGGAGTTCAACAACACACTCTTAAACAACTAGTGGTTCAAGGAAGAAATTATGAGAGAAATCAGTAAATATCTTGAGGCAAATGAAAATGAAAACAAAACATATCAAAATTTATGGGATTCAGCAAACACAGTGCTAAGAGGGAAATTTATTGCCCTAAATGCCTATATCAAAAAAGAAGACAGGGCAGAAAGTTGAGGAATTAACAGTCCACTTGGAAGAAGTAGAGAAAGAACAGCAAACTAACCCCAAAGCAAACAAAAGGAAAGAAATAGTGAAGATTAGAGCAGAAATAAATGAAATTGAGAACATGAAAACAATTGAGAAAATCAACAAAAACAGAAGCTGCTTTTATGAGAAAATCAATAAGATTGATGGACCCTTAGCAAGACTGACCAAAAGAAAAAGAGAGAGGATGCAAATAAATAAGATCAGAAATGGAAGAGGAGACGTAACCACTGACCCCACAGAAATAAAGTATTGATAGGAATCTATGAACAACTTTATGCTAATAAATACAACAATGTAGATGAAATGGACAACTTTCTAGAAAGGCATGAACAACCAACTTTGACTCAAGAAGAAATAGACGACCTCAATAAACCAATCACAAGTAAAGAAATTGAATCAGTCATTAAGAAGCTCCCCAAAAAGAAAAGTCCAGGACTGGATGGTTTCACATGTGAATTCTACCAAACATTCCAGAAAGAATTAGTACTAATCCTGCTCAAACTCGTCAAAAAAAATTGAAGGGAGGGAAAGCTACCTAACTCATTCTACAAAGCCAACATCACACTCATACCAAAGCCAGACAAAGATATTTCAAAAAAAAAAAAAAAAAGAAAGAAAGAAAACTACAGACCAATCTCTCTAATGAATATAGATGCAAAAAATCCTCTACAAAATTCTAGCAAATCGAATCCAACAACACATTAAAAGAATCATACGTCATGACCAAGTAGGATTCATCCCAGGTATGCAAGGATGGTTCAACATAAGAAAATCAATTAATGTAATACACCATATCAACAAATCAAAGCAGAAAAACCACATGATCATCTCGATTGATGCAGAGAAGGCATTTGACAAAATTTAACATCCTTTCTTGTTGAAAACACTTCAAAGGATAGGAATAGAAGGGAACTTCTTCAAAATGATAAAGGGAATATATGAAAAACCCACAGCTAACATCATCCTCAATGGGAAAAAACTGAAAAGTTTCCTCCTAAGATCAGGAACAGGGCAAGGATGTCCACTATCACTACTGTTATTCAACATTGTGTTGGAAGTTCTAGCCAGAGCAATTAGACAAGAAAAAGAAATACAAGGCATCAAAATTTGAAAGGAAGAAGTAAAACTCTCACTGTTTAAGGATGATATGATACTGTATGTCGAAAACCCCAAAAAATTTACAGCAAAATTGCTAGAACTAATAAATGAGTACAACAAAGAGGCAACTTACAAGATCAACACTCAAAAATCTGTAGTGTTTCGACACTCAAAAATCTGTAGTGTTTCTAGTAATGAACAATCTGAGGGGGATATCAAGAAAAGAATTCCATTTACAATTGCAACCAAAAGAATAAAATATTTAGGAATAAATTTAACTAAAGAGACAAAAGACCTATACAAAGAAAACTACAAGAGATTATTAAAAGAAATCACAGAAGACCTAAATAGATGGAAGGGCATACCGTGTTCATGGAGTGGAAGACTAAATATAGTTAAGATGTCACAGATTCAATGCAATACCAATCAAAATCCCAACAACTTACTTTTCAGAAATAGAAAAACCAATAACCAAATTTGTCTGGAAGGGCAGGTGTCCCAAAGAGCTAAAAATGTCCTGAGGAAAAAAAAAATGAAGTCGGAGGTCTCATGCTACCTGACCTTAAGGCATATTATGAAGCTACAATGATCAAAACAGCATAGTACTGGCATAAAGACAGATATATTGACCAATGGAATCGAATAGAGTGTTCAGATATAGACCCTCTCATCTATGGGCAATTGATCTTTGATAAGGCAGTCAAACCAACTCACCTGGGACAGAACAGTGTCTTCAATAAATGGTGCCTGGAGAATTGGATATCCATATGCAAAAGAATGAAAGAGGATCCATATTGCATACCTTATACAAAAGTTAACTCAAAATGGATCAAAGACCTAAACATTAGATCTAAGACCACACAAGAAAATGTAGGGAAATATCTTATAAATCTTATACTTGGAGGTGGTTTTCTAGACCTTACACCCAAAGCAAGAGCATTGAAGAAAGAAAGAAAGAAATGGAAACTCCTTAAAATTAAGCACTTTTGCGCATCAAAGAACTTCATCAAGAAAGTAAAAAGACAGCCTACCCAATGAGAGACAATATTTGGAAATGACATATCAGTTAAAGGTCTAATATCCAGAATTTATAAAGAGATTGTTCAACTCAACAACAAAAGACAGACAACCCAGTTACAAAATGGGCAAAAGACACGAACAGACACTTCTCAGAAGAGGAACTACAAATGGCCAAAAGGCACATGAAGAGATGCTCAACTTCCCTGGCTATTAGAGAAGCAAATCAAAATCACAATGAGATATCATCTCATACGCACCAGAATGGCCATAATTAATAAAACAGAAAATGACAATTGCTGGAGAGGATGTGGAGAAAGAGACACACTTATCCACTGTTGGTGGGAATGTCAAATGGTACAACCGCTGTGGAAGGCAGTTTGGCGGTGTCTCAAAAAACTAAATATAGACTTGCCATTCGACCCGGCAATACCATTGTTAGGTATCTACTCAGAGGACATGAGGGCAAGGACACAAACAGACATTTGTACACCAATGTTTATAGCAGCATTATTTACAATTGCGAAGAGATGGAAACAAAGAGAGTGGCTAAACAAACTGTGGGATATACATACAATGGAATATTATGCAGCTGTATGACAAAATAAAGTTATGAAGTATGTAACAACATGGATGGATCTTAAGGACATTATGCTGATACAAGGCATCAAAATTGGAAAGAAAGTAATAAAACTCTCACTGTGTTTGCAGATAATATGATACTATATGTTGAAAACCCCGAAAAATCCACAGCAAAACTACTAGAGCTAATGAGTACAGCAAAGTGGCAGGTTACAAGATCAACACTCAAAAATCTGTTGTGTTTCTATACACTAGTAATGAACAATCTGAGGGGGAAATCAAGAAAAGAATTCCATTTACAATTGCAACCAAAAGAATAAAATATTTAGGAATAAATTTAACTAAAGAAACAAAAGATTTTATGCTGAGTGAGATTAGCCAGAAACAAAAGGACAAATACTGTATAGTCTCATTGATATGAACTGACATTAGTGAATAAACTTAGAGAATTTTGTTGGTAACAGAGACCATCAAGAGATAGAAATAGGGTAAGATATTGGGTAATTGGAGCTGATGGGATACAGATTGTGCAACAGGTCTGAATATAAAAACTCAGAAATGGACAGCACAATATTACCGAACTGTAATACAAGTATGTTAAAACACTGAATGAAGCTGAATGTGAGAATGATAGAGGGAGGAGGGCTGGGGGCACAAATGAAATCAGAAAGAAAGATAGACAATAGAGACTGAAATGGTATAATCTAGGAATGCCTAGAGTGTATAATGAGAGTGACCAAATGTACAAATTAAAAAAATGTTTTTGCATGAGGAAGAACAAAGGAATGTCATTACTGCAGGTTGCTGAAAATAGATGGTAATTAATATTTAGAAATGTCAACTTATGTGTGATACTAAAGTAAAAAATGTTTATTTGGTAAAAATTTATATTTTGACTAGTGCATTTCCTAATATAACTTATGTAGACAGCTTAATTGAACACTATAAGTACATGAAACCTTGAGTAGGACATGAGATTTTGTTGATTTGTCCAGAGTGATGCCCCGATAAATCCCAGAGTGATTTGAACAGTGAATTAAAAAGTATTTGCAAAGTCCCCTTCGGGGAATGGTGAGAATGGGGGAAAATTCAACTTCCCCAAGTTAAATTCTCACAAGCAGCGTGGGCAACCAAAGCTATAGGCTGAGCCCCCAGTCTTGGGGTTTGTTCATATGATACTTAACCCATAAAGGATAGGTCAAACCTACTTAAAATTAGGCCTAAGAGTCACCCCCAAGAGAGCCTCTTTTGTTGCTCAGATGTGGCCTCTCTCTCCAGTCAACACAACAAGCAAACTCACCACCTTCCCCCTGTCTGCGTGGGACATGACACCCAGGGATGTGGACCATCCTGGCAACATGGGACAGAAATCCTAGAATGCGCTGAGACTCAGCATCAAGGGATTGAGAAAAACCCTAGAATAAGCTGAGACTCAGCATCAGGGGATTGAGAAAACCTTCTTGACCAAAAAGGGGAAGAGTGAAATGAGACAACGTGTCAATGGCTGAGAGATTCCAAAAAGAGTGGAGAGGTTATCCTGGAGGTTATTCTTACGCATTAAGTAGATATCACCTTGTTATCAAGATGTAATGGAGAGGCTGGAGGGAACTGCCTGAAAATGTGGAGTTGTGTTCCAGTAGCCATGTTTCTTGAAGATGATTGTATAATGATACAGCTTTCACAGTGTGACTGAGTGATTGTGAAAACCTTGTGTCTGATGCTCCTTTTATCTACCTTGTCAACAGAAGAGTAGAATGTATGAAATAAAAATAAAATAGGGTGAACAAATGTTAAAATGAATTTAGTTTGAAGTAGTAGTGATCAATGAAAGGGAGAGATAAGGGGTATGGCATGTATAATTTTTTTTTCTGTTTTCATTTCATTTCTTTTTCCGAATAGATGCAAATGTTCCAAGAAATGATCATGATGATGAATATGCAACTATGTGATGACATTGTGAATTACTGTTCATACATGTAGAACGGAATGATCAAAATAGGAATATTTGCGTTTGTTTGGTGTTTTAAATTTTTTTTTTTTTTGGTATTTAAAAAAATAAAATATTAAAAAAAATAATAGAATTACCTGTCACCATTCACACTGAGGCTTTCCTTGGCTTTTCTACTTCCCTGAAGGCTCTTCCCAATTCTGGCACTCTCAGTTCATAAATAACCGTAAGACTGTTCAACATGCTTTACATCATTCTACCTCTACTTTTCTAATTTCTGTGTCATCTTGCTATGTGGCTCCCATTGCCCACAGCGAGGTTTCACAACCCTCACTGCAGCCACCAACAACGACTAGAAATGATCCTTAAAACTGCATTACAGACTTAAAAAATTACTATAGTCTATGTTTAAATTTGAAATATGTTGTAAGAATGCAGGAGATAAAATTAGTTCATTGTCATTTTATAATCATATAAGTATACAGTGCAAAACTATAAATTAAAAAAAATTTTTTTTTCAAAAACCTGGGTTGATTATTTCTCTAGAGGCTAGAGATTTTATTCATGATTGGCATACAAGGAACTTAACAGTGAAGAGCCAGAAACAAGTTATTAACTTTCATATAGATCGTTTTCTGGTATCTCAGTTTTCTAAGGTTATGGTAATAAAATACCACAAACTGTGACTTTAAGAACTTTTCTCACAGTTGTGTTGGCTAGACGGTGGAAATCAACATGCCATGAGAGTCAGGCTCATGCCCTCTCTGAATGCTTTAGGGGAGAATCCTTCCTTCTTTCTAACTTTTTTCATTGGTCTTTTTATTTATTTTTTTGTCTGTCTGGCCTCCCTTATTTATAGATGTCAGTCATACCAGATTAAAGGCCTACCCTCCTCCAGGATAGCCTCATCTTAACTAATTCCATCTACAATGACCCTATTTCCAAATAACGTCCTATTCTGAGGTACTGGAGAGTTAAGACTTCCATTTATCTTTTGGAGAGATGCAATTCAACTCAACACTTGGCCTTTATTTTGTGATGTAAAGGTGAGGAAAATCTTATGTGCTTCACTGTGTAGACACATTATTTGCTCATTTAGCCTGAGAGAATTTCTCTAATTTCATGGTCTCAAAACCATTCATATATGACCATTAACAAGTCACTTAATAAGACAATCTTACATTGACTTCCTCTCATACATGGAAGCTAGGGTAGTTTTTTTAATCAACAAATCAAAAACTAGCACTGATCACTTTTCTGATAATATACAATTACTCAAAACTAGTTAGTACTGGGAGGTGATGGGGACCATACCTACAGGCCTTGTCTCACACAGTGTAGTGGCCAGGTACACGACATTTGTCAATATTGCAGAAACAAATTTTAATTTTTAATGTTTAGTTTGACTTAAACATTGCTTTGAGTGTGATGCCAACACCAGCTGTGGAAAGATGTGCATGGCAGCACACACCTGTGGCTCTGTTTCGGTTCTGGAAGCTTCATCAAATACATTCTTTCGGCCTTTCAGTATGAGTGCAGAACACACCACATATTTGACAGCCTCCAGGTCACAGGCTAACTTTTCAGCTGTCTCCAGGGTGATCACAGGCTTTCGTTTGTTCTTGGCAAGTTTCTCAATAGCAGAGGGGTCATCTCAGATCAATTTGGGGCCCAATAAGCAAGAAAGGAATCTTTGCATGGCGGTGCCTTACCTCAGGTACCCACTTTACTTTTACATTTTCAAATGAGAATGGGGAGACCACTGAAAAACAGACGCGAAATAGATCCATTTGTGGATAATTCAGCAGTAGTAATCTGCCATAATTCTCCTGCCCTGCAATATCAACAAGTCCACCAATCATAACTGGGACTGTATAGTTGTCAAGAAGAGTTGATAGATATTTGGATGGAAGTTTGTTGCGTAAGGTATCAGGAGGCATGTTTTACCAAGGGCATCACACCCACAACAGCGCACTTAATTGTCTGCATTGCCAAAATAGTTTTGTATACACTTTAAGTATTTCAAATTCAGTGTTGCCCTCAGCTTCTCTGCTAGGTTGTTGGCAACACTGCAAGTTTTTTTTGTTTGTTTGTTTGTTTTTGGCATGAGCAGGCACCGAGAATCGAACCTGGCAGGTGAGAAAGCTGCCTCTGAGCCACCATTGCCTGGCCTTTTTTTTTTAACACTGCAAGTTTTTAAAGAATGGATCAAGTATTCATTCCTTTACCATAGCAAGATATTCCTGAAAGAAGTGAAAGATGTATGATCACTTCAATTGTGATAGTAGACATTTATTTTCTGGGGTGGGGGTGGGGGTGGGGATTCTTCCTTTAAGAAAAGTAAATTAGTGGGGTTTTTTCCCAAAAATATTTTATCCAAACTGGAAGTTTCCTAACAAAAGAAGATAACCTGTCTTTTGTTACATTATTCACCTCAGTTCCTTGCATAGGTTGTGTGTTGAATTCATTTTAATGTCTAAACACATCTACCTTTATATATTCTGGATATAGCCCTTATATGTAGTTTGAAACTGTTTTCTCCCATTCTGTAGGTTGTCTTTGCAAATTCTTATTTCCTTCAATGAACAAAAGTTAAAAATGTTTAATTAACTTTAATTTTACTGAGGAGATTTATAATTTATAATGCAGCAACAACAAGAAAACAACAACCCAATTTAAAAGTAGGCTAAAAACTTGAATATACATTTCTCCACAGAAAAAATACAAATGGCCAATAAACACATGAAAAGACGCTCAACATCGTTGTACATTAGGAAAATGCAAATTGAAACCAATGAATGTGAAGAGATGCTCATTTTCATTAGCTATAAGAAAAATGCAGCTCAAGACTACAATGAGATAGCACCTCACACCTATAAGAATGGCTGCTATTAAAGAAACAGGAAACTAAAAATATTGGAGGGGATATGGAGAAATTGGGACACTTATGCACTGCTGGTGGGAATGTATGATGGTACAGCCACTATGCAAGACAGTCTGGCGGTTCCTCAGAAAACTACACATTGAGTTGCCGTATAACCCAGCAATACACCACTCTCAGTATATACCCAGAAGAGCTGAAGGCAGTGACACAAACAGTGACATTTGCACACCGATGTTCATAGCAGCACTGTTCACAATTGCCAAAAAATGGAAACAATCCAAGTGCTGGCCAACAGACGAGTGGATTAACAATATGTGGTATGTACATACGATGGAATATTATGCAGCAGTAAGACGAAATGACATGCTGAAACACATGACAAGATGGATGAGCCTTGAGGACATAAAACTGAGTGAAATAAACCAGACACAAAAGGACAGATACTGTATGATTCCATTTTTATGACCCTGGTAAAGTTAAAATCAGAAGCTTCAAATATAGACCATAGGGAACCTAGAGATACATGGAAGCTAGAGATGGGTGAACAATTAGCTAATGAGGTTGAACTCAAATGTCAGGGAATAGATAGAAGTGACTGTGGTTTACTAGTGGGTCTATAAGTAATATTGCCATAATGAAGGTGAACATGATTGAAAGGGGTTGTATAGACTCATGTGCCTCATCAACGCATGACAGTAAAAATATAACACTAAATATATATAAATATAACACTAAAATATAAAACTAAGTATATAAATAAGTTCTTGCATAAACTACTTCAAAGGTATGAATCTTGTATAAAGGGTGCATCATTTTGGGGTCTAGGGGGAAACTGCTATTGCATGCTATGGACTGTTTAACAGGAAAACATCAACACTACACAGCAATACTAGGGATACATAATGGGGGGAGGGACAAGAGCTTAGGGGAGGTTTAGATTTTCTATTTGGTGAGGGTGTGTTCATTTGGTTATCTTCTTCTTGGGAACAATGAAGTTATCTAAAATTGAGAGTGTTGATGGACTGTTGACTTTGGACATTAAACATGATGCCTAATGAATGCAGGTGGCTGAAGGATGCACTGACTGAGAAGTAGATTCGCAAATGATGGTGTATACATATGATCAAATATTGTACTGCTATAAAAAGGAACTAAGTTGTGAGGACATTTTGTGAATGAATCTGTGGGACATTTGGTGAGGCAAAATAAGCCAGAAACAGAAGAGCAATTATTGTATGATCTCATTTAGAAAATACTTATAAGAAAACAGGGGCCTAGATTGTAGCTCTTATAGTGGTCACATTTAGCCTAGAGTAGTAATTTTTATTTTTATTTCTGGATTTTGAGAGTCTGTTTTATATGTATAACCTGGTATTTAGAGTTAAGAACAAAGCTGGCCAGATTGGGATTAAGGTAATTCAGAATACAGGGGTAAGGAAGACATTGTCTATATTTTAGAACCTCATCTTCTCTTTGACACCAAAGAAGAAAGGTTTATTTTGGCCAGACCTAAATTTTCTGTAGTCCATAATCTAACTCAACCTGTCTGGATAGATCATTTAGACAATTCAAACACAGGGAGTCCAAATAAGAACGAGGGCCTTTAATCCTGTATAACTTAATGTAATGCCTGAATACATCCCAGAGTATATTAAGCAGATAATCAAAAGTATTGCAAAGTCCCTTGAGGGATGGGAGGAATAAAATGGAACTGTTAAACTTTAGCACTGGAGAAACCCCTGATACAGTGTCAAACATTAGGGACCCCCAAATCAATAGTCCAAGCCCTTGATCTTGAGGCTTGCTGTTGTGAAGCTTATGTATATAGTGGAGAAGCTTATCCTACCTATAGATGTGCCTAAGAGGTACTTTTCTTGCTCAGATGTGGCTTCTCTCTCTCTAAATCAAACTGCCAATGAAATCATTACCCTCTCCACTATATGGGACATGACATCCAGGGGTGAAAGTCTCCCTGGCGGTGTGGGAGATGACTTCCAGGGATGAGTCTAGCCCTGACACAGTGGGATCAACAATACCATCTTGACCAAAAGCAGGGAAAAGAAGTGTAGCAAACAAGGTATCAGTGGCTGAGAGAATTCAAATGGAGTCGAGAGGCTACTCTTACTCAAGCTTCACTTAGATGGTGCTATCTGTCATAACTTGCTAAACCCCAACCAAAACCATTCCAGCCAATCCTGAAGAATACCTAGGGAGTTACATAAGGTTCTACAAAGGTCCCACGCATTAGGGTAACAATTCAAACCTATAACCTCCACATAAACCCCTGGACCAGATAAGTCCTGAAATGCAGAGGGACCAGCCTCTCCAGAACATCAACTAGTTCCACTTCCCTACTATAGATATTATATTATAGATAGTCCCTTCCAACATGAAAATGTTAGAATGGGCATAGCCCAAGTACCCCTAAAGAGTGGAGAAGGATCAAAGTTGATGGTGGAGTTATCCAGAGAAGGTAGGGTTTAACAAACAATTATGATTCCTGAATCATTATACTGATATTTCATTTAGTCTCCAGTATCTTAGAGCAGCTGGAAGTAAAAACCTAAAATTGTGGAATTGTAACCCATACCAAACAATGAAATGTGTTCTGCAACTGATGGTTGTGATGTCTTTGAAATGCATTGCTTTTTTGTATGTATGTTATTTTTCACAAAAAAGAAAAAAAAAGTCCATTGTGATGATAACATATTTATTCCTTCTAGCCTCCAATATTCTGAGCAGCTAGAAGGAAAAATCTGAGATGATGGTATGGTAGCCCATGACAAACTCTGGGACCTGTTCTGTCACAGCTTGTTGAAGTGTGCTTTGAAAATTATTGCTTTTTTCTTTCTTAGCTTTCTATATGTGTTTTATTATACAATAAAAAAGTTTAAAAAACACTTAAAAAACTAACAAATAAAAAACAATGAAGTTATGAGATATGTTGCAACAGGGAAGAACCCTAAAAACATGCTTAGTGAAATAAGGCATGTAAGAACAAAAATTGTATGAAATCACTTTTAAGACACGATTAGAAATAGTGACTTTGGAGAAAAAACAGAGTAGAGGTTACAGGAGAGAACAGAATTGTAAAAAAAAATTTTTTTAATGTTAATATGTCTACCATGTATATTTGGTGAACTAACAAAGAAATGGACCTATTTTTTTTAATTGCTTTTACCGAGGTACACTTGACATATCATAAACTGAATCTATTTAAGGTGTAGAATTTGATAAATTTTGCAATGTATACATCCGTAGAACCATCATCACAAATCAAGATAATATCCTTGTGCCTCTTTGTAATCCCTCCCTTCCCCTTCTCCCCACAGCTTCCTCACAATCCCCACCACCCCCAAGCAACCACCGATATTGATCTGCTTTCTGTTACTATATATTATTGTGAATTTTCTAGAATTTTATATAAATGAAATGATCCTATAATTTCCTTTTATTGGGGGAAGGGCTGACTTCTTTCACTGTTAAATATTATGAAATTTATCCATGTTCTTTTGTGCATCAACAGTTCATTCCTTTTTATATGTGAGGAGTATTTCATTGTATGCATACACCAAAATTTATTTGCCCATCTACCTGTTGATGACTATTACAAATAAGCTGCTATGAATGAACATTTATATACATGCCATTTCTGTTGGGTAAATACCTAGGAAACAAGTAGCTATATCATATGGTAGATGTTTTTAACTTTTTAAGGAACTGCCAAAGTGATTGTACCATTTCATATTCCCACTGGCAGCATTTAAGAGTTGCCAGCACTTCATTGCCAATACTTGGTATCATCAGACTTTTTTAAAAACATTTTTAAAATTGTTAAATATAACATATACACAAAAAAGCAATAAATTTCCAAGCACATTTTAACAAGTAGTTATAGAACAGATTTTGAAGTCTGCTATGGGTTGCAGTTCCATGATTGTTCGTTTTTTCTTCTAGATGCTCCAAGACCCTGGAAACCAACAGAAATATCAATATAATGATTCAGCAGTCATACTCATGTGTTAAATCCTGTCTTCTCTATTATATTCCTCCTTCTCTTTAAATAACATACATACATAAATATAGAATACTACAGGCATAAGGAAGACATTACCTGTATTTTAGAGCTTCACCAACTCCTTGAGACCAAAGGAAGAAAGCTTTACATGTCCAGAACCTAGGTTTTTTTGTAGCACGTATATAATAAATTTCAAAGTACATCGCAATAATTAGTTGTAGAACAGATTTCAGAGTTTGGTATGGGTTACAATTCCACAATTTTGGGTTTTATTTCTAGCTGCTTTAAGGTACTGCAGGCTAAAAGAAATATCGATATAATGATTCAAGAATCATACTCGTTTGTTAAACTTCGGTATAACTCCATCATCACCTTTGCTCTTTCTTGCCCTCTTTAGGGGTATTTGGACTATGCCCATTCGAACTTTTCGTGTTGGAAGGGGCTGGTAATAATATGGAATGGGGGATGGAACTAGCTGATGTTCTGGAGAGGCTGGCCCTTCTGCATTTTAGGACTTATCTGGTCCAGGAACCCATCTGGAGGTTTTGGTTTGGGAGAGTTACTCTAGGGTATGGAACCCTTGTAGAATCTTATGTAATGCCCTAGATATTCTTCAGAATTGGCTGAAATGGTTTTGGTTGGGGTTTGGCAAGTTATGATAGGTGGCAATGTCTAGCTGAAGCTTGCATAAGAGTGACCTCCAGTAGCCTCTTGACTCTGAACTCTCTTAGCCACTGATACTTTATTTGTTATACTTCTTTTCCCTGTTCTGCTCAGGATGGCATTGTTGATCCCATGGTGTCAGGGCCAGGCTCATCTCTGGGAGTCATCTCCCACACAGCCAGGGAGACTTTCACCCCTGATGTCACATCCCACATAGGTGGGGAGAGCAATGGTTTCACTTGCAGAGTCTGGCTTAGATAGAGAAAGGCCACATCTGAGTAACAAAAGAGGTTCTCTGGAGGTGGCTCTTAAGGCATACCTATAGGTAGACTAAGCTCCTGTGCCACATACATAAGCTTCACGAGACCTCAAGGTCAAAGGCTTGGCCTATTGATTTAGGTGTCCCTAATGTTTGGCACAGTATCTGGGATTTCCCTGGTGGCAAGGTTTAATAATTTCGTAATTTTTCCCCCATCCCTCAAGGGACTTTGCCAATACTTTTTGGTTATCTGCTTAATATACTCTGGAATGTACACAGGCATTACATTAAGCTATACAGGATTAAAGGCCCTCATTCTTATTTTGGGCTCCCTGTGTTTGGATTGTTTAATGATCTATCCAGACAGGTTGAGTTAGATTATGTGCTACAAAAAACCTAGGTTCTGGACATGTAAAGCTTTCTTCCTTTCGTCTCAAGGAGTTGGTGAAGCTCTAAAATACAGGTAATGTCTTCCTTATGCCTGTAGTATTCTGTATTACCTTAATCCTGATCTGATTGGCTTCATTCCTATCTCTAAGTGCCAGATTATATTATATGAAACAGCCCCTCAAAATCCAGAAATAACAATAACCACTCCAGACTAAATGTGACTGTGATAAGAGCTTACAATCTAGGCCCCTGTTTTCTTATAAATATTTTCTAAATGAGATCATACACTACTTGCTCCTTTTTTTCTGGCTTATTTTGCCTCACCAAATGTCCCACAGGTCCATTCACATCATTGCATGTCTCACAATTTCGTTCCTTTTTGTAGCAGCACTGTGTTTGATCATGTTTACACCATTGTTTGCCAATCTACTTCTCAGCTGGGGCACCTTTCAGCCACCTCTATCTACTGGGCCTCATGTATAATGCCCCAAGTCAACAGTACATCAACACTCTCAATTTTAGATAATTTTATTTTTCCCCAGAGAATATGGCCAATAGACACACCCTCACCAAATAGAAAATCCAAATTTCCCCTAACTCTTGTCCCTCCCCCCCATTACGTACCCCTGGTATTACTGTGATGCTATTGATGTTTTCTTTCTTTTTTTTTATTAATTAAAAAAAATTAAATAACACAACATTTAGAAATCATTCCATTCTACATATGCAATCAGTAATTCTTAATATCACAGAGATGTATGATCATCATTTCTTAGTACATTTGCATCGATTTAGAAAAAGAAATAGCAAGACAACAGAAAAAGAAATAAAATGATAATATAGAGAAAAGAAATAAAAATAAAAAATACAAAAAATATATATATAAACAAACAAAGAAAAAAACTATAGCTCAGATGCTGCTTCATTCAGTGTTTTAACATAATTACATTACAATTAGGTAGTATTGTGCTGTCCATTTTTGAGTTTTTGTATCTAGTCCTGTTGCACAGTCTGTATCCCTTCAGCTCCAATTACCCATTATCTTACCCTATTTCTAACTCCTGATGGTCTCTGTTACCAAGGACATATTCCAAGTTTATTCTCTAATGTCGGTTCACATCAGTGGGACCATACAGTATTTGTCCTTTAGTTTTTGGCTAGTCTCACTCAGCATAATGTTCTCTAGGTCCATCCATGTTATTACATGCTTCATAAGTTTATTCTGTCTTAAAGCTGCATAATATTCCATCGTATGTATATACCACAGTTTGTTTAGCCACTCATCTGTTGATGGACATTTTGGCTATTTCCATCTCTTTGCAATTGTAAATAATGCTGCTATAAACATTGGTGTGCAAATGTCCGTTTGTGTCTTTGCCCTTAAGTCCTTTGAGTAGATACCTAGCAATGGTATTGCTGGGTCGTATGGCAATTCTATATTCAGCTTTTTGAGGAACCGCCAAACTGCCTTCCACAGTGGTTGCACCATTTGACGTTCCCACCAACAGTGGATAAGTGTGCCTCTTTCTCCGCATCCTCTCCAGCACTTGTCATTTTTTGTTTTGTTGATAATGGCCATTCTGGTGGGTGTGAGATGACATCTCATTGTGGTTTTGATTTGCATTTCTCTAATGGCCAGGAACATTGAGCATCTCTTCATGTGCCTTTTCGCCATTTGTATTTCCTCTTCTGAGAGGTGTCTGTTCAAGTCTTTTTCCCATTTTGTAATTGGGTTGGCTGTCTTTTTGTTGTTGAGTTGAACAATCTCTTTATAAATTCTGGATACTAGACCTTTATCTGATATGCCGTTTCCAAATATTGTCTCCCATTGTGTAGGCTGTCTTTTTACTTTCTTGATGAAGTTCTTTGATGTAGAAAAGTGTTTAATTTTGAGGAGCTCCCATTTATTTATTTCTTTCTTCAGTGCTCTTGCTTTAGGTTTAAGGTCCTGTTGATGTTTTCTTGTTAAACATAGCCCAGAGCTTGCAATATCATTTCCCCCCATATCCTGAAATTATACACTCTTTGTACAGGATTCATATCTTTGCAGTAGTTCATGCAAGAACTTATTTATATTTGTGGTATTAATTAATGAAACACATAAGTCTATACAATCCCTTTCAATAGTGAACTGCATTCACTTTTACCTATTCCCTTACAATCAAGTTCAACCTCATTAGCAAACTGTTCACCCATCTCAAGCTTCTGTGTACCTCTAGGTCCCCTATATTTTGTATTATAAGCCCCTAATTTTACCTTTACCATAGCCATAGAAGTGGAATTATACAGTATTTGTCCATTTGTGTCTGGCTTATTTCACTCAGCATTATGTCCTCAAGGCTCATCCGTCTTGTCATATGCTTCAGGACATCATTTCGTCTTACTGCTGCATAATATTCCATCGTATGTATATGCCACATTTTGGTAATCCACTCATCTGTTGATGGACACTTGGACTGTTTCCATCTTTTAGCAATTGTGAATACTGTTGCCATGAACATCCATGTGCAAATATCTGTTTGTGTCACGGCTTTCAGTTCTTCTGGGAATATACCAAGTAGTGGTATTGCTGGGTCATAGGGCAATTCGACATTTAGTTTTCTGAGGAACCACCAGACTGTCCACCATAGTGCTGCACCATTATACATTCCCACCAGCAGTGCATAAGTGTCCCAATTTCTCCGTATCTTCTCCAATATTCGAAGTTTCCTGTTTGTTTAATAGCAGCCATTTTTATAGGTGTGAGGTGGTATCTCACTGTAGTCTTGAGCTGCAGTTCCCTTATAGCTAATGAGAATGAGCATCTCTTCATGTGCTTTTTACCCATCTGTATCCGCTCTTCAGAAAAATGTCTATTTATATCCTTCACCCACTTTATAATTGGATTGCTTACCCTTTTGTTTTTGAGTTGTATGATTTCTTTATGTATACAGGATATCAAACCTTTATCCAAATATTTTATTTCCAAATATTTTCTCCCATTGAGTTGGCTGCCTCTTCACCTTTTTGACAAAGTCTTTTGAGGCACAAAAGCATTTGATTTTGAGGAGTTCCAATTTGTCTGTTTTTGTTGTTGTTGCTTGTGCTTTGGGTGTAAAGTTTAAAAAGCTACCTCCTATTACCAGGTCATGAAGATGCTTTCCTACATTTTCTTCTAGGAGCTTTATGCTACTCATTCTTAGGTTTAGGTGTTTGATCCAATTTGAGTTAATTTTTGTATAGGGTATAAGGTAAGGGTCTGCTTTCATTCTTCTGGTTATTGATATCCAGTTCTCCCATGCCCATTTATTGAAAAGACTATTTTGTCCCAGTTCAGTGGATTTGGGGGCCTTGTTGAAGATCAGTTTCCCATAGATTTGGTGGTCTATTTCTGTGCTCTCCATTCAATTCTATTGGTCAATACTTCTATCTTTGTGCCAGTACCATGCTGTTTGGCCATGTGGCTTTATAATAAGTTTTAAAGTGGGGAGGTGGGGGGAGTGTTAATCCTCCCACTTCATTCTTCTTTTTAAAGATGCTTTTAGGTATTTGGGGTCTCTTTCCCTTCCAGATGAATTTGGTAACTACCTTTTCCAAGTCTTCAAAGTAGATTGTTGGAATTTTGATTGGTACTGTGTTGAATCTGTAGATCAGTTTGGGTAGAATTGACATCTTAACTACATTTAACCTTCCTATCCATGAACAGGGAATGTCTTTCCACCTATTTAGATCTTCTGTGATTTCTTTAACAATGTTATGTAGTTTTCTGTGTACAGGTCCTTTGCATCCCTAGTTAGGTTCATTCCTAGATACTTGATTCTTTTAGTTGCTATTTTGAATAGAATTTTTTCCTTAATTTACTCCTCGGTTAGGTCATTGCTTGTGTATAGAAACATTATTGATTTTTGCACATTAATTTTATAACCTACTACCTTGCTGAATTTGTTTATTAGTTCAAGTAACTTTGTTGTAGATTTCTCAGGATGTTCCAAGTATAGCATCATGTCATCTGCAAATAATGAAAGTTTTACTTCTTCCTTTCCAATTTGGATGTCTTTCATTTCTTTTTCCTGCCTGATTGCTCTTGCTAGAACTTCTAGTACAATGTTGAATAATAGTGGTAACAGAGGGCATCCTTGTCTCATTCCTGATCTTAGGGGGAAAGCTTTCAGCCTCTCACCATTGAGTATGATGCTGGCTATGGCCTTTCAAAATGTTGAGGAAGTTACCTTTGATATCTGCCTTTTGAAAAGGATGTTGAATTTTGTCAAATGCTTTTTCAGAATCAATCGAGATGATCATATGATTTTTACCTTTCAGTTTGTTAATGTACTGTATTACATTAACTGATTTTCTTGTGTTGAACTATCCTTATATTCCTGGTATAAACCCCACTTAGTCATGGTGTATAATTCTTTTAATGTGCTGTTAGATTCGATTTGCTAGTATTTTGTTGAGAATTTTTGCATCTGTGTTCATTAGAGAGATTGGTCTGTAGTCTTCGTTTCTTATAGCATCTTTACTGGTTCTGATATTAAAGTGATGTTAGCTTCATAAAATGATTTAGGTAATTGTGCTGGTTTGAAAGGAAGTATGCCCCCTAGAAAAGACATGTTTATCAAAATCCATTTCATAAAGGTAGAATAATCCCTGTTCAGTACAGTATGTTTGAAACTGTGATCAGATCATCTCCCTGGATGATGTGATTTAGTCAAGAGTGGTTGTTAAGCTGAATTAGCTGACGACATGTCTCCACCCATTTGGGTGGGTCTTGATTGGTTTATTGGAGTCCTATAAAGGAGGCAACGTTTTGGAGAATGGGAGATTCAGAGAGAGCAGAGCAGAACGACATAGCCACAAGAAGCAGAGTCCACCAACCAGTGACCTTTGGAGATGAAGAAGGAAAATGCCTCCTGGGGAGCTTCATGAAACAGGAAGTCAGGAGAAGAAGCTAGCAGACAACACCATGTTCACCATGTGCCCTTCCAGATGAGAGAGAAATTCTGACTGTGTTTGCCATGTGCTTTCTCACTTGAGAGAGAAACCCTGAACTTCATCGGCCTTCTTGAACCAAGGTATCTTTCCCTGGATGCCTTAGATTGGACATTTCTATAGACTTGTTGTAATTGGGACATTTCTCGGCCTTAGAACTGTAAACTACTAACTCATTAAATTCTCCTTTTTAAAAGTCATTCCATTTCTGGTATATTGCACTCTGGCAGCTAGCAAACTAGAACAGTAATGTTTCATTTTCCTCAATTTTTTAAAAAAGTTTTGATATTAATTTTTTTTTTTTTTAATGTTTGATAAAATTCCCCTGTGAAGCCATCTGGCCCTGGGCTTTTCTTTGTAGGAAGATTTTGATGACTGTTTTGAATCTCTTTACTTGTGATTGGTTTGTTGAGATTTTCTGTTTCTTCTTGAGTCATTATAGCTTGTTTGTGTGTTTCCAGGAATTTGTCTAGTTCGTCTAAACTGTCTAGTTTTTTGGCATATAGTTGTTCATAGTATCCTCTTATGATTTTTTTTAATTTTGTCAAGGTTTGTGGAAATGACCCACCTCTCATTTCTGATTTTGTTTATTTGTATCCTCTCTCTTTTTTCCTTTGTCACCCTTGCTAGTGGCCCATTGATTTTATTGAGTTTCTCGAAGAACCAAATATTGGTTTTATGGATTTTTCTATTGTTCTTTTGTTCTTCCATTCATTTAACTCTGCTCTAATCTCTGTTATTTCTTGTATTCTATTTGCTTTGGGGTTAGTTTGCTGTTCCTTCTCAAGTTTCCTAGGTGAGCAGTTAAGTCCTCAATTTTGCTCTTTCTTGTTTTTTAATATAGGCATTTATGGCAATAAATTTCCCTCTCAGCAGTCTTTTCCACAGCCCATAACTTATGATATGTTGTATTCTCAGTTTCGTTTGTCTCCAGATAGCTACTGCTTTCTCTAGCAATTTCTTCTTTGACCCACTCATTGTTTAAAAGTGTGTTATTTAATCTCCATATATTTTTGAAAGTTTTTGTTCTTTGGTGGTTATTAGTTTCCAGCTTCACTCCATTGTAATCAGAGAAAGCGCTTTGAATAATTTCAATATTTTTAAATTTATAAAGACCTGTTTTATGCCCCAGCATATTATCTATCCTGCAGAATGTTCCATGAGCACTAGAGAAGAATGTATATCCTGGTGTTTTGGGGTGTAAAAACCTATATATGTCTGTTAGGTCTAATTCATTTATCAAATTGTTTGAGTTCTCTATTTCCTTGTTGATTCTCAGTCTAGTTGTTCTATCTATAGAGAAGAGTGGTGTATTGAAGTCTCCTACTATTATTATTGAAACATCTGTCACTCCCTTCAGTTTTGTCAATGTCTGCTTCATGTACTTTGGAGCTCCTTGATTGGGGGCATACACATTTATGATTGTTATTTCTTCTTGGTTAATTGTCCCCTTTACTAATATATAGAGTCCTTCTTTGTCTCTTATGATGTCTTTACATTTAAAGTCTATTTTGTCTGACATTAGTATAGCTACTCCTGCTTTCTTTTGGTTACAGCTTGCATGGAGCATCTTTTTCCATCCTTTCACTTTCAATCTATTTGTATCCTTGTGTCTAAGATGAGTCTCTTGTAAGCAGCATATAGATGGATTATATTTCTTAATCCATGCTGCCAATCTGTAGCTTTTAATTGGTAGGTTTAGTTTGTTAACATTCAAAGTTATTACTGTGAAGGCATTTCTTGAATCCACCATCTTATCCTTTGGATTTTATTTGTCAGATCTATATGTTCTTTTCCCTCTTTCTCTTTTTATTCTTTAGTTACCCTAACTGTTATTTTTCAATTCTATGCCCTCCTCCAGACCTCCCTCTCCTATCTTTTCTTTTTAAACTGGTATAACTCCCTTTAGTATTTCTTGTAGAGCTGGTGTCGTCGTGACATATTCTCATAGCCTTTGTTTGTCTGTGAGATTTTTAATCTCTCCCTCAGTTTTGAGGACAATTTGGCTGGGTACAGAATTCTTGGGTGCAACTCTTTTTCTTTCAGGATCTCAAATAATCATACCACTGTCTTCTCGCCTCCATAGTACCAGTTGAGTGGTCTGAATTCAGCCTTAAGTGGTTTTCCTTGTATGTAGTAGATTTTTTTTCTCTTGTCACATTCAGGATTTTCTACTTCTCTTCAACATTTGACAGACTTACTAGTATGTGTCTTGGTAGGCCTATTTGGATTTATTATATATTTGGAGTTTGTTAGTCTTCTTTGATTTGCATTTTTATGTCTTTTATAAAGGTTCGGAAGTTTCCCCCTTTATGTCCTCTACTAATCTTCCTAGCCTTTAACTATTCTCTTCTTCTTCTGAAACACTGATGATTCTTATATTTGTGTCCTTTGTGTTGTCCATCATTTCCCTGAGATCCAATTCAAATTTTTCTCTTTTTTGTCATTGGCTCTTCTGTGTGTTCAAAATCAGTTATCCTGTCCTCTAGTTCACTAATTTTTTCTTCTGCCTCTTCAGATCTGCTGTTGTGTGTCTCTAGTA
Source organism: Tamandua tetradactyla (assembly GCF_023851605.1). Lineage (NCBI taxonomy): Eukaryota > Metazoa > Chordata > Mammalia > Pilosa > Myrmecophagidae > Tamandua > Tamandua tetradactyla. The sequence goes on along the minus strand of NC_135327.1, from coordinate 24,551,346 downwards.
TATATTTTTAATTTAGTCTACAGTATCTTTTGTCTCTGTGATAGCTGCGGTTTTTCTATTTATTTTTTCAAATTCCTCTTTATGTTCTTCTAGTGTCTTCTTGTTCTCCATTATGTCATTAGCCATCCCATTGCTTTTATTTAATAAAGTTATATGAATATCTTTGATTAGTTGTTCCAGAGTCTGTGTCTCCTCCGGTGTTTTAATTTGGTCATTAGACTGGACTTTGTCTGTCTGCATCTTCATATGGTTAGTGATCTTCTGTTGTCTTCACAGTATGTAAATATCTTGATAGGGTTACTTGGGATGAGGATTTGCTTCAGTAGTCTAAAGTTTTGTATTTGTGGGACCGATATGGGGCAGGATGCAGGGCATGGGCAGGGGCCCAACAGGCTGTGGTGCAGGTATATGCATGGATCGGGGACTCCACACTGGTGTTGTGGGCATAGGATGCAGGTCATGGGGTTGTGGACGTGCGGTGCAGAGGCTGTGGGGTGAGGTGCAACTCAGGCTGGCCTTGGAGAGCAGAAGCAGGGTGCGGCGAGGGGGATATGGAGGTAGTTGTGGCAGGAGGCGGGTGGGGGGGCTGGGCAGCTGTGCTGGGGCTGGCATTTGGGCAGGATGTGGGTGCGTGTATGAAGCGTGTGGGTCATGGGTGTCAGGGTTCGGGGTACAGGGCACGGAAGTTGAGCACAGGAAGATTGGGGCATAGGTGTGTCCTTGCACAGGGGAGGGGTCCATGGGGGCCAGGATGCAGATAAGTGAGTGTGTAGGGGTGGGGCACAGGTCACGAAGGTTGTGGGACGTGTGTCGGGAGTGGGTGATTACAGGTGGGCAGAGCCCTGGCGTGGGTCTGCAGGGATGGGGGTGGGGGGTAGGGTTGCCCGCTTATGCAGGACAGAGGCTATGTCCGCAATTGGGCACGAGTGCATCTGCCAGGTGTGGGAGAAGGGCACTTGTACTGTGGGGTGGGGCAAGGGTGTGCGTGTGTGCAGTACAGAGGGGTGGGGTGCAGGGGTCAAGAGGTCCATTCACAGATACATGGGTGCCTGGCAGGGAGGTTGTGGCTGTGCTGGTGAGTGGATCTCGGGACAGGGTCCTGGCGAGCATGGGTCTGGGGGGTGGGGCCCTTGTGTGTACGTGCCCAGACCTCAGGAGCAGCGGGGTGGGATTGTCTCTGCATGGGCTGGGGGTGCGTGTGGCCAGAAAGCGCAGGTCAGCGCTTCCCCAGAGCTGTGGCATGAGTGCCTGTGTGCGCTTGCACACGTCTGTGGTCCGGATGATGATGTGTGTGTGCGCAGGGCTCAGGGGGCGGCTGGGCAGGGTTGAGGGACTCTATGGGCTAGGTGCGGGGGTGGCCCAGGTATGAAGTTGAGTGCCTGCAGCCCGTTGTATACGTAACTGCCTGCAGGGTCCAGGTAGGGGTAGATGGGGGCCAGGGGCTGGCCACAGGTACTTGGGTCTAGGGAGGGGTGGCGCGAGGTTGCGTTTGCTTGGGAGAAATATCTTGGGCTGGTACAGGTGTGTGCACATGTGCAGGGCTGGAGCGTGGGTGGAGGGGGACAGGTGGGGGATTCAGATGCATGGGGTGTGGGGGTAGTTGCGGGTTGCTGGGCAAGGGCAGCAGAGGGTATCAGTGCACTCTTGAAGACTCCCAGCCTCCACCTGGAAATGGATGCGCTAGGCTGTCTCTGGTTCCCTGCATCTCAATTTTTCTGCCTTTTCAACAAGGGCCTCCCTGTCTGGTGTAGAAGACCCTCCCAGGTCACTTATATCTTGGAATCACTCTCCCTGGCTTTTTTCTGTCCCCTCTCTAACTGTTCCTTGGAGCAGGGGTAAACTCAACCTATCCTACTCCACCGTCTTCCCGGAAATAATCAGACTTTGTAATATTAGCAATTTTAATGGAAGGGTAATGGTATCTCATTGTGGTTTTAATTTGCATTTCCAGAATGGTTAATGGTATTGAGCATGTTTTGTGTGTGCTTCTTTGCCATCCATGTATGCTCTTTGGCTAAGTGTTCAAATTTCTTGTCACTCCCTTCCCCCTCCCTTTTTTTTTTTTAGTTATTATTGGGTTTTAAGTGTTTTTTACTCTGAATACAAATATTTTTATCAGATATGTGATTTATATTTTCTTCTCACTTTGTGGTTTGTCTTTTTTTAAATAGCGTCTTTTAAAGAGGAGACATTTTTAATTTTGATAACTATAATTTATCATTTTTTATTTTATGGATTGTGCTTTTGGTGTCATATCTAAAAAATATTTGCACAATGCAGTCACAAATATTTTCCCCTAGAAGATTTGTAGTTTTATGTTTTACATTTAAGTCTATGATCTATTTTGAGCTAACTTTTCTCAATGCTACAAGGTATGATTGAAAAATCTTTTTTTTTTCTTTGAGTATTCAGTGGTTCCAGCACCATTTGTTGAAGTCTATACTTTCTCCATTAGATTGCCTTTGCACATTTGTCAAAAAATCGATCGTCCATCTATGCTTAGATCTAGACTCTTGCTCAATTGATCTTTTTATTTGACAATTAAGTCAACAACACACTTTCTTGATTATTGTAGATTTGTGATAATTCTTAAAATCAGGTAGTGTGAGTCCCCTAAATTTATTATTTATCAAAGTTGTTTTGGCTCTTTTAGGTTGTTTTTATTTCCATATGAATTTTGGAAATCAGCTTATTAATTTCTATAAGAAAATTTGCTGGAGTTTTCGTGGTTATATCAAATATATAGATAATTTGTGGAAAATGACATTTAAACAATACTAAGTCTTCTGATCCATGAACAAGGTATATTCTCCATTTATTTAGGTCTTCTTTAATTTCAGCAATATTTTGTAGTTATCAGTGTACACAACTTTCACATTTCAAGTGTATTCCTAAGTATATCATTTTTTTTCTTACTGCCAATGGTATTTTTTAATTTTCTATTTCTGATTGTTTATTGCTCCTATAGAGAAATACAATTGATTTTTTTTAACGTATCAACCTTGTTATGATACCTTGCTAAACTCACTTATTAGTTCTAATAACTTTTTAAAGATTTTATCAATTTTTTATATGGATGCTCATCTTTTCATCTGGGAATAAAGACAGTTTTAATTCTTGCTTTCCAGTTTGCCTGTATTTGTTTGTATTTCTTGCATTATTGCACTGGCTAGAACCTCCAGTCCAGCCCTGAAATGATGAGCATAAACATCTTTGGGTTGTTTCTGATCTTAGAGGGAAAGTGTTATTTTTTCACTGTTAAATACAATGTTAGTTTTTCATACATGTGGAAATTTTAATTGGGGAAATTTCTTTCTGTTCCTGTCTGCTGAGAGATTTGCTTTGTTTTGTTGGTTGTTGTTGTTCATCAGAAATGGATATTGGATATTGCCTTCTACATCTGTTGAAATAATCAGATCTTCTAAATTTTTTATTTTGGTGATATGTTGAATTACACTCATTGTTGAATGGTAAACCAAACTTGCATTCCTGGTTTTAGATGAGGAAAGATGTTGTGCAGTTCAAAGGCGATGGAGTAAAGATGGCATGTCTTTGTTCTCTCAGAAGCCACACAAGCAAAAGTGAAAATGAGAAGCATGAATACAAATCCATATCTTAGGAAAACAGGATGGCGCATATACCCCAAATAATACAAATAATAAATTAGATGGACAGGCTGAAAAAAAGCAGGGGAAATTGTAAATTGTTGTAGTTTGGACATTATTGGGCAGCATCCATTAAAACTGAACTTTTTTTTTTCTGTATGGTGTGGGGGGGGGAGTCACATTTCCTTCTTTTTCCATTAGACTATCCCATTATTGCAGCACATTTTGTTGATTTTTGGGTGGGATGGGGTGGGTGGGTGCATGGGTTGGGAATCGAACCTGGCTCTCCGGCATGGCAGAGGGGAATTCTACCGCTGAACTACCCTTGCACGCCTTAAAGCTGAACATTTCCATACCCTACAAGCCAACAATTTCACTCTAAGAGAAATGAGTGCATCTGTCTACCAATACACTTCTTCTTGAACAAGAATATCCATAGCAGCTTGATTCATAATATTCAAAACCTGGAAACTACCCATATATCCATCAACAGGAGAAAGGAAAAATGAGAAATGGAGAATTTCCTAACTGGAAATAAACTGCCAAAAATCTACAGTAAACGTAATTCTTAATAGTGAATCTTAGATAGTTCCTTTTATACCAGGATCAGTCAGTAGTGCCTGTGAATAGCAATTCCCAGTGTGCCCAATAAGTTGAGGATTGCCCCAGGAAGACATCCTGTCCTAATGTCTGGTTTTTCGCATGGGTGTGGTCCCCTTTGCTTTATAGGGCTTCATAGCTTTCATATGTGTTACATTTTACAAGTATACGGAATCACGTGTCAATTTAAAAAAATTGTTATTTTGGGTTAGAAATTTTGAAGACACAGGCCAGAAAATATGGAAGAAGCTACAGATATTAAATCAAATCCTTTTAATTTTAAGAGAGAAAATCTTCTAGGGTAAGGAATCAGCATAAAAGTAGAAGGCAAGGGTTAGTTCCATAAAAAAACAGAGATGTTTTGCTCAGCAGAAGGAAACGAACATATAAACTTGTTCAAAGTTGACTAGGTCCAGACTCTGCAGAACCTCACATAGGCGACTCTTTATCCCAAGGGGATTGGGCTATCAGGCTGGGGGGCTGGGCCAGGAGCCCGAGACTCCGTGAAGCACGTTAGATTCGGCCCTTCGTTCCCCAGAATTCTCAGGGCTTCTGCATTGAGCCTCCACGTCCCTGATAGGAAGAAGCCAGGATGCACAAGGACCCAGGCCACAGATCTGAAGCAAGGGGTGAGGAGTCCAAGAAGCCGCCAACGTGACGAAATGGGCTCGCCGTGCCCCTCCCTGGCCCCAAGAGCTGCCCTTGCCCGAATGCCACCCGTGCCTGGCTCCTTGCGGCCAGGGCCGGAGAATCTCCGCCCCGGGACGCGCCTTGCCGGGTCGGTAGCCGGGCTCCGGGCGCTGCGATCCGGGGGTCGTTGATGCTTCCCCGAGAGGGTGCCCACGGTCCTCCGGGGCCTGACGGAGCTTGGGTCTTCCTTCCCCATCTCAGGCCCTCGCCCACTTCCCCCTGCCCCCAGGGCCAACGCGCCACCTCGCCGCCCTCCAGCCTCGGCCCTTCCCCATCATCTCCTGCCTGCCTCCCTGAGGCAGGGGGAGAGCGTCCCCAGCGCCCACAGCAGGCCTCAGGGCTCCCCCACTCCGCGCTAGGGCTCCCTCTGCCCTGATTCCCTGAATGTTCCCCGCCCGGGGCCCAGGACCCTCTTTCCTCTCTCCTTCCCTGTCGGTGCTGACTGCTCGGTCCTACGAGTCCCTTCCGCACCCCCAGCCCACTCAGCGCCCCCTTTGCCCTGCACTCTGCGGCTAAGGGGGTGCGCCCCCCTTTGAAGTTCCCGGGGCGCCGCGCAGCCTCCTCCAGGGTGGCCACTGATCACTCCATCTCAAGGGGTGCCCCCAGCCTCACTGTGCCCTCCCTTGATGCCACCCTCTCAGGCTCTCCCGCTTTGGGGCTGCTCCTCCTCATTGCCCCTGGTTCTTTGGGGTAGCGGCACGGGGGTGGGGGTGGGGGGAGTCCTGCTGCGTGCTCCCACTCTCAGGACCCCCACCCCAAGACACTGTAATGCTTCTGTGGCGCTCTTTGCCAGGCAGGCCTGGACTCTGCTTTCCTAGATGCAAGGCCCCTCGAGGCTGACTGCACCCAACCTATGCACCCACCTCCCTTCTTACTGCCCCCTGACCTGATTGTCTTTTTGGCCAGGCCACAAGGGATTGCTGGATTATCTGCAGCAGGCTCGGGGGATGGGGAGGGAGGGCAGGCAGAGTTATCAACCCCACTTGGGCCAGGTCACACAGGCCAGTCCTGGCAGCTCTCCCTTCTTGGCGCAAACCCCAAAGGCTTAGGACTTCCTTCATACCAGCATATTTGGTCTCCTCCGCAAGTTTTCAGTTTTAAGTCTTTTAACTATAAAGCGATGACTTTGTCTACATTTAAAGGAATTTGGGGAATTATTTTCATGCCATTATCATTTTTCATCTCTGCAACGTCCCTCCTTTATTCCCTTTTATGTTTACGCCCCATTCCCACTTACCTACCCCTGAATTGGCCATTCCATTCTGTTTATCTTTTGTTTTTATGTGTTCTTGAAAAAATACATAGTGTCCTTTTTGGCTGACATGCATTTTAAATTTGTGTAAAAGGAATTGTATTACTTCTCATGCAGCTTCTTTTCACTCAACATTGGGATTTTAAGCTCTACCCCCTTCTAACTGCTGCCTCTGCTCCATGGTGCTTGTCGGCCATGCTTTACTTTTCCCATCTTCTTGCCACCACCAATAATAATATCATTATTCTCAAATGCACCCTTCTTAAGCAGCACTCCTCAAATTTCAGTATGCACTTGTGTTCCCTGGGGCTCTTGCTAAAATGCAGGCTCTGATTCATCAGGTCTGAGGTAGGGCCAGAGACAGAGCATTTCTAACGAGCTCCCAGGTAATGCCTCCACTGCCTGGTCCTGGAACCACACTTCAAGGAGCAAGGTCTTTATGGCCCTCGGTGAGAATTTATTTTGGATTGCTGGGCCACAGGGTATACGTGTTCTAATTTGATAAGTGTTAATCATTTGCTCCCCAGCCTGGCTATTCCACTTAACTCCATACCAGCAGGGAAGAAGGTGATAGGTCTATATTTAAGGGAGAACAAGGTCTTCTCTTTGCTCTTGCCCATGTCCTGCCCCCAAGGGCCTCAGGTTTGGGCTACAGCCACCCTTCTCCCTTAATCCAATGCCCCCTTGGATTGGAGTGACGTCACTGACCAGCAGTACATAGCAAGTCAATGGTCCTGGCATCCTGGTCCCACCCCTAACCCGTAGGACACTGGAGCCTTGGCCCACCAGGCATCTAGACTGGTTTGACTCATGACTTCAAAGCCTGGGCTTTATCTCTAAGGAAGCTCTTAAGCACAGGTGTTGAGAGGCCTCTGGGCTTTGGTGAGGTTGTATTACCTCCAGCTACCATAGTTTTCCTTTAGTAGCCATTTTGAATTCTCAAATGGCTTTCTTTGGCCACTTGCAAGTGACTACCCTGAGCCTGACTTCTCATCTCTAAAATGCATAGTAGTAGCATAGCTATAATTTCGGAGCTAGAATCCAATCTAGGTAGTCACCCATGTGCCAGGAGCCCCTCAGGAGCCCCACAGGAGCCCTAAGGCACTTGTTCTTACTTTTATTATACCCATGAGGACAATTAAATTCAGGGAGAGTTAGCAATTTCCACCAAGACCATGGAGCTAGAAAGTGACAGTGCTGGGATTCAGATTTAGCCTCAGCTAATATGCTAAAGCCAAGTCAGCCACAAAGCCGTATCAACTTTGTGTCTCACTTTGTCCTTGCCACCAGACCATATTTGAGGCACTGATGCTGAAGGCATCTAACAGTGGCAAGCAGGGTTGTAAAATCTGATGGTAAATGGATGTTGGCAAAGACGAACTAAGCACTCATCAGGTCTCTAGGGGTGGCCAAGCCTCAGGGTCCAAATATTTAGATGGAAGGAGAGGGGACTTATGTCTATGGCTTCTAAAGTGGGCATTTTAGGGTTAAATAAGGAGAAAGGGTCAGGGCTGGGCAGGAACTAGAGGTTGGGGATCGCTTCAGGGTCAGGAATGGGGCGGGGTCGGGTAGGTAAGTTTGTCTTATCATGTATCCTACTTGGTAACACCTGATTACTTAATGTTTGGTTTGGAGGGGTCAGCAGATGTGCAGGTGGCCAGTCTAGGGCCTCAAGGGATGCCACCTTCCAAAGCCCTCCTGGTGCTGTGAGCAGTGTGCTGGGTCAGCTTTGGAAACCTGTGGGCTGTGCCTCCCGCACTCACACAGCTGTGCGAGCACTCCTGGCACCAGGCCCCGGCCCCAAGCATTTCACAATCAGAAGAATTTAACATCTGCACATTTTGAGATCTTTTACATCTTGTCCACACCCATCCATCCATTTCAAGAGCCAAACTTCTATCTACGACAGAGCATTTTTCTGAAGGCCCAGGGAAGCTGTCTGCTCTTTCAGCAGCCTTCTGGGTCAAAACACTTTTTTTCAACCTACCGAATGTTCTTTGTGTTCAAAATGTCATCTTACAGTTTTCTGATCCTTATAAAGTACTTCACAAATGAGTACTGCCTTTGACTCACAAAACCCCCATGATAGGTTGGGACCCTTTTAACACTGAGGCCTCCAAGGAATTAACTGGCCAAGGCCACACGTTGTGTAGGTGGGCCAAACGGGGCTTCTTGTTTGTTTTTCCACAAGGGACCTTAGGAGCCTTAAAAGAAGAATAACTACTCCCTGGAACTCTCACTACCCTGGTCAGCCCAATTTCCAGACTTGGGGGTGTGGACTGTGGCAGGAGGTAGGAAGTCAAGGGAGCAGAGCGAGCTTGTGAGGCTGGGAGATGAGTGACGTGAGGTCTCGGGGGGGGGGGGGGCTTCTGCCCAGCCCTCTCCCCCTTAAGCTTCTGTCAGTGGGGCCCTCTCAGAACTTGTGGGGCTCCTGGAAGTGGGAAGAGGAAGAATGGAGAGTCAGCTGTACCCAGGTATAAATTCTCAGTGAGGTCTGAGACTGAGACAGCTGAGCAGCTGAAAGAAGAAAATGCTGCCAGTTGCCAGAAGCCTTTGGTGGCTTGGCCAAACTCCACCCCTGGCTAAGCTCTCTGCCTTTTCCTGGGACCGCACACCAGGCCCCTGCAGTATCACATTGAGGGAAGTGCCCAGAGCCTGGCACGTCTATCCTTCCAGCTCCAGCAACACCACACATGCCCCGGCCTGTGCTGGAGACTGGGGGCTGCTGGGGCAGGAAAGTCCAGATTCATTGCCCTCCCTCCCCTCCGGTTTCTCGGGCCCTAGGCCTGAGCTCAACAGACACAGGCAGTGGGATGGGGTTGCCTTTCTATTGGTCCAAGACCTGAGCGTAGCCAGGGTGAGACATGGAGGTGAGGAGGCCCACGAGGCTCAGCAGAGTGGAGAAGAGCAGCAGGAAGGAAGCGGTGAAGAGCAGGGCCGGGAGCGCACTGAGCACCAGCAGCAGGACGGCCGGCAGCAGGTGGCGCCACGCCGCTGCCACCACGGGCCACAGGGAGCTCAGCAGGTGGGAGCCGGTGGTGAAGAGCGCGTGGCACAGCATCAGAGCCAGCAGCAGGTAGAGGATTCCCTCAAGACCCCACAGCACACGCTGCAGCGGTTGCCGCCAGCCGGATGTGGTCCACCACTGGGCCCAGCTCCGGGGCACGTGGCATGCCCACCAGCGCAGCCAGCCCTGCCGAGTCATCCAGGTCGACCAGGGCACCTCGGGCTGCAGCCCCTCGCCGGCCCCGGTGGCATCCGTCTCCACTCGAGGCTGCTGCATCGTGGCTGGTGCACCTGGGGAGAGGGCCAGGCTAGCTGCAGAAGTAGCCCTGAAGAAGCCTGGGACCAAGGGCCGGGTTCGTGGTGGGAGGAGTGTTACGGGGGCAGGAAGGTGCCAGCGTGGGTGGGGTGGGGCTGTGAGCTGGGACCTGGGACTTACCTCTGGGCAGAACCACTTAAGTCATGTTGCCTCCTACAGAGCCCGGGACAGCCTGGCAGCCAGATTCGAGCCCCCATGCTCACCCATCCCCCCTCCCTCCCCAGAGGAGCCCCATTGTGACCCGGGCCGGGGTGGGGTCCAACCATTAGCAGAGCCAATTCAGGGGGAGAAGTTCATCTGAGTCCCTCTCCATGGACCCTCTGGGCTGGCAGGGATGCCTAGGGAGCTCCATGGACCAGTACTCTCATACTTTCTTATGGGAAAGCCCTCCCTGTATCTCTGTCCTTTCCCTGCCGGCTGATATACAGCCTCTCTCTGCTCTCTCGCAAGTCTTTCTCTCTGGATTCTCATTCCCTAGGGGCACAGAGGAGGCCAGAATAGCCACCCCATCCTGCAGACTCTGAAATGGCTACCACATCTGCCCTGGATTCCCTGTCTCTTATGGCCCCACTGGACCCCCAAACTCGGACCCAAGTCGTGGGGCCAGGGAGTCCCAGATGTTCGCGGAACCCAGCCCAGGATGGAGGAAAGCAGACCCGAGGACGTGGGACGGCCCATGTATTCCTGGAAGGCGCTCAGACCCAAGGGTGGAGGCAGAAAGCCAGGCCGAGCAGGGTCAGGGGCATGCCACGGGCTCCCAGGAGCAACCCCAGACCCATGAGCAGCAGGAGCAGTGCATCCTGGAGGCTGATTTGTCCTGTGGCTGTCCTGACTGGTAGGAGTAGAGTCCCCAGCTGTCCTGGACCCTCACCGGCTCCCTGACTCTGGCCCCCTTCAAGAAGCCTATGCTGCGGCAGGGAAGGAGTTCCTGGTCTGTAGAGAGAGAGAGAAAGAGAGGTTGCCAGGTTTAGGGAGGCTGATCACTTGCCCACCTGCCTACACACTTGCCCACCTGCCCGGCCGTCTGCCCACTTACCTGTGGAGCAGGTCGAAGGCAAGGAAGCTGACCAGTAGCAGCAGCAGCAGCAGCAACAGGGCTGGACCAGCAGTGGAAAGGACTGCCCGAGCTGCCAGTCCCAGCGCCCCCAGCCCTAGGGCACTGTCCAGGAGCTGAACCAGACCAGGATCCCGGGGGGTCACGTTTGGCCCCACTGGTCTGGCCAACCCTTCCCCGGCACCCAGACCCCTCAGAGGGACTGGGATGGGATTTGCAAAGACTTCGGGCCTGGGGAAGCAGAGCCGGCTCATGGAGGGAGGTGAAGGTCACAGGAAGGGCTAGTGTTGGTGGGAAGGGAGAATGGGTGGGTGGGAGCATGGGAGGAGGTGGGGCCCTGGCAGACATTCAAGGGCGAGCTCAAAGAGTGAGAAATCAGGCTTCTTGGGAATCTCTCCCAACCGCATACCCACCCACTAAACCCCCCTCACCTCCTCCCACTTCGGGCACCCATATGGGACTGGCCGCTGGGGCATTGTGACCTGTAGGTGGAGGCCACTCAAAGTCAGTGGCCTGGGCAAGGCTTAGCTGAATGGAGGTCAGCACTGCCTGAGAACTGAGACCCTCTTGCAACCTAACTCTGAGAGAGACCTAACTCTGCCTTAGGACCTTCCCCTGGGGATGGCGTCTGAGTTCTAGAAAGGCATTCTAACCCTGTCACCACAAGAGCAGCCGACCAGGGTGGAGAAGGAAGGTCTGCTTTCTTCTTTCCATGGGTTTCCAGAGTTGTGTGTCAAAGGGCAACTCATTCAATCTCCTTGCCCGCACCTCTCCCCTGCGAGTGAGGTGATGCCTGTTGGCCCTTGTGGTGACATTTGAAACTACAGACCTGGAAGGCGGAGAGAAGCTCTGCCAGGAGGCAGCCTGAGACTCTCTTGGGCTGGGTGACCTGCTGAATGGGAGGGAGGTGGGGGCAGGAGGGAGCTGTTCGGGTGATCTAAGCATACTCAACTCCGGGGTTCAAGAACTGGGGCAGAAGATCAGTGCATAAGAAGGCTGCAACATAATAACCACAAACCTGGAGGTTAAGGTTATCGTTTCAGAATGAAATTAAGGAACATCAACATGCACTGAAAGCTCCCCACAGATGTCAACCAGGGTCACCGAAGGGGATGCATCCTCTGGCCTTTTAGCCCCTGGTGGCAGCGGGAGGCCAGATCCAAAGCCAGCTCCGCACCACCACCAGGGGACGACTCCTGCAGGAGGAGACCATCCCAGGGCAGACTGTCAGGTCACCAGCACCCCCTACCCCAGGGACCACTCTTGTGGGGCTCTGCCGCCTGGGTCTTCCTCTTCAGCAGCCGTTCCATGGCCACCTGTGAAAACAGCCGGAGGAGAAGAAGGCAAGAACTAGGAGGAACTGAGCCCATCGGGTGCTCCAAAGTAAGCCAGATGGACTGGGGTGCTGAAAGGAGCTAGTGCTCACCAGAATGGCTCCATAAACTTTGGGCCCATTTGCTTTGACCTGAGCACTAGATACAGAATAATCATGCAGCACAGCCTGCAACTTTGTTCAGTAAGTAGACTGATGTGGGTGCAGGACTGGTTCTACTGCCTGCAAAGGAGAGAAGAAATTTAGTAAGCACCTCTTTGTGGCTTACGGCCTCTGGAGTACCCTTTCCCATGAAAGACTGACTTTTCTCTCTGATTCTGGGCAGGGCTTAGTCCTCCATGCCGACTTCATGCTCTCCATGCCTACTTCACATATTCAACCAACCTTTGTTTGGAACCTACTGTGTGCCCAAGTCTCTGCTAAGCACTGGGCATAAAGATAGGGCACTAAGACAGGCAAACAATATAAAATGGCTTCATATCATTACTATATGTGCCACGGACCAAGAGGGTATAAGTAATGTCCTTTGTTAACAACACTGAAATTTATGGTTTGCAAACACTTACCCTATGCAATCAATAGACAGGTATGGCCCCACTTAGATGTGAACTGGGACTCAGTTCAATTTATCTACACAAAAACAAGCAAATCAGGGGGTGCACGAGTGGTTCAGTGGAGAATGCTCACCTGCCATGCGGGAGACCTGGATTGAATTCCCAGCCCATGCACCCAAAAAATAACAGAAAACAAACAAACAAAAAAAAAAACAGACCAGAACTTGGACACTGATTATACTAATTTTAAATGCTGGGATTAATTTGGGGGAAAGCACTCAAGACATCACAGAAGTGGCATTTATGATTGACTTTGAAAGAAAGGAAGAGTTTTCTGATCACTCATCCACAGCCCCTGAGGATCTGAAAATGTTGATAAAATTGACAAATTCCTAGAAAAATATAACTTACTGCTGACTCAAGGAGAAACAGGGAAGTATAAATAATCTTGCAACTGTTAAAAATATTGAAACAGTAGTTAAAAAGCCAACCACAAAGAAAACAACATGTCAAAATTACTTTAGAAAGATTTACAGACAGTAAAGGAAAAGTGCATTCCATTCTTAATGCAAACCGATATAAAAAGGAAACACTTTTGTTTGGGGTCCTGAAAAAGTCTTGTTAATGGACGGTGGTGATGGTAGCCCACACTGTGAATGTAATTGACACCACTGAATTATGTATTTGAAAATGGTTGAAATGGGAAGTGTTGTGTTGTATGTAATGTTAACCGCAATAAAAATTAAAAAGACAAAAAAGGAAACAGGGATTGGTCACCTGAAAAGAAAATCTATCCCCATTGAGAGTCTGAAAATGGGTGGTGGCCACACATCTCAGTTCAGTGACTTGAGAAGCAAGAGTGGAAATGGCCACAGGGGGCTGAGGGTGGGGCCGCCGTATGATCGAGAAACCCCACTGCTCAGTATATACCTGGAAGAACTGAGTGTGGGGACACGAATGTACATTTGCACACTGGTGCTTATGGGAGCAGTGTTCCCGATTCACAATGGTGGAGGTGGCCTAAGGGTACAACATCTGAGGAATGGAAGGGGGAACTATGGTGTATACATACAACAGAATACTGAGCAGCCACAAGAAGGAATGAAGTTGTGAGATATATTAAGATATATTAAGGCGAATGAACCTTAAGGACTGGATGTTGAATGAAGTGTCAGAAACCAAAAGACAAATATTATTATGCCTCACTCGTATGGACTAACTCTAATATAAAAGCTTGGTGAACTGAAGTCGAGAGCATGTGTGATCAGGTTGGGTCTATTGTAAAGGGTCTTAGACTGTAAGCGCTCACAGCAGTCACATCTGTTCCAGAGTTGCAACTGTTATTCTAAATTCTGAGATACTGAGCTGTTTGTATATAACATGGTCTTTCCCAGAAACTTCAGGTATTTATGTGACACCTGAGACTCAGAGTTAGCGCTCTGAAGCTATGAAAGTCAGCAGTACCCCATACAGGAACTGTTTGAGAGGTTGAAAAAGGGATTAAACTTTGACAAGAGTTGTGAAGGAAGCTGATCTGGATAGCACTAAGGGAGATCAGAATACAGGGTAAAGGATGATATCGTCCATATTTTAGAACTTCAACTTTTGTGTGAGGCCAAAGGAAGAGATGTTTATTTGGTGCAAAATGCATATTTAAATTTAACTTCTATGGTCAGTTTACTTGAATGCTCTAACTACATGGAATCTTGAATAGGGCGTGGGCTTTTGTTGGTTTGTGTCAGGAAAAAGGATACACCCCCGACACGGAGACTGACGAGCACAGGCAGGAGGTTGATTAGTGAGCACATGCAGTATAGACTTCAGCCTGGGGAAGGACTCGGAAAGAACCTTTGTAGTAGAAGGGCTGGAGGCTTTTGTTGGGCATGGGAAATTGGGGGGTTTTGTTGGTTGGGTTAGAAGTGGAGGGTCAGTTGGGAAGTTGTACGCCCTTCATTGGTGGGGTTTAAGATTTAAAGGCTGCTATAGTTTGGTAGGGTTGTAGCTGCGGGAGTTTTGGCAGACACTGAGTGAGGGGATTTATCAGTGCGGTTGCCAGAGGGTGGATGTTGGGTTGAAAGTTTATTCCAGGAATGCCGTCTGCAACTGCTGTGTGGAGACGTGTGAAGTGCTAGCTACACTGTGGGAGGCGGGGCAGGAGGGTTGAGGGTCCTGGGGAATTCTAACAGTGTGTCCACCCCCAGAGAACCTCTACTGTGACTCAGATGTGGCCTTTCTCTCTCTAAGCCAACTCAGCAGGTGACTGCCCTCCTCTTCTACGTGGGACGTGACTCCCAGGGTATAAATCTCTCTGGCACCATGGGACAGAATTCCTGGGATAGCTGGGACCCAGCATCAAGGGATTGAGAAAGCCTTTTTTTTTTTTTAATTTTTATTAATAAAACCAATCAACATACATGAACATTCTTTTTTTATCACATAGTTGTATATTCATCATCATGATCATTTCTTAGAACATTTGTGTCAATTCAGAAAAAGAAATTAAAAGAAAACAGAAAAAAATGCATACATTCCATATCCCTTACCCCTTCCTTTCATAGATCACTAGCATTTCAATCTACTAAATTTATTTTAACATTTGTCCCCCCTATTATTTATTTATTTTTAACCCATACGTTTTACTCATCTGTCCATAAGGTAGATAAAAGAAGCATCAGACACAAGGTTTTCACAATCACACAGTCACATTGCAAAAGCTGTATCATTACACAATCATCTTTAAGCAACATGGCTACTGGAACACAGTTCTACATTTTCGGACAGTTCCCTCCAGCCTCTGTGTTAGACCTTAAATAAAAAGGTGATATCTATTTATTGCGTAAGAATAACCAAGGGATTGAGAAAACCTTCTCGACCGAAAGGGGGAAGAGAGAAATGAGACAAAATAAAGTGTCAGTGGCTGAGAGATTCCAAACAGAGTCGAGAGGTTATCCTGGAGGTTATTCTTATGCATTATTTAGATATCCTATTTTAGTTTATGGTGTATTGGAGTGGCTGAAGGGAAGTACCTGAAACAGTTGAGCTGTGTTCCAGGAGCCTTGATTCTTGAAGTTGATTGTATAAAGACACAAGTTTTACAATGTGACTGTGATTGTGAAAACCTTGTGTCTGATACTCCTTTTATCCAGGGTATGGACAAATGAGTAAAAAGATATGGATAATAAATAAATAAATAATAGGATTGATAAGGAGTAATATAAATTGGGCAGATGGAAATACTAGTGGTCAGTGAGAGGGAGGGATAAGGCGCATGGGATGTATGAGTTTTTTCCTTTTATTTCTTTCTCCGGAGTTATTCAAATGTTCTAAAATAAGATATTGTGAACCATTGAGTGTAGCTCATGTATGGAGTATACATATGTGAAAATTTGTCAATAAAAATTAAAAAAAAAGAGTGGTAATTGGTCATAATTCAGAGAACTGAATTCTTGTTCCCATATCATACTTTGAGGGAAAACTGATGGGGGAGGTGTGTAGGTAAAGGCCATCTAACCCTTAGGAGGAGAGGACAGAACAAGAATCAGGCTGTATATTTGCCTCCAGGGAACCCTGCCCAAAGGACTCACCTGGCGGCCTTGACTCACCTGGCAGTGATGGTTCAATGGCCCATAAGATTAATGCCACTGGCCCGCAGGAATAATCACCAATTGTTTTTTCTCTAGCTCTTCTTGCTTATCCAGGAACCAGGCTTCCAATGTAGGTTTGTTCTTGAGGGGATAGGATACAACAGAGAACACCAGCATTTTTTTTGGCAAGTTCCAATTTTCTTTGTAAATAAGCAAATTAGCATTAAGATTTAAGATTGCCAGTACCCCGAGCCTGATCAAGTCTAGATAACATTCATAACATTCCATTCCTGGACATGCAGAACGGAGGGTCATGCCCAGATAATGTGTTAAGTTGAGGCTATTCTATACTGGGGGTAGTGGGGGTGCCTGAAAGATTTACTATGCGCCCTCTGCTCTGCATACATTTATAGGAAACTTTTATTCGTGATTTCCTCAACATCAGAGTTTATTTTTTCATTCTTCAATTACTTAGCAAGTTTCTCCTGTGTGCCAGGCACAGTGCCAGATGCTGGGTCATGATTACCAAAAGCAGAGCCTGAGATGGGGATGCTGGTACACGTGATTTATTTAGGGAACACTCTCAGGAGGAAAACCTTTAGGGAAGTGAGGGAAGGGAAGCAGGATGGGGGAGAGAAAAGAACTAAGTAAGGGCATGGTCTCAGCTGGAGCCTGGCCTCAGCCTGATCCCACAGGGAATTCTAGAAGGTGAATTGCACCATCGAGTGGTTTGCATCGTGGACCCTGTGTCAGTCGGTCATTGGCTGTGGCTCCTTTACCCTGGAGGGGGTGAGTCAGCTCCTGTCAGCTGAAGGCAGTTAGTTTCCTGGAGAAGAGAGCACACAGCTATGAGTTATAAGCAGCACCAGCCAGTAAAGGGACCTTGCCAGCAGCATATGCTGCAGTGGGTGCTGTGTAGTAAAGGATTAGCCCAGCAGGCCTGCAACGTCCACACATTCCAAAGAAACATTCTGCCCTTACCCAGCTTCTGGGAGGAAACTTCTAAGTCTTCAGAACACCCTGCCTGATAAGAGTGCCTTTTTTTTCGCCTGGGAAACTTTCAGCCACAGCCATACCAGATAGTTGATGCTAACAGTGTGATTTGTCGTGGCCTTGGGCCACTTGGTATCAGCATGACCTCTGCAAGAGCAAGAGACTAAGGTTGGCCATGTGGGCGGTCATGGCCTCGTTTCCTGCAAAGATTAAGTGCCTCTCAGAGTGACTGGTTGTGAGATTCCTATTTCCTTCAGGGCAAAAGCTCACCCAGGTGGCCATGGTATGGCTTGGCCTCCTTGGTTCCCACAGACAATCAGAAAGAGTCTGAACTTGAGGCCCCAGCTTTTAAAATTGTCTTAGTTAGCTATTGCTAGTAAACTACAAACCCATCCCAAAACTCAGGGACTTAAAGCAATTTATTCTGTCTCATTATCTGCAAGCTGCTAAGTGGTTGTCTGATATAGCTTGAAATCTGCTGGGCATGGCCTCAAGCCACAGGTGGGGTCCGGGTCTGCCCCACGCAGAGATCCATGGACTACAATGGGGCACATGTTGTGGCAAAATGCAAGGGGCCTAATTTCTTCATTGTGAGCCTTTGCTTGTATCTTGTCTACAAACACCCCATTGGCCAAATGGGACATCAATGGGGCTCGGATACTCCTTCTATGGAGAGAGTAGGGGAATGCGTATTTGCTAAATAAGAATCTAATCTATATAGGAGTAGAGTTTAGGAGTAAATGAGCTAATGGATTAAACAATGGATTTCTTTTCTCCTTCCTCAAATCTAAGATGATAGCAAAGGAATTTCTGGGGCACTGAATCCACTATTAAGTGGTTAAAGAGCAGAGAAGAGAAATGGTAGAAAATATGTCAATATCTTGGAAGTTGGGAAAACAGATGGATGTGCAGCAACTGAGCAGATCCAGAGCAAGTTGAATACCAACCTATTATGGTGGGGACAGGGGAGCCATCACAAAGCAAGATAAGCCCTCAAAGAGGTAACTAGAGTCTCAGAGAAACTTAGAAGTTGGGTTGCCTGTGGAGGTTAACAACTGAAGGATTAGTTGATAGTCTTTAAAACCTTCCCATTCCAGATCTCCCCTCTCACAATTAGAAGACACACCCCCTGCCACATACACACCCTATTCAGGCAGAAGACAAGGCAGGATCAGCAGATATAGCGGGGGATGGGGTGGGACCTTGTTCTAATTTGCCAGCTGCCAGAATGCAATATACCAAAAATGGAATGGCTTTTAAAAAGGGGAATTTAATAAGTTGCTAGTTTACAGTTCTAAAGCCGAGAAAATGTCCCAATTACAACAAGTCTTTAGAAATGTCCAATCAAAGGCATTCAGGGAAAGATACTTTGGTTCAAGAAGGCCGATGAAGTTCAGGGTTTCTCCCTCAGCTGAGAAGGCACATGGCAAACACAGAATTTCTCTCTCATCTGGAAAGGCACATGGTGAACACAGTTGGGGTTCCTCTCTCATCTGGAAGGGCACATGGCAAACATGACATCATCTGCTAGCTTCTTCTCCTGGCCCCTTGTTTCATGAAGGCCCCTGGGAGGCGGTTTCCTTCTTCATCTCCAAAGGCTGGTGGACTCTCTGCTTCATGGTGCTGCAGCATTCTCTGCTTTCTCTGAATCTCTTTCATTATCCAAAATGTTTCCTCTTTTATAGGACTCCAGAAACTTATCAAGATCCACCCAAATAGGTGGAGACATGTCGTCACCTAATCCACCTTAACAACCACTCTTTTTTTTTTTAACAACCACTCTTGATCAAATCACACCTCCAGGGAGATGATCTGATTAACATACAGTATTGAATAGGGATTATTCTGCCTTTACAAAACGGGATTTTGATTAAAACATGGCTCTTCTAGGGTGCATACATCTTTTCAAACCAGCACAGACCTTATAACCGGCAACGGGGTGAGGGAACTCTGCACAGTGAAAGATGAGTCCACCATCCTGTTCTTGCTGGACTTCCAGGGGACTGATAGCCTGGATCCTGGAGAATTCTTTCTGGTAAAACTGATCAGTCCAATAGAAAATGATGAAGAATTTTCCAAGTAAATGGTAGGGTCTCCACTCAATCTACCCACGTAAGGGCCACTGGTTGACAAAACCCGTCCACATCTCTTCCCTTTCAATTAGCTTTGTAGTGCTTCTCTCCAAATATGAACAAAGCGTCAATTATTACCAGGCATTTGACAATAAGATATTTCATGACATAGGATCAAGATGCTCAAAAAACAAAGTAATGGAAAACCCGAAAAGAGTTTTTATAGGTTAAAAATAAAAAGCAGAAATTAAAAAAAAAAAACAGGATTGAAAATGTTGAGAAAATCTCCCAGAAATTAAAATGATAAAAATCCTATGAAGAAAAAAGAAAAATCAGAGGACAATATTTGAATTTTGATACCAATCAAAAGTGGTGGGTTTTCTGACCAATGACCAATTCCTGAGACACCAAGGTTTCAAAGAGAGAATTTATTGATGGTGTAAAGTAGGAGATCAGATGACCTATCTTCCAAAATCTGTCTCTTGTGTATAGATCTGATAGACTTATAGTATCAAAAAATGGGCAGGTTTTAGGACAATGAGCACAACAGTTCAAGGTGATGATGTTAGAGATGATCTAATTATTGAGCATGTGCAGATTAATTACATGCTGAGTCAGAGAACATATGTAAGAAAATGGTGGCCTTAATATGATGATGGGCATGATTTAGTATTATAATGAAATATAGGACCCTTATAGGTTAAGCTAGTGTGCATGTAAGGTGGGTCCATTTGTGTTAGATCCAGCTCTGTCCATCAAGATACCTTTGGAATTGGGAGGGATTCTGGGCTGACTTGAGGCCCTTCACTAATAAATATTAGGGGCTGTCTTTAGTGACATAAGACTCTAAAGTTGAAAACCCAGATAAAGGGGTACAAGTGAGGATCAGTCACAAGGTTTTTATAATCTCAAGGTCACAAAGTAAAGGCTATATAATTATCCAGTCATTATCTGAGATCAAGACAACTGAATTACAGTTCAGCAACTTCAGGTATATCTTTCTTGCTATTTGAATACACTGAAAGGTCAAAAGAAATATCTATGTAATGATTCAGCAGTCATAATCATTTGTTAAATCCTATCTTTTCTGTTACAACTCCTCCCTTGCATTTAATCATTCTCTCAATCTTGAGGGATATCTGGGCAACATTCTAACTTCTTCATGCTGAAAAGGGGCATCAACATTATGGAGGAGAGGGATAAAACTGGTTGTTGTTCTCAGAAAGACTGGTACTTCTGGATTTCTGGACTCATCTGGCATAGGAACTATCTGAAGGCTATGAGTCTCTGAAAAATAAACTTAATAAGTAAAACTTTTATAGAGTCTTAGAGCCCAGTGCATTTTTAGGGTTTTCAGGAGTACTATTGGTTGGAGCTTGGCTTATTGTGGCAGTTTATAATATCTGGCCGAAAATGGCATAAGAGTAACCTTCAGAATGACCTCTTGATTCTGTTTGAAATCTTTTAACCACTGAAACTTTATTTTTTTATGGGGATGAAAAGCACAATAATGGAGATTAAAACTATACTAGAGGCATACAACAGATATATACAGAACGTTGCACCCCAAAACCAGCAGGACGTACATTCCTCCCAAGTGTGCACAGATCACTCCCCAGGATAGACTATACACTGGGACACAAAACAAGTCTCAACAAATTTTGAAAGACTGAAACTATACAAAACATGTTCTCTAACCACAGTTGAATGAAGCTGAAAATCAACAATAGGCAAGGAGAACCAGAAAATTCACAAATATTTCTTGGACATGTATATACATATCTTTCATATGAGTCGGGAAATTTTCTACCATTATTTCTCAAGTATTCTTTCCATCCTTTTCCTTTCTCTTCTTCTGGGATATCCATGATGCATATTGAAACTTTATTTTGTTTTATTTCTTTTCCCCCTTTTGGTCAACAATCCCACAATGCCAGGGCTGGGCTTATCCCTGGGAGTCATGTCCTTTGATGCCAGGGAGATGTACACCCCTGGAAGTCATGTCCCATGTGAAGGGGGTGAGGAGTGAGTTTATTTGCAGAGTTTGGCTTAGGGAGAGAGACTTCCGAGCCACAAAAGAGGTTCTCTGGGGGTGACTGTTAGGCATTAATCATAAGGGGGCTTAGCTTTGCCATTACAGAAACAAGTTCCTTAAGGGGAAGCCTCAACATGCAGGGCTTGGTTTATTAAACTGTGAGTCCTATTGCTTAAGAGGATAGCAGGGATTCTCCAGGTGGGGAAGTTTAATAGTTCCACACTTTCCTCCAGTCCCTCAAAGGACTTTGCAAATGCCTTATCATTTTCTCCCCCCAAAACTCTGAACTTCATCAGGGTATTACATTAACTATACAGAATATGAAGATCTCAGGTCCTATTATAGAAAGCTGAATTAAGTTGTTAAAATAAATTGACCACTTCTAGTCACATGTTTGAAACACCAGAAATCTCTTTCACCATGGCCCAGAGAAGCTCCACAAACAAGGTCATCGCTACATATCAAAGGTGCGGTCGTACCAAATGCACAGAGGGACAGCTGAAAATCTCACTGACACTTCCAACCAAAAAGTTCACCCAGTTATGCTACCAAACAAAAACTTGCTTTAGAAATGAATACTGAAGAGTCTAGAATCCAGATTTGGTTTCAGAATCAAAGAGCTAGACACTCATTCTGGAGAACATGACCTGAGCAGGCCTTAGAATCAAGTCAAACCCACCGACAAGATCCCCATGAAGGGATTCAAGTTAGGGAAACCAGACAGTACTGTAGCTCTTATACCTCTTCCCAATTAAGCGCTCTCATCAAGGCATTCAAGAAAAACCTTTACCTGAGATTGATTCCAGAGAACGACTCGCTGACAAAATTGGGGTCTCAGGTCAAGTGTCCAAATCTGGTATCAAAACCGAAGCTCTAGCGTCCATATCCAGAGAAAAAGAGAACCTGGTGAGATCTTAGAACAAACACAAGACAAGGCACAAGATCTCTGAGATGAGAGAATTCAAGGTATGACTGAGAGAATGGAGGGATAAATTCTCAGGCATGGAAACTACACAAAATTTTACCAACCTCACTAGCAACTGTTTAATCTCTCTGGAGCCAGAATGAGGGGGCATAGAAACAAGTTCAGTGTATCTGATATTATCATCCTGAGCCCCATATCTTTCTCACTCTTTCTCTGAGACTGCCAGTCGCGCATTCTGGAAATGGTAAGCAAGACTTCAGAAAGCAGAGACAGGTTCAAGAAGCACTCCACAGCGCTACTCACCCAGTCTGGTTCTAGAGTTCAGCAGCGTTTGAGGATAATGAAAATAAAACTAATACATATCATTTTTTTTCAAAGACAGAAAGAGTTTATTACTAGGCACATAGCAAGAGAGCAGATGGTCTAGCAGCCCAAATTTGTCTCCCCGAGTTTAGGGGGTTCAAGGTTTTTAAGGATTTTAGCAAGGGGAGATGAGGTCATTGCAAATAGCAAGTTCAAAGCAGAAAAGGAGACAGTGATATCATTATCATTTCAATAGGGGAACATAAGCTGAAAGGAGGAGAGGCAGAGTTATCACTTCTGTACTAGAGGTGTAAGCCAAAAGGAAGGAAGACAAGTTATATTTCAATAGCAGCATCTAGCTGATATGATTTGCAAATATTCGGGGCCCAGAAAACAAAAGGGAATATGATTCAGTAATCAAAATCACCCCTTCAATCCTAATTTCTCAGCTACGGTTCCTCCCTCTGATTTGATAATTAGCTCTCAATCTTGACGGATATCTGGGTGATGACTCTCTGACTGCTTCAAGGCTGAAAAGGGACATTGTTATTAAGGGGCAAAGTGATGAAACCAGTTGCTGTTCTTGGAGAGTCCAGTATCTCTCAGTTCCAGAGCTTTTCTGGCGTTGGAACAATCTGAAGGTTTCAAATCTCTGAAAAAAAAAAAGCTTAAAAAGTAAAAATTTTTTAGAGCATAGGATATCTTTCAGGGCTTCCAGGAACACTGTTGGTTGGAGTTTGCCATATTGCCGTGGTTTGCAATATCTGGCTGAAGCTTGCATAAGGTTAACTTCCAGAATGAGCTCTCGACTCGATTTGAAATCTCTTAGCCATTGAAACTCAGTTACTTTACCCCCTTTTGGTCAACTAATCTATGATGCAGGACCAGGTTCATCCTTGGAATTTATGTCTCACAATGCCGGGGTCAGTTATGGCCCATGATGGTAGGGCCAGCTATGTTTCAAGCTGTCAGTGCCAGGCTTACACCCCTGGAAATTGTGTCCCATGTTGGAGGGAAGCTCAGAGTTTGGCTTAGAGAGAGCCCACATTTGAGCAACAGCAGAGATTTTCTGGAGATGGCTCTTAGGCACTAATTCTAAGTAGGTTCAGTTTACTATTAGAGAAATAAGTTTCATAAGGGCAAGCCTCAAAATTGAGCCCTTGGCTTATTAGAGAGCCCTTCTTGCTTAAGAAAATGTCAGGAATTCCCCAGGTGGGGAAGCTTAATAGTCCTATTTTTCTCAGTCCCTCAAGAGACTTTGCAAACACTTTTTCATTTTCTGCCCAAAATACCCTGAAATGCTTCATTGCATAATATTAAGATTTTGTTCCTTATTCCAGGTTCTATATCAAATAAAGCTGAATTAGGTTGTCTAACTAACTAGACAGATTAAATTAAATAGTGTAAATTTTGGACAAAATAAACATTTCTCTTTTTGTCTCACACAAAAGTTTAAAATGCAGACAGTATTTTCTTTACCTTGTATATGATTTACCTTAGTTTTAACCAGATCAGTTTCATCACATCTTTAATCAGAGTTTGATCTCTTCTCATTTTGTGTGTGTGTGTGTGTGTTTAAATAGTTGCTGTAAGGACTTACGCTGATTCTCAGAGCTAGAGAACTAAATCCGAGTCTCAGGTATCACACAAATACTTAAAATTTCAGGGAGCTACTAGGTTATATAAAGACCAAAGCATTTCAGAATTTAAAGATAGTGGTCAACACTTACAACCTGAGCTTTAATTTTTATAAGGATTTTTAAATGAGCTCCTTTCAGAAATAAAAACACTGGACAGTTGTTTTATATTAAGAAATTATAGCAAAGGTTTTGCTCTGCTTCATTTTACACATTTACCAGAGTTATGTTAATTAACAGATAAAATATAATATATATATTTGTCCTGCCTTTTTTTTTTTTAAAGTCTTTCTGTAAGGTTTAGGAGGCGAAAGGGAGAAGAGGCAGACAAAGAAACCTTAGAGTGAGCAAGTTTATTCCTGTGCTCCCGGGGCGGAGGTCACAGAACTCAAGATAGGGAGTTGTGAGTTCGCCGCCGGGTCCTGGTGCGGGTGGTTTTTAAGCAATGGGGTTAAGTGACATCTAGAAGGGGCGGCACATTTTACACAGCTCGCGTCATGGTGACCTTCCCTGTTCCCCAGACCTAACACTTTCCTTGTTGCAGACAGAGCTCTGGCGTATAGCTGACCACATACACTTTTAGAGAAGTATTAGAGCAAACCAGTGACAGTTTGGCTTTTCTATGATCTGTAGCCTTTTAAGAATAACTAAAACCATGGCTAACAGCACGGTACCATAGCTTAACATCATGCAGATTAGTATCAGCATCTAACAGGGACAATGAGAACATTGCCAAATTTTTAGGAATTTTATACAATCTCTAAATACATGGATGATATTTTACCCAGACAATTTTAACTAGCAAAAGGATAGAAAATCCCTTTTAACCTCTGTCATACTTCCTGAACACTTCCCATGCAACAGGTTAAACTGTTTCAGTACCTTTCTTATCCAAGGTTGGAAGAACAAATTATTTGTAATAGTTTTTCCCTTAACAGTGAGAAGACTTGTCTTCTGAAATAAAGAAGGCCAAGGATATTAACAAGGATATTATTCTGATGGAAGATCTTTGTTTTGTAGGCAGAGGACTCAAATGATTAAGAACACTTTAAAAAAAAACAAACAAACCAAAAAAACTTCACATTAGGAATAGAGTAACAATCCACAGTGGTTTTTTTGTTTTTTTTTGTTGTTGTTGTTGTTTGTTGTTTGTTTGTTTTTTTGTTTTTGTATGCTGTATGGCAAGGGTCACATTTCATTCTTTTTCCATGGGAGTTTCCCATTATTGCAGCACCATTTGTTGAAGGATGCTTGTTTGTTTGTTTTGGGGAAGTGCATGGGCCAGGAATCAAGCCTGGGTCTCCCACATGGCAGGCAAGAATTTTACCACCGATCCACCCTCACACACCCAGCAATCCATGTTATTTTAACAGGGAGAAAATGGAACTTAAGTTTTGTATGAATATTCAGCTTAACACAAAAACTTTCTTTTTAAAAATATATGCTACACAAAGCTTTTGAACCTGCGTACTCCCTTCCAATAACAGTATTCATGAAAGGGCCAGAGATACTATAAAATAGTGGAAGAACGAAGACATTTATGTTTGGGTTTGGAACACAGCCGGGCATTTATATACTTTATACTCAGAACACACAAATAATTATTTGCAATATGCCTAAAATCTCTCAGTCCAATTCAGCACTACCTTCAAAGGTCAGAAAAGCCCCAAGTTTGAAATGTAATCAGCTTTTTTATATTTAAAGGATTTATATACAGAAAAAAATATGTTTTCATAAATAACTTTATTTCCAACTGCTAAACAATAGCAGAAATATGTTAGTTTACAAAACTAAGTTATGGTTTCTAAAAACTAGTTCAGTGTTCTATTTATTTAAATGCTACTTTCTCATTTAAAGGTCTTACAAGTGTCATCTCTTCTATGAGGGCTTCTTAGGTCATTCTTTATCTGCTTTTTAAATTCTTCCAGCATTTTTATTCTTTCATTATCACTATCTTATACGTCGCCCTTGTGAAAGTATATTCTAACTAGAACGAAACACTTTGAAGCTAAGAATTAGGTTTTCTCTATTTGTGATAGCATTTACTAACAGAAATATTCTGATTGACATTAACAAAGCCACTACAAATTCAAATTATTTCACATACTGAGGCCAAGTAACCAAAAGGCTGATTCTTTGAAATCCAGTTAATCAAGGTTATAAAAAAAATCCACCAATATTTCTAACTACACTTAATTTCTTAAATAGAGTATATTTGAAGCATCAGCATATTCTTAATAATACTTCATGTAAGTTTTATTACCAGCTATATTGCTCAGTTCATGTAACCTAACCTATCTAGTTAGGCTATTTTAGGAAGAATTTTGAGAATTCCTCAAAATTCCAAACAGAATAAAATTACATTTGTTCAACTCAAAATTTATCATAAAATTCCTCTTATCAGAGGCTGAAACAAAAATCTTCTTCTTTTCATAATATCTTAAAATACAAACCATTTGAAAAGTACATGGAATATCAAGTTCTGGAAAATAAACTGCAATTGTTTAATTTGTCCAAAACCTAAATTCAGGAAAAACTTTTCCATATCTCTCAAAGATCTTTTATCTTACTTACTGAAATTTGATAATTAAGTTTTATTCAGTTAGTCCTATCCCAAGGCTATTTATATTTTAGTAATAATCTGATTAGTTTTACCTCTTTAAAAAATAATATTAAAAATAAACCTAGGCTATTCTATAGCATTTTCATGTTTACCATTTTTAATCTCCAGGCTCAGTAAAAAAGAATTCTAAACCACACTTCGCCATATCTTTCTGTGCCTGTCTCTCCCCCATAGCTGCTTTAGGTGGCAGGGCCTTAGGGCAGGGATAGATTGCACAGAACAAAAAGATATCAGGCTTGTTGAGTTTGGATTTGAAAGTTTTAGGTGAGGGCCATGGAATTTCGAGAGTTCCTATGCCTTTCTTTTAAACTATTTCCAATTATTAGATTTATTTTACTAAAAGCTGTGGCCAGGATCATGGGGAAAGGTATTTGTTTTTTCCAGAGGCAGCCCTTTGGCAGTTTTCTGCTGCCTTTAGGAAATTCCAGGGCCGGTTTCTTTCTAATGTTCAGCTTTGTTTGCAAACCCAATTACAAAACTAAGGTTTTTGAATCCTGCTACTAAGAGAGTTTTCCTCTTTTACTTTAGAAGTACCAATTTGTATATTTATATCAGGCACCTAATTATTTCTAAGCCATTCAAAAAGAGCTCTTTAAGAATTTTCTTATTAATTCGCTATGACCATCTGGAGGTATGAGAATATACATTGAAAATGTAGATGGGCCGGAATAGAAAATTTGTGACACGAAGCAGAAAGAGAAATACTTTTGAGAGAGACAAATAAAAGATTGAATATATTATCTCATACCATTTCTACCTCTTTGCAGAACAATTCTAACTGTACCACTCTAATAGAGTGGTAGTATTTTCATTTTAAATCATATTGAGGCCAGACTAGATTACAGAAATAAAACCCTTTTTAAATAGACTCATAGCCAAAATCTTTTCAATTTTCAATACAGCCCAAAGGCTGTATTTCCATAATCAGTAACCAGCTAGGAATATTTGACCAATACAAATGTAGGAACATACCAATTAATAACTAGACTGAAAACACCAGCTAACAAATAGACAGTAAATGCTTAACACGCCGATTAACAATTAAACAAACATCAGCTCTTTACTAATCCCAGGTAACACACCAGCTAGCATTTACTTAACTTCATTAAATACCAATTGACTGTTGGATTACTCATTCTTTAGGAGTATAGTCAACAGACCGATTTAGACCAGGGCCTCAAGCCTGGTACAGCACACAGACTGAACACATCAGTTAACAATAAACAGACACAAAACATTATCACACCAATTTAACAATTAACCAATACCTAGGTAACACACCAGTTAACACTTAAACAGGCCTACTTGATTTCATTGAACACCAGTTAATTGTTGGATTAGGTCAGGGCTTCAGACCCTGTATAGTATGGTACTCTAAATCAGAATATGTAGAGGTCAGAGCAAAGGGGAACATTCTAGAAGCATGGCCCTGGCCTAGGTCAAGGGGACTGGAACCTCCTATTTACTCTCCAATTCACTTTTTTTATTTTATGGCATGGGCAGGCACTGGGAATTGAACCTGGGTCTCTGGCACGGCATGCGAGGACTCTGCCACTACGCCACCATTGCCTGCCCACCCCCGCAATCCACTTTCACCCTGATGACCTACTAACCCAGCCAGACACCAATTAGTTGTTGGATTATGTTGGGGCTTCAAACCCTGTATAGTACAGTACTCAAAATCTGAAGGTGTAGAGGTCAGAGCAAAGGGGATTATTCTGAAAGCGTGACTCAGGCCTAGGTCAAGGGGACTTGAACCACCCTATTTACTCCCCAGTCCACTTTTACCTTGGTGACCCACTCACCCAATCAGATGTCCGGACATGGAACTGGAAATGGTTTCTCTCTTTGAAACTTTTCAAGGCGCCAAAAGTCTCTGGAAGGCCAGCAGAACAGAGAAACCCTGGTTGATGAGCCTCTAGACTAAATTCAGTCAAGTGACCACTAAAGGCTCAATTACCTGGTTCACCTGCTCTGCTGGGACTCCAGAAATTGGGGAATTCATCCCTTCATGGTTGCCAAATTGTTACCGGACAAAAGTCGTGGATTCTTTTGCCTGATGTGCTCAGTAACCAATTCCTAAGACACTGGGGTTTCAAAGAGAGAAAGAGTTTATTACTAGGCACATAGTAGGAGAGCAGATGACCTAGTGGCCCAAAATCTGTCTCAATACATATCATTTTTAATCATCACAGTAATAATTGATTCAGGCAAAAATCATCAGTGGATGTAAAATTCTCCAAGTGGATGTTTTATGAAGAGCAAGATATGTATGGTCTCCAAGAACCTACCCACAGATTACTTATTAATTACAAAAGGAAAATTGGTAAATTTGTGTTGGAGAAACCGACAGCCTCCACCTTAACCAAGTGCTTGAAATTTGCTTTACCAATAATAACACAGACTGATGTGAGGTGCCTCTTGAAATGAAGCATCTAGGAAAGACACAACATACCTTCTATGGTATTACCACCAAAACTGCGCATGCTTCATCTAATCACAAGGAAACACAAGACAAGCAAAACTGAGTAACATTCTACAAAGTAACAGACTTGTACTTTTCAACAATGGATTGAATAATTGCAATAAAGATGGAGAAATAGTATGCTAACTCAGGAAGTCCCCTGAAGAGTTATCTTTTATACGTAGAATGTGCTACCATTTATGTGGGGAATGGACATAAATCCAGAGACCTGTTTATGCCTACAATTTCTCTTCAAAGATGCTCAAAACCTGGAAACATTAATTATCTCTTTTTAGTATAAATGTAATTGTATTGAGATTATTCACACACCATAAAATCCATCCAAAGTATACAATCAATGGTTCACATCATGTGTGTTCATCACCATAATCATTTTTAAAGTGTTACCATTACTCCAGAAAAAAAAAGATTAAAAGAGAAATGTAAATCCCAAACATCCTGTACCCCTTACCTCTCCCTCTTATTGACCATCAGTATTGCACTGTACCTAATTTTTTTCTTTTTTTGCATGGGCAGGCACCAGGAATCAAACCCAGGTCTCTAGCATGGCAGGTGAGAATTCTGCCACTGAGCCACCATCACACCGCCATGTACCTAATTTTAAGAATTACAATAGCGGTAGGTTAACTAAAACAGTGTTAGTTAACAGAACAAAATATCCAGAACTAGAGCCATATGAACACAGACAACTGACTTTTTCCCCCTCCATATAGTTATACAATCATTATGAAAGATTAGGGCTACTGGATTACAGTTCAACATCTTTAGGTATTTCCTTTTGGCTATTTTAAAATACTGACATTAAAAAGAAATATCTATATAATGAGGCAGAAGTCACAGCCCATTTGTTAAAACCTAATTTCTCACTTCCGGGTCAAGATGGCAGCTTAACAACGTGCGCATTTTAGTTCGTCCTCCAGAACAACTACTAAACAACCAGAAACAGTTCAGAACAGCTCCTGGGGCCACGTTAGTGACCAGACACACAGCGTACCCCAGTCTGGACCAGCTGGACCAGCTGCGAGCACCACCCCGAACCGTGAGTTCCCAAAGCTGCGGTGGCCAGCACCACTCCCCCACAGGCCACTTCCCAGAGGGAAAAGGAAAGGACTTTACCAGCAGCAGGGACTGGGCACAATCAAACACCAATTGTGGAACTAATTAACAAATTCTGACTACTAAAAATAGGCCCCCAGCTTAGGTAAACCTGATCAAAGCGGAGGTTGCTCATTTTTGCCCCGGCGCCAAGGGGGCAGGACTGACAGAAAAAGGGAGGGGGGAAGAAGGAAACAGAGGTTTTTGTGGCTGTATATCTACAAAGGCTTGACTGCCTCTGGATACAGCGGCAGGACTTTTCAGGCTGCAACTGCCCCAGGCATAGGCAGAAGTGAGCTCTTTTGGGGGCTTGTCTGGAGCCTGTGCCTTCCCCAGGGGAGGGGTGAAGCCCAACTCAGGTGGAATCCCTCCCTTAAGGAATTCAGACCCCAGGGCTTGGTCATTTGAAGCCATTAAAACCAGCCTACAACCTCTCCTCTGTCTCCACCACGCCCCCAGCAGGGAGAGTCTGCCAAAGTTAAAGGTACCGCATCATCTTATGCTGGTTGGACCTGCAGTCAGACAAGCGCCACACACAGGGCAGGATAAGAAAAACAGAGTCCAGAGACTTCACAGGAAAGTCTTTCAACCTGCTGGGTCTCACCCTCAGGTAAAACCAATGCAGGTGACTCTTTCTTCCTGATAAGAGGCCAGTTTGGTCTGGGAAAACCTGGCTGGGGTCTATAATATCTAAGCAGACCCTCCTAAGCGTGTGTGGGGGAAAGGCACCACACAAGCAGGGCAAGAAACAAGAAAACAAGAACTGAAAAATTCTCCTCTGTTAAACAAAACTTAAGCTAAAGGTCCAGATAAAGCTGAATGGAATGTCAAAGAACAGATAGACAACAAATTCATCCAGCAAGAAAATCCTAGGTAAAAAAAGTGAAAGCAATCTCCAGAATAAACTAATTAAGGTAATTAAATGCCTAGACACCAGCAAAAAATAACAAATCACACTAGGAATATTGAAGATATGGCCCAGTCAAAGGAACAAACCAACAATTCAAATGACATGCAGGAGCTGAAACAATTAATTCAGAATGTATGAACAGACATGGAAAACCTCATCAAAAACCAAATCAATGAATTGAGGGAGGATATAAAGAAGGCAAGGAAAGAACAAAAAGAAGAAACTGAAAGTCTGAAAAAACAAATCACAGAACTTATGGGAATGAAAGACACAGCAGAAGAGATGAAAAAAACAATGGAAACCTACAATGGTAGATTTCGAGAGACAGAACATAGAATTTCAAAACTGGAGGACGGAACATCTGAAATCCGACAAGAAACAGGAAAAAAATGGAAAAATATGAGCAAGGACTCAGGGAATTGAAAGACAATATGAAGCACATGAATATACGTGTTGTGGGTGTCCCAGAAGGAGAAGAGAAGGGAAAAGGAGGAGAAAAACTAATGGAGGAAATTATCACTGAAAATTTCCCAACTCTTATGAAAGTCTTAAAATTACAGATCCAAGAAGTGCAGTGTACCCCAAACAGAATAGATCCAAATAGACATACTCCAAGACATTTAATAATCAGAATGTCAGGGGTCAAAGAGAAAGAGAGGATCTTGAAAGCAGCAAGAGAAAAGCAATCCATCACATACAAGGGAAGCCCAGTAAGACTATGCGCAAATCTCTCAGCAGAAACCATGGAGGCGAGAAGACAGTGTGATGATATATTTAAATTATTAAAAGAGAAAAACTGCCAACCAAGAATTCTATATCCAGCAAAACTGTCCTTCAAAAATGAGGGAGAAATTAAAACATTTTCAGACAAAAAATCACTGAGAATTTGTGACCAAGAGACCAGCTCTGCAAGAAATACTAAAGGGAACACTAGAGACAGATAAGAAAAGACAGAAGAGAGAGGTGTGGAGAAGAGTGTAGAAAGGAAGACAATGAGTAAAGGTAAAAAGAAGGAAAATTAGATATGACATATAAAACCCGGAAGGCAAAATAGTAGAAGAAAGTACTACCCATGCAGTAATAATACTGAATGTCAATGGATTAAACTCTCCAATCAAAAGACATAGTCTGGCAGAATGGATTAAAAAACAGGGCCCATCTATATGCCATCTCTACTCAAAGGACAGAAGGCCAAGGACACAAATGGACATTTACACACCAATGTTTATAGCAGCGTTATTAACAATTACCAAGAGATGGAAACAGCCAAAATGTCCATCAGCAGTCAGTTGACTAAACGAACTGTGACATTTACATAAGATGGAATATTATGCAGCTGTAAGACAGAATAGTTATGAAGTATGTAACAACATGCGTGGACCTTAAGGACATTATGCTGAGTGTGATTAGCAAGAAACAAAAGGACAAATACTGTATGGTCTCACTGATATGAACTGACATTAGTGAATAAACTTGGAATATTTCCTTGGTAATAGAGACCATCAGGAGATAGAAATAGGGTGAGATATTGGGTAATTGGAGCTGAAGGGATACAGATTGTGCAACAGGACTGATTATAAAAACTCAGAAATGGACAGCACAATACTACCTAACTGTAATGTAATTATGTTAAAACACTGAATGAAGCTGCATGTAAGAATGATAGAGGGAGGAGGGCTGGGGACATAAATGAAATCAGAAAGAAAGATAGATGGTAAAGATTGAGATGATATAATCTAGGAATGCCTAGAGTGTATAATAATAGTGAAATGTACAATGTACAAATTTCAAAAATGTTTTTGCATGAGGAAGAACAAAGGATTGTCATTATTGCAGGGTACTGAAAATAGATTATAATTAATACTTTAAAATGTCACTTTATGTGTGAGACTA
Source organism: Tamandua tetradactyla (assembly GCF_023851605.1). Taxonomy (NCBI): domain Eukaryota; kingdom Metazoa; phylum Chordata; class Mammalia; order Pilosa; family Myrmecophagidae; genus Tamandua; species Tamandua tetradactyla. The sequence goes on along the minus strand of NC_135327.1, from coordinate 24,518,381 downwards.
AAGCAAAACATATTTATTTGTTACAAAATTTATATTTTGACTAGAGCATTTCCTAATATAACTCATGTATAGTTTGATTGAATGTCATAAGTACTTGGAATCTCAGGTAGCACATGAGATTTTGTTGGTTTGTCCAGAGTGATGCCCCGATGAATCCCAGAGTGATTTGATCAGTGACTGGAAAAGTATTTGCAAGCCCCCTTCAGGGAATGGTGAGAGTGGGGAGAAATTCAACTTCCCCAAGTTGAATTCTTGATATTCTCACAAGCGGTGTGGACAACCAAAGCTATAGGCTGAGCCCCCAGTCTTGGGGTTTGTTCATATGAAACTTAACCCCACAAAGGATAGGTCAAGTCTACTTAAAATTTAGGCCTAAGTCACCCCCAAGAGAGCCTCTTTTGTTGCTCAGATGCGGCCTCTCTCTCCAGCTAACATGACGAGCAGTCTCACCACCCTCCCCCTCTCTGCGTGGGACATGATTCCCAGGGATGTGGACCTTCCTGGCAACGTGGGACAGAGATCCTGGAATGAGCTGAGATTCAGCATCAAGGGACTGAGACAAACCCTAGAATGAGCTGAGAATTAACATCAAGGGATTGAGAGAACTTCTCGACCAAAGGAGGAAGAGTGAAATGAGACTAAGTGTCAATGGCTGAGAGATTCCAAACAGAGTTGAGAGGTTATCCTGGAGGTTATTCTTATGCATTAAGTAGATATCACCTTGTTGTTCAGGATGTAGCGGAGAGGCTGGAGGGAACTGCCTGAAAATGTAGAGCTGTGTTCCAGTAGCCATGTTTCTTGATGATGATTGAACAATGATATAGCTTTCACAATGAGACTCTGTGACTGTGAAAACCTTGTGTCTGATGCTCCTTTTAGCTACTATATCAACAGAAGAGGAGAACATATGGAATAAAAATAAATAATAGGGGGAACAAATGTTAAAATAAATTTAGTTTGAAATGCTAGTGGTAAATGAAAGCGAGGGGTAAGGGGTATGGTATGTACAATCTTTTTTTCTCTATTATTGTTTTATTTCTTTTTCTGTTGTCTTTTTATTTCTTTTCCTAAATCAATGCAAATGTACTAAGAAATGATGAATATGCAACTATGTGATGATATTAAGAATTACTGATTGTATATGTAGAATGGAATGTATCTTAATGTTTTGTTAATTTTTTTAATTAATAAAAAAAGTTTAAAAAACAAAACAAAACCTAATTTCTCAGTTATACCTCCTCACTCTCGTGCTAGTTACTTCTTGGGAAGAGAGGTGGGAAATTGAAGACAGAATTATTTTTTTTCACTTTAATCTTTTTTATACTGTTTGTTGTAGTACCAAATATACAACTCAAAATTTCTCATTTTAACCACTTTCAGGTGTACAATTCAGTGGCATTAATTCTATCAACAATACTGAGCTACCATCACTAGCATCCATACCTCAACTTTTTAATCATCTCAACAGAAACTCTGTACCCATTAAACAACTACTTCCCCTTTGCCACACCCACTATCCCCTCTTCACCAACATGGCCACTGGTGGCCTGCAATCTGTCTGTCTCTGTGAAGTTTGCTTATTATATGTATTTCACATAATGAGATCATACATTAAAAACAAAAACAAAAACAAAAGCTGACCAGACAGGTTAAATTAGATGGGTGCTACAGAAAATTTAAATTTGGATGAAATAAATATCTCTTTCATACAGAAGTTAAAGTCTTAAAATGCAGACAATGTCATCTTTTACCCAATCAGATCAGCTTCATTCACATTTCTAATTGAAGTCTGATCTCTTTTTAAGCTTTTTTATTAGTTGCTGTATGGAGTAACAATGACTTTCAGAGCTGCAGAATTCTAATTCTGAGTCTCAGGTGTCACACAGATACCCAAAATTCTAGGGCACTCCCAGGTTATATATAAAGAGCAAAGCATCTTAGAATTCAGAAATAACAGTTAAAGCTTAGAAATAAATGTGAGCGCTGTAGGAGCTTACAATTTAAACCCTAATTTTTAAAATAAACATTTTCTAAATGAGGATATTTTCAGAAATAAAAACATTTGACAGTTGAGTTATATTAAGGTCATCAACCACAAACCATAGCAGAAGTTTTGTCTTGTCTCACATTTACATATTTACCAGGGTTATATTAATTAACAGGTGACACATAATTTACATACTTGCTTTGCTTCTCTTTGAAAGTCCCTTTTTGTTGAAGATGAAATACTGAGTTATAGTTGACTACATGCATTTTTAGCAAAGCATTAGAGCAAAGTAGTGCAACTGATAAGTAAATTTGGTTGTTTCCATGATCTGTTAACTTTTTCTAAGAATGATTAAGACCATGACTAACAACATCATAATGTTGTCTAACATCTTGCAGATCAGTATCAGGATATAACATGGACAGTGAGACTTTTGTCAAGCCTTTATATTTTTATGCAATCTCCAAATATATGAATAGATTCCAGCCATATGAATTTGGCTAACAGAAGGATAGAATTTCACTTTCAATTATTGTAATATTTCCCAATAATTTCCTATGTCATAAACTATTTTAGCACCTCACTTTTATAAGGTGAAAGAACAAACCCTTTGCAACAGCTTTCTTTTAAAACTGAGATTTGTCTTCTGAAATAAAAGCTGTGAAGTTCAATATAAGCATCAACAAAGATATTATTCTGATATGATATAAAGTCTTTGCCTTCTAGACAGAGTACTAGATTAAGAAAAACAGCTTATAACATTCCATTAAGGACAGACCAACAATCTACATTATTTTAACAGAGAGAAAACTAAACTCCAGTTTTGTATTAATGCATGGTTTTACACAAAAACTCTTTTTTTTAATATAAACAAGCCTATCAAAGTTTTGATCAGCATTGACTATGACAGAGCGAATTCACTTTCACAAACCTATAATTTTCCATACCCATTCAAGTTTTGTACTATTTATTAAAACTAACCATTTTACTTTAGGACAAACAATATCCCCTTAAACAAACCTATCAAATTTTAGTCAGTATTGACTATGATAAGCAAAATTCACTTTCATAAACCTTCTTCAACTTTCCATATACATTCAGAGCAACAAACAAAATTCATTCTCACAAACCTTCTATAACTTTGCATATTCACTCAGGCTTTGTCCTACACATTTTTTTTTTTTTCACATGGGCAGGCACCGGGAATCGAACCCGGGTCCTCTGGCATGGCAGGCAAGCATTCTTGTCTGCTGAGCCACCATGGCCCACCCAGAAGACACATTCTTGAGGGTAACACTCCACACTTTTCTTTAACAAAGCACATCTTTATATTTTACATACCTGTATGCTTTAAGTTACCAAGAAGATATTTGATACGGTTTTGAACATTTTACAAAACATAATTATATTTAAAATAATGTTTGTGAAAATAACTTAATTTCATTAAACATAAACTTATATTCCTTCTTTTATCATAATGAAGATCTAATAGATACAATGCTAGCTTATTTTATCAGTGAACTTCTATAAATTTAGGAAGAACATATCTAAGTAGTATAAAATTTTATTTGTTTGACTCAAAAACTCATCATAATAATAGGAATAAGACTAGACTTTGTCACTGCATTTTTTGTGCCTGTATTTTCTTTCTTATTCTTTCTATTAGAGGTTTTAAAAAATATCTCTATTTTCATAATATCCCAAAATGATGAGCAACCTCAAAAGCATATTGACTACCAAGCTCTGGAAAATATTCTACAATTGTTTAATTTGTCCTGAGCGTCAATCCAGAAAAAGTTTCCCATAGGTCTCAAGGGCATTTTCCTTTACTTACTGAAATTAGGCATTCAATTACTCCCATCCCAAAACTATATATATATTATGGAACATATCCACATACAAACACAAACATTCTTACCATATGATCATTCCATTCTTGTTATATAAGCAATAACTCACGATATCATCACATAGTTGTATTTTCATCATCATGATCATTTCCTAGAACATCTGTATCAATTCAGGAAAAAAAGTAAAAAGAAAACAGAAAAAAATGCATACGTACCATACATCTTACCCCTCCCTTTCATTGATCACTAGCATTTCAATCTACTAAATTTATTTTAACATTTGTTCCCCCTATTATTTATTTATTTTCAACCCATATGTTTTACTTGTCTGTTGATAAGGTAGATAAAAGGATCATCAGACACAAGGTTTTCACAATCACACAGTAACATTGTGAAAGCTATATCATTATACAATCATCTTCAAGAAACATGGCTACTGGAACACAGCTCTACATTTTTAGGCAGTTCCCTCCAGCCTCTCCATTACACCTTAGCTAAACCAGTGATATCTATTTAATGCGTAAGAATAACCTCCAGGGTATCTTTAGATTCTGTTTGGAATCTCTCAGCCCTTTTGGTTGAGGTTTTCTCAATCCCTTGATGCTGAGTCCCAGCTCATTCTAAGATTTCTGTCCCATGTTGCCAGGAAGGTTTACACTCCTGGGAGTCACGTCCCACATAGAGAGGGGGAGAGCAGTGAGTTTGCTTGTTGTGTTGGCTGAGAGAGAGAGGCCACATCTGAGCAACAGAAGAGGTTCTCTTGGGGGTGACTCTTAGTTTTAAGTAGGCTTAGACTATCCTTTGCAGGGTTAAGTTTCATATGTACAAACCCCAAGATTGGGGGCTCAGCCTATTGCCAAAACTATTTATATTTTAATAATGATTTGTTTATTAAGGTTAGCATTGCAAAGGTACTACTGAAAAAAAGAATTTTAACTGGGGAATTCTTTCAGAACACACATAGCCCATTCTGCAGCATTTCTGCTGTGCCTAACATTTCTAATCTCTAGGCTGAGCAGAAAGAATTCTAAACCAAGCCCATACCTCCCCCATCTTTCTTCACTCAACTCCTCCCCCATAGCTGCCTTAGCTGGTTCGTTCATATTTAGACCAGGTTTAAGAGGCCCTGAGGGCAGGGATAGCTGAGGTAAAAAGAATGAGGGCTGGTCTGTTGTATTTGCATTTGCAAGTTTTAAATGACGGCGATGGGATTTAAGACCCCTAAACTGGCTTTAATGTTTGATAAGAGTCCCTGTGCCCTTCTTTTAATTATTTCCAATTATTAGATCTATTTTGCTTAAAGCTGTTACCTGGACAATAGGAAAAGTCTTTGCCATTTCCTGAGGCAGCCCTCTGCTGTCTTTGGGAAATTCCAGATGGTGGTTTTGTTCTGTGTTAGTTTGAAAGCTGCTGGAACGCAGCATACCAGAAACAGAATGGCTTTTAAAAAGAGGAATTTAATGTTACAAGTTTAAAGTTCTAAAGAAGTGAAAGTGTCCAAACTAAGGCACCAACAAGAGGTTACCTTCCCTCGAGAAATGCCGAAGGGTAAGGCACATCTTTCTCAGCTAGGAAGTCACGTGGCTGGCATCTGCTGGTCCCTTGCTCCTGGGCTCCATTGCTTTCAGCCTCTGTTCCTATGAGGGTTGCTCACTGCTCTAGTTTGCTAGCTGCTGGCATGCAATATACCAGAAACAGGGCGGCTTTCAAAAGGGGGAATTTAAGTTGCAGGTCCACAGTTCTAAGGCCGTGAAAATGTCCAATCTAAGGCATGCAGGGACATATTCCTTGGTTCAAGAAGGCTGATGACATTCAGGGTTTCTCTCTCAACTGCAAAGGCACAAAGCAAATATAGAGGCATCTGCTAGCTTTCTCTCCCAGCTTCTTATTTCAAGAATAGGAAATAAGACTTTCATCTCCAAAGGTCTCTGGCTGTGTGGGCTCTGTGGCTTTTTCCAAAATAGTTCCCTCTTAAGGGCTCCAGTAAGCAACCCCACCTTGAATGGGTGGAGACACACTTCCATGGAAATCATCTAATCAAAAGTTACCACCCACAACTGGGTGAGTCACATCTCCATGGATAATTAAACTCTCACCCAGCAATACTGAATGAGTATTAAAGGACATGGCTTTTCTGGGGTCCACAAATTCAAACCAGCACCCTCACATTGCTTCTCTGGGGCTGGTTTTCATCTCATGGCTTCCCTTGGCTCTCTCCAGATTCTGGCTTGCTTAACATCTCATGGTAACGTCTGCTGGGTTCCAACCATCTCCAAACATCTGTGCCTCTGTTCTCCATGTGTCCCCATCTGTGTCAGCTCTGCTGTGAGGTTTCTGTGAACTCTGAGGCTTCTGTTGTTTCTGTTGGCTCTGTCATTTCTGACTCTCTCCAAAATATTTCCTCTTTTAAAGGATTCCATTAAATGAATCAAGACCCACCTGGAATGGGTGGAGTCACATCTCCCTTTAATCAAAAAGTCACACCCAGAATTGAGAGTGTCACATTTCTGTGGAGAAAATCTAATCAGAAGTTTCCACCCTACAATTTTGAATCAGGATTAGGAGAAACGGCTACCTCACCAAGATTGAATGCCTCCTCAAGATTGAATCAGGATTAAAACATGGTTTTTCTGGGGTACATAATACTTTCAAACAGGCACATCTTCCAATGTCCAGGTTGGTTTACAGTCATTACAAATACTAATGTCTTGAACCATGGTGCCTAGAGGGTTGCTTCTTTTCTCTCTGGGACTCCAGGAGTACTAATTATATATATATATATAACAGAAATACACTTTAAAAAAAGTTTTATTATGAAATATAACATATATGCAGGACAGTGATACATTTCAAAGCACAAGTAGTTAGAAAGAAAATTTCTAACAAGTAGTTAGAAAGAAAATTTCAAAATATAGTATGGGTTATGGTTCCACAATTTCAGGTATTTCCTCTAGCTGTTCTAACACAGTAGAAACTAAGAAGAAATATTTCATATAATGATTCAGCAGTCATAATCATTTGTTAAACCCTGTCTTTTCTGTTACAACTTCTCCCTCTCATTTCAGCCTTCTCACAATTTTCAGGGGTAGTTGGGCAATGACCACTCGAACTTCCTAATGTTGATAAGGGGTTTTGACAGTATGGGGTAGGGGGAGCAACTGGTTGATGGTCTTGGAGAAACTGGTATCTCTGGGTTTCGGGGTTTATTTGGCATAGGAACAGTTGGTTTTAAGTTTCTGAAAAATAAACTTAATAAGTAAAACTATTATAGAGTCAGAGATAGAGCCCAGAGTATTGTTTAGGGTTTTCAGGAATACTGTTGGTTGGGGCTTGGCATACCGTGGCAATTTGCAATATCTGGCTGAAGCTTGCATAAGAGTAACCTCCAGAATGACCTCTTGACTCTATTTAAAATCTCTTGCCACTGGAACATTATTTTGTTACATTTCTTTTCCCCCTTTTGGTCAAGAAGGCATCATCAATCCCATGATGCCAGGGCCGGGCTCATCCCTGTGGTGTCATGTCCCACATTGCCAGGGAGACTTACACCCCTGCAAGTCATGCCCATGTAGGGGGATAATGAGTTTATTTGCAGAGTTGGGGTTAGAGAGAGAGGCCACTTCTGAGCCCACAAAAGAAGTTCTCTGGAAGTAACCCTTAAGCCTAATTATAGGTAGACTTAGCTTCCCCGTTACAGAAATAAATTTTGTAAGAGCAAGCCTCAAAATCGAGAGCTTTGGCTTATTGAACTGGAAGTCCCTAATGCTTGAGAGAATATCAGGAGTGTCTCAGATGGGAAAGTTTGATAGTTCCATATTTCTTCTCTAGTCTCTCACAGGACTTTGCAAATACTTCTTATTATCTGCCCAACATACTCTGGAATGCATCAGGGTAGTACAATTAAGCTATACAGAATTACAAGAACTCATTCCCTACCCTAGGGTCCATTTAAGTAAACTTGCCAGACAGGTTAAGTTAGATAGTGTGCTACAGAAAATTTAAATTTGGAACCAAATAAACATCTCTTCCTTTGGTCTCACACAGAAGCTGAAGTTTTAAAATATAGACACTTATCATTCTTTACTCTGTTTTCTAATTTACCTTAGTCCCAACCAGAACACCTTCATTCATACCTCCAATTGAAATCTGATCTCTTTTTCAGCGTCTTTAACAGTTGCTGCATGGAATAACACTGACTTTCAGAGTTATTCTGAGTCTTAGGTGTCACACAGGCACCCATTGATCCAAGGAACTACCAGGTTATAAACAAAGAGCACAGCATCTCAGAATTGAGAAATAGCACTTAAAACTCAGAAATAAATGCAACTGGTGTAAGAGTTTACAATACAGGCCCTAATGTTCTTATAAGTATTTTTTATATGAGACCATACAATATTTTTCCTTTTGTTTCGGGCTTAATTTCCTCAACATAAGGTCCTCAGGTTCATTCACCTCGTTGCATACCTCACGACATCACACCTTTCTGTAGCTGCACAGTATTTCATCATATGTATACACCACAGTTTTCCCTTCTGCTCATCAGTAGATAGACTCTTCAGCCATCTCCATCCATTGGCTGCTGTAAATAATGCCGCCATAAACATCAGTTGCAAATGTTTATTTGAGTCCCTGCTTTCAGTTCTTCCAAGCATATATTCCTACTAACAGGATTGCCTAATCAAATGGTGACCCTATATTTAGCCTCCAGTGACTGCTACATTGACCTCTGGAGGGGCTGCACCATTCTGCTTCTCTACCCGTATTAAATAGGTATACTTCTCTCTCCCCATTTTCTCCAGCACTTTGGGGATGGGTAATCCCAGCTCATAGCCAGTGATTTCCTCTCCTGGAAAACTCAGCTTCCCTTTGCCCCTGCTTGACCCCTTCTAACCTTGAACATATTATACACATATTTCTTTATATATATATATATATATATATATATATATATATATATTTATAGTAAACAACAAACATACAAACATTCTATACATGGTGTACAATCATTGGGTCACAACATCATCACATAGTTGTATACACATATTTTTGTGCGCTGACTAGGGATTAAGCAGCATGCTGACCCCTGAGGTCTGGGCTTCTCTGGAGGGTCCTCTTTCTAGGGATGGACCCACAGTGAACACATAACAAATGAAACAAGATAATTTCAATGTTGAGTGCCCTGAAGACAATAAACGGGAGTGAGGGTATAGACTGTGTGCTGAGCAGTAGAGCTTAATCAGAGAAGGCTTTTGGAAGCAGGTAACATAAAAGGAAACAAATGATGAGAATGCCAGCTTGGTGAACAGCAAGTGCAAAGGCACTGAGGCTGGGTGAGGGCTGGTACACTGGACCCCCAGTGAGAATGCTGTTGGCTGGTTGGAAATGAGTCAGGGGGAGAGAGGAGTTTGCTGAGGTGGAAAGGAACCTGGTCATGAAGGGCCTTCAGGTGAACCACTGAGGGCTTAAACGAGAAAGAACTTGACCCAGTTTGGCTGTTCTATGGTGAACGGCTTGGGGAGGACCAGAGAGGAGACAGGAGCCTGGAGGCTAAGTTGTACTGCAACACCTTATGCCCCCTGTGGACCTCCTCCCACTTTGCGTCCCTCCGTGGAAACTTAAATGCAGTTGGGGGCCAGAAACTGGGAGGTGATCAGATTGGATTTCGGCTGGAGGAGGTTCCACAGGATCTTTTCAAATCTGCCTCTAACTAGATCCCAGCCTGTCCTGTCCTCCCACCCTGGAAACCTCAGCCTGCCTCGCCCTGACCCGTCCAGACCCTCGCCTCCTCCCCACCCCCATCCCTTCTTTGAAATTTTCCAAATCCCCCTCTAGTGCCTGGAACCTGACAGTGCCGTCCAGGCGAGGTGCTCCAAGATGGGGTACGGGACGCAAGCCTCCTATCTCTGTAATTACCTCTCCCACCCTCTCTCTGTCCCTTTATCCCGCGTGTGCGCGTAGGTGGGGGGGGGGGGGGCTGGGGGAGGGCAGATGCCCCAGGACCCTAGGGGGTCGCCCCCGCCCGGTGGTCCGCCTCAGTTCCAACAGCAATGCACGTTACTTCTTTCACGGGATCATGTAAAATGGGATCGCCGGGATGGTGATCGGGTGATTCCAAATGTTTATATAGACACTGCCGCTCGCGGGCGGCCCCAGTACTCCGGAGACTGATCGCGAGCTGCCTTGGGCATCGCTTCTCACGTGGGCATGGGAGCGTCCCTCTGCCCCGCGAATGCAAAGCGCTGACCAGAGACGTGCAGCGAACGCGTTTCCTTCCTTCTGGGGAGGTGACCCTGGCGTGGGGGTTCCTAAGGGGGACCCGACGGGGGATGGGGAGAGTGCCGCGCTCTGGAAGCCTGAATCTGGGGCAGTCGGGCAAACAGAGACCCAGGGCTGCAGGCTCCGGGAGAGGCGCGGGGCGGGCGGGCGCGAGTCGAGCCTCGGCCTCTCCATCCCCCAAGCCCCGCGGGCTGGGGCTCGGCTCCCGGCTTCGCTCCTCGGGTTATGTAACCCCGGAACGTGGCAGCCGGGTGAGCAAAGGAATTGCAGAGAGGCTGGAAGAAAGGAGAGAGGAGAGGCGGGGCCGGGAAGGGTGAGGGGAACGCCTCCTCTGGCTGGGACTCTTGGCTGTATTTCCGAAGGATTCCTGGCGGGCCTGCTCTCCCCCTGCGCCCCAGCCCCCGCCTCGGTCTCCCCTCGCTCCCTCTCTCTCCTGTCCCGCCCGCTTGGGCAAGGGACCTCTCTGCCACTGTATGTATTTCCCTCTCGGGTTGTAACTTCCCTCCCAAAGTTCTCAGCTTTGCTGCCTTGGCCAAGTCAAGTAGCGACTCTGAGCCTCAGTTTACCAGTTTGTAATATGAGGTTTAATTGAGAGGGCACGTGAAAAGTGCCTGGCATCGTGCATGGTGCAAAGTAGGTGTCCACTGTGAGACGGCCGCCTCACGGAATTCAGCGAAATCGAGCGTCAAGGGACTTTGCAGACTGTAAAGGGCAGCGCACGAGGGAGGCTCCTTGGCTCCGGACGACCCGAGGAGGGGGCGGGGGCGGGGGGTTCAGGGACCTCGGGCAGCGCAGCCCGCAGCCCGCAGCCCCTCGGGGGGCCGCCCGGCTCGCTCCGCCCAGGCTCTCCCCTCCTCTCGCAGTCGAGCGGCCCGCAGCGAGCTGTGGGCGGGCCGGAGGCGGCCGAGGGGCGTGCGGCGGGGACGGCAGAGGCGAGCAGGAAGGGGCGGGGGGCTGCAGAGCACCGCGCAGGAAGAGACGGGCTGGTCGGCGGCGGCGGACTCGGCGCGCCCGCACCTCCAGGTCCCCGCCATGTGGGCTTTCCTGGTCGCCTTGGCCGTCCTCGCGCCTGCCGTCGGCCTGGGTCTCGGGGCGCCCGGCACCGCTGCGCTGGGCCTGGCGCCAACCGCGGCCACCGAGGCCGCGACTCCGACCCCGGCCCAGCAGCCGGTGCTGGACAGAGGTGAGCCCCCAGACCGGGTCCCGGTTCTCCGCGTTAGAACCGTCCCCCAACTCCGTCCCCGGTGTGGTGACCCCTCCTCAACGCACACGCACACACACACACACACACACACACACGCACGCACGCACACGCGCGCACACACAGACATGCACGCACGCACCCCTCCCCGCCAGGGCGCAGAGTCTGCTGACTCAGCAACCCCGTTCCCGCCTGACCGAGTCAGCAGCCTCAGGACCCGCGCTAGCGGACCCGCGGCTCCTTCCAGCCCACAGCCTTCCCTTTTTACAAATGGGGAAACTGAGGCCCAGAGCTGCGAGAAGCGAGGGGGAAGAAAGGGTGAGAAGAAGTACAGACGAAGGCACGGAGAATTAACAGGCGCGGAGTAAAAGGAAGGGAGTGGGTTGACGGCGAGTGCCAGGGTTAGAGGGAGAGAACAAGAGAAAAGTAAGGAGAGCAAAGCTGAGGCTTGTGGGGAAGGGGAGAGGCAGGCTCCTTGATTCCCAGCTTTTCAGTTGTGGGAACGTAGAGGAAGAGCTTAGGGGATGGCAGTCAAGGAGGACTTCTCAGAGAAACTGGGTCCTAAAGGGGCAGTATCTCTGAATCAGGGAGAATTTAAAGAGAGACAATGGAAAGGAGGAGGAAACTGCATGTGCAAAGATACTGGGGCACCAGGCACAAAAATGTCCAGCATGTTCCTGAAGCAGCTGCGAAGCTTGGGTGGAGAGTTGGTGGTCTCTGCCCTGGTGCTGAAGGATGAGCAGGATGCGAGCTCAGACCTAGAAAACTGAGCATCCAGGCAGATCGATTTAAAGACAGAGCATTTTGTCCCAGAGGGCAGATGCAGTAATGATGGCACAGAGGCTTGAGACTCAATCTAGAGCTAGCTTTTCCTAGCTTTCCCAGAGCTAGGAAAAGTGCCCCAAAGGGCATCTGGGGTGAAATGTGAAGGAGGAGTGGGAATTTGGCAATGGAGTCAGAGGGGTGGAGGATGTTACATGGGAGGGAACAGCCAATGCAAATCCCAGCAGGAAAGAACCAAACTCAGCTCTTTGGAGCAAACAGTTCCTAGTGGCTGGGTATGGTTCTCCACTGGAGAGTTCAGAGGTGAGGCTGGCCAAGCTGCAGTCATGTCAGGAAGAGAAAGGAGGAAGGAGCCAAGGAAGTGGCTGGAGAGGTGGGTTGGAGTCAGACTGCAGGCTTCGAATGCCATGTTCAGGCCCTTAGATAGCCATGGTAGAGCCTGCTGTGGGCTTGTATGCTTCTGGGACTGGGAGAACTCTCCATCTAGGGTCTCCAGTCATTTCTCTCACTCCCTATGTAGTGCCTTCCTGGTCCCCAGGGACCCCGAAAAAGAATTTCCAGGTTCGCATCATCAAGAAGAAAAAAGTCTTCCTGAGGAAGCGAAAGAAGCTAACTCACCCCAGTCCCTCAGTGACCACCAGCTCCCCTGTGACCACCAGTCCCACAGGAGACCTTGAGCTCCCTGACAAGCGAGAACCAGGTATTGTCCCTCTACCCACCTGTGTAGGCCCCCTCGCCCTCTCAGTCTGCCCTGACCAACCTCTCCCAGGTTGCATCTCACTGCTCTGTTCCTGCTTCAGGCTGTCCCCCTTTGGGCCTGGAATCCCTGCGAGTTTCAGATCACCAGCTTGAGGCATCCACCAGCCAGTCCTTTGGTCTTGGACCACACCGAGGGCGTCTCAACATCCAGGTCAGCAGCCCTTGCCCAGAGCCTATGTCTCAGGGTTAGGCAAGGCAACCCCTGGCCCCCCCCCCCCCCAAACCTGGCCCACCTCACAAGGGCCTGATTGCTGCATCCTGTGCCCACAGTCTGGCCTGGAGGATGGAGACCTGTATGACGGGGCCTGGTGTGCTGAGCAGCAGGATACCGAGCCATGGCTTCAGGTGGATGCCAGGCACCCCACTCGATTCTCAGGCATCATCACGCAGGGCAGGAACTCTGTCTGGAGGTGAGGCACCGGAGAGCTGGGGTGTTGGGGAATTTGGGAGGTACCAGTGATCACGCCCACTTTCCTGCCCAGGTACGACTGGGTCACGTCCTACAAGGTCCAGTTCAGCAACGACAGTCGGATTTGGTGGGGGAGCAGGAACCGCAGCAGTGGGATGGATGCGGTGAGTGGGCCGTGGTGGCTGGAGCCCCCCCTTTGCCAGGAGTTGGGTACCCAGCCCATTGAAGAGTGCTGGGATGGTCTAGGACTCCTCTGGGGACAAGGAGGAGATACCTGCTCTGGGAACCCAGGAAAAAGCGGGCTGGTGTCAGGATAGGTGGCATCTAGCGGGCAGCCACAGGAGCCAGCATGGTTTGGAACATGCCTCCTCAGGTACTTCCACTCACAGTTGGTACAGCTTTGTGCCACAGCTTCCTGCTGGAGGGCCCCTTCTAGTGATGGGCCTCTGGTCCCTTGTCACTCTTCGGCTTCCTCCTGCCTCTGGCTTCCCCACTTTCTCAACCAGGCAGTGGGGTGGGGTCCTGGCTAACTTGAGCATTGGCTGCCCCTAAGGCTTATGGCCACATCGATCTGATCAGCTGTGACCAAGCCACAAACCATTGCCACCTGCGGCTGCCTGGACGCAGGGCTGTGAGTTTTTCTCGTCAGAGAGCTGATCTCCAGCCTGACCCACCCAGGGCAGGTTAGGTGGTAAGCTTGGAGACCTGAGCTCCTTCCTGGTATGTCCCCAGGTATTTCCTGCTAATTCAGACCCAGAAACACCAGTGCTGAACCTCCTGCCAGAGCCCCAGGTTGCCCGCTTCATCCGCCTGCTGCCCCAGACCTGGCTCCAGGGAGGAGCGTCTTGTCTCCGGGCGGAGATCCTGGCCTGTCCAGTCTCAGGTGGGCAATGGGGCAAGGCCTGGATGGGTGGGGTTGCTGCAGGTTGCACCCTTGCACCCTCCATTGTGAACTTGCCCTCCACCAGATCCTAACAGCCTGTTCCCTGAGACCCCTCTGCAGGGATCTTCTGATCAGCTGGACTTTCAGCATCATAATTATAAAGCCATGAGGAAGGTCAGATATAACCTCTGTGACTGGGTGGGAGGGCCTGCCTCAGGCTCTCCCCACCCGGGCATGGCTCACTATGACTCCCCTCAGGGTCCCCTGTAGCCACCCCCCACCTTCCCTTTGCCCATTTCATTCATTATGACCCCTCTCCCTGGCCCCATTCTCACCCGCTTCTGTGTCTGCTGCTCTTCCCTTCTGGCGATGCCCCATGGGAGGGGACCACCACTGACATCTCTAAGTCCCTCCGTGGTGGTCTGACCCCGGGGTCTAATCCTCCTTCCCCCCATGCCCTGCTGCACCCCGGCCTCAGCTGATGAAGGAGGTGAACGATCAGTGCCCCAACATCACCCGCATCTACAGCATCGGGAAGAGCCACCAGGGCCTGAAGCTGTACGTGATGGAACTGTCAGACCATCCTGGGCAGCACGAGCTGGGTACCGACAGGTGGGGTGGAGAGAGGCGGGCACGGGACAGGGGCTCCGGGCATGAGCCAGCGGCCAGCCCCCGTGTCTCCCAGGGGAGCCCGAGGTGCGCTACGTGGCCGGCATGCACGGGAACGAGGCCCTGGGGCGGGAGTTGCTCCTGCTCCTGATGCAGTACTTGTGCCATGAGTTCCTGCGAGGGGACCCGCGGGTCACCCGGCTGCTCTCGGAGATGCGCATCCACCTGCTGCCCTCCATGAACCCTGATGGCTACGAGACCGCCTACCGCCGGGTAGGCCGCCTGGTGCGAGGGCTGCTGCCCCTTCCGCCCTGGCGTCCGTGGTCTGACCCACCCTTCTTCCCTGGCAGGGCTCGGAGCTGGTGGGCTGGGCAGAGGGCCGCTGGAACCACCAGGGCATTGACCTTAACCACAACTTCGCTGACCTCAACACACCACTGTGGGATGCGGAGGAGGACGGCCTGGTGCCACACGCCGTCCCCAACCACCACCTGCCACTGCCCACGTACTACACCCTGCCCAATGCCACTGTGAGTATTCTGGGGGTGGCCACCCTGGGGGCGCTTGTCTCCTGTCCTTCCTGACCCGTCTCTGTCCAGGTGGCTCCCGAAACGTGGGCAGTGATCAAGTGGATGGAGCGGATCCCCTTTGTGTTGAGTGCCAACCTCCACGGGGGCGAGCTCGTGGTGTCCTACCCGTTCGACATGACTCGGACCCCGTGGGCTGCGCGGGAACTCACGCCCACGCCCGACGACCCCGTGTTTCGCTGGCTCAGCACGGTCTACGCGGGCACGAACCCGGCCATGCAGGACACAGACCGCCGGCCCTGCCACAACCAAGACTTCTCCTTGCACGGCAACATCATCAACGGGGCCGACTGGCACACGGTCCCTGGGAGTGCGTGCCCTAGGGGAGGAGTCAGCCCGCTCCCCGAGGAAGGCAGCGGGCCGTTACATATGCGATGGGTGTCGGTGCCCCGTGGCCGGGTCTCCCAGGGGAGGGTGGGGCTGCCATGCTGCCTCCTGAGGCTCCAGTGTCTGTGGTACCCCCAGGCATGAATGACTTCAGCTACTTGTACACCAACTGCTTTGAGGTCACCGTGGAGCTGTCCTGTGACAAGTTCCCTCACGAGAACGAGCTGCCCCAGGAGTGGGAGAACAACAAAGAAGCCCTCCTCACCTACCTTGAGCAGGTTGGGTCTGCATTCCCCAGGTCCTCAGCCCTCCTGAGTCACTCCCACCACCTGTCAGCTCCTCGTTTCGGCTGCAGTTTCCACCAGGGGGTCTTCTAAGGTCCAGTGGGAGATTCAAGTGCACATGGTGCCGGGGGCTGCACTTGGCATCAGGTTGACGTAGAAGTCTCAGAAATGACCCCCAGGAGACGAGTGCAGGAACTTCCCTGGCACAGAAACTGCATGATCTGCAGGAAGGAGCATGTATCTCTTGTATTGGCTCCATAGGCAAAGCTTCTGAGGTTTCTGCAAAAGACAAATCCAGCAACAGGAATCACCGAACTTGGGGAAGCTTAAAAATGTGGGTCCTATCAGGTGCTGAAAGTTCTCGCAGTCCAGAGGCCATTTCTCAATCAAGAAACATTTTTTTTTTATCAAAAGCAGTGTCACCCAGCAACAGAGTAGACACACTGCCCTTATCAGATTGAAGGGGAACAGAGCCAGAGGGACCACAGAAGGTCACAGTCGCAGGCGGGGGGACAGAGGGTCCTGAGAACCTTTCCCTGCACAGGTACGCATGGGCATAGCAGGCGTTGTGCTGGACAAGGACACGGGGCTCGGGATCGCCGACGCCATCATTGCCGTGGATGGGATTAACCATGACGTCACGACAGGTGTGTGCATGTGCGTGTTGTATGTGTGCACACGCGCGTGCTGGAGGGCTTTAGGCCAGGCAGGTCCTGACCGAGTGCTCCTCACTCTCCTCAGCGTGGGGCGGGGATTACTGGAGGCTGCTGACCCCAGGGGACTACGTGGTGAGCGCCAGTGCCGAGGGCTACCACACCGCGACACGGAACTGCCGGGTCACCTTTGAAGAGGGCCCTGCCCCTTGCAATTTCCACCTCACCAAGACTCCCAAACAGAGACTGCGAGAGCTGCTGGCAGCAGGGGCCAAGGTTCCCCCAGACCTCCGGAGGCGGCTGGAACGGCTGAGGGAACAGAAGGGTTAACACCTCCAGCAGAGGCGCCCCAGAGCCTTGGGCAGGCTGGACCTGCTAGAACTGAGTGGGGGTGGGGAAGGGGGGGAGGGACGAAGTGGGGGAAGAGGTGCTTGGGCTCATTAAAGCTACTGGGCACCTTGGCTAGGCTTCCTGTGGTCACTGTGTCCCGGGTCGTCCCCTGGGGCACCCTCAGCCTGCCCCACAACTCCTGTCTTCTCAGTGGATTTCTGGGGTGCTACCCGGGCTCCTCTCAAACCCAGGGCTTGGCAGAACAACTCATCTCTGCCCATCACTTCTGCTCCAGGCTCCTCTATGGAGCTGTTAAACATTCTCCTCAGTGCCGTGCATCCAAGGAGTCAAGGAGAAACGGTGCAAACTCTCAGCCTCATGGGCTCCCAGTCAAAAGGGAGGGGGCAGGGGGACAATGAAATCCACTCTAACTAGTTTTTAAAACATCTTAGGAAGCTTGACACAATCTCCAGGAGGGCTAGAAACCGGGCTTGGATGCCACACAACCAGAAACAACATGGCCAGTGGCAACAAAGAAGGAGAAATGCCCAACCCTGCTGTGGAATATTCTAGAGGAATTGCCACTCTCACCATCTGGCCACTTGTTCATAAAGTATATTATTTTACATATTTCTGAATTTGATTTGCTAATGTTTTGGTAAGGAATTTTCCATCTATATTTATGAGGGATCTCGGGGTCTGTAGTTGAATTCTTTTGTACTGTTTTTGTCTGGTTTTGGTATCAAGCTAATAACAGCTTCATGAAATAAATTGGCAAGTGCTCCCTCCTCTTCTATTTTCTGGATGAGATTGTATAGAGTTGGTGTTAAATTCTTTAAGTATTTGGTGGAATTGTCCAGTGAGACCATATGGGCATGGAAGTCTGTTTTGGTGGAACTTTTAAAAGATGAATCCAATTTCCTTACTAATTATAGGGCTATTCAAATAATCTATTTCATTTTGAGTGAGTGTGGTAGTTCGTGTCTTTTGAAGAATGTGTCCTTTCCTATCTAAGTTGTCAAATATAAGTGTATAGAGTTATTTATGGTATTTCTTTATCATTTTGATGTTGACAGGCTCTGTAGTGGTATTCTGTTTCCTTCCTGTATTAGTGATTTGTGTCTTCTCTCTTTTTTTTTTTCCCTTTGTCAGTCTCTTTTTGCTCTCTTCAAAGAACCAGCTGTTTGTTTCATTGATTTTCTGTGTTTGTTTATAATTCATTGATTTCTGTTCTTACCTTTATTATATCATTCCTCCTGTTTACTCTGGGTTTGTTTAGTTTGCTCTCCTTTTTCTAAGTTCTTGAGTTGGGAGCTTAGATAATTGATTCGAGACTCTTTTTTCCTAGTGTATACATTTAATGATATAAATTTTTGTCTTAGCACTCTTTAGCTGTGCCCATAAATATGAATAGGCTATATTTTCATTTTTACTCAGTTCAGTATATTTTTAAATTTCCCTTGACACTTCCTCTTTGATTTAGGAATTATTTAGAATTGTGTTGTTTAGGTTCTAAGTGTGTGGAGATTTTCCTATTATCTTTCTGTTGATTTCTAATTTGATTACCTTATATTTACCTAACTTATCAATCTATTTGCATCGTCATTTTACAGTAAGTGAGGTATAGAAATGTCTCCCTTTAACATCCCCGTACTCTCCGCTGTCTGTAATATAATTCTCTTAAATATTTCCTCTGCATACCTTGAGCACCAGATCAGATGGTGTTAATAATTTTTGCTTCAATTGTCAAATATAATTTAGAAAATTTAAGAGGAGAAAGACTATTCTATTTGCCCATATTTTCGCTCTTCCTGTGTTCTTTCTTCCTTCCTGATGTTCCAAGTTTCCTTACTTTATTATTCCTTTCTGTTTAGAAGATTTCTTTTAGCTATTCTCTTAGGGTGGCTCTGCTGGTAAGAAATTCTCATAATTTTCCTTCATCTTAAAATGTCTTGATTTTCTTCAAGGATATTTTTTCTGGTTATAGGACTCAAGGGTTCACAGTTCTTTTCTTTTAGCGTCTGAAACATATTGTGCTACTTCCTTCTGGCCACCATGCTTTCTGTCCCTCTAGGTAAGGTATCAATTTTTTATAGTTGCTTTCAAGATTTTTTTCTTTGTCTCTAGTTTTCAGAAGCATAATGATGATGACTTGGTGTGGATTTCTTTGGACTTAGCCTGTTTAGACTTTGCTCAGTTTTTTAAATCTCTTGACAGGTTTGGGAAGTTTTTGGCCATTATTTGTTTGATACTTTTTCACCCTTATTTTCTTTCTGGGACTCACATGATATGACTGCTACATATTTTGATATAGCCTCACAAATCTCCAAGGCTCTGTTTACTTTTTTCAGTCTATTTTCTCTCTTTTATTCAGGTTCAATCATTTCTATTGTTCTGCTTTTCAGTTCACTGATTCTTTCCTTTCTACCCTTCATTCTGGCAAATCTATCCACTGAGTTTTTAATTTCAGTTATGGTATTTTTCAATTCTAATATTTCCATTTGGTTATTCTTTAGATCATCTATTTCTTTGCTGAGACTTTCTATTCTTTGATGAGGCTTTCTAATTTTTCATTTGTTTTAAGTATGTTTGTAATTGCTTGTTGAAGCATTTTTATCACAACTCCTTTAATGTTTTTGTCAGGTAATTCTATCATCTATTGATTATCTTTTCTTCATTTGGTTTGAGATCTTCCTCGTTCCTGCTATGACAGGTGATTTTTTTATTGAATCCTGGATATTTCCATATTATGAGACTCTGTATTTTTTTTTTTTCACTTTTTAAGTTGTATAATATAACATATATACCAAACAAAAAAAGAACAAAGCAATAGTTTTCAAAGCACTCTTCAACAAGTTACAGGGCAGATCCCAGAGTTCGTCATGGGCTACCATACCATCATCTCAGATCTTTCCTTCCAGCTGCTCCAGAACACGGAAAGACTCTGGATTTTATTTGAACTTTCTGTTTTAACTTTTTTTCTGAGACCACTCTGTCAGGCACAGAGGGGTGGGGTGCCATCTCGTTACTGCCAGGTAGAGGTAGAAATCAAGGTTCCCTACTTGACTTCCCTTGGCATCCGGGAAGGGGGTGTCCCTCATTGCTGACGGGTGGTGCAGGAGGCATGGCTGTGCACATGATCTCCATGGACAACCCCTGACCCATGGCTAAAGTCCAATGACAACCTCTGACTCTCCACTAGGCCTCCCCTGACACCATCCCAGCAGGGAGGGGAGAGAAGAGGCATTTTGTTACTCCAGTGGGTGCTTAAGTCCAGCTTCTCATGTGTTCTTCACTGAGGAGCCAGTGATAGCACGGGGAAGGGCCTCGTTACCAACTGGCATGGATGAAATTCTCAACTCTACTTGAGCTTCTCTGACACTCCTCTAGCAGAGATCTTGGGGCAAAGGCAGAAATCTAGGTTCTTCCCTTGGCCTCTGCTGGTGTGGGTGGGGCCATGTTTTTTTTCTGTGGTGTTTGGCTGACTGCAGTGGTTATTGTCTAAAAGTTTCAGTCTCACTAGGTCGCTCCTTTGGCTAGAGAGAACAGACTTTTGTTGGTTTGTTAGTCCTCACTCATTGATGTTTCTGGGTTGCTGGGTTCTTTAGCTCCAAGTCTGGGATATATGAGGCAAAAGGAAAATTCAGAAAACTCACGACAGTGTTTTTCCTTGTTTGCTGAGTTTCCTAGCTGATCTGTCTTCTCTCTACCTTCCAGAGTCTTTTAAAGTTTGTTTTATATAACATCTTAAGTTTTTATTTAAACTTAGCAAAGAAATAGGGAAAAGTGCATCTACTCCATCTTTTTGGAAGCAGAAATCTCTAATGCTCTTTGCTTTGTTCTTTGTTTGTTTTTGGTTCGTAAAGTGCTTTCCACACATATTTTAATTTTTTCTAGTGCCTCTCCCCCAACCCCCACCATTCGCTTCCCTGTTAAGTGCTCCTTTCCCAGAGCGCACCCTTCCAGAGCCACTGCTGTCCCTGCTCCCAGTGGGACACTTTGCTCTCTGGGCTCTGAGCCTCATCTCTTTGGATTTCCCCCCTCCTTTCTTTTCCTCATTCATGTGATCTTCCCCCTGGTCAATCAACAGTGTCCATGTTGCCTAAAAGAGAGTTAGGATTGCTGTCCCAGCAATGCAGAGGGAGACACAGAGCAAGCTCAGTATTTTTTGAAAATATATTTTGTTTTACAAACAGGCCTTTGAGTATTAAAAAGGAAGGCCTGAGGGAAGCAGGAGTTGATGCCAAGATGACATCTTGGAAAGAAACTAGAAGAATAGCAAAACTGTGATCTCTACCCTTCCCTTGGGAACTGGCTGAGGGTCATCTGTCCTGGGAAGTAGAGGAGAGGAGAAAGGGGGCCCAATCGGGGTAGGGCACATGGGAGAAGGATAGGGACAAGTGGGCAAGTCACCTTTCGGAGAGTTCTGTGGCAAGCACTGGGTCAGCGGAGCCAATGTTGATGACACCCATTGCCCCCTCGAGTGAGGACTGCTGAGTCAGCTCTTCCTGTTCCATGCATCCACCTCTGCTGCGGTGCTCTGCTCAGCCCCATCTGGTCTCCGTGATTGAACCTCTGCCCTTCATTGAACAGGTCACTTCTATAAGCCTCACTTGGAATAGAAGGGAGTCCTTGCCATCCAAGGAGTAGTGGTGGCATGAGGGAAGGCCAAGGCTCTGCTCTTTGGAGGTCCTAGGTAGATGGGTATAGTGGAGATTCTTAGTGCCCCACCCAGGTCCTCTTTCCCAGTCCATGCACCCATCCCCTAATTCTGATGAGTGTTGGCTGCTAACAGCTCATAGCTGCCCCCTTTTCCCAAGAATTGCCCTTGGCCAAATGGGAGCTGCTTTACCCAGGAGGTTTTACATGCTCCACCCTACTTGCAGCCTCCTGCCTATGTCCGACTGGCACAGAGGAATTAAAGCCTTGCTGCTGGAAGGTCCAACTGTGGTGAGGTGCACACTCTAGAGCTCCCTTTGGGACCAGGCTAGACTTCCACCGAGACCGCATTCTTAGTTCCTTCCCCTGCTCTGCCCTGCGTCCCTCACTCCTTCTCTCCAGACACTTTCATGAACACCCTAATCTCCATTTCGGGCTCTGCTTCCAGGGGAACTAACATAAGATAAGAGGCTTATAGCAAGTGGGAAAAAAATTGACAGTCCAATGGTCAAGTAGCCCCATCATTTTGGGCTGTGTGGATGGAGGAAGAGGCCCTGCTTGAGCTCTTTTTCCTGATCTACCAGCCCCTACCTCTCTCTCTCTCTCACACACACACACACACACACACACACAAATACACAAACAGACACCATTTGCTACTGAGCTGCTCTCCTGAGGGGGTGGATTTGGAGGACTTCTGCCAATCTTGAGACTTGATTATGAGCTTTTTGGTTTTCAGGTGAGACCAAGAGAAGTGACCCCCTGCCTTTTTCAACAAAAGGGCAGAGAAATGACCAGGAGTCTCTTGGCACCTGCTCTTGCCCTGGCCTGACCCTGGGGACTTGGCCAGGTTTGGGGCTGCTCATAGCCACTCCACCACATTCTAGCCAGTAGCCACAGTTTGTCTTGGCAAGGTGGCCCTCTAGGCCTGGCTCCAAGGAGGGCCTGGGGAGCGGCCCAGACAAACCAGGATTCACCACAGAAGCCAACACTGGCTGGGTCAGTGTGGTTGGATGTGTGGAGGGGGCAGGTCTTCAGGTGGGCAGACCCCAAGAGAGGCAGGAGCAGTGGCCCAGACCAGAGGGCTTTCCTGCCCTATACACCAGCCTGAGGCAGGTCCTCAGGAACTAGACTCACGTGATGCCCCTCTGCTGTGGAGTGGCCCTTGATGACAGTGCCAGACGGCTGGCCCTTTACACACGTTCCCTGGGGAGCACCCACACTTCTCTCCCAGGCGCCAGCAGCTCAGCCTCTGTTTCCTTCCCAACGCATCCTGGGATCCCTTCACAGCTTCGCCAGAGTAAACCACCCTGCAGGCAAGGGGCAGCTTTCACTTCCCGCTGGCAGGGATGTGGGCAGGACAGGCTTTGGAGAAATGAGGTGCTAGGATGCTGGGAGCCAACCTGCTCCGTGACGGTGTTTTCCTCTTCCCTTTTTAAACACTGGACACTTTCTCTCTCAAGGAACAAAATAGCCAGGGGTATGTGTAAAAAGCATCTTGTTTCTGTTACCGACTTGCTGGGAATCCTGTTCTGCATCTTTAGAGTCATGAGATCTCTTCCGTTCTGTCTCCAGGGGGTCTGTGCTTCCAGAACATTCCTGTCCCCCCACCTCAGCGGTCCTGGCGGCTCCAAACCCAGAACTAGCCTTCCCTCCCTGCCACCCTGTACTCCCCTGCCACGGCACCGGCAAGGAGGAGGAGGTTTGGAAACTCGTGCCTTAGGAAAGTGAGAGGAGGCAGGGGCGCCTGGATGAATGACCCATGAGTGCTCGCCTGGAAATCCAACAGAGGGGACCCTGAGCTGAGAGTCCAGCTGGGGGTTAGAAGCAAAGTGGAGTGACTTAATAAAAGATTAATTTGCATGTTCTTTTTTTTGGTGTGTGTGTGTGTGTATGTGCATGGTCTGGGACTCGAACTCAGGTTTCCAGCATGGAAGGTGAGCATTCTACCACTGAGCCACCCACACACCTGTAGTTTGTGTTTGTTCCTGTTGTGTTTTTTCCCCTAAACCACTATAACAGGTAGCAGATGAGCTGTATGGCAAGGCAGATTAGCCAGGTGCTCTGCAGAGCTTTGGGTCTTGTTTTCCATGAAGACTTGCTTGACGAGAGGCAGGAGGTGAGGAAGGGCAAGAGTCAGTGGGTGCCTTCTGTGAGAAGAAGAGGACAGGGAAGGAGGAAGGAAAGGGGGAGGGAGGGAGGGGGGAAGGGAGGGAAAGGGACAAGGTGGTGTGATGTACCCTACAAAATGTTCTTAAACTTAATCCACTCCTGTGAGTGTGAACCCCTTGTAAGTAGGATATTTTGAGGAGGTTACTTCAGTTAAGGTATAGCCCAACTCAGTCAGGATGGGTCTTAATCCTATTACTGGATGGGGTCCTTTATAAGCAAAATGCCATGGGAAGCAAGAAGCTGAAGGTCAGTGGAATCCTGAAGAGAAAGGAGAGGCCAGGAAAGGCCACCAATTGCATTGCTGGGTGACAGGTGAGAGGACCCAGGACCGAGGATCACCAGCAGCCAGCCTCGGAATACCACAATCTTCAGAGAGAAAATATCACCTTGATGACGCCTTGATTTGGACTTTCTTTTAGTCTCAAAGCCATAAGCTAAGAAATCCCCATTAAGCCAACCCATCGCATGGTATTTGCTTGAGTAGCCAAGGAAACTAAAACAGGAAATAAATACAATATTCATATTCTGAAATCCTCAATATTTTTAAGATTTCTATTCTCCCTTCAATGATCTATAAATTTAATGTAATATCAAAATCCAGCAGGTTTTTTAAAAAATGAAATTAATAAATTGATTGTAAAATTTCTGTGGTAATGCAAAGGGTCAAGTATAGCCAAGATAGTCATAAAGAATTACGTTGGAGGGCTTCCCTTACTGGATATCAAAACCTACCATAAATCTAAAGTCACTAAGATACTGTGGTATTGGTAAGAATAGACAAAAAGACTAATGAATCAAGAATAGAGAATCCAGACCAGACCCACCCACACATATATGAACACATGATTTATGCAAATGCCACTGCAGGACAAGAGAAGAAGACAGTCATTTCAATAAACAGCGTGAACCAACTGCTATGCATTGTGGGGAAAAAAATGAAATCGGACCCCTAGCTCACACCACACTCAAAAATCAATTCCAGGTGGATTATGAATCTAAATAGAAAAGCGAAAAACAATAGAACTTCTAAAATATCTTCTTGACTTTGGGGTAGACAGATTTATTAAACAGGATACAAGAAGCACTACCACACACACAAAAAGATTGATAACAGACTACATTCCATTAAAAAAGTTTATGCAACAAAAATCCCGCAATGAGAGTAAAGAGAAGGGGAGTGTGAAAGAAGGGAGAGGCAGATCTGGACTCCCCAGGAGTGGTCGATGCTCCATCCTCTTTGGGACTATCCTTGGGTTCTCCTCGTGAACACCAGACTTGGCCTGAAGGCAGTGGCTCATTTTCTGCTGTCCTCTAGTGTGTTTTGTTCCTGCCTCTGAGATGGTAGCAGAGAAAGGAAGCTTGAGAGTTCAGTGCAAAGTTGGGGCTGTTAGAGGGTTGCCACCTGTTCTAGTTTGCTAGCTACCGGCATGCAATATACTAGAAATGGAATGTCTTTTTAAAAGGGGAATTGAATAAATTGCCAGTTTACAGTTCTAAGGCCAAGAAAATGTCCCAATTACAACAAGTCTATAGAAATGTCCAATTAAAGGCATTGAGGGAAAGATAACTTTGGTTCAAGAAGGCCGATGAAGTTCAGGGTTTCTCTCTCAAGTGAGAAGGCACATGGCGAACACCGCCAGGGTTTCTCTATCAGCTGGAAGAGCACATGGCAAACACAGCATCATCTTCTAGCTTTCTCTCCTGACTTCCTGCTTCATGAAGCTCCCTAGGAGGTGTTTTCCTTCTTGATCTCCAAGGTGCTAGCTGGTGGACTCTCTGCTCTCTCTGAGTCTCTTGCTTTCTCCAAAATGTTTCCTCTTTTATAGGATTCCAATAAACTAATCAAGACCCACCCAAATGTGTGGAGACATGTCTCCACCTAATCCAGTTTAAAAACTACTCTTGATTGAGTCACATCTCCAGGGAGATGATCTAATTACAGATTCAAACATACAGTACTGAATAGGGATTAGAAGAAACAGCTGCCTTTACAAAATGGGATTAGGATTAAAATATGGCTTTTCTAGGGTACATACATCCTTTCAAACCAGCACACCACCCTAGGCTCAAGAGCTACGAGCATCAGAGAATCCCCAGCTGTGAAGGACATGTCTCTTCTTGGGGAGAAATGAACTATCTGGAAAAGTTATCCTAGAGAAGAGAAAGGCGATTTGGGGGTCTTTAGAACCCCTTAGGCATGTTCAGTGTTTGCTTCACTCTAAAGTTGGGGATGTGGTTGGAAAAATAGAAGGTGGAAGTCATGCAGGCAAAGGTTCTTTGTCTTCAAGGGCAAGAAGATTTATTGTTTTAACTTTCACATTTAGATCCCAAATCCACCTGAAACGTATTTTTGTGCATGGTGTGAAGTACAGGTCAGGTTTGGATATATGAAATCCAATTGACCCCATGCCATTTATTGAAAAGACTATCCTTTCTCCATTACACAGGTGTTTCCATTCTTCCGGGAGCTTTTTCTTTCTGGAAGATCCTAAAGAGGAGGCCTGGCCAGAGCTGCTACCTTGCTTCCTTTGAGCCAGGGAGGCCCTGTCCACAGCAGGTTCTCTCTGAGCCAAATGGAGCCCAGAGGCTATCGATCCCCAATGAGGTGGGATGCAGAACACAGCAGCTTGGTTCTGCTAGGAAACTTACGTGAGAAGAAAGCAGGATTTCCTGGAGATGTTCTGTCTCTCAAGAATGAGCAGTCAAGTGTCAGGCTCCTATCTTGCCCCCCCCATCACCTTCCCCATTGGCCTTGTGGAAAATATCTCTGGAGGTGGGCTGACATTAAGAGAGGTCCCTTTGAAGAATAAAGGAATGTCAATAATGCAGGGTGTTTGAAATAGATGGTAATTAACATTTTAAAACTTTAATTTACGTGTGAGACTAAAGCAAAAAATATTTATTTGGTACAAAATTTATATTTTGACTAGTATATTTCCTAATATAACTTATGTGGACAGCTTAATTGAACATCATAAGTACATGGAAACTTAAGTAGGGCATGAGATTTCATAGGTTTCTCCAGTGTGATGCCTCGATAAATCCCAGAAGGATTTAAACAGTGAATAAAAAGGTATTTGCAAAGTTCCCTTGGGGGAATGGTGAGAGAGGGGGAAAATTCAACTTCCCCAAGTGGAGAATTCTTGATATTCTCACAAGCAGTGGGAACAACCAATGCAATAGGCTGAGCCCCCAATCTTGGGTTTATTCATATGAAACTTAACCCCTCAAAGGATAGGCTAAGCCTACTTAAAATTAGGCCTAAGAACCACCCCCAAGAGAACCTCGTTTGTTGCTCAGATGTGGCCTCTCTCTCTCAGCCAACACAACAAGCAAACTCACTGCCCTCCCCCTCTCTGTGGGTGACATAACTCCCAGGGGTGTGGACCTTCCTGGCAACATGGGACAGAAATCCTAGAATGAGCTGGGACTCAGTACCAAGGGATTGAGAAAAACTTCTTGACCGAAAGGGAGAAGAGAGAAATAAGACAAAATAAAGAGTCAATGGCTGAGAGATTCCAAACAGAGTCGAGAGGTTATCCTGGAGGTTATTCTTATGCATTAAATAGATATCACCTTTTTAGTTAAGGCATAACAGAGAGGCTGGAGGGAACTGCCTAAAAATGTAGAGCTGTGTTCCAGTAGCCATCTTTCTTGAAGATGATTGTATAATGATGTAGCTTTCACAATGTGACTGTGTGATTGTGAAAAAAAAAAAGAGAGAGGTCCCTTTGTTACCTGGGCATCCTGGCACCTCAACTAAAAACAGCCTGGACAGAGACTCTGTCCCAGGTCCCACGACAGGCGGCACATGCAGACAAAGGAAAACTCATGCCCATTCCCAACTTATTTGAAGCAGGAAAGGCCGACTTTCTCCTCCATAGAATGACTGCCAGGGACTATTGTCAGAGCAAATGAGGTGGTGCCTCATCCAAAACCCTCACCTTTGCCTCCTTGGTCTACACCTGCCTGACTTCCAACTGTCAGCACCTGTACCTCTTTGCCTGAGGAATTTTTCTAGCTGCCAGAGCATGTAGTCACCTACAGAGCAGACTGGAAATTCCAAGAAGTTAGAGCTCCCCTCCCGCTCCATCCAGAAGCCTTCAACCAGTGACTGACAGGAGTTGGTATACAAATACCCCAGCTCCCTCACCGCTCACGGAGGAACTCTGTGAAGCAGGCGTTTTATATATGGAAGTAAACTCCAGAAAACCCACAGTAGTAATTTGCTCAATAACCCTCTGTATTGGGCTTCCTTTTCTCCCCTGTCTCATTTCTCTGCTCCCCTGCAGCGTAGCCTGGGATTGTTTCTCAAATAAACTGCCCTGAACCCACATCCTTGTCTCAGGTCCTTCTCCTGAGGGAACCGAAACTAAGACAATCTCCATTCCAGGTGAATGGTGCCCCCATGACCTTGGAGTCAAGGCTAGGATTTCCCTCACTGGTCTGCGATGTCTAACCCTTTAGATCAATAATGATGTGACAATTAATTCTGTCTTGTGTACAAGACCTCAGGACTGTAGCTCAACTATCTGACAACATTTATTGGACAGGGGGGTCTCCACAATAGATTTATGCAAGGTCAGGACTGAGTTTCTGCCACTCAGCTTAATGTCATCCTCACACTCAGGACCGTGGGAGCCATCACTTAGAATGGAACTTCATTTGACACAAGAATGCAGGGAACCCAGGAAGGCATTCTGTCTGCGAAGCCCAGAAAATGTCTCAGCTGCTGTCAGAGGTGCTCAGAGGTGCAAAAGACCCAGACACAGGCCCAGGCTTTGCTGGCAGCTGATCGTCTTCTGATCCATGATATTGGTTTTGTTTGACTTGTCACTAATTTATTGGTTACCTCAAACCAGTTGTGATATTTACCAGATTTGGCTAATAGTTTTCTGAGCCATGGGTAGTCGTTGTATTGAAAAGGATTCTGTGATCCTGATGGTTCTGCGGCATAGAAGAGGCTGTTGACGCCTGTCCATATGCCCTCAGACTCACTGTTCCAGTAGGTCTTATACATTACGGCAGCCTATAGCAAGCAATGTGACTGCCTAGCTGGGGGATTCTTCTCAGTGCACGTATGAGGTTATGCCAGAAGTGCCAGTGTATTAGTCTCCTGGGAGAAGCCCTCAGTCAATGACAGAGGATCAATATCCCAGACCCCTCACTCTTTGGGTGGCACAACTCTGGGGTGTGTCCTACACTGTCTCCCAGAGCTCTCCCCAGCAGGGAACCTGTCTCAGGTTCTGCCTCTAGGGGAACCCAAAAAGGACATCATAATTGATTAACCACATCTGCTGTGGCTGAGGGAGAGGGCGGTGATGGCTGAAGTGGTGGCTTGGCACAGTGTTGTGGGATCTTTGAGGACAGATATGTCTCATTTATAGCAACCACGGTGCCTGACCCATCCCGGGAACCACGGCATGACCACCTGCCTCAAGAATGGACTTTTTCTTTACCAGCGAATCTAATCAGAGGACTAGTGTTCTCAGGTGCTCGGTCTGGGTGAGCTGTAGGTGGTGGGAATTGCTCAGAGCCTGAACACAGACTGGATGCAAGAACTAAGGGCAGGCCAGGGAAGAACTGAGAATAGGAAGGATGACCAGAAGTCTCCTCCTATCATGGGCCCAGGTGAGATGACTCCTAGGAGCTGGCCCTGGAAGTCTCTCTAGCACATGACCAGTCCATCTGTCTTGGCGGTGGGTTTGTCCAGAGGGCAGGAGGGCATGGATACAAAGGTTGGGGAAGGCCAGAAGTTTCAAGAGGCCAGTGCCAGGGAGCGTGGCCATGTGAAGGAGGAGAGGCTGAGGACTGGAGGGACTCTGGGTTAGTGGATCAAGAAAAAGTGTCTTCCACATTGGGCATCTGTGTGACGCCTAAGACTCAGAGTTAGTGCCCTGAAGCTCTGAAAGTCAGCCTTACCCCGTACAACAACTGTTTAAAAAATTGAAAAAGTGATCAAACTTTAACTAGAGAAATGAACGAAGCTGATCTGGATAGGACTAAGGTAAACCAGAATACAAAGTAAAGGATGATATGGTCCATATTTTAAAACTTCAACTTCTGTGTGAGACCAAAGGAAGAGATGCTTGTTTGGTGCAAAATTTATATTCTGGTACCACAATATCTAATTTAACTTGTATAGTCAGTTTATTTGAACACCATAATTACATGGAATCATGAATAGGGAGTGAGCTCTTGTTGGTTTGTATAGATCGGTGTGATGCCCTGCTATACCCCACAATAAAATTGGACAGAAAATAAAAAAGCATTTGCAAAGCTCCCTGGAGGGACTGGCTAGAAAAGAGGAAATATTAAACTTCCCCACCTGGGGAATTCCTGATATTCTCAAAAGCACTGGGGACAATCAATTTAATAAGCTCAGCCCTCAGTCTTGGGACTTGCCCCTATGAAACATTCCTGCAAAGGATAAACTAAGCCTACTTATAATTATGCCTAAGAGTCACCTCCAGAGAACCTCTTTTGTTGCTCAGATGTGGCTTCTCTAAACCAGTTTGGCAGGTGAACTCACTGCCCTCCCCACTACGTGGGACATGACTCCCAGAGGTGCAAGCCCCCTGGCAACATGGGACAGGTCTCCCTGGGATGAGCCAGCACCCAGAATCATGCAATTGAGAAAGCCTTCTTGACTAACAGGGGAAAGAGAGAAATGAAACAAAATAAAGTTTCAGTGGCTGAGAGATTTCAAACAGTCAAGAGGTTATCCTGGAGGTTATTCTCCTGTATTATATAGGTATTCCTTTTTAGTTGATGGTGTATTGGAGTGGCTAGTGAGACGTATCTGATACTATTGAACGGTATTCCAGTAGCCTTGATTCTTGACGATGATTGTATAGCTATATAGCTTTTACAATGTGCCCATGTGATTGTGAAACCTTGTGGCTGACACTCCCTTTATCCAGGGTATGGACAGATGAGTAAAAAAATAAGGACAAATAAATAAACAAATAAAAAGGGGTGGATAAAAAGTAAAAATGGAAAAAAATGTGTAGATTACAATATTATTGGTCAATGAGAGGGAGGGGTAAGGGGTATGGCATGTATGAGTATTTTGTGTTTTTTGCATTATTTTTCTGGAATAATGCAAATGTTCTGAAAATAATTACGATGATGAATACACAACTATGTGATACATTATGAGCCATGGATTGTATACTTTGGATGGGCTGTGTGTGTGTGAAGATATCTCAAGAAATATTTATGTATTTTAAAAAATGTCTTCCAGGGTCAGACAGCCAGACCTTTAGGGCCTAGGAGATGTGTCTCAGGGGGATGACAGATTCACCCTAGGGGAGTGAGTGGGCCTAAGGCTCCTGCCTCCTCACCGCCACTCCTCCCAAACCCTGAGGCAGGCCAGCGAGAAGGTGCCTAGGCCTGGGAAGGTGGGATGTGAGTAGGTCAGATGGTTGCGCCTAGGGGCCAAAAGCTGATCAATCCAGCCAAGGTGGGGCTCTGCAGTCTCCATCAGGACCTAACTTCCGAGCCTCCATGCAGTTGGGTAGTGTGTTGGATCTGCTCTGGTTCCCAGTAGTCTCCTGACAGTCCTTTCCTTGGTCTTGGCCAGACAGCTGGAGGACTGGAGCATCCTCAGTGGCCTGACTGTGCACTCATCCAGAGCTCTCGTGCTAAGCCCATCTCGTGGGGCCTCAGGCCTGCTCCCGACCTCCTTGCCCCTCTCATATCCAAGAAGAGATGGAGTATTGCAGAGCATACTTGCTCAGTTGAACTGGAGGCTGTTTAAAAAGCCCACAGTTCAAGGGGACTACCCGGGGGCATGGTTTGGAGGGGCCGCATGAGAGTTGCAGAACTGCTGAGAGAGAAAAACCCATGCCAAGGAAGGAGGCAAGAGAGGCAAGGCAGCCACCTGCATCTGTTTATTGTTCTCTTTTCTCCAAACTCAGCAGAGCAGAGAAGAGTATGAGGCCACCTGGGGGGCAGCTGGCCCCTATCCGTGGGACCAGCCAGATTGAGTCAGTCAGAGTCCACGAGACATCCATCGGAGGGGAAGACTCAAAATCCCGGGCCTCCCTTCTTCTGCACCCTCCATGCCCAAAGCCCCCATTAGGAGTCACGATGTGGCAAGCATGAGTGTGCAGGTCTCAAAAGAAGAGGGGCAGCCGCGGGGTCATGCGGCCTTCAGAAGCTCCATGGGAGCCTGGGCGGGCCTCCTGAGGCTGCTGGGCACCACCCCTTGCCCTGGAGAGAAGTTGGGATGCTCGGCCTGTTGAGATGGGTCAGATACAAACAGGACCTTCCCAGGCCATCTCTCCCTGAGCTGTCCTCCTTCCCACAGTCTCCATCCCATGCTTCCCTCACCCGCTGTCCCTGGTATGAATAAGATCCATCTCTTCCAGAGGAACTGACCCAGCAAATGAGGCCTGGCATCCCAGCACCTCTCTGGGGATGCTCTCCTGCCCAGAGCATCAGCACATTGCTGGGCTTCTGACTAGCCCCATGAAAGGGAGATGCGAGAAGCCTGCAGGGCTGGGTGGGCCTTGAGCACAGGGAGGAAGGTCTCTCCCAGTTCAGGCTCCCGGGTTGAGGTCTGCCTGCAGCCTTGGGCCTGCATCTGCCTGTGTGCCATCCAGGACATGGGTGCGAATCCTGGAGAGACTTCCGGTACAGGCTTGGTGTGGGCAGCGCCTGCAGACCTGGTGGGGGAAGAGGGAGAAGGAGAGAAGGTCCCGGAGGAAGGCTGGCTGCCCAAGGAACAGGAAGCCTTTTCTCTACCTGTTCTCCAGCTTGGACCACTGGGGAGGGCTAACTGGCTCTAGGTGGGTTGTGGGGCTCTAGAGCTGTCTGGACAGGCCCCGGGGATGGAGATTTGGACCCTAGTTCCCCATCCCTGCTAAAATCTTTTAGAGAGAAAGCCATCCCAGAGCCAGGGGTGGAGGTAAGACCCAGTGAGAGACCTACCGTAATTAGGAGTATGCCAGGCTCTGAAGTCCCCGGGCCGGGGAGTGGAACTTGTCAGAATCCTCAAAAGGCGGGTCTGCATAACCAAGGAGAGAGCAGACATGAGTACACAGCCTTAAGTGCCTGCCCTTCTCTGGACAAGGCTTTCGGGAGCCTTGGGAGCAATCAGCGTTATACAGATAGGTGAGGGGCGCCCCTTGGACCTCTTAAGAGGTACAGTCCCAAGACCACAGCTGCCTCCCTTGTTCCCTTAGCCTCCTCAGGTGACAGAGGGCCAGTCTCAGGATGAGGAAGGAGATGGCCAAGTCCCAGGACAAAAAAGGAAAGAGGAGTGCAGCAGCACCATCATTTTGCCTCCTTAGCCATAAGAAATTAATCTCTCCCCCTCACATACCACCCTACCCAAGCCTTATTATTCTGAAAAGGGAAGATGGTAGGGTCATCCCCTCTTTGCTTCTCTGTCCCTGCCTCATATGCTCCCATGCTTCCCTTTGTTGGCAAGAGAAAAATCAGAGCCCCTCTGCTCTCCCCACTGCTCATATTTTAAGCTCCAGACACACTTAGGTTAAGAAAAATTATCCAAAACTTGGAAATCAGGCAAAAAATGATTGCATGCCCTTTCAGAGTCATCCTGTAGCATCATCTACCAAGCCCTTCCTGAGTCATCTTATGCTGGGAAAGGGAGCTTTGTTTGACATGCTACACACAACTGGTTAGGACCCAGGCTTTGTTAAAGTGATATGAGAAGAGATTTGATAAATGGCAAAAGCTTCCTAATTGGTAGAAAAGGGGATCCCAATGCTTATAGTTTTATCGCCCAACAGAACCAGTTTTGCATCTAATTTAGCAATCTTATTTCAGCAGTCTTTCTTTCACTGACTTCAGTCTCATATTTTCCTTTAAGCTGCTCTGTCATTCTGCTGGTCCCTCATTAATGAGTAAATAAATCTTGCACGAACATTTGTATGCATTATGTTTCTAACTTTTAGTGAGTAGGCTCTACCTCCCCACATCCTCCACCCCTTCATGCTGAGGGCTCCTCTGTCCAGGGCACTCCTCCCCCAATAGAAGACTCCAAGTCACGCTTCAAACCCTGCTTGAGCAAGGCCTTCTCTGGCGACGCCCTATTCTCTAGGTGAATCACCAAGCAGCCCCCACACCCCCCAGCAC
This sequence comes from Tamandua tetradactyla, assembly GCF_023851605.1. NCBI lineage: Eukaryota > Metazoa > Chordata > Mammalia > Pilosa > Myrmecophagidae > Tamandua > Tamandua tetradactyla. The sequence continues at coordinate 24,484,505 of NC_135327.1, read as the reverse complement.
AAAAGTCTGTTGAGTCACTGCCATGGGCTTGCCTATGAGTCCTGAGGAGGTGATAAGCTCCTGCCGGGAGGGGTTCCCAGTCCATCCTTGAGAGGGTGCTGAGAAATATCCAGACTGCCCTGGATTGCTCTGCTTGCACTCAGCACAGCCCCTTCTTCTGTGTTCTCTGGCTGCTTCGATCTTAAGTGCCTTACGCAGGGACCTTGGGGCACGGAGGCACCACTGGGCACAGCCCACAGCCCCCTCCCCTGCCTCGGCACAGGGCCTTCCCACCTGTCCCTGCCTTGGTCTGGAGATGATTCTGGGGCCCAGGACACTGGTCTCATTCTTGTGACTGGCGGCCCGGCCTGACCAGCCCCCACATCAGGCCACAGCCGCCACTTGGGAAGTCTCTCCCTCTGCCCCCAATGGCTTTACCTGACACTAATCTCAAGAAACTCTTGAAAAACACATTTGATGTGCAAGTAAATTTGCATTTTCTTGTTTCCTAGAAGATAACACAATGTACCCTAGCTCATTAAAGGCTCTGACAAATTCAATTTAAAAACCCATTTACATTATTTGAAAACTTATTCCTTTCTTAATGAATATCCACTACTGCCCTATAGGACCTGCACAATCCCTGTTCTAGCAAACTGCACAGCCCTCTGCCTGGGGGCTTAAGGGCTGTCTCTCGGACTCATTTATTCATTCACTAATTCAGCCACTATTTATTATGCACCTGTTGTGAGCCAGGCAATGAGGTACATGCTAAACTTGGGACCAAGTGCTAGGGGAGCCCCTAGAAACACCCCCTTCCCAGTCAGACATGGAAAAACCTGAAAGCCTCTCAGTGAAGACACCCTCTTCCAACCGTGCCCCCCATATCCCGTCGCCTTCTTTCCCATAGCCACCCTCTCCCTTTGTCTACCTGACTCCTAGTGAATTTCCAATGAATGCTTGGATGGGAAAAGTTCTTCTGACTAAAGGGTTCTGCTGCATGTATGTAAAGTGAGAGAGCAACCATCTGACTAATGGGGTGAGGGGGCGTTACTTGGTCTCAATTCCCTATCTGTAAAATTGAGGAGGGGAAGGTCGGTCTCCTTCCATCCAGCGAGTACCCCACTATACACACCAGTGTTTGCTACCCTTTAAGTGCATACGGGGAGGCACAGGTCAAAGTCATGTGGCACACAGGCTACTTCCAGCTTGGAGTGCTAGGTCTTTGCTCTAGGCTCTAATTGGATGGGGGCAGGGCATTGAGACTGGTTTCCAGATCTTCTTCTACTGTGATCTGAGTCTTCCTCCCCTTGGCCATGTGGCCAGTTGATAGCCACCACAATGGTGTTCTCCCCAAGTTGTGGAGCCCAGGGAAATGGCATCCAGATGGACTCTCCCTGCACTCAACTCACCAGGGAGAACTGGTCAACCAGCATGTGGTACTGGTGAAGTATGGATGGAGGGGCCCCCGAAGCCTGGCTTCCTCAGGCCACTATGGTGGGGCCATATGGATGACTCACCTGGAAGCCCCTCTCCATGGGCTCTGGGGCAGGCCTGGGGCGGGGAGCTGGGTGGGCGCAGCACAGGGGCAAAGGCGCTCCTCTGTTTGACCGCGGAGATCATGTTGACAGGCGAGAAGGAGAAGACGCTGGTGGTGGGGGCAGCGGCCGGGAGGGACATGGAGGAGGCGGCGGCCAGCGGGGGGCTAGAGGGCATGACTCCGGGGCGGGGCAGAGAGGGGCAGGTACAGCAGGGAAGGCGGTGGGAGACACAACAGGGAAACAGCACCAGAGTGAGCAGCTCGGCTGGGGCCCCAGCATGGGCAGTGGGTCCCCATGGGCTGTAAACCTGGCACTGGCTCAGACCTCACTGGGGGTGGTGAGGCTCCTATGGAAGCCAGGATAGGGCAGGGTCTTGAGGCAGGGTGGGGGCCCCAGGGATCCTGGGAAGTCTTCCTGGGCCAGTCCTTGCATCCTTGGGGATTCTGGGCACCCTTTTTCAGGGCTGGAGGTGACAGAGCCAGGCCAGATAAAACAAAAGCAAAAGCAAAGCACCCAACTAACCAAACACTTGGTGGCATCCCAAAGACCAGGCAGAGGTTAGTAAGAGAAGACAGACTGAGTTAGGGTCCCCACAGAAGACTAACGGGATTTAGAGGTGCTAAGAATGTTTAGGGGTCCTGGGGTGCCAAAGTTAGAATCAAGGGTCAGGGCTCAGAGAAGAACTGGGGCAAGTGGTTAGAGATGCAGTTTGGGATATATACAGGCTCCAGCTCTAAGGTCTCTCTGGCCAGGACCACAGCCCACACAAGAAGCATCCTAAATTCCTCTCTATATACGCCCGCCTTGTCATTCTCTTCCACCCTTGCACTTCCTCCCCTGCTACCATGTCCCCTTCCAGCTTAATGCAGGTCCTTGTCATTTCCAGCCTGGGTCTTGGAGGTTTCCTGTATCTCCCTCTTCCAACTGGTCAGTTCTAAAGAAAAAGACAGAATCTACCTCCTCAAATGTTCCTGTTATACAGGTCCCTAGCCCCTCAGGGCTATGGACCCTTCTCCTGGGAGTTATCAGGAGACCTCCTAAACACAAACTTTGCCTGCCCCCCATCCTGCAGCCTCCTTTCCAGGTGCCCAGGGCATCTCTGGATCCCAGCCTCATCTGAACCCAATTCCCTGCCACTCTTTTCTAAATATCAATAAGGCTATGATGTGATTGTTGTTCAAGTATCCAGCAATGGGGGGGTAGAAGTGAGGTGGGAGATGTGGAAAAGTTCCTGGGGTGGAACCAACAGCCTGATGTCTTTGGTGTCCCCTACCTCTGATGTAATGATGCCTAAGCCTGTTCCAAAAGTCCTCAGCCCAGTGGAGCACCATCTCCTTGAGACAATGCTCATGCTAGCCGACGACCCACAGAGACCCCTGAAGGGCTTGAGACCAAATTCAGGAAATAAACTAACTCCCGAAGGTCTGGGGCTCTTAGCACATTTTGTAGCTGCAGTAACGCTGGGAGTTGTGGGTCAATACAGGGCTCTGGTGGTCAAGGCTGAAGAATGGTCATGGGGGTGCGAGCACACAGCCCCAGACCCTCTGGCTGATACAGTTCTGGATGTCATCTCAGGTACATCCTGGAAAACTCAATGGAAATGGTATGTCCTAAAGTTTTTCAACAAAAGACCCTGAACTCAGGGACCTGTGCGCACTGGTCAAGACAACATGACAAGATGGGACCAATCCTTAGGCAAGTCCGAGGTCCCCCCAGCCTAGGAAGGCACCAGGTCTAGCTAATACTGGCATCTGTGCTTTCAACCAGAACTCTAGAAGGATGGGTTGGCTTTTGCACATTGGGGCTGTGTGAGGAGGCTAGCGGGATGGTGTTCCAAACCCCACTACGGTGTCTCAGGGGAAAGCTCAGATTCCTTTGGCCTTGGGGAAGGCCCACGGCGCAAGAGGCACCCAGAGAGAGGTTGAGATGTACATCCCTGAGCTGAAGGGAAATGGGGAGCAGTAGCACCTGGCCTGAGCAGAGGGCCAGCAGAGGCCTTGGAAGAGGGAGGGTCACGCAAGGCCCATTACTTTGCATGGACACTGGCCTACAGAGCCTCAGGTCCTAGAATTTGAGCCCAGGTCAGGAGGAGAGAGCCAGGCTTAAACCCTCAGCCAGAAAGAGCAGCACCCAAGATGCAGGCCACTGACAAGGAAGGCTAAGTAGATGGCGTCAGTGATGGCAAACACAGGACATATGAGCAGTGAGAGGACAACCAGCTCCTTTGTAGGCAGCCTTGGTCATTTTTATGTGCTTCCAACCAGAACTCTAGAAGGATGGGTTGGCTTTTGCACATTTGGCTGTGTGTTCCTCCACTGCTGGCTGTGTGAGGAGACTAGCAGGATGGTCTCCCAGGACTTGGCCTCTCTAATGATTGATCTAGAAGCTCCTTGCAGGTGAGCCAGGGCAAAATTACACCCCTCAAGCCCAGTGCTTTGCACATAGTAGGTGCTTTATAAATGTCTGTGGAATAGCTAAGCTAAAAAGAGCTGTAAACATGCTATTCTGAGACTTGGTGTTGGAAGGAGGGTCTTGACAGTGTTAAAATGGCAAAAGTATACAAGCCCTTGTTGTCCATCCACCCAGTTCTGGACTGCTCCATCCCAAGAGGCCATATGAAGCCCATACTCTTACACTTTTCTTGAATTTTGTATGGGCCTTTTATGTACATTGGCGCATTCAGCCCTGAGAATAACCCTACACTGGGGATGGTATGTTGGTTCCAAAAGAAAAATAACTTGCAGAATGCCACACAGTTCTTGATTTGGACAACAAAACTCTGAAATCATCTTTGTCTGACCACAGAGGATTATCTGGCTCTGGCCCACTGCAAGTCCCTGCCTCTCCCGCCAGGGTTTCCCCTGGGCGTGGGGCCAGGCGTAAGCCAGCTTCTCTTGAATCCTGAGTTCCCACGCACTTCCGGCAGGGGGCGCCGTCCTCCTCCCGAAGCCCCCGCAGTAGAAGCAAAGGGAGCAGGCGTTTGGGCAGGTTCCTGCCGGACGTCCCTCCCATTACAGTCAGTTTCAAAAAGAGCCGAGGGCTAGAAGTGATGTGCACAACTGGGATCTTCAAAGAAGGTTAAAGATGCGAATACTGCTCTGGCCCCCGGGTCCGGGTCCGAAGTGTGCGGCCGAAGGGTGGGGTTGCACGCTGGGGTGGGCTGGGCTGGGCATGTGCCTGAGGGCAAGGCTAGGGTCGCTCCCCACGGGGTAGGCGCCCGAAGCCTACTGGGCTGGGCTGGGGGGCAAAGCTGTGTCCCATTCCGCTCCCCCTGGCCCCGGCCCACTCCTCTCCCACCCTCTGCGCGCGGGCAGGGGACACTCACTGGCGAAGGGCGAGGTGGCCGTGGAGCCATTGAGGAAGCTAGGAGACCCGGGCACGCCGAGGCCGGCCACGCCTGGCGCCCCGTAGCCGCCAAGGCCTGCGCCGAGGCCGCCGCTGTAGCCGCTCTGCTGCGAGCCGGGGCTGGGCGCGAACCCGCGGGGCGACGCGCTGCTGCAGCTGCGCGCGTAGCCTGCGAGAGGGGGGCTGTCAGGGGGTGGGCCGCGCGGGGCGGGGGGGGGGGGGCCAGGAGCCATTGGGGTGCCCGGGGACTGCGGGGCGGGGGGGCAGCGGGACGCACCCGGCTCGGGCCCCGGCGTGGCGTCCCCGACGGCGATGGCCAGCGGGCTGCTGAAGGCGTTGAGGCCCACGACGGCGGGGTGCGGGTGGCTTGGGGCGAGGGGCCCGAGGGGCGCGGGCGCGCGCGGGGCACTGTACAGCGCCTCGGCCACGTCGGCAGCTCGCTTCAGGAGGAGCTCCTGCGAAGACAGGGGCAGGGCAGGGCCGGGGCAGCCGCAGGCGCCGGGGCCAGGAGGCTCAAGGAGGCGGGCGGGGGCGCTGTACCTGGTTACTGCCGGGCACTCCGTACAGGGCCTCCGCCAGGTCGGCCGCCCGCTTCAGCAGCACTTCCTGCGGGCAGGGGAGGAGACAGCGAGCCGGACCCGGGGGGCCCCTCCTCACCTCCTCCATCACAGGACACCCTCACTCCCGCCCCGCTGCGCCCCTCTGAGTACCTTGGGCAGCCTCTCGGGGTCTCCGGGGTGTCTGGGAATGACTTTCTGTAGCCTCTGGAATCCGTAATCAATGGTGGGCTCGTTCAGGGCTGGAGGGAAGCGCGAGGTTGCAGGACGCCCCCTGCCAGCGCCAGGCGCAGGACACTGGGCGCAAAATGCACACGCACCCCAGCACCTAGTCTGGGAGTGTGGGGGCAGAACCCCCTTACTAGAGCCCAGACCAAATCCCCTGGAAAATTGCCTCAGGACACCCGGGTCAGTGAGGTGCCGAGAAGCTGCCTCAGTTCCATCCTTTATTCATTCACTCAACAATTTAATGAGCCAGGCCTGTGCCTGGGGCTTGGAACTAACACACATGTATTATATGACCCCATCTGTGGTTAGAAAGGAAGAGGAACTGTATACATATATTATTTCTATATTCCTAGGGGCAAGATTGGGAGGAGTTTTCTGTTTGGATTTTGGTGTTATAGGAGTATTTGGATTATTATAAATAAGAAAAAACCCAACAGTCTCCATTTATCTATGATGGCTTAGGCAGACTCAGCCTCTTTCAGCAGTTAGAGGTTTGCTTGCATCCCAAGGAAGGGACCAGCCCACATCCAGGGTTTTCCTGGGCGGGCAGAGCTTCCTGACAGCTCCCTTCTTGCCTGCGATTCCTCCTCCTCCTTCTCCTTGGCAGCCGCTCTCCAACCTAACTCACCAGCCTCATAGTTCTACTTTCTGTTCTTCCAACTCTACATTTAGTGACTTTCCATTCGTTTTCCCCAAAGCTTAAGACACTCTTGGATCTTTGCACTTGCCCTTCTTGCCCCATCTGACTAACTCCATTTTCTCTCCCCAGTTCCGTTTTAGCCCACACTTTCTCCAGGCTGATTTCTCTGATGAGTGCCCCATGGTGACCGTGCCCCACGCCAAACTGTGCTCCCTGCTCGGCCTCTCTCCAGTAGACCGGAGCTGCTGCGGAATGACGGAGTGTCCACCGCCCTGTGAAGGGCTTGGGGACTATCTGTTGGGGGGTGGGGGTGAGAGTGGGTGACGGGATGGGGAAGGGCAGGAGGTAGAGCTGGGGAGTGACCACTTGGAGCCAGGGATGATTGGGGTTCTATGCTGCATCTCCAGACAGTGCCTTTCACAAATATCTGTGTTAATGACTCACCCTGGCATTGTGCAAGGGGTGTGTGTGTGGGGGGGTGTGTGTTCTTGTGTGCAGCACAGAGTGATGCCTCAGGGTGACCTGGAGGACCCAAGAGACTCAGGGAGGATCAGGAAAGCAGTGAGCCTCTTTGGGCCATCTTTGAAATAAACATCTCCGTGGAGATATTCTAGACCTTGGTTGGGGAAAGGGGATGCCCTGGTGAGAAGGCCTCAGCAGAAAGATTGTTCAGGCAGGGCCCAGGAGGGGACTGAGGAGCCAGAGGGAAGGAAAACGTAGACTCTCAAGGAGAGAAAATCCCGCGCCAGCGGAGTCTTAGGGTTCCTGCTGGAGCAGGCCACTGGGTGTAGGTGGGTGCTGCAGGTGCCTCAGGGGCGCGGCCACACGCTGGATTCTGGTTGGGCCCCCACCTCGCTGGGCACAGCCATACAAGGTGGAGTGGGGCTACCCTCTCCCTGCCCTGGTCCTCCCCTCACCCACCTGACTCCTCACCTGTGTAGACAAAGCGGCCGGGAGCTCCCTTGCAAAACTGCTTGGACTTGTAGGAGAGGGTCACCTCCACCACCCCTGGGATGTGCCGCGGGGGCGTCTGCACCCGGATGGCGTGGGGCGTGATGAGCTGCAACGGGAGAGGGGGAGGCCTGCGGTCCCGTTCCCGCGAGGGGAGGGCCCAGCCCAGAGGCCCCGTAGGAGACTGGTGGGGGGGTGGCCCACCTCGCTCCACACGAGCACGTTCCCGAATACGACCTGCAACCCATCGAAGAAGTTGTCACCGATGACAATGACGGTGGCGCCGCCCGTGGTCCAGCCCTCCCCGGGGCTGATGGCCTTGATGCAGGGGGTGGCAGCTGGGAGGCAGGAGAGGAGCCAGGTCAGGGGTCTGCGCCCGGGTCGGTGGGGGAGGCGGGGGGAGGGGCGAGTGGCTGGGCCCGGGGTCCTGACCTTCCGAGGGGTCCAGACGGCGCGCCCGGCGGCCATGCTTGGAGTTGTTGTGCACAAACATGTTGTCGGACACGGCCAGCACGTGTCCGTCCACGCTCACCGTTGTGGACACCACCACCTGCCGGGAGAGCCGAGGCCAGCCTGGCTGAAGCCCTCCGGGGTGTTGTGGGGAACCAGCACTTGGAGATGGTATGTGAATGCTGGAATTCCAGGTCCCTGGGGAGGGCTTCAGCCCTTCAAGGGCTGGTGACCCTGGGGCAGTGGCAGGGGTCAGAGGAACTGACTCTCAGAAGCTAGAAAAAATAGGAACTCTGAAAAAAAACACTGGCAAAAAGTGGCTACTATTTTTGCACACACAAGTGCCCCAGGCTATATCCCTGGCGCTCCAAGGCAGGAATGGGATTTTAGGCAAGTGGGAGTGAGGGTCTGGATGGTGGAGGGGGCGAGGGAGGCCAGCATCAGCCTGAGAACACCACCACCCCCTGTTCTGGGGAGGAGTCAGGGGTTGCCTTCTCCCGCCTCTGCACTGGGAGAGGTGTACAGGTTGGGGAAGTGCTAAGGGCAGCTGCTCTCGGCTTCACGCTATGCAAATTACCTGGGTCGTTAATCATGTAAAAATGTCACAATTAGCATCTTCTTAAGTGGGACTCTAATGAAGCCTCCTTCGGCAACCAGCACCAGTTCGAAAGAGCTGCCCCGCCCCCAGCAGGCAGCAGACCCTGCAGGTCCCAGGCCACAGCCTGCCCTCCTACCCCTCCCCTCCTCCGTCAGGATCGGGCAGGTTTGCTGGGGGAGCCCTCACCCCAGGCCCACCTGGAAGCGGCGCATGTCCCGGGGATTTCCAGCATTCTTTAGGCAGTTCTGGTTGCATTTGAGGAAGAACTTGAGGAAGAACCTGAAACAGTGTGGTTGTGGGCTCAAGGGTCTGCGGGTTCTGGAAACAGATGACGATCCAGCTGCTCCCTGCCATGTCCCATCCGAGGGTAGCCCCTCTCTGCCTACTCATGCCCAGGCACTGCCCCCCTCCCCCCCGCCCATATTCCCATCCCAAACTCATGTACACAGCTTGTCTGCTGTGCTTGGGGCAGGCCTGTCACACCCTGATGGCCTCACTATAAGGAACAGAACTGCCTCCCACCCACCCTCCACCAGGGCTACTGATCACATGGTGCTGATTTGCCCCACAAAGTGTACACTCATCACACAACGGGTATTTATCATCAAGAGTATATCCATTATATACACTGCATATACCCATGGCTCATAAATTATACCCAACGCACCGTACACCCATCACATATGCAATGCATATTCCCCATAAAAGCATGTACACACCGTTACCTAAAGTCGATGTTTCACATTAGGTGTAGATTTGTCATAATACATCTACAGTTTATCTACACCCATCACACACATAGTAGTACAGCCATCACACAGCACACTCCTCCCCAGGCTACATCTATCACCCACACATTGTATACTTATCCTAAAGAGTATGTCCATTATGCATATAAGATATGCCTTATACACTATTACTCACAGGACAGGCCCATCACACAGTGTACAGCCACCAGACCCAGAGTATACCCAGCACACAATCATGGACTCCACATACAGCACCTCCTCATCACACACCTATGTATCCTAATCACACGGTGTCTATACCCCTCAGGCACAGTGTGGGGCCATCACACAAGGCACCTGTGCAGAAAGAATATGGACCATAGAGCACATTCAGGAATGCATCATTACATGTTGTATAGTATCCCCCAAAAGTTCAGTCATCACCACACAAATACTGTACAGCCATCACCCTGACCACACGCCACAGGCCCCTCCCACACAGCAGACCCCATCAGATTCCATCACACAGCAGAACTTCCAGCACATATTCTCCACCTATTATATACACAGCAAAAATCTACGCAAAGCACAGATAACCAGCACACACATACTGTGTACCTGTCAGACATGCCATACAGATACACAATGAACATCTTTTTCATATACAATACTTGAACAAAGTACAGGATATGAGAGATGGTGACAAAGGGATGGGGCTGCTTTTTAGCTGCTTTTTGACGAGCACTTGGTCCCCAGTCCTTCCGGGCAATAGTTGGGATGATGGGGCCTTGGTGCTGCCGCCCCCAGGTCGGTAACTATGGACAGTGGTTTGGCTCTTACACTTTGGTAAACTCAGGAAACTATCAACATCTGCCTCGGGCCCTGCAGGACTCTGTGACCATGTGAGGAGACTCCCATACAAAGTTAGAGTGCAGTGGGCAGGTCAAGTCCATATCTGTGCTGCACTGGGCCATGGTATGAACGTACCCATTTTACCATCACTCTCTGGCTTTAGATCCCATAGCTGAATGCCAATTGATTTATCAGAGTTGCCTCTAAAATCTGCAAATGAGAAATTCACTTCCAGAGGAAAATTTATTATGGGCTCTGAAAACTCAGTCCCCAAAAAGGAGGTCCCCAAGCACTGGGAAGAGTTGAAACCACCCCTGGAAAACTGTCTCAAGGGGGCAGCCCCTCACTGGGAGCTGTAGCCATCGGGTTTTTGGAGGTGCACCTCCTCCAGGACCCTGCCTCTGTCTACACTGCTGACCCCTCAGCATCTCATATTCCCTCCCACAATGGATGTCCCTCTGGTTCCCTTTCTACAGAGACATTACATCAGCATGCAGTTCCACCCACAGTGGACAGCTCCCAGAAATACCTCACATGGTATAAACACTGTATTCTCCACTACAGAGCACCTGAAGTGCAGCTATCCATATGACCCCAAACAGTGCACCCCCATAGCACAACCATCCCAATACTCCTATGGGTTACCGTGAAGTGCAGATACCCCAGATGACCCCAAACAGTAGTCACCACAGTACTGATGTCCTATATATCCCTGCAGGTCACCCCAAGGTGCAGACACCTCAGATGCTCTCAAATAGTATATCCCACAGTGCAAACACTTCCCATACCCGCCATGGTTCAGACACAGCTGCACTCACAGTAATCACCCCACCCAGGTCCCACATTTATAGGACATAGACACCCTAATCACATGCACTCTGCAGAGGAGTTCTTTCGAATGTAATGTTCACGTGCTCAGTCCTTTACAAGGAATGCCCCCAAAGATGACACACACACTTCCCTTACACCCACATGTGCCCACTGCACCAAGCCCACTCCCAAACGTACAGAAGAAAGAGGAAGGCTGAAGTGTCTTTCAGTGCTGCCTCTGGGACTTCCTTTTCTTCTAACCTCTCATGGCCTCAGGCTGCAGTTCCCTGGTGGGGTTCCACTTGCACCCAGGGAGCCCCTCATTGGCCTGTTCCCTCCACCCGTGTGGAGAAGGGCTTCCCACTTTCCCCCTTTCTAATATGGGTTCCACCTGTCCTTTAGCATCAGCACTAATTCCCACTCTCTGTCAAGCCAGCCTTGTCTGGCCACTCTGCACATTGGTGGACAACCCCCCCCACCCCAAAGCACCTCCATCCTATGTGACCTACCCTAGGACATCTCCCTTTCTGAGCCTCGTTGCATCACCCACAGAGTGGTGATGAGTAAGAAGCAGGCAACACCAGGTGGGCACTCCGTGGGGTTGTTGAGGGTCCCTTCCCCTTTCCCCCGCCTCCTGGCCTCTAGGTCAGAGCAGCACACAGTAGGTGCCATTAACAGCAGTGCAGCTGAAATCTCCCCAAATGTGGTTGGTGGCCATGAGGCTGTAACCCAGCCAGCAGCCTGCCCCATCAGAGGCTGAGCCAGTGCGAAACTCTCCAGGGAGCTGCTGCTACAGCTGCCCAGCCCGCTAGCCTGAGCCATATTAAGAAAATTACCCTGGAATGGAAATGAAGCAAAAAAGATGACAGTGATGACAGTCACTGGAATAGTGGTTTTCCAAGTGGTGGTGCCCAGGCCAGTAGTGACAGCATCACCTGGGAACTTGCTAGAAAGACAGAAATTTCAGGTCCCACCTCAGGCCTGCTGACTCAGAAACTCTTGGGGTGATTTCCCAAGTCATCTGGGTGAGTCTGATGCCCACTAAAGTTTGAGAATCACTGCTCAAGATCTGTCTTCTCCAGGATAGCAGCCATCAGCCCCATGTGGCTACTGAGCACTTGAAATGCGGTTAGTCCCATCTGAGATGTGCTGTGGGTATAAAACACACGTCGGATTTTGAAGCCTTATTTAGAAAAAAAGAATATAAAAAAAAAGGAAACCAGAATGTAAAATATCTCATTAACTTTTTTGTATATTGCTTACATGTTAAACTGGTACTATTTTGGACATGTTGGTTTCTATAAAACATATCATTGAAATTAATTTTACCAATTTCTTCTTTCTTTTTTCAAAGTGGCTTGTAGAAAATTTTAAATTATGGCTGTGGCTTCTGTTCTATTTATACTGGACAATGCTTCTCTGGAACGTTATGTTACAAAGCCACCTATGGCGTCATCCGATTGTCTAGGGGCAAGTGACTTTGACTCATATTTACTATTGATTGGGGCCCAGACTCTGTAAAGTTAGTTGTTAATTTGCAGAAAACTGATAAGATGCAAATGATATTTGCTGGGAGGAGAAGTAAATAACTTCTGTTCAGTAGAGAAGTTAGCCCGTAAGGTTACTATGTTATTGTCTATGCTAGCTAGCTTTGTATCTAACTTGGTAATCTTATTTCAGTATTACAGACAGACAAACAGACAAATAGATACATACATACAGATCTCAGTTACTCTTAGCCTTCTTTGAACCAGCTTTTTCATGCGGCTAGTTTCCTCAGTAATAAGTTATTTGAAGTCCTCAAATACACTCACTAACAATTTATATGAGAATCAGGTTCTCCACGTTTTGAAGACTATACCTTGACTAGAGTGACTGGCCTCCAAAGGAGTCTGTCCTCCAAGGCTAGCCTCAGAAATGCTGTGTCCCGGGGCCTGGAGTTGGGGTACCTCCACTCTGGTCTGGGAGAACCAGAAGGGGTGCCCAAACCTCTTCTCTGCCCCAACTGTGCCCACCTTCCCTCACCCTCAGGGTGGGGCTCAGAGCCTGCCCAGTCCTTCGCTACTGCAGGGAGACAGACACTCCTCCCATCACCCCTGGCACTAGGGGGCTAATGTGAGGATAGCAGTTTCTCCACAGGCTGACACCTCCTGGGTGACACTCTGTCCCACGCCTCGGGGTGGGGGAGGACCCAGAACAGCTGGGGAAGATTAGGCTGAATCAGGAAAGAGGATACAGCAGTGGCAGGGCCTCCCGGCCATGTCTGCACAGAAGCCAGTTGCAGGATGAATTGGGGAAGGGTCAGGGAATCCGCGGGGAAGGGGAAGACAAATGCGTATGGGTGAGAAACTGAGGCACTGTGCTTCCCTTGAAAGAGGAAAGCCTGGGCAGCTTGTAGGTAAATGAGGACAAGGTTCTGAGGCCCGGGACCACCCTACAGGGATCTGAGGTAGAAAGCAATGTGGGAGAAGCCCAGGATTGTTCTCTTACAGCCCCCCTGTCCTCAGCCCTGTGGGTCTGTGAATCTGAGAAAGCTTATTTTCACTGGCTCTGCTACAGGCCAAGTGTACGGCTCTGGCCACTTGGTGCCGTCACAGAGGGTGACCTTTATAGGATGCCTCTGAGTTGAGGTCAGAACTGTGCCTAGTGCCATCCCCACTGGAGGCTGTGAGGTTCCCTGGGGCATGCACTCCTCTTCTGGGCCACGGGGAAGAAAGCAGGAATAAAAGGTGGTGAGAGAAAGGTCAAGTCCAAACAGAATTATGGAAAGAAAGTACCATAAATACAAGCGCCAAGTTACAAGTAAAATGCCTATCAGGGAGGCAATTTTGTAAAAATTAAAAAAGTGAACCTGGCCCAATCTTTCGAGCACTTAACCAGCGCCTGGCACTCTGCTAAGCTTGTCACTTGCGTTATACGTTTAACCCTCGCACAATTCTGAGGTGGTGTAGATCTGCAATCATTCCCACTTCACAGATGAGGAAACTGAGGATAAACAAGAACAAGTTATGCAGTCACAGAGCTAGTAAATGCCTAATTCAGGACATGAACTTGGGTCCTCCTGACATTGATGCTGGCAAGAGTCCCGGGAGAGTCCTTCCCAGTGTGGCCTCTGAGCCCAGTGCCACCCCTACCCCAAGCCCACCATCTCTTCAAAAGCAGCCCTCAGAGGGTGAAAGTCACTCTGGCGACGTGGGAGAGGATTCCCAGGGATGTGTCCGGCCCTGGCACTGTGCGATCAACAATTCCATCCCGACCAAAAGGGGGAAGAGAATAACGTATCAGTGGCTGAGAGAGTTCAAATAGAGTCAAGAGGCTACTCTGAAGGTTGCTCTTACACAAGCTTCAGTTAGACTAATTGTTACCTATCATAACCTGCCAAACCCTAACCAAGACCATTCCAGCCAATCCTGAAGAACACCTAGGGCAATATATAAGATTCCACAAGGGTTCCAGGCACTAGTGTAATTTTCCAGAAACCTACAACCTCCAGATGGGTCCGTGGTCCAGATAAGTCCTGAAACCCAGAAGGCCCAGCCTCTCTAGAACATCAGATAGTTCCATTTCTCTACCCCATATTTATGACAGACTCTTCCAACATGAAGAAGTTAGAATGGCCATAGCCCAAATACCCCTAAAGAGAGGGATAGAAAGATCAAAAGTGATGGTAGGATTATACAGAGAAGATTAGATTTAACAAATAAATATGATTGCTGAATCATTAAAGTGATATCTCTTTTAGTCTCCAATATCTTAGAGCAGCTAGAAGTGAGAACCTAAAATGGTGGAATTGTAACCCATGTCAAATGCTGAAATATGTTCTACAACTAATTGTGGTGCTGTGCTTTGAAATTTATTGCTTTTTTGTATGTATACTATTTTTCACAAAAAAGAAAGAAAAAAAGTCAATTGTGGTGATAAAAAAATATTTAAGCCTTCTAGTCTCCTATGTTCTGGAGCCACTAGGAGGAAAAATCTGAGAGGATCGTACGGTAGCCCATGACAAACTCTGGGATCTGTCCTGTAACTACTTGTTGAAGAGTGCTTTGAAAACTATCACTTTTGCATTTTTTTGCTTTGTATATGTTATACTATACGATAAAAAAATGGAAAAAAAAAAAAGCAGCTCTGAGAGGCATGCTGCGCAGGGACCAGCCTAGCTATTTTATGGGTTACAAAGTTCAACAGGGTTGCAAAGGAGTGACTCAAGCCCACTTGCTCTTTTTTTTTTCTCGTATAGAATTTTTTTAATCCACGTCATTGAGGAATAATTTACACATACAATAACACCTATCAATTTTATCTGTGCAATTTAATGTGTTGCTTAATTGAAATTTTTATTGAGATAACTGTAAGCCCCCTTGCTCTTAGTTTTAGGTCTGTGGCTGTTGTGTTTGCTGCCCTCAGACCCAGAACATTTTCACAATGATCAGGTGAGCCAAGAGAGGAACAAGATGAGTCAAGAAAGTATCATTGTTGAAGCTCAGTGGAGGATCCATGTGGTTTGTTAATCAAAAGTTTAAGAAAAGACCGCTTGAGGAGCTGTGCACAGTGGTTATCCAGATAAGAAAATATTTAAAGGGAGTTATCTCTGCATCGTGACTCTGATACCTGTGATTTAAATGAAAGGTAAGAGTGGTTCACCTGCACGCCTTCCTTATTCTAACCTTCCTAATCACTTCTATAAATGTGTTTTATCCCTCTGTGCAAAAACAACTCAAGATTAAATTAAAATGAGCCATCCTTGTCAATGGAAGATTCCCTACCACAGAAGCAAATGCCAGATTGAATGTGATTCAATGCAACTATCCGACTTGCTCACAACTTCTCAGGGATGACTCCTGCAAAAGGAAAGCTCCCCTCACTGAGGGTTTTACTCAAGAGACCCTCAAGAGACAAGGAAAATGTGGCAGCAACTGCTGTGAGCCCACCATGAACTCTGGGCTCAGAGGGGAAAGAGATGCCCGGGTAAGGCGGTACACTGGGGTGGTGTCTCCCAGACCTCCCCAAGCCCGAGCGGCGGTGAATGTTGGCTGTTAAAAGGCTCACAGCTGCTCCCCCCTGCCCCAAGAATTGCCCTCTGGGGACATATGCTCCCCACTAGCAGCCTAGGGCCAATGACAGGCTGCCTTAGAGGTACAAAACCCTGACCATCTTGTATCAAGGAGGGAACCACTCTTGTTGCTATTCATACCCGAGAGAACTTCCAGTAGGATTAAGCAGAGGCTAGATTCCAGCTGAGACCTCCTCTTTGCCCCGCTGCTTCCTCTGCCCCATCTGCTCCCGGCCCTCCCTTCTTCTGAAAGCTCTCCCCCAAGAAGCCACTTTTTAAGAATCCCCACCTCAGGTTCTGCTTCTAGGCACCCCATCCTTAGAAATCCAGCCACAGAGCTAAGACTTTTCCACTGGCTTTCTCCTCCTCATTGCCCCGTGAGACACTTAGGGCAGCAATTATCTTCCCACTTTCAAAGTGTTAGTAACCGAAACAGCTGCACACAGAGCCCAAGAGCTCTTTCAACTCCGGGGCTGCAAAGAGCAAAGGGGCGGATGCCTAGGTGCAGCGCTGGCCAGAGAGGACTTCTCCCAAGTAACCCGACATGTGGCTACTGAGCCTTGCATGTGGCTAAGTGTCCTTTCATGTTATTAATTTAAATACAAACGTAAATAGCCACCTATGGCTCTTGGCTACAACATTGGACAGTGCAGATCTAGAAAGGGGAGTGATATAAATGGATACCTGGGTTGCAGCAGGGAAGAAAGCAGATTGGGAGCAGGGGGTAGAACACAACAAAACGGTATTTTGTTTGTTTGCTCGTTTTTAATTAAGCCTAAGGTTGGCACTGGAGCCTGAGATGGGGAAATGGGTTGGGAGGTCCTTGGCTAATTTTCACGCTGACTGGCTCACCTTTAAGCTCGGGAGCCTCAGGAGAAACAGAACATCTTCTGGAGCAGGACCTTTGCACTGCACCTTTTTTGTTGTTGTCTGCTGTCCCTTCCAGCACAGGGTCGGGGAAGAATAAAGATGCCTGCACTCACTCATTCATTCATTCAGACACCTATTTAAAAAGATTCATTAAATGCCTTCTGTGTGTCTGGCTGTGAGGAGAGAGAGGTGAATAAGATCTTAAGAAGTTATGATCCGAGAGGAAAGAGAAAACTACAACTCGTAAGTCAGAGTGGTGGACCCAACAGGGTAATCTGTCAAGTGTAACCTGAGCAGCCACTTCTTTGACCTGGGTGAGGTGAAGGGTTCATGGAGGTCACATGTGGTCGCAGGCTTTTGGGGTCTTGTAGGACCAGGGGCATTTCCCTCTCAGAGGAGACAGGGGCAGTCCATACGCCCATGTGGCACGTACGGCACGATGGCACGACTGCCCAGTGGTGCCTGGCAAAACTGTGAGGACAGCTGTGGGCCAGGGATCTGGGGGGTCGGCACCAACTCGGGAGGGATTTGCACCCTGTGGGTGATGGGGAGTCAGCAGGGGCCTGCGGTACTGGCTGTGCTGTTTGGAAGTTATTTGCTTCCGGGGAGAAGCAGGCACCAAGGGCTGAGGCTGGAGAACAGAAGATGAAGGGGGAGGTTGCCCAGCTGGGGGGGGGGTGGTCAGACTGCTTCATGGTCTTGGCCTGGGGCAGCAGCCAGGGCAGAGCGTCCCCAGGGCTATGATGACCACCTGTCAGGCCTGGACGGGCCTGATCCTCACCAGGGGCAGAGGTGGCTGCAGTGCAGATGGGCTGGGGGACTATAAATAGCCAGGGCGCATACATTAGCATGCCAATGCACCCGCACCCCATCCTCTATGCTAATGGCCCACCATGCGCCTGAACACCTTCTGTTCCCCTGCATGCATTTGCATGCACAATTAGCATAATCTTGTATAATTAATGAACAGCGTCAATTTTAGCTCCTAAGTAATTTGATTAACATGTTGATAGGGCACTTACTAGGCTCTCCAAGCCTCAGGGCTGGGCATGGGGCCTGAAGAGAGGGGGAGAAGGGATGGAGAGACTACTAAGGGGCTCCCAGCTGCCCATGAAGAGTGGTGGTAACTCCACTTTCCCCAGATGGGATGTGACGGGAGAGGATGGGGACGTGGAGAGGCTGCTGGCACAGGCCTCGGGGCACCCCTGGTGGAGTGGCAGACAGGCTGGAGCCCGGTTACAGTGGGCGATCTGCGTGTTATGCCCACCCGTGCCCATGTGGCACAGACTTACACACACACTCCCCCTCCCCCAGCCTACGGAGTCTTCTGGAAATGCAAGATGTTGGGTTGCACAGGAGGAGCCGAGGAGGAGGCAGGATGGAGAGAGAGTGGGAGGAATGGAGAGATGGGAGGACGGACAGGTAAATGGAAGCCAAGGAATAGAAAGGGTAGAGGTGGTGGGCCTGAGAGCAGTTGGGGGATGTAAAGGGAAAACTGAAGGTCCTGAGACTGAAGGAAAGAAGAAGTTATGTGTCCCTTGGCACCTCCTATTTATGAGTCATGTGAGAGGCCAAGATGGGGTTGGCAAGACCAGGCAAATTCCACAATGTGCCAAGCGACCCAAGGCAGAGAGAAGAGATAGAGGCGGAGTATTGCCCCTTTCCTATTCAGAGAAGGACCCCATTCCCAGCCCGGGCATCCCAGAGTCCCCGGCAGAGGCCCACACTCTCTCACGCTCAGCTTTGCCTATGCTCAGAGTCAGGAAGTTCTTCTTTAGCTCTAACTGAGCCTCTGGTTGCTGTCTAGGCTTTTTTTGCACTAACCCTCTAAGATGGTCAGTGGGATGGGGTAGGAAATGATATTGTGGCAGGTGCTGTGCTGGACACAGGAGAAATACCATGACTTCACCACATCCCCTCTAGCTGGGTTTAATGGTCAGCTCCATTGTATACAGGAGAAAACTGAAGGGAGGGAGATGAGACCTTGCTCTAGTCACATGGCCAGACATCTCAGTTTGGCTTGGGTGTGCCCCAAACCTGAATAACAGTTTGCATTATGGAGAGAACTTATCACTCACCACCTACCCCCACCTGGCCCGTTATGGCCCCCAGGCCTCCTCCTTATGTTTATGCCACCTCTCTTCCTCTAATAACCTCCAGGGCACTGCCCATAGTTCCCTCCCTGCCTCAGCATGGAGGCCAGCCTGTCCCCAAACCTGCTTCAGCTGTGTAGAGCTCTTCCCATAGGTCCTTGCTCTGAATTAGGAGTGACTTGTCCTTGTGACTGGCATGCTAGCCCACGTCACTTCCAGGGCACATGGGGGAATCTCTCTTGAAATCCCTCTGCTTCTCCCTCCTTCAAATGTCCCCACCTCTGAAAGGATTAGGAGTGGGGGAAAGTCATTTATGTGGCTGGCAAGAAGGAAAACCTCAAGCCCACATCAGCACTGACTCAGCAGGGGCGTTCCAGGACCTCAAGGGGTGAGTTGCCAGAATGGGGCCTGGACAGAAGAAGCCTGTGTTCAGATCATCAATGTGAAAGCAAAGAGACTCTGCTGGACAGGGTAGAAGGAGGGAGACGCTATTACGGACTTGCTTTGTAGGTGGAGAGGAAAACGGGGAATGTTGGCTATCGGGCTGTTTGCTATTTCCTCTCATTATGCAAAGGTTTACATAATTATGCCTTGTCTTCTCTACTGCTCTGCAAGCTCCCAGAGGGCAGGAATCATTTTTTAAAATTCTCTTTATTTTCTCCAGCATCTACCAGTGCCTGCCCACATCAGGCACTCCTTAAATTATGATAGCATTCAAGAGTCAAATTTATTGTGACAGGATGAATGATGGACCAAAGCACCCAAATCACCTTTAACAGGGATCAATGTAAAATCCTGCATCAGGTTAAAATATCAATCGTAAGGACAGGACTTCCATAATTGCAGAGTAAGGACCTTTGAAAGTCTGTTTCTCCATAAAAGAATGAGAACATGGGCAAAAATGGTGAAGACCAACTTTTTCAGAGGTCTGAAAATTAACCAAGGGTTTGCAACACTTCAAGGAACGTTAATTCAAGAAAAATGGCTGAACCACATTAAGAACAGAGAGTACTGTGGTATTTTAATTTGTCCTATTCCCATACCCTTCTGAATTCTGCGATAGCTTGGAAAACCAACAGACTCACAACCATGGCAGTTGTGAAAACCAGCCTAGCAGCCACTGGAATGGCAATTTAAGTTTGGACCTTCTAAACAAACTGCATTCCCAGAGAACTGTCACTATTTGACCTTTCTGGTAGCTCTCTGGAAAAGTCCCATTCTCAGGACTTGTCATTTGACCTAATTCAGGGCTTAATCAGTGGAAAAAGCCCTAGCGCAAGGGTGCTGGTTGAAAACAACCAGGGCAATTGCTTAAACTGCAGTCTACCTGAAGCAGCAATACCAATGAAGGTAAACAACAGGCTGGCCAAATTTAACTTAAAAGGAAAAACTGGAGAATGAAATGTCCACAGGGGGCTTTGAAAAGCCCCAACATATTCCTTGAGATTTAGCAGGGCACACACACGTGCAAAAGCTGAGCATACACCCAGGAACGATCTGAGAAGGCCCTAATTCCTCACCTGGGCTGACCCTGAGGCCCTGCACAAGCAGGAAGTGAAGGCTAAGGCAGAGTTATGAATCACCCGAGTACTGAAGCATGCCCCAACACATGCACACAACGTCCCTTTGTATGGGGCTGAAGACTTATTGGTTCAAGGCATTTAAGGAAATGTCTGTCCATCATGAACTGACCACTAAGCTAACTGAGCAGTAACTTCAGTGGCTACACATGTCAGGGAATCCATACACTAGGGAATCAGGCCAGAAAAGTCACTCAAAAAACAACAGCAACAATAGTAAATCTTGAGGGGAGAGGCCTGATATCTAGAACTGCCACATAATATTATCTAATATATCCAGTTTCCAACAAAAATTTATGAGAAATGCAAAGAAACAGGAAAGTATGGCCCATACACAGGATTAAAAATAAAAAGGTAGTCAATAGAAACTGTCCCTGATAAAGTCCAGATATTAGACTTACTAGCAAAGACTTTGTTTTGGTTATTATAAATATGTTCAAAGAACTAAAGGAAATCATGTCTAAAGAACTAAAGAAAAGTATGAAAATGATGTCTCATCAAATAGAGAACATCAAAAATAAATTATAAAAGGAACCAACTGAAAAGGATGAGAACTGAAATGCAAATTTTTCTAGAGCAACTCAACTGCATATTTGAGCTGGCAGATAAAAAAAATCAGTGAATTTGAAAATAGGTCAACTGAAACTATCCAGTCCAAAGAACAAGAAGAAAAAAGAATGAAAAGAAATGATCTGAGCCTCAGATCTGCAGGACATCATCAAGTATGCCAAGATAAACATAATGGAAGTCCCATAAGAAGAGAAGAAGAGAAAAAAGGCGGAAAGAATGTTTGAGAAAATAATGGCAGAAAACTTCCCAAGCTTGATGAAAAACATTAATCCACATATTTGAGAAATTCAGTAAACTCCAAGTAGGATGATTCCTAAAGATATCCATAAATATATACATCATAGACAAATTGCAGAAATACAAAGACAATGAGAGAATCATGAAAACAGCAAGAAAGAAGCAACTGCTCACATATAAGGAATCCCCCAAAGATTAACAGCTAATAGCTCTTCAGAAACCATGGAGACCAGAAGGCAATGGGATGGCATATTAAAGGGCTAGAAAAAAAAAACCCTGCCAATCAAGAATTCTATATCCAGCAAAACTATCTTTCAAGAATGAAGGAAAAATGTAAAACATTTCCAGATAACAAAAGTTAAGGGAGTTTGTTACAGGTTTGATAAACCTGTCCTACAAGAAATGCTAAAAGGAGTATTTCAGGGGGTAAAAGGAAAGGATGCTAGATAGGAACTTGATCCACAAGAAGAAATAAAGATCACCGGTAAAAATAACTGTATAGGTAAATATGAGAGCCAGTATAACAAAATTATGTTTGTAACTTTTTTTCTCTGATTAAAAAGACAGCTGCATAAAGTAATAATTATTATATTGTATTGATGAGCTTAGAGTGTTAAAACATGCAAAGCGACTGACAATGACAGTACAAAGGAGAAGAAAGGAAATGGGGGTATATTTGACCAATATTTTTGTATACTGTTGAAATTAAGTTGGTATTCATCCCAAACAGATTGTTTTAAATTAAAGTGTTAACTGTAATATTGAAGGCAGTGACTAAGAAAATAACCTTAAAAAGTAAAAGAACCCTAAATTAAACTATGGAGCATAATTAACAGTACAATTATAATATTCTTTCATCGATTGTAACAAAGGTACCATGCTAATGTAAAGTGTTAATAATAGGAGGGGTATATGGGAACATTGTATTTCTTACATGATTTTTTTCTGTAAACCTACAACTTTTCTAATTAAAATTTTTTTTAATTAGTAAAAGAAACAACAAGGGGATTAAAATAGTATACTAGGAAGTATCTACTTAAACCAAAAAAAGGAGTAATGGAGGAATAGAAGAACAACAACAAAAAAGGCATAGACAGTAAACAAATAGCAAAATGGCAGATATAAGTTCCTATCTTAGTAGCAATTACATTGCATGTAGTTGGATTAAACATTCCAATTAAAAGGCAGAGATTGTCAAAATGGATAAAAAAACAAACAAACCATGATCCACTATATGCTGTCTACAAGAGACATACTTTTGATTCAAAGATAAAAATAGATTAAAAATAAAAAGATGGAAAAGTATATCATGCAAACACTAACTAAAATAGAGCTAGAGTAGCTATACTAATAAAATAAAATACAGATTTTAGGACAAAAATTGTTGCTAGAGACAAAAAAGATATTTTATAATTAGAAAAGTATCAATCCATTAGAAAGGAATAACAATTAGAAGTATATATGCACCTAACAATAGAGCTCCAAAATACATGAACAAAAACGGACAGAATTGAAGGAAAAAATAGATAATTCAACAATAACAGTTGGAGACTTTAATACCCACTTTTCAATGATGGATAGAACTACAAGGCAGAATATCAACAACTAAACAGAAGACTTGAACTACACAATAAACCAACTAGACCTAAAGACATCTCTAGAGTACTCAACAGCAGTTAGGATGCCCGTTCTTCTCAAGTCACATGGAACATTTTCTAGGATAGACTACATATTAAGCCATAAAAAGCCTCAATAAACTTAACAAGGACTTAAATCATACAAAGCATGTTTTCTGAGCACAATGGGATTAAATTAGAAACCAGTAACAGAAGTAAATTTGGGGAATTTACAAATATATAAAAATTAGACAACCCACACCTAAATAACCAATGGGTCAAAGAAAGCACATGCTACCTTAGAATATACTTTGAGACAAACGAAAATGAAATCACAACATACCAAAACTTATGGGATTCAGCTAAAGAAGTGCTTTGATGGAAATTTATAGTTGTAAATGCCTATAGAAAAAAGAAGAAAGGTCCAAGTCAGTAACCTAACTTTCCACCTTAAGAAACATGAAAAACAAGAAGAAACAAAACTCAAAGCAAGCAGAAGGAAGAAAATGATAAAGATTAGAACAGAAATAAATGAAACAGAAACTAAAAAATAAAAGGAAAAAAACCAATGAAACAAATTTTTTTTTTTTTTTTTTTTTTTTTTTTTTTTTTTTTTTTTTAAGGAAGGAAAGACAGAGAAGGAAGGAAGGATGGAAGAAAGGGAAACATTTTTTAAACATTTTCTTGTTTTATTATATTTTGTTTGTTTGTTTGTTTTTTTTACATGGGCTGGGGCCGGGAATCGAACCGGGGTCCTCCGGCACGGCAGGCAAGCACTCTTGCCCGCTGAGCCACCACGGCCCGCCTGAAACAAATTTTTTAAAACCTCAACAAAAAGAATAATTTAGTTAGACTGATGAAGAAAAAAAAAGAGGACTTAAGTCACTGAAATCAGGAATGAAAGATGGCTCATCACAACTGACCATTTAGAAATGAGAGATTACAAGAGAATACTATGAACAACTGTATCCAACAAATTAGATAACCTAAATGAAACGGACAAATTCCTGGAAAGACAATCCCCCCCCCCAAATGACTCAGGAATAAATTAAAAAATCTAAATAGACCTTTAAGAAGAAAAAAGGCTGATTTAGTAATTTTAAAACCTCCAAATTCACATACTATTAAATGTTCAAAGTGGAACAAATATCAATTCTTTTAATTAACATACTATTAAATGTTCAAATAGCAAACTCTTCCAAAAACTAGAAGTTGGGATCCTACCTTACACCACATACAAAAATCAACTCACAGTGAATCATAGACCTAAATCCAAGAGTTGAAACAATAAAAAATCTCAGAAGAAAACATAGGAGTAAATCTGTGTAACATTGGATTAGGCAACGCTGTCTTAGATACTAAACCTAAAGAACAAGCAACCAAGGAAAAAACAGATAAACAGATTTCAGCAAAATTAAAAGTTTTGGATTTCAAAGTATATTATCAAGCAAACGAAAAGACAACTCATAGAGTGAGAAAAAATATTTGCAAGTCATATGTCTTTTAAAGGTCTAGTATCCATATTATATAAAAAATCTTACAATTCAACAATACAAAGGCAAATAATTCTATTTAAAAATGGGTAAAATATTTGAATAGATGTTTCTCCATGAAGATATACAAATGGCCAATAAGGACGTGAAAATGATGCTCAACATCATTAGTCAACAGGGAAATGCAAATCAAAATACCACTCCATGCCCATTATGACAACTATAATAAAAAGATGGACATTAACAAGTATTGACCAGGATGTGGAGAAATAGGAGCACTCATACATTGCTAGTAGGAGTATAAACAGTACAACTGCTTTGGAAATCAGTTTTGATAGATCCTCAAAAAAATTCAACTTACAGTAATTATGTGACCCAAGAGAATTGTGAACATACATCCACAAAAAACCTTATAGGAAAATGTCCATAGCACTATTATTCATAATAGCCAAGTCATGGAAACAATCCAAATATCCATCAACAAATGAATAAATAAAATGCAGTATATCATACACTGGTATACTGTTTGGAATGGAAAGGAATGTAGTATGAATATAAGATACAACATGTGCGAACTTTAAAATCATTAAGCTAAATGAAAAGAGCCAGTTATAAAAGACCTCATACTATTCATATGAAATATCGATAACAGTCAAATCCATAGACACAGGAATAGCTCAGTGGTTCCCAGAATCTGGAGGCAGGGAGTGGGGCATGAGGAGTGGCTGCTAATAGGTGTGAGACTTTCTTTTTGGGTTAATGAAAGCGTTCCCAAATTAGAAAGTGGTAATGGTTGCACAATCCTGTGTACATACTAAAAATCACTAATTGTATACTTTAGAAGAATGAATTTTACGGCATGTCAATTATATGTTGAAAAAGCTGTTACTAAAAAAACCAACTGCAATGAGACAGGCAGGTGTTTCTGAGGTGGTGGTAGTAGGGAAACTAGATATTTTAGTGGATTCAAGTTTGATAGGGGCCAAAAACCAGCATGCAATTGGTAAAGAAGCCAAAGTTCTGTGTGTGTTGAAGCTCCACTGACATGAAGTGGCAGGTGGAAGGTGAGGCATGCCTGGTTTTAGCTCCATTTCTAAGAATTTACCCTTTACATCCACACAGGCAAAGGTCATTAAGATCACGGGCAGAGGAAGGCCTGGGCTCTGTGCCAGCTCCCCATTCTAAAAGCAATACCATAAATAACAGGGGCTCCCACAAGAGGGAGGGACTCTAGAAGACATGGATAGTCAGAAGCTTGGTTTGTACACAGCAGACAAACAGAGGGAAGGTGTTTGCAGCAGAGAATTAACATTGCCCCCCGTTACCCATCTTCTTACCTTTGTTTTCATGACAGAAATCTCTGAGTTTTATCTGGGTATAGGGCTGCCCATTTCAAGTCTAACTTTCCCAGCCTCCCTTGCAGATACGTATGGCCATGTTCTGGCCAATGGCATGAACAGAAGTGAAGTGTGACCTTAGGTCATGTCCTTATAAGGAACTTGCTTCTCCCATTTCTTCTATCCCTTTTTGGTGTCTTTGAACCTGCTTGGAGCATGGAGATGAGGAAGTCACCCCAGGGGACAGCTGAGGACGAGACAGCCTGCTCTACTCTGTGGAGAAGAGCCACTCTGGGTTGACCACTTCTGGACCATTTTGTGAGAGAGAAATAACTAAATATCTTATTTAAGCCACTTCATTTGAGGATTCTTTCTTGCAGTAGAGTACCCTACCTCATACAGTGCCAGCAAATGGTGGTGGTGGGGGGGAGGGGGCTGGTAGGAGTGAGAGGGAAGGGACCTCATAGTTGGAGCACTGACTAAGGGGTTTGGGGGAGGGGAGGGAGCTTTCTACCAGTGGAACTGCCACTTAGCTGGCAGGCACCCCGTATGCCCTTTGCCAGAGGGTAAAAAAGCAAGCTTTAACATGCTTGAAGGGAAAGGCTGCAAAAGTGCTTCTGGGGTGCCTTCTGATGTGTGCTGATGCGTTTCCCAGGCAGTTATGTGGACAGCAAGGCCCACAGAGCTTGCCTCGGGTGATTTACTGGCTTGACAATTATTTGTGTAGGGACGCTGATGGTGCCTCACCAAAGGCTAGGGCTATGACCATTCACATTGGACCTGTGAATGTGACATTATTTGGGAAAAGAGTCTTTGCAGATGCAATTAAGTTAAGGGACTTGAGATGAGATCATCCTAGATTACCCAGGTGAGAGCAAATCCAATGATAAGTCTCCTTAAAAGAGGCAGAAGGAGATGAGACAGACATAAGAGGAGGTAGCAATGTGAAGACAAGGTCAGAAATGGGGCTGATGCAGCCACAAGGAATGCCACCAGCCACCAGAAGCTGGAAGAGGCAAGGCAGGATTCTTTCCTAGAGCCTGGTGGGGCTTCTGGCCTCTAGAACAGAGAGAGAATACATTTCCCCTATTTTAAGCCATCCAGTTCATTGTGATTTGTTCAGGCAGCCCTAAGGAACTAAAACACAGTCCAGTGCTTTCATCTCCCAGCTGCCAATTGCTTTCAGCAGACAGGGAATGGCCTCACCTGGAAATGCCCCTCTGGGGGCCCACAGGGGTGGCCTGCAGCCCATGACTGGCTTATTCTCGCAGAGGTACAAAATGACAGCCCCCTTGTCACAGGGTGGAGTCACCATTCCAGAGCTCCCTGTGGGATCACACTGGGGCTGGACTCAGCTGAGCCCACTCCTTGCTTAGCTCCATCCCCTGACTTATCCCGCTGCCTTCATTCTCCTCCTGAAAGCTCTTTCTCAAGAAATCCCTTGCACAAGAATCCCTGTCTCTGGCTCTACTTCTAGGAAGACAAACAGGTTTACAAAATAGTAATGACCATTACTTACATTTGTGTAGTAGGATGCAAAAATGGGACTTGTTTGTCTTGGTTTCAGCTGAGGCCTCAAAGTTACGTACAGTAGAGTAGCTGCTGGATTGCTTATGATGTACCTGCTAGCAGACTGTGAAATGGGTTTTGGGACCTTGTGATCATCTATCTTTAGGGTATAAAATAGGAGTGGTATGGAATGGAGCTCTCAGGAGGTGGCAGTGGGCTCCTTCTCCATAAGGGAAGACGTGGCAGGCTTCTGTCTCCCTTCGGGCTATGGGGACTTCCAAAGAACTGCTTGGAGAAGGTGACAGAAGTCCCTAGTTTTGAAGAGCAGAGAAAATGCTACTGAACTCATATCTGTGAAGTGTAACAGCAAGAGGCTGGGGCTGGGTGAGCTCGTCCTGGGCAGCAGAGCAGGGACAGGAGTTGGGGGTGGGGACATTGGAAATCAGATGCTCTTCAAGAGCTTATTAGGCTGGGATCATGACTTTATTTTTCTCTTTAGCCTGATCTGGCTTCTTGGAGGGAAGCTCCCCCCAAAGGGAATGGGGAGATTCTAAATCAGGAGTTGTGAACCTGTTTTGGTATCCTGGCCTCCACTTCTCAAAATATGCTCTAAATGTACAAATAAAATACTTAGGATTATGAAGGAAAACAACTATAGTGAAATACAGTTCTCAAAATATTTTTTAATTGTGATAGTTATGTACATACATGCTTCTTTATTAATTCATCTAGCAGCAGGTCTAATAACTGTAGTAATTTGAACTAGCAATGAGTCTAAGAATATTCCAAAGGATTTGCAACAAGTCTACCATGACATGAAAAACACCTATTCTGGTGACAGAATTACATACAGTGCTCATACTCTAGCGATCTATTTCTAGAGTCTTACTATTGAAGGAAATGTTAAAGGTTAGCTAAAGGTTTCCTCAACCAGAAGTTGGTTAAAATAAAGATATCCAAGTTTGTACATCTCAAATTCTCTCCAGGGAATTTTGTAGACCTCAGGAGAGGTGGCCCTGCTGTGCAGGAACGGGTAGTGTAGATGTTGAGGGGGACAGAGGAGGCCATAAGAGAGGACACCAGAGGGGGCTGCTGGAGATCCACAAAAGCTCCCCCTGAGTCATCTACGACATGCAGAAGGCATGGATATGAGGGTCCCAGGAGGGAATTTTATGAGAGGTTTTATGAATTTTCATGTGAGGCTTTATGTCCTAAACCTCTCCTCCCTTCCCCTGTCTCACCTGGAGGAGGACCCTAAACTGCAGATAATAACTAGGGCTGAAGTGGGAAAAGAAAGAGAGAAGACCCTCCTACCAACTTCTCCCCACATCACCAAGCCCGAGGCAGGACCAAGCCAGTGAGGAGAGATACTTCAGCACTAGACAGACCCTGGAATTTCTATGTTAGACCCTCTGGATATGTTATCACTTGAAAGCAACCAGAGGATTTTCATTTTATGAGAGAGAGAGAGAGAGATGGAAAAAGCTGAGGGAATGGACCATAATTGCATCCGGGGTCAGGCTGAAATAAGCCAGAAGAGCAGGTTTATAGGGCAGTTAAAAAAACTAAAGCTTTTTTTTTTCTTTCATATCCTTCCTGGTGTAGCTCAGCCAATAAATGAGTTACATTTTACAAAGCACTTTCAAGATTTAGTATCATCAATATTTCATGTTGAGTTAAACAGGACCCCAATAAAAATGACATCAGGATATTGTTTTTAGGGACCTAGACCAGCTACTTCCAAAGTTCATATAAAAAATAATTGGGGATGGTTGAGTGCTGGGGGAGTGTAAAGAGCACCCAGGTTGGCGGCACCCCTGTGTCCTGGCAGAATCAAATACAGATCCTCCCAGAGGAAAGTGTACCAAGTTTTGGGTCAGATTTGGTTCAAATATATTATTGGAAATAAAGAGTCAATACACACCGATAGAAGATTCAATTCAAAAGGAAGCTATAACATTTTTAAACTATCCACACAATAAAATGTTCAATAATACAGACTTATCAAAAATTGATGGACCCACAGGGATAAGCTGAGAATTCACGTGGGAGATTATAACTATCCTTTCGATCATTCATAAGTCAAACATACAATGATAAACAAAGACAGATCTGGGCAATGCAATTAATAATTTTGAGTAAATGGACATACGTAAAAGAGTAGACCCCATTATATGTCCAAAATTTTTTTAACAAATAGTTACAAAAGATAGTAAGAAAAATACCCATTTGGAAATTAGGAAAGACACTTCTACTTCTGTTTCTGGCCAATAGGGAGCAACAATGACAAGATTTCCCTCTGGCCTTTAAAAAAACAAAACAAAACAAACTAGACAAGACAACAATTTTCAAGACAATGGACATCACACAATGAAGGGCAGTGATCCCTGGGAGAGGGAAACAAAAGAAGTGAGCCTACAGATATCCCAGTTAATGCTTTGAGAGTTTCCAGGCTGCAGCTGGGTGAGAATGGGGGAACTAAGGCAGAACTCAGCAGACTCCTAGAGTTGAGGAGATGGAGTGGGAGACCGTGATAGCTAAAAATCATAGGACAGAGTATCAGAGAAGAGAGAGTTGCACAGAAAGAGAACCCCAGAGATT
Organism: Tamandua tetradactyla; assembly: GCF_023851605.1. Lineage (NCBI taxonomy): Eukaryota > Metazoa > Chordata > Mammalia > Pilosa > Myrmecophagidae > Tamandua > Tamandua tetradactyla. Next base: position 24,454,867 of record NC_135327.1, on the reverse strand, counting down.
TGTGGAGGGTCCTAAACGAGTATTCTGTAGAGTACTGATCAGTGCGTGCTTGTGAAGAAACTACCAAAGGCCATGGAAAGGGCCACCTAAGAGGAATAAAGAGAGAAGTTCTTGATGCTCACACAGGGCTGGGAAGAGTACCTATGCCCACCAGCCAGACCAAAAATTTTACAACTTATAGGGCATTGAGAAAAATACTCAGGAAGGTCTTACTTCAGTAGGAGAGAAAAATTAGTCCCCGACAGAATATTGCTGTGGACCTATCTAATAAATCATAAGAACAAGACTCAAAAAGATCAAACTGTTTCCAAGTAACTTACTATATCCCAGAACAAAGATCAATAAGATTTGTAGGAATACAATACTATTTATTACCCAATAAGATAAAATTCACAATGTCTGGCATCCAACCAAAGATTACCAGGCCTGCCAAGATGCAGGAAAATATGACCCTTAATGAGGAGAACAGTCAATCAATTGCAACTGATCGAAACAGACACAGATTTTGATTCGCAGAAAAGGACATTCAAAGAAGTATTATAATTGTATTCCATACCTTCAAAAATCTAAGAAGAGATACAGAAGAGATTTTAAAAAGATACAAATAAAACATCTAGTGATAAAACTACAATGTCTGAGATGGGAAATACACTGGATGGGTTAATGGCAGCTGAGCCATTCCAGAAGAAATGATTAGTAAACTTGAAGGAACAGCAATTGAAATGACCTAAAATGAAACACAGAGGGAAAAAAAAAGAAGAAAGAAAGAAAAAGAAAAGAGCATTAATGAGCTGTTGGACAACTTCAAGTAGCCTAATATAAGGGTAATTGGAGTCCTCAAAGGAGGAAAGTCAGAAAAAATATTTGAGGAAATGATAGTCAAAAACTTTCCAAATGTAATGAATCGCCAAAGATCAATGAACCCCAAGCACAAGCAACATGAAGAAAATAACACTAAGGTACATTATAATCAAGTTGCCCCAAACCAATGACAGTGAGAAAATCTTAGAAGCAGAGAAAAAAATGGTATATTATATATGGAGAAACAAAGATAAAGATGACATCAGATTACTCATCAGAAATGCAAAAAAGAAAACCGTGGCGCAACATTTTTTTTAAAAAAACCTGTCAACCTACATTCCATATCCAGCAAAACCACTTTTAAAAGAAAGGTGAAATAAAGACATTTTCAGAACAAAAGTGGAAAGAATTCATCACCAGCAGACCCATACTACGAGAAATATTAGAGGATACCCTTCAGGCATAAGGAAAATAATACCAGATGTAAATCTGAATCTAAACAAGAAAAGAAGAGCATTGGAAACGGCAACTACATGGGAAGAAATCAAAGGGGAAATTAGTAAATATTTTAAACTGAATGAAAATGAAAACACAACAAAACATATCGGAGTTTGTGGTTTGCCACTAAAGCAGTACTTAGGAAGAAGTGTAGAGTACTAAAAGCCTTTTAGACAAAAAGAAAGGTTTCAAATCAATGAGCTCAGCTTCCACCTTAAGAAACTAGAAAAAGGAGAAAAAAATTAAACCTAAAATAAGCAGAAGAAAGGAAATAAAAATCACCAAAGTCAAAACCGATGAACTAGAAAACAGAAAAACAGCGGAGAAAATCAGTAAGCCACAAGTAGGCTCTTTGAGAAGATCAACAAAATGGATAAACCTGCAGCCAGACTGATCAGGAAAAAAAGGAAGACATGATTTATCAACATCAGATCTGAGAGAGATGATATCACAAGAGACTCTAGAGATATCACAAGGGTGATAGGAGAATTTTATGAAAAATTTTATGCCAACAAATTCAACAACTTAGAAGAAATAGATAAATTTTTTGAAAGACACAAATTACCAAAGCTCAACCAAGAAAGAGCTAACCTCCTATATCTGTTAAAGACATTGAAATTGTAGTTTAAAACCCTCCCACAAGGATACCCTGGCCCAGATGACTTCACTGGTGAATTTTGGGGAACCATTTAAGGAAGAAATAAATACCACCTCTACACAAATTTCCAAAAAGTTGAAGTGGAGGACCTACTTCCCCACTCATTCCATGAGGCGAGCATTACTGTGATGCCCAAAAAACAAAGAAGTTATAAGAAAACGACAGACAAGTACCTGCCATGAACGCAGATGCCATAGTTCTAAATAAAATGTTAGCAAATGCAATCTACAGTGTATTAAAAAATAATACTCCACAACCAAGTGGGGTTTACCTAACACAAGTAGGATTGGTTTAATATTAGAAAATCAATCAATGTAATTCCCCATATTAACCAACTAAAAAGAAAAAAAAAAACACGATCTCATCCCAATAGACGCAGAAAAAAAAAACATTTGACAAACTCTAACATCCATTCCTAATGAAATTTTTCAGCAAACAAAATAGTTGAGGAAGAGAATTTTCTCCATGTGATACAGGGGCCCTGTGAAAAATCTATCATATGAGAAAAATCTATGCTCATATCATACAGAACAGTGAAGACTGAATGCTTTCCTTCTAAGATCAGGAACAAGAGAAATGTGTGTTTTAACCACTACTACTTAACACTGTACAAGAAATTCTCACCAGTACAATCAGGAAGGAACATAAATAAAAGGTATTCAGATTGGAAAGGAAGAAATAAAACTGTCTTTAGCTGCAAACAAGATGACTGTCTATATAGAAAATCCCATGGAATCTAAGAAAAGCTCCTAGAACTAAAAAGTGAGTTAGGCAAGTTTGCAGGATATAAGGGTCAATACACAAAAATAAACTGTATTTCTCTATGCCAGAAATAAACAATCAGAAATGGAAATCGAAAAAATAATAATAACATGAAGCACTTAGGGATAAATCTGACAAAAGATGTGAAAACCTATCCACTGAAAACAATATTGCTGAGAGAAATTAAAGAAGACCTAAATAAATGGGAAGATATGCATTGTTCATGGATTGGAGGACTTAAGATGTCAGTTTTCCTAAAATTGATCTATGGAGTCAACATAATTGCAATCAAAATCCCAGTGGATTATTCTGTTGAAACTGACAAGTAGATTCCAAAATCCTCATGGAAATACAAAGAACCTAGAATAGTCAAAACAACTCTGAAAAAGAGGGACAAAGGTAAAGAACTTACACTACCTGATTTCAAGGATTATTACAAAGCTAAAGTAATCAAAAGAGTGTGGTATATCGACTTCCGGGTCAAGATGGTGGCTTAACAATGTGTGTAACGGACATTGTGTTCGTCCTCCAGAACAACTACTAAATAACCAGAAACAGTACAGAACAGCTCCCGGAGCCACGATAGTGACCAAACACACAGCGTACCCCAGTCTGGACCAGCTGGATGGGCTGCGAGCACCCCCCAGAATCCTGAGTTCCCAAAGCTGCAGCGGCCGGCGCCCCTCCCCGACAGGCCGCTTCCCAGAGGGGAAAGGAAAGGACTTTACCAGCAGCAGGGACTGGGCACAATCAAACGCCAATTGTGGAACTAATTAACAAATTCTGACTACTAAAAATAGGCCCCCAGCTTAGGTGAACCTGATCAAAGTGGAGGTTGCTCATTTTTGCCCCGGTGCCAAGGGAGCAGGACTGACAGAAAAAGGGGGGGAAAAAAAAAGGAAACAGAGGTTTTTGTGGCTGTGTATCTACAAAGGCTTGACTGCCTCTGGATACAGCGGCAATACTTTTCAGGCTGCAACTGCCCCAGGCATAGGCAGAAGTGAGCTCTTTTGGGGGCTTATCTGGAGCCTATGCCTTCCCCAGGGGAGGGGTGAAGCCCCATCCAGGTGGAATCCCTCCATCAAGGAATTCAGACCCCAGGGCTTGGTCATTTGAAGCCATTAAAACCAGCCTACAACCTCTCCTCTGTCTCCACCACGCCCCCAGGAGGGAGAGTTTGCCAAAGTTAAAGGTACCGCATCATCTTATGCTGGTGGGACCTGCAGTCAGACAAGTGCCACACACAGGGCAGGATAAGAAAAACAGAGTCCAGAGACTTCACAGGAAAGTCTTTCAACCTGCTGGGTCTCACCCTCAGGGAAAACCGACGCAGGTGACTCTTTCTTCCTGATAAGAGGCCAGTTTGGTCTGGGAAAACCTGGCTGGGGTCTATAATATCTAAGTAGACCCTCCCAAGTGTGGGAGCAGGGGAAAGGCACCACACAAGCAGGGCAAGAAACGAGAAAACAAGAACTGAAAAATCTCCTCTGTTGAACAAAACTTAAGCTAGAGGTCCAGATAAAGCTGAATGGAATGTTTAAGAACAGATAGACAACAAATTCATCCAGCAAGAAAATCCTAGATAAAAGAAGTGAAAGCAATCTCCAGAATAAACTAATTAAGGTAATTAAATGCCTAGACGCCAGCAAAAATAACAAATCACACTAGGAAAATGGAAGATATGGCCCAGTCAAAGGAACAAACCAACAATTCAAATGACATACAGGAGCTGAAACAATTAATTCAGAATGTACGAACAGACATGGAAAACCTCATCAAAAACCAAATCAATGAATTGAGGGAGGATATAAAGAAGGCAAGGAAAGAACAAAAAGAAGAAACAGAAAATCTGAAAAAACAAATCACAGAACTTATGGGAATGAAAGACACAGTAGAAGAGATGAAAAAAACAATGGAAACCTACAATGGTAGATTTCGAGAGACAGAACATAGGATTTCTGAACTGGAGGATGGAACATCTGAAATTTGACAAGAAACAAGAAACTATAGGGAAAAAAAAGGAAAAATATGAGCAGGGACTCAGGGAATTGAAAGACAATATGAAGTGCACGAATATACATGCTGTGGGTGTCCCAGAAGGAGAAGAGAAGGGAAAAAGAGGAGAAAAAGTAATGGAGGAAATTATCACTGAAAATTTCCCAACTCTTATGAAAGACTTAAAATTACAGATCCAAGAAGTGCAGTGTACCCCAAAGAGAATAGATCCAAACAGACATACTCCAAGACATTTAATAATCAGAATGTCAGAGGTCAAAGAGAAAGAGAGGATCTTGAAAGCAGCAAGAGAAAAGCAATCCATCACACACAAGGGAAACCCAATAAGACTATGCACAGATCTCTCAGCAGAAACCATGGAGGTAGAAGACAGTGGGACAATATATTTAAATTATTAAAAGAGAAAAACTGCCAACCAAGAATTCTATATCCAGCAAAATTGTCCTTCAAAAATGAGGGAGAAATTAAAATATTTTCAGACAAAAAATCACTGAGAGAATTTGTGACCAAGAGACCAGCTCTGCAAGAAATACTAAAGGGAACACTAGAGACAGATACGAAGACAGAAGAAAGAGGTGTGGAGAAGAGTGTAGAAAGGAAGACTATGAGTAAAGGTAAAAAGAAGGAAAATTAGATATGACATATAAAATCCTGATGGCAAAATAGTAGAAGAAAGTACTACCCATGCAGTAATAATACTGAATGTTAATGGATTAAACTCTCCAATCAAAAGACATAGTCTGGCAGAATGGATTAAAAAACAGGACCCATCTATATGCTGTCTCTACTCAAAGGACACGAGGCCAAGGACACAAATGGACATTTACACACCAATGTTTATAGCAGCATTATTAACAATTACCAAGAGATGGAAGCAGCCAAAATGTCCATCAACAGACAGTTGGCTAAACAAACTGTGACATTTAAATAAGATGGAATATTATGCAGCTTTAAGACAGAATAAAGTTATGAAGTATGTAACAACATGAATGGACCTTAAGGACATTATGCTGAGTATGATTAGCCAAAAACAAAAGGACAAATACTGAATGGTCTCACTGATATGAACTGACATTAGTGAATAAACTTGGAATATTTCCTTGGTAATAGAGACCATCAGGAGATAGAAATAGGGTAAGATATTGGGTAATTGGAGCTGAAGGGATACAGATTGTGCAACAGGACTGAATATAAAAACTCACAAATGGACAGCACAATATTACCTAACTGTAATACAATTATGTTAAAACACTGAATGAAGCTGCATATGAGAATGATAGAGGGAGGAAGGCTGGGGCATAAATGAAATCACAAAAAAAGATAGACGATAAAGATTGAGATGGTGTAATCTAGGAATGCCTAGAGTGTATAATGATAGTGACTAAATGTACAAATTTAAAAAATGTTTTTGCATGAGGAAGAACAAAAGAATGTCATTACTGCAGTGTGCTGAAAATAGATGGTACTTAATATTTTAAAATTTCAACTAATGTGTGAGACTAAAGCAAAAAATGTTTATTTGGTACAAATCTATACTTTGAGTAGTGAATCTCCTAATATAACTTATGTAGATAGTTGATTGAATACCTTAAGTACATGGAACTTTGTATAGGACATGAGATTTTGTTGGTTTGTCCAGGTGATGCCCTGATGAATCCCAGAGTGATGTGATCAGTGAGTGGACAAGTATTGGCAAAGTCCCCTTCGGGGAATGGTGAGAACGGGGGAAAACTCAACTTCCCCAAGTTGAATTCTTGATATTCTCACAAGCAGTGTGGACAACCAAAGCTATAGGCTGAGCCCCCAGTCTTGGGGTTTGTTCATATGAAACTTAACCCCACAGGGAACAGGTCAAGCCTACTTAAAATTAAGCCTAAGAGTCACCCCCAAGAGAACCTCTTTTGTTGCTCAGATGTGGCCTCTCTCTCCAGCCAACCCAGCAAGCAGACTCACCACCCTCCCCCTGTCTACGTGGGACATGACTACCAGGGGTGTGGATCTTCCTGGCAGCGTGGGACAGAAATCCCAGAATGAGCTGAGATTCAGCATCAAGGGATTGGGAAAAACTCTACAATGAGCTGAGACCCAGCATCAAGGGATTGAGAAAACCTTCTCGATCAAAAGGGGGAAGAGGGAAATGAGACAAAGTGCCTATGGCTGAGAGATTCCAAACAGAGCCGAGAGGTTATCTTGGAGGTTACTCTTATGCATTAAGTAGATATCACCTTGTTATCCAAGATGTAATGGAGAGGCTGGAGGGAACTGCCTGAAAATGTAGAGCTGTGTTCCAGTAGCCATGTTTCTTGATGATGATTGTATAATGATATAGCTTTCACAATGTGACTGTGTGATTGTGAAAACCTTGTGTCTGATGCTCCTTTTATCTACCTTGTCAACAGATGAGAGGAACATATAGAATAAAAATAAATAATAGGGGGAACAAATATTAAAATAGATTTAGTTTGAAATGCTAGTGATCGATGAAAGGGATCAGTAAGGGGTATGGCCTGTAAAATTTTTTTTCCCTTTTTGTTATATTTTTCTGTTGTCTTTTTATTTCTTTTTCTGAATTGATGCTAATGTTCTGGGAAATGATCATGATGATGAATATGCAACTATGTGATGATATTGTGAATTGCTGAGTGTATGTGTTGGGAATGTTTGTTTCTTGTAATTTTTTTAATTAATAAAAAATTAAAAAAAAAAAAAGAACCTTCCTAAAACAGGATCAAGAACAAGGTGGAAATCATCTTCTGTCAGTTTAACATGAAATCTGTATGTAGTTATCTACAAATTCAACAAAGCAAAAACAGGTTAACCTGGAGGTTATTCTTACGCATTTTACAGATTTCCCCTTTTTAGTTTAAAGTGTATTAGAGAGGCTAGAGGGAAGTGCCTGAAAACTGCAGAGCTGTGTTCTATTCTCCATGATGATTGTATAAGGATATAGCTTTTGCAATATGACTGTGTAAGTGCGAAAACCTTGTGTCTGATGCTCCTTTTATCTATAGTATGGACAGATGAGTAAAAAATATGGATTAAAAATAAATAATAGGGGGAACAAATGTTAAAATAAATTGGTAGATGGAAATACTAGTGGTCAATGAGAGGAAGGGGTAAGGGGTATGGTATGTATGAATTTTTTTCTTTTTTCTTTTTATTTCTTTTTCTGGAATGACGCAAATTGTTCTAAGAAATGATCAGTGGGGTGGGCCATGGTGGCTTAGCAGGCAGAGCTCTCACCTGCCAAGCCAGAGACCCAGATTTGATTCCTAGTGCCTGCCCATGCCAAAAAAGAAAGAAATGATCAGTGATGAATACACAACTATGTGATGATACTGTGAGCTACGGATTGTATACCATGTATGGAATGTTTGTACGCTAAGAATGCTTGTGTTTGCATGTTGATTATCAATAAAAATAGTAAAAATAAATAAATAAAAAACAAATTAAAAAAAAAAAAAGAGCGTGGTATTGGCATAAATACAGACTAATAGCTCCATGGAACAGACTTCAGGGTCAAGAAATAACCCAACACATATATGGACAAATGAGGTTTTTTAGGACAAATGATTTTTGACAAAGGAATAAGACAACACAATAGAGAAAGGACAGTTTCTCAAGAAATGGTGCTGGAAAAACTAAATATCTATATGCAAAAACCAGCCAAACAATAACAAAAATCACCTTGAGTCCATAACTCTCACCATCTATTAAAAAACAACTCAAAATGATCACAGCCTTAAATGTAAAACCTAAAATTAACAAACTTCCAGGAAAAAAATAAGGGTAAATTTTCATGAATTTGGGTTAGGCAAGATTTCTTGGATATGATAACAAAAAAACCAATCTACAAAAGGAACAATTGATAAATGAGACTTCATCAAAATAAAAACTTCTGCACTTCAAAAGATAGCTTTAAGAGAATAAAAAGAGAAGCTGCTGACTAGAAAAAAAGTTTTGCAAACCATATATGCAATAAAAGGACTTATTATCTACAATATACAAAGAACCCTCAAAAATCAGTAATAAGGAAAGAAACAACCCAAAATAAAAAAGGAGGGGAGATCTGAACAGACAGTTCAGCAAAGAAAATATATGGGCATCAAATAAGCACATGAAAAGATGCTTAACATCAATATTAATGAGGGATATGCAAATTAAACCACAATGAGATACCACTACACACCTGTAACAATGGCTAATATTGAAAAGACAGGCCACACCAAGTGCTGGTTCGGATGAAAAGGATACTGCAACTGTCGTTTACTGCTAGTAGGAATATAAAATGGTATAATCGATTTGGAAAACAGTTTGGCAGTTTTTTATAAATTTAAACATAGCACCCACCGTAGGATCCGACCATTCCGTTCCTAGGTAGTTATCTCAGAGACATAAAAGCATACAAAGACTTGCACATGAATTTTTATAAAGCTTTATTTGTAGTAGCTAAAACTAGAAACACAGTGAATACTATACAACAATAAAAAGAAATCAACTATTGATACATACAACAACATGGGTGAACCTTGAAAAAGTAATTCTGCTGAAAGAAGCTAGACTAAAAAGAGTGCATAGTGTATGATTCCATTTATATAAAACTTTAGAAAATTCAAACTAATCTCTAGTGACTAAAAGCAGATCAGTGGCTCCCTGGGGGTGGAGGGGAGGAGAAAAAGGGAAGGCTTCCAAAGGGGCATAAGGAAACTGGGGAGTGAAGTGAAGGATATGTTCACATGAAGTGACTGTGGTTATGTTTCATGAGTATTTATACATGTCAAAGCTCTTCAGAATTTTTTGTATACTTTAAATATCTGCATTTGATTGTGTATCAATAACACCTCAATAAAGCTATTTAAAAAAAAGAGCCACTGTAGTGATTAAAACAATGTGATATTGGTACAGGGATTACCAAATAGATCAAAGGAATAAAACAGAGCCTCGAAACAGATCCACAAATAGAAAGAAACTTGATTAGGACACAGATGGCTTAGTAGGAAAAGACAAGCTATGTAATAAATGGTACTAGAATAATTAGTGACTCATAAGAAAAAATAATTATATTGATTTCTAATTCACATCATACCCGAATATCAGTTTCACATGGTTTACAAACTTAAATGTGAAAGGAAAAACTGTGAAACTTTTAGAAGAAAATATAAAAGACTCTTTATGACCTCACATAGGGAATGATTTCTTAAATAAAATATAGAAAAAAATCTTAGAAGAAAATACAAATGAGCTCAACTACATTGAGATAAAACTTATAACACATGTCTGTCAAAGGATCAGTACCTAGAATCTATGAAAAAAAATACACAAAATTGATTTAAAAATAATTTAAAAATGGATAAAAAGATTATAATATACATGTAACAGAAAAAATAACTTACATACCAATAAAGAAAAGAGGCTCAATTTCATTAATAATCAGGAAAATACAAATCAAGACCACCACAAAATTCCCTTGTATACCTGTCAAATTGGCAAATATTAGGAAGTCTGACATTCTCAAGTGTTGGTGAGGATGTGAAGCAACAGGAATTCAATCACTGGGAGTGGGAGGGTTACTCAGTACAACTACTGCCTTGGAAAACAATTTGAGATTAACTTGTAAACTTGGCCATGTGCACAATCTCTGACTTGGCTATTCCGTTCCTAGGTTTCCATCCTAAACAAACTCTTGCAACTATTCAAACACGGAGACACAAACAAGAATGTTCAGAGCAGCTTTGCGTCTCATAGTAATAACCAGACACAACAAACTACAGCTACAAAAGGCAACACAGATGAATCTTAAAAATGCAATGCTAAATTTTAAAAGGACAGGGCGGGCCACAGTGGCTCAGCAGGCAAGAATGCTTGCCTACCATGCCAGAGGACCCGGGTTCGATTCCTGGTGCCTGCCCATGCAAAGAAAAAAAGGACATTGCAGAAGTCTACCACTGTATGGTGTAATTTTTGTAAAGGTAAATACAAGTGCAATTAAACAGAATATTGTTTAGCATTATAAAATCTGTGACTCTGCTTTTTTAGAAAAGCAAAGTCATGATACCCACAGCATTCATCTGAGTCTCATTACCTTTAGGAGCAGAGTATGTAGTGGTATGAGACTGGGGAGGCACAGAGCTGGGGCACTGTTCATATCCTAATTGTAATTTTGGGAACAAATTCACAGTGTTCACTGATTATTGTACTCCACAATTTTTATTAGTTATGTTTTTCATTTGTATGTATCATATAGGATATCATAAAAAATGTTCATGTGAGTCAAATAGTTAAATGTAAAAAAATGAAATAATAAAAGCACTAGAATAAATCACAGGAGACATTTAAAAAATAATCTTAGGGTGGGCCATGGTGGCTCAGCAGGCAGGGCTCTCGCCTGCCATGCCGGAGACCCAGGTTCGATTCCTGGTGCCTGCCCACACAAAAAGAAAAAAGAAAAAAAAAAACCTTAATAGTGATAAAGCCCTTTCTAAATACGACAAAAGCAAAAAACAAAAAACAAAAAACCTAGAGTATTTAGAAGACTGATGAACTGTTCAAATTTTACCATAAAGAAAGATGAAAGACAACAACCATGCAGAAAAAAAATAATCTGCAAGTTAAGACAGACAAAGAGCTAATTTCCTTAATATACATACACTCTTAAAGGCCAATAAGAAAAGCCAACCTTTTATGAAAAAATCAATAAAGGATATGGACAAATTTCACATAAAAGGAAATACAAATTGACCTTAAACCCATTAAAGCATGCCCAATCTCATTCACAGTAAGAGAAATGAAATTCACTGGGTCTGACTGTTCACTTACAAGATGGTGAAAATTTTCTTTTTAAAATTTTGCAACCTCTGCTTGTGGCAGTCATTTACCAAACTTGTTAAAAACGTCAGCCCCAGGATCACTATACAGTATATGTTCTCAAACACTGGTCCTGTCATAACACCTGGTGATTTCAACATCAACATAAATAAGTCTTCCATCTCTCCTCCAACAACTTTGGCTTCTACCCTCCCTTGGCCAATGCAACCCTGAATCATTCCACCTCCAGGCAACCCGTTCTCCAACTACCTCCTGACTTCCCAGCTCAAGCCCCTTCTAGTACCTCAACTCCAACAGTTCTTTGGCGCCAGCAGAACCTACATTCCATTCATTTTTTCTTCTTGCCACTCTTCCACATTCCCCTCCTTACCCAGCTTAAATCTCATTTCATTTTTGCAAAGGCCCGTTGCATCCACCTTCCACACTCTTGCCCTCTCGGGTTTCTTTGTACTCACGTGGCAAATCCCTAACTCTGGTTGACTGCAACAACTCACCTGTTCTATTCCTGCAGCTGTGCAGCTCAACATGGCTGGAAACAGTTCTTTAAAATTATGACCACACACCTCAGGTGGACCCTTCGTGCTGTTTGGCAAACATGTGACATTTCCCTGCTCTGTTCATGCTTGTGGACAACTATTTCCTCCCCTCCAATGGCTCTCTCTCCATCCTCATCCTCATCTTCCATCCTCTGCTTCCCATTTGACCAAGAAAACAAAGCAATCAGACGAGGATGGCCATAAGCTCCCACAGTGGATATACCCACTTACCTGCTTCCAGTGCCCAAGCTTTTTGCCTTCCCTGCTGCTTCCACGGAGCAACTGTCCATGCTGCCAGCTAAATCAGTCATTCTTCCTGCTCACTAGGTCCCAACCCCTTTGCCAACGCAAGGACGTTATTTCAGCCATTCTCAATTCTCTCTTGCCCACCATTTCACCTTTCTCTACAGGATCTTTCTCGTGAGCATATGGACAAATTATATGTGTATATAAATATATATATATATATATGTATTTTTTTTTCCTTAACCTTACATTGCATTCCAGCTACCACTCCATTTCTTTTATTCCTTTAGAGCCAAATGCAAAAACGTTCCTGGATTCTCTGTTCTCTAATTTCTGTCTTTCAATTCTCTCTTAAATCCTCTCCTATCAATCATAGGATGCCCCTTCCAGTCCCCTGAAATGGCACTCACCAATGACCTCCACACTGTTAAGTCTAATTTTCTTTTTATTACATCTGTCAGCAGCACATAACACAGCTAACTACTGTCTCCTTCTAGGGACAGTTTCTCATCTAGTCCTTTGTCTTTTGTGTTGAGTCTTTTGTGTTGGTTCCACATCTCCATGACCACTAAATGGCAGACTCAGGACTCAGTTCTTGGACCTCCTCTAGTTACTATTAATGCTCTTACTATTAATGCTCATTCCCAGGAAGATGTCACTCATTCAAATTTATATCTGCAGACTGGTCCTTTCCCTTGAAGTCCAAACTCATATTTTCAACTGCTTGCTTAACATCCCCACCTGGATGTTTAGTGAGCATCTTAAACACAACATATCCAATAACAAACTCCCAATTTTCCTCCCTCCAAATCTGCTCCTCTTGAAAACTCCCCCTCCTCAGTAAATGGGAGCTCCATCCTTCTATTCGTACAGGTCAGAAACCTTGGAGATTTCCTTGACTTCTCTCAACTTTCTGTTACTCAGTCCCTCTCTTTCCATAGCAAATGTTGCCAGTTCTGCCTGTGAAATATATCTTGAATCCAACGACTTCTTGTACCCTCCTCTATTACATCTCTGGTCTCAGCCTCCATCATCTCCCACCTGGATTATCATGATGGTGCCCCCAACTCATCTCCCTGCTTCCACCCTTGCCCCTCAACAGGTTCATCTCAACCAACCAGCTAGTGGGATGTTGGCCCCATCACGCTTCTCAAAGCCCTGCAGAAGCTTTCCTGTCACTCAGAATAAAGCTCAAGCCTTATGATGGCCCCAAAGCCCTGCATGACCTGGCCCTTCTCCTGCCCCACTTACTGCTTCTCTGACATCACCTCGTCCTACTCCTCCCGCACTCCAGCCATCTGGTCCTCTCACTGTTCCTCAGACACTGCAGACACATCTGCCCCAGGGCCTTTGCAAACTCAGTTCCCTCTGCAAAGAACACTCCACCCCCAGATATATACATGGCTCGTCCTTACTTCCTTTTCAATGATACCTTCCTTATATTTAAAATTGCAATATTCCCTTCCCTGGCACCCCCTAATCTTCCTTCAAGCCTTATTTTTCTCCTTAGCCCATATCACTATCTAACATGGCATACATTTTCTTATGGTACATATTTTATTAATTAGTTTATGTCTCTCTTCACTACTAAAATGTAAGCCCATGAACATAGGGCTTTTTGTTTATTTTGGTTGCTGCTGAATCCGCAGCATATAGAATAGACTATGGCACAGAGCAGATGCTTGAAAATGATTTCCTGAATGAATGAATAACACATTTAATTGGCCAGAGTGTGGGGAACAGGCATCCTTAAAGTTGCTGATAGCAATGTCAGTTGGTATAACCTCTAGAGGGCAAACTGGCATTAACTATCAAAATTACAAATGCACATATCCTTTGGGCCAGCAATTCTACTTCTAGCAATATCCTTCAGATAAAATCAAATGTGCATGAAATGATATATGAACAATGGGCACTTATTGGGAGGGGAATAGATGGGTGAGAGACTTGTAAATCCTTTGAAGATTCTTAAATTTTTGAATCATCTGAATGACCTATCTGTTAAAGGGAGAATAAGCAGGTGGTTTATGTTCCAATATGGAATAATCTCTAAGATACATTGTTTTACTGAAAAAAAGGTGCACAAGAATGCGTACAATATGCTATACATAGGGGTGAGAGGCAGACTTATTTTCCCTACTTATTCTTTTGTACCTTTTTAGTTTGGTACCTTACATATGCATTTCCTACTCAAAAAGAAGTAGAATGATTTTAAAAGCAAGATAATGATTGTGGCGTACATGTATCACTTTGACAATCCTGTGACTGAAACCTGCCAAGTATTTCCCCATTTTTCAAACAAAGGAAATGGACTTCGGGGAGAAGTCAAGTCAAACAGTGTAAAAGTGTTGGAACCTGGCTTTTTCGCCTCTCTCTCTCTCTGTGTTCACCTCCTTCCTCCCTGTTCCCCTTTTGGCCCTCTAACACCTCCCCACAGCTCCCCCTCCTTCCCTCCCTTCCATGACTGGAGGCTCCCTGGTCCCTGACAGTTTCTCTCTGTTCAGGGCCCACAACACGGTGTCCCCGCGTAGGCGCTGGGGGCGGGGGTGGGGTGGCGGGTGGCTTAGCCTCTTCCTTGAGCCCCTGAGCTGAGTAGCTGAACCCAGCCAGCTCCCTCGGGCTGTGCAGCTCCCAGGCCCCACCCCCTCCTGTACCTGTCAATAATCACGGGGTCCGAGGGCGTCTCATTCCGATTGCCGCAGCTCTTACGGTCACAGCACCGGCTGAAGGAAGGATGAGAAGGAGGGGAAGGAGGAAGGGAGTGAAGGCGAGGACACTGCAGCGTGCGTGCGTGCGTGTGCGTGTGTGTGTGTGTGTAGGGTGGGGGAGCCCCTCTACCAGGGCAGCCCAGGGGTGAGGATGCTGATGTCCGGTCTCAGGGGGCTCCCAGAGGCCACGGGGAGGAAAGCAGTGAGGGCTTTTCCGCAGGGACCTTGAGACCCCAGCCCTGGGGATAAGGTTGGCCAGGAAACCCTTGTCTCAGAGGCATGCTGCTCCAGGCAGATCCAGAAGAGGGCAGGCTACGGGCCCCTACAGGGTACTTTTTATTGAAGTACAATCTACATATGAAAAAGAGCTCACGCTGTAAGCATGCGGCCCATGAATGATCACGAGGCGGAACCACCCATGTAACCAGCACCCAGACCAAGAAATGCCACCTGAGCAGCGCCTCAGAAGCCCCCTGGTGCCCCCTCCCTATCACGGTCCCAAGCCCCGAGTTCTGAACAGGGATCCCTTTTCCATGCGTAAGGCACTGCCTCTGAGGCTTCCATCTCTTGGGGAGACGCTGCCGACCAAAGCCAAAGAGGGGTCACAGGGAAGAGGGGCCCAATGGCTGTGTCCACGGGAGTCGCGCACCCGCTGTGCGCACCGAGCATCCCGTGGGGCAGCCAAGTGCCCTCCCTCCTGAGGCTGAGCGGATCCCGGAGGCCGCAGGGGGTCGCCTGGCCCGGGCCCTGCCCCCACCTCCCCAGAAAGCCTCTCCCTTGGGCTTTATTAGTTAAGCTTCCCAGCATCGGCAGGAGGCCTCTCTTACAAAAACACTCGGAGAAGCCACATAAACAGGCCGGGCTAATGGGGCCTCAAGGACCCTCGCCTCAGCCAGCGCAGGGCCCAGGGGCCTCTCTCCTCCCCGCCTCCCCCTCCCCCCACGCCTCCCCAGGGAGCAGCCAGCAGAGGGCGGTAGAGGAAGGGCGTGGCAGGAGCCCCTGGTAACATCTTGGCAAAGGAGCGAAGTGTCCCCCCACTCCGTCCCACCCCCCACCCCTGCCATGTGTCCACGCCCATCTCACCTGCACATGATCTCGTGGGTGAGCAGCACTCGGCACATTTCAGGGTTCTTGTCCTGCCCCTCGTAGATGATGGCCTGGGGGGTGGGAGAAGTGCACAGACTGGAGGGAAAGGAGGCTTCTCTCAAGTGCAGGTGTCAGCGGGGACCGGACCTGTGGTTCTGTCCTCGCATCCTCCAAGCTCAGGCGGAGGGGAGACCCTGCCCCCTGGGAAGATCATGTGGTCCCACCTGAAGGGGGGGGGGGTGGTGCCCAGGAGGGCCAAGCAGGAGCTGGGAGCCTGGCTGCCCAGGCGGAGAATAAATCCCTCCTCCCAGACCAGGGGTGCCACCTGGGTGGGGACCACAGTCAGGGCTGCCGGAAGGGTGGACACATTTTCTGCCTGTGCTGAGCGCGGGCCACATGTGCAGGCTGCTCCCAGGCTCCGGCTGGACCTCTGCGGTCTGCTCACCAAGCCCCTCGTGCTCTCCCTGCCAGCTGCTCCGCCCGTGCCAGCTAATCTGCCCTAAGGGACATGCAGCTGCTTCTTCTCTTGCCCCCAACCCCATCCCCTCCCCTCAATTCAAGGCAGCATCTCTCCCTGGGACTGTCGGATCAGCCTCCTCGCCGACCTCCCAGCTTCAACTCTCTGCCCTGAAGAAAGGAGTGAGCCTCCTGAACTGTAAATCTGGCTTCCCAGCTTATCACTCTCTGGGCCTTATAGCCCATTTCTAAGGGTTTTCTCTCCCTGGACTTCCCCAAGCACTTCCACATCCATGCCCCTCCCAATCCCACACTGCCACTGCCCTATCTCCTCCACCACAGCGACTGCAGCCTTCTGGAATAAACCAATTCTTCCTCTGCCCTGGGATTAGGTGGAGGCTGCAGGGGGTGGGAAAGCCCCAGTCCCGGACTTGCAGGCTGGGTTCACTGATTTGGCCGCTTCCCTCCTTACCAGCAGGTGCAACTTCTCTGAAAAGCCCTGAGACCTGGGGCCCTGCCTCAGCAGAAATCATCAGATCTTGGTCAGGATTCCATTTCCCTGAGATCCTTACACTGCCTGGCACACTGTGGTGTTCTGTAAATGTTCGGGAAGGAGGGAAGGAAGGAAGGAAGGAAGGAGGGAGGGAGAAAGGGAGGAATTCCCACTATCCCTAAGACCATCTCAGGCCACCATGGTTTCTCCTCTTCTCAAGAGCCGGTCCCCTGAGGCTCCTTCCTCGGTCCTTCCACTTCAGCAAGGTGGGCAGGGCCTGTAGTAGAAGCTCTTGGAGCCCCACCCGGGTCCTCTTTCCTGGACCAGTGCACTCATCCTCTGATGGCCATTAGCTGATGGGAACTGCCTCTCTGAAGCTGTCTGGGAGGTTATACCCTCCTCTTAAGAGTGATCCCCAGGGCTCATCCATGACTGACTGACACAGGGTACAAAATCCTGGCCTCAGTGGGACACAGCCTTTGTGCCATTCCTTCTTCAGAGCTCCCCACAGGATCAGTCTGAGGCTAGACTCCAGCACAGACCACGTCCTTGCTCAGTTCTCTTCCTCGCCCTGTCCTGCCTCTCTCATTCCTTTTCTTAAAAGCACCTCTGTCCCATCCCCCGATAAACCACATGCACCTGAATTTCCATTTCAGGATGGGCTTTTAGGGAAGAGGACCTAAGACAGGGTCTTTGCACAAATGCTGCCCTTTTCTAGCCTATGACTCACACCTGCTCCTACTGTAGGCAGTCCAGCACCTATGGAGGGCAGGAACGAGGATGCAAACTCAAACCAAAGGGATGTTCCATCGGGAACAGGGGTCTGAGAAAAGGGCAGGACGGGTCTGAGCACCCTGGCTGGCTCACCTGCTTGGACATGGAGTCGATGAGGCGCACGTAGAGGTCCTGTTCGGTCCGAAGTCCTGCAGGTGGGAGGGTGGGGAGGGCTTGCTTCCTGGGGAGGAGCTGCGGTCTCCGACAGCTGGACCACACTCCCCACCTGGCCCCACCCTGCACAGTGCAGCAGGACAGACTTCCTCAGGGTCAGGGCCTGGGGAGGGGCAGTGGGCACCACTCACCATTATTATACACCAGCCAGAGGCGGTAATGGATCCCATTGTTGGTCTTTTCGGCCCCATGTTCCTGCAGGGACAAGATGGCAGGATGCGCCAGTGCTTCTCCACCCTCCATTCTCTCCTGCCCATTGCCTCCTCCCGAGCCCTAGCCCTCCTTCCTGTCTTCTATCCATTCACCGTCCATTCTTCTCCACTCATCTATCCATCAATCGATTCATCTGTTGTGGGGCGGTGGAAGGGGGGTCCCTGAAGCTCTCCCATCCCACCCTGTGCCCGACCCAGCCGGGCCCACGAGCCTCTCACTCTGTCCTTTTCCACGAAGTCAATGAAGGCTGTGCGCTCCACCTCCACGGGCTGCCCCTGCCGGTCATACATGGCCAGCACGAAGTGGAAGAAGTTGGATTTCCTGAGGTTGGAAGGGGGCTGCTTCTCAAAATGTGCTCGTGCCAGGCCCACACCACTGCAGGAAGGAAAGGAGCTGGGGAACCACTGAAAGTACCCTCAGGTAGACGGGCTGGCCAGGGCTTGGCATGAAGAGTTTGGAAGAAATCAAATTGGACAGGCCCTTTCCACCCTGGCCAGGGGGCAATTCGGTTCCAGCCAGAGGCTTCCCAGAACTGATATCACCCCCAGCCTGCTCTTTGGGGAACAAGGACCACAGCAGGTGGCTACGAAGGGAGGCAACCCTGCCAGGTCTTTTCTCCTGGATTCCATGTTTTGAAAGGTTGAGCTCCAAAACCAGACGTATGGATCAATCCATCATACTAACTACAGGCCCTTGTGAGTGCCCACTGCACCCCCTTTAGGACATCGGGGGGAGCTTGGGGATACTGAAACAAATATCCCCTGTACCCCAGCCAATGGCTGAGATTTCCATAAGCCTGCGACACTGTCTGGGAAATGATATCCATCAGGCCCTCAGAGACATGAAATGGGCTTAGGGCTACCAGTCTGCCCAGCCTGGACCCTGAGCTGGACTGGAAGTGGGCAACCCCTCCTTGGTACAGAGGGGCCTGCCACAAGGCTTGGAGGACAACCCCCAGGCCCCGTGGGCAGGAGGAACTTCTAGTCTGTCCTTGCCAAGAGTTTCTTCTACAGAAACCATTCCTAGAAGCAAAGCCAGGGTGAGGGTAGGATGAAGGGAAGAATTAAGTCCTATTCAACAAATATTTCCTGGTCTCCAGTGATGTACCAAGCAAAGCAAAGAGTTGAAGCTAAATGCATGGTGGTGGAGGTCAGAAATACAGAAAGCTGTAATAAAAGACAAAGTGTTAGGTATCCCCCAAAAGATATCACCATATAGAAAACTATAGAAGTAATGGAGGGGAAAAAATGAATTCTTTTTGTGAGGATTAAGGAGAAGACTTCTGGAGATGGTAGCCTTTTCCTAGGCCTTGAGGAATGAATGAGCTGAACAGGTGGAGGAGGCAAAAGGGCAGAACAGATAGCGTAAGAAACGGCTATAAGTGGGAGTGTTAGTGTCCCTGGACCACAGATTTCAAAAAGCAAAGTGAAGAGAGAAAAGGTTGCCTGTGAGACTACAAAAGCCAGGCCAGGGAGTGTGGACTTTTCTCTATGAGTTAAGGTCTTCCAAAGTGAATTCCTTAGATCTCATGGCTCCAGATGCCCCTATATGAAAGGGTGCTCTGGCAACAGGGATTGGGAAATCCAACTTCAAAGCAGACACGGGTGTATCTGAACACGACCCTCCGGGAAAGGACCTTATTTGGCTTGGCTCAGGCCAGTGCTCCCTATAAGTGACAATGGGCCTCCAAGATGGCTCCCAACGATCCCCCATCTCCTCGTGTTCATGCCTGTGGATCCTCCTCCCATATTTTATCAGGATTGGTCTGTGTGGCAACAGGAGATGGCAGAGTGATTGTATGTGAGTCTGCACTTAGGCCATCAAAGACATTGTGGCTTCTGCCCTCTCTCTCTCTCTTGGATCACTCACTGAGGAGGAAGCCAGCTGCCATGCCTTGAGGATACTCAAGCAGCCCTATGGTAAGGTCCACTTGGAGAACTGAGGCTTCCCATCAAGAGCCAGTACCAACTTGCTAGATGAGTGTGCCATCTTTGGAAGCATTCAAGTTTTCATATGATGCAGGCCTGGCTGCCATCTTGATTGCAGCCACACGAGAAACAGTGAGCCAGAACCACTCTGCCTTTCCTAGATTTCTACCCCTGAGAAACTGTGCGATATGTTTTTTGTTTTAAGCTGCTAAATTTTGAGGTAATTTATGCAGCAATACAGCACTTTTATTGAGGGCTATGGTGAGGTGGTTTGGAGCTATGTACCCCAGAAAAAAATGTCCTTAAACTTAATCCATTCCTATAGGTGTGAACCCATTGTAAGTAGGAACTTTTGATGAGGTTACTTCAGTTAAGGTGTGGCCCACCTCAGTCAGGATGGGTCTTAATCCTATTACTGGAATCCTTTAGAAACAGAATGAAATTCAGACAGACAGAGAGATAGCCTGGGAAGCAAGAAGCTGAAGGTCAATGGAACCCAGAAGAGGAGGGAGAGGCAGGAGAGGCTGCCTTGTGTACTGCCATGTGACAGAAATGTGCAGGACCAGGGATCCCTGGCAGCCGGCCCCAGAACGCCAGACTTCAGGAAGAAAGCATCGCTTTGATGATGCCTTGATTTGGACTTTTTCCTAGTCTCAAAACCGTGAGCTAATAAATTCCTATTGTTTAAGCCAACCCATTGCATGGTACTTGCTTGGGCAGCCAAAGAAACTAAAATACATGGTTTGGGAAACATGACTAAAGGTCACAAGAACGTCCTGAAGCCAGACAGTGCACAGTGTCAGACTGGCCTTAGAAGACTCTGCAGGTGGGCAGGGCGCGGCTGGGGGGCAGGTGGAAAGCTGCTGCAGGAGGCGGGAAAGAGGACTAGGATGGTGGGACTGCCTGGAAAGTCATTTAGACCAGCTTTCCAAGATTCCCATCGCCGATGTGCCAGATTCCTCACCACTTAATATTTTCCTTTATATATCTTTAAATCAACTCACTCTTTTACTCGGCTTCATGTAAGCCACCATATCTGGGATTTCATAGGGCTTATTATGTTTTTACTCATACAGATTACAAAAATTAAGACATAATAAAATGAAAATTGTTCCTTCCTGCTTTGGAGTCCCAATGGTCCCTGTGAAATGCTGATGTAGGAGGCAGAAGCAATGGTCCAGCGGGGCCAGAGAGGCCCATCAACACTTTCTTTTCCCTTCCCTAAGGCTCCTTCTAGCAAGGTTCCTTCCTCCAGGGACCAGGCCCTACCTCCATCCTCTCCCTCCTGCCTCCCTCTCAGGCTGCAGTCCTTTCAGGTCTAGGCCCTGACCCGCTCCAGCCACCCCCTCTCCCATTTGCCAAGTGCCTGGGAAGCCCGAAGAGGGCTTTCAGTCACAGCAGGCCCCTGATTACTGCTGATGAATATGCTAATGAGGCACCAGCCCTCAGCTCCTCCCCCTGTCTCTCTGGACCAGCTTGGCTTGAACTCCACCAGGGACAAGTTCAAGGACCACCTTGGGGGAGAGAAGGCCAGAGGGGGTGGGCTTGTGGAGCACCGTGATCAGAAGGCTCTTAGAAGGGGACAGAGAAGGAAAAAGGCAGTAGTGGGGATGGGGCTGGTCCCCAAGGCAGGGCCATTCAGATGCTGAGAAATAATAAAGCCCCTCAACCCCCCAACCTGGACCACTCGCCAGAAGCTTTCTACATAGATACACCTATGTTACTCAGGCCAAATGCCAAATTAGCACAGAATACATCTAGGATGCTGGCCTGAGCCGTAGAAGATGCTTCCTCTCCCACTCGTCCCCCTTGGCAAATATCACTACTCCCGGGCCCTGGCTGCCTGCCGGCTCCAGCCAGGCCTCTGGGGCTTGAGCGCCAGACCTGGGAATTTTGGTCTAAGCCCCTCCAAAGGTCTCTTCCTCCTCCCAGGAGGGGATTCCTGGAGAGAGAGAGGGCAAGTGAAGACAGAAAAGGTTGCATGCCCTCCTAGAGAGAGAGAGGGCATGGGGACCGGTGAGGGAGAGGAGAGCAGGTACCTCTCGGGTCTGTGGCCTGTCCCCTGGGCTGGGAGCTAAGGACCACGGAGGAGCCCGCACTGCCTCGGTGCCCATGCCCTACCTCGAGCACAGGGGCCTGCCTTCCAGCGCTTTCCCACGAAGCCTGCTGCAGTTCAGGGGGCCTGGGGCCCACTCACCCTCCCAGACTCACACTCATCCATGCAATGCAAGGGGCAGGATCATTGTCACCAGCACAAAAGAACAACAGCCCCAGCCCCCTCATCCCCCACCCCCCAGAGGCAGGGGAGGATGGAAAGGGCAGGACCCCTGCAGGGCAAGCTCCCTGTCTAAGTGTCCCAGCTTACCCTGCTCATACCCCCACTTGCTGTGGCACTTGTGAGAAAGTCAAGGTAGAATGAGAAAAGTTTCCATTTTAACGGCATCCTAGTATTTCCTATGAACAAGAGTCGGAGAAATGACAGGAGGGCACATGGGGAGGAAGAGGAAGGAAGCTGGTGAGAGGCAGGTCTGCACAGGGCCTTCCCTCGAGGCACCTTACCCCGAAGTGTGCAGCCAGTGGCCAATCAACACCCAGTGAGTGGAAATGCAGGCCCCAAAGGGAGAGAGCTAGGGAGGGGGGAAGGGGAAAGTTTTGCGCTTCTTCCCTTGGGGATAGCTGATTCTCTTGTAATGAGAAAACAAACCAAGTTTAAAGAACAAGAAGAAACACAGAGATAAGCTCACATCTCCTCACATAACTGAGCAGCTAGACACAAGGGGAGCCCTGTGGCTTGAGAGCCCCCACAGGACATCCTGAGTGCAGAAATGTGTGGGAAACGGGGGGGGGGGGGAGACATGGGGGACACTTGTGCTCTCAGACTGGCTTAGAGACAGAGACGAGGGTAAAGGCCTTCGCTTCTGATTCAGTGGTCTCCAAAGTAGGGCTGCCCAAGACGATCACTCAGGTGGGGGAGACACTGAGGGGCAGGTTCTCAGCACATGTCCACCGTGGGCAACTGAGCTTGACCCACCGGGGAACTGCAGGAACAGGACAGAACATGGGCCTCAGATATCCCAACGGAGGGCTGGGTGAAGGAGCTGGGGTCCTTATCCACCAACTCAGTCAGTCACCTGGCTGTACTACTCCTCAGGCACTCCTGCCTGCCTTGCCAGGGGGCAGGGCGGGCACTGGCAGAGGGGAGTAGGCGCTGGCTGTGGAAGCAGGCTTTTTGCCAAGGATCCCGAGGGCACTACTTGACCCAGCCATCCAGGGCCAGGGGGCCAGGGCAGCCACTCAAGCTACAGCCAGGAGGGTGCAGCCTGACAGGTATTATTAGTTCAGTTTATGGCAAATAAAAGGAAGACCCGCCTCACCTGGCATATGTGGTTACGGATGGAGCCCCGAATTCAGAAACCTCTTATTCACTTAGCATCGTTAGTGAACAAAGCGTTCCACAGAAGAACTTTTTTTCCAGATAGATGTAGCTTACTTCACTAAGTGACAAAAACAGCCACATGCACTGCTTTTGAAAGACTCCAGAATGAATGTCATATTTCTACACTTCCTTATAAAGATTATGTTTAACGAAATGTTCAAAATACTTTCCTCTCTACTCCAGAGCATGCTGAGGTGGTGGGGTATATGCCTCTGAAATGAAGAATCAGATATGGGAGGAAAGGGTACTCCTTTTCCAATCTCCACCAAGCCCCACTCACCCCTTTCCTACCTTCTGTTCTGAAACAGGCCAACAGGAGATGGTGGTGCAAGGAAAGCTTTAGTTTTGCACAGACACCAGTTGCACAGATACTCGCAAACGTGGCAGTGCACGGGCTTTGTGGGTACAGTTGGGAGTCCAGGTTAAAGGTGACATCAAAGACACCTTGACCTTCACAGCTGGGACCACTCAGGGGGCCTGGGTGCCCGGACACACGGGGATGCATGTGGGGACCTGTTGGGGGTCTGCAGAGTTGTCTGGCTGCTGCTATTGCTGGGCCCGCCCCTGGAGATGCTCCTTTGAAAGGCTGAGCAGGATGCCCCAGATTCCTCTCTCGTGGCAGCCACTAGACGCTGCCATGACTGTCCAGCAGAGTCAAAGCCTCCCTTCCAGCTGTGCTTGCTCCTCAGAAGGCTGCTTGTGACCCTTTACATCCTTAACTACAAGCTCATTATAAAGAAGAGTAAATTAAAACCGTCCCCAACCCTACAGAGGACAAGTGACTAGGGCTGGAGCCTGGGGGGCCCCCTCCTCGCCCCAGAGGAACCCCAGGCCTTTTGCCCTCCCTTCCCCCTACTCTTGCTGGCTGGGATAGCCCAAAGTTCTGAGCAGTGCCTTGTCTTGGGCCTGAACCACTGCAAGTCTGGGATGCAGGGGAGAAGAGGACAAGCCTTGAGGTCATCAACAATGGAGGAGGCTTTGTTGACCCCACCCCTGCCCCCTGGAGAAGTGGCAAGGACAAAAAATGTGTATGTCTCCTGCATCTCTCTCCTGGTCTCAGATTTCCCTAAAGCCTCTCTCTTCTAAATCCAGCTCT
The DNA here is from genome assembly GCF_023851605.1 of Tamandua tetradactyla. Classification (NCBI taxonomy): domain Eukaryota; kingdom Metazoa; phylum Chordata; class Mammalia; order Pilosa; family Myrmecophagidae; genus Tamandua; species Tamandua tetradactyla. Next base: position 24,430,161 of record NC_135327.1, on the reverse strand, counting down.
TCCCAGTCCCAGTTTATTTGCCATAAAACTTAAGTTTTATTCCCCTACACAGCTCCCTCTTCCTTGGTGCTTCTTTCTTCCTTTCCTCTACATCCTCCCATCCTCCAAGCACCCCACTGGCCCCTAGTCTGCCCTGCAGGCAGGCCCTGGACCCTGGGATTGCCAATAAGCATCAAACTGGGCCTGGAATTCTTGCCCCGAGTCAGGACCTGTGGACCAGCCCCTGACAACGTCCAGAGCCTGGCTGTGCTGCAGACCAGAGAAGATAAAAGCATCAGCTCACCAGAGGCCATCCACACCAACAGTGGGGCAAGGCAGGTAGAGGGAGTGCTTGCTGGCAAGGGGAAGCAGCAGCCCAGAACCTGTGTCCAGCGGGTCCTGCTGGAGAGGGCACTTAAGGGATGGGGAGGCTTGACAGTCCCTCCTTCCACTGCTTAGGAGCAGCCTCTGCTCACCTGCCCTAGGGAAATGGCTCAGCCACCAAGATCCCAGGGTGGGGGGGGGATGGTGGTGGAGTATCTCACCTGCCTGCTCTCCCACTCTTCCTCTTGCCCTCACAATTGCCCTCCATCCAACCAAAAGGCTGCCCACCCCACTTGACTGCCTATCCTCCTGCCACCCACTACAAGCTTGCCTGCCAGGTCCCAGGCTGAAGAGTGGCTATTAATTATTAAAGCCAACAAAAGCATTTCCTAGCAGGGAGGCTAGCCTGCAGCTGCTTACAGGAAAGGCAGCCCCAACTGGCTTCCCTCTCAGGGACCCTGCTAGTGTGTTGGGGCCAGCTCAAGGGGGAGGGCTGGCCTGGACCCTCCAGGGGTCTCCCCCAGCTGAGAAGCATATCAGAAGGAAAAGAGAACGACTTCTGCACTGAGTGCCCCAGGTTTGCAGGGAGTCTGGGAAAGGTGGGCTGGGGTCTCTGAGATAAAGTCCTTTTGGCTCAGGGCAGGGGATTTGCAACAATGGCCAGGGGGCCTTGTGCAGAGTTCCTGACTCCCTACTAGGGAGACTCAGCAAGCCCTCCACTCCAGCCTTCCTCTCTGTTGCCTCCAGATTAAGACTATGTCTCTTGCCTTCTCCCCTACTTCTCCTGTGCTGAGAACTTTCCTTCCTGCTGGCAGAGCCTGTCTCATTGATCTAAGCAGGCTCTAGGCCTCTCCTCCTCACCTACCTTCAGTAAAACCTTGACATTTTAAACTGGGAAACAGTAGCTTCTTCAGTACCTGGCTTTTGGGACTCAGGAAGAACCTGGAGACCATCAAGGTGGAGAGGGGAACACAACAGAAAGGGATTTCAGGAGCCTTCTTAGATGCACTCCTGCTTTCTTCAGCAGATATTCATTGACTCCCTACTGATTGCTCAAGCCTGTCCTGGATGCCATGGACACAAGGATGAATGAGCCACCATCCTTGTCCTAGAGGAAGGCCCAGGCTGGCCAGGCAAGGACAGGGAGGGCAGGCAGGAGCCTCTGGCCTGTGGTAAGCCTCCTTAGGCAGTCTTATGATCCATTCCATTCGGTGGGTGGCTGGGAGGAGAAAATCCATGGGATGGGTTCTGAAGGCTGGATACGTGGGTGCCAGGGGGCAGGGTGATTATGAAATGTTAGGGTAATAGGACTTACTGTTGGAGCAGCTGGTTCTCCAACATCATTGGATTCCAGGCATTGTATAGAGACTGAGGGGGTGGTGGCGGGGAGATAGTGTGAGACCATGATGGGCCTTGAATGTGGAACAGCTGGGGGGAAGTAGGGAGTCACTGAAGTTTTACATCAGGGGAGAGATATGATCAGAGAAGTTCTTGGGGAACTTTGCTGTGGCCCAGGTGTGTGGCTTGGGGTAGGGCACGGTAGGGGGAGGGGCTGGGGCAGTGGGCCAGAAGGCTGAGCAGGAAAACCAGGGCACAGTTAGCCTTCAAGCCAGGGAGGAATGTGGCGTGTTGTTAAAGGTGGTGACTGTGGGCACTGCAATTGGGAGGAAAGAGAAGGGAAATTCTGTAAGCCTAGATAACCAGGTAGCTGTGAGGTGAGGCATCAAAGACAACTCTCAGATCCCAACAGCCTGGGCAGGGAGCAGGGGCTCCTGGGAGGTTCCTCCGAGATGAGAGGCAGAGCAACCAGGCTGAGGCTGAAGAGGGAGGTGGGGACAGGGAAAGGAATTTTTGTTTTTGCTGTTTTCAGATAGTAGGACCTGAGCTGAAGACTGCGAATCAAGATATAAACGGGAGAGAGGACAGGCACTACTAGGGAGTATGAGGAGAAAGGCAGGAGGGGACTGCAGAGTTGAGTGAAAATGTGGGGGCTCCCAACCTGTGTTCTGAATTTGGGGATGAACAGCCTGGACATGAAAAAAATGTCCCTATTCAAACTGGAGACGCCCCCTGAGTCCCAGAGATATGCCCCTGGGGACTCTACTCAAGACCCCCAATTACCAATAGCAGTGCTGGCAGCCATATCCTCTGGGGGAACCCCAGCCCCGCTCCCTGCACCCACATAAGCTACCTTCTTTGCACCTGCTTTCCCTCACGGAGGCTGTGGGCTCCAGGCAGGGACAGAGGGGAGAGCTGGAGGGGAATGGGGACTTTAAATCCCAGAGGCCCTGGAACTCTCTTACAAGGTTCTCCCACCACCCAACCAGTGGTGAAGATGACGATGGGGTAAGAAATATATCCTCACAAGTTAAATAAGAAGTCAAAAGCCAACAGAAAAACAGGCAGGACAGAATTGTACAGATAGCACAGGAAAAACACGTTAGAAAGAAGGAAGATGGGAGGGACACACCACCATGTTAATAGTAGTTACGACAGAGAGGTGGGACTTTGTTTTCTATTTTCCACTTTTTCTGAAATATATTTCTACCCATTTTAACGCTTACAGAACTTAACTCATACATAGGCTCTTTCTCACCTGAAGTTGGGCCCCAGACAGAGCCCCATGTGTCTCCCTGATACCCAACTCTGAAAGGACATAAGTACAGGGACACGGTTTCGGATTGAGCCTCAAACAAGGTGTGTGTCTGTTCCAGGGAGAGGGGGTTGCTGGACTATGGCTGGTGTCCTGTGGACATGGCTAGGGATGTGAGTGTGTGGCCCCTTTGCCAGGCCAGGTGTGCCCTGGCAACCTGCTAGCAGAATCCTTTCAGGCTGCTGGACAAAGCAGCTCAGACCTTCTGGAAAGCCCAGTCCCACCCTGCTCCAGCTGTCTCCAGAGTCAGCACCGTCCTGTTCTCTCTTATGCACTGAGAGCTCCCTCTGGGATGTCTTGACTTGCCCCCCTGCCCTCGCAGCTGGAAGTACACACAGCCTGCGGCCCACCTGTCCTGTATGGGGTGGGCCATCAAGTAGTAAAGTTATCTTCCAGATCCAGGAGTTGATTCACCTCAGAGGCCCTCTTGCTCAAACTCCTGAAAAGGAGTCAGAGGATATGTATGTGGGTGCTGGGTTCCTAGAGACCCTCAGTTCTGCATGACCACCAGAAACAACCCTTTAAGCGAGGCAGGCCTGAGGATTCTGTCCCAGTCCCAACCCCAATCACTCCAGCTAAGCCGACTGCCTACCTCAGCTCTTCCAGGCTTTTTAGTCTCCAGCCGCTTCTCCTACTCTATTCAACCCCACCCTCCAACTCTGAGGGGCGTGGGAAAGGAGGGGCTGGATTTCTTGCCTTTCCCGGCAGAGAGCCTCGGAATTGGACAAGGGGAGGCAGTAGGACTGCCCAGGAAGGAGGGGAATAACCGTTTCTCTATGGCTGGTAGCTGTGGGTCATGGCCCGACAGTCGCGGGCAGCGGGAATACCTCCTCCTGCAGACCCGGGTGGCATTCACCACCGCACCCGGAGAGCGACTGTCAGAGAAGTCAAAGCCGGGACAGCCCAGAGAGGATGCAGAAGCCCCGCCCCGGCCCGCCCCACATCCTCAGGAGAAAGCACAGGCGCTCAGGACAGGGTGGGCGGGAGAACTTGCCGGGACCGTCCAGAGTTGAGACTCCCCCCGGCCCCCTACTCCCGCAGCTGAGCAAGCACAGCGAACACCGGGAGGAGCCGTCCAGCCCGAGCGCGCCCGGGTCCCGTCTGACCGCTTACCTCTGCGCGGCGGTGCTGGCGTCCAGGATGCCCGCGCCCTGCATCCAGGAGCGCATCGAGCCCAGGCCGGCGGGCAGCAGCGGCTCCTCCTTCAGGTTCAGCCCGCCGCGAGGCAGAGCGTCCTGCGCGGGGAACATAAGGGCGCGCGGTGGGTGGGCGCCCCGGCCGCCCGGGATCCGGCCGTGTGGAGGCTCAGGGCGTCGCAGCTCAGCCCGACCCGACGGCACCGGGAGCCTCCAGGAGCGCAGTGCAGCGCCAAGCCTCGGCGCCTCAGTGCTCGCTAGCCTCTCGGGCGCTCCCTCGGAGAAAGCGGGTCCGCGAGCGCCCGCGCTGTCCCCTCCCCTCCCGGAGCGCGGGGCGGGGAGATGGAGGGATTCCCCCGCGGCCTGAGCGCCGGCGAGCGGGCGACTGCGCGCGGGGCGGGCTGGGCGGGAGCGGAGCCGGCAACCGGGTCCGCGCGGAGGCGCCCCAGAGGCGCGCTCTGGAGGCTGCCCAGGGCCGCGGTCGTCGGGGGTGGGGGGGTGGGGGAGCCCGAGCGCCCCGGGAGCTGCCTCCGACAGGGCGGGGGCGCGGGGCTGCCCGCCCTTTCCCCCTCGCCACCCCCACCTCCCGCCCGCCCGCCCGCGGCGCCGGCGCGGGGCGCTGATTACCATCCGGGAGGCGGAGGCTGCGGGCGCCGAGCTCGGCGGCGGCGGCGGCGACAGCGGCGGCAGCGGCGGCAGGAGCAGGAGCAGCCGCGCGTCCCGGGGAAAGGCAGGGGCAGCGCCAGGCCAGCAGCCGCCGCCGCCGCCGCCAGCGCCCCGTGCGCCCCGGCGCCCCGGCCCTGCCGCAGCCCCGGGCGGCAGCACCTGGAGCAGCAGCAGCAGCAGTCCGGCCGACTCCCCCCGGGGCCCGGCTCCCGCGCCGCCCCGCCGCGGCCGCCGCCGACCGTCGCTCCCCAGGGCCTGGCCGCGGGCCCGGGCCATCCCGCCGCCGCCGCCGCCGCCGCTCCCGGGGGAGCGGGAGCCGAAGGGAGGGAGCGCGGGAGGGAGGAGGGATGGCGGGAGCGGGCGGGCCCCGGGGACGAGGGGCCGGGGGAGGCGGGGGCGGGGCGGCGCGGCCGGCCGAGGGGCGGCCGGGGACGTGACATCATCGGGGGAGGAGCGGCCGGGCTCGGGCCGCCGCGGCGGGGCGGACCCTGGCGAGTCGGTCGCCGGGGCTGGGGGCTGCGGCCTGGTGGAGGCCACGGGAGGGAGCTGGAGGGGCCGGCGGGGGCCCGGGAGGCCGGGCCGGGGAGGGGGCCGCGCGGCGCGGCGAGGGGGCCCGGCCAAAGCCCGAGGAGCGTGCCACGCCGCACTCTTCACCGCCACGGGACGAGGCTCCGGCGTCTTCGCGGCCTCCCCTCCCTCCCCCAAGTACTCGCTGCACTCTCCACGCAGACGCCTTGTTTCTAGACTTGCTGCTCATTTTGACGCCTCCGAGCCCTTCCTCTCGGTGCTCTTCGCGGCCGGGCTGTCTTCTCTGTCTTTCCCGGGCACCTCTGACCCCGGTTTAACCCCGGCCTAGACGCAAGCTCTTGAGCCGGAGGCCGGGGCCCTGGCCCCAGGACCAGCAGGGCAGCTCCTTGCGCCCCTCACCCCAGTTCGCAGCCACTGGGCTGTCTACACCCAAAACCTTTCTGTTTCCAACCTGTGCCCTTCTGAAACCTCTTGATTTCCGGCGGCAAGTGTCCCGGGTTAGGGCTCTTAGCCCAGCTCACCCTCCCCTCTCCCCTGCGGCCTCCCCAACTCACATCTCCTCCCTCTTCTGTTAGTTCCTGGCACGGAAGTCATCTTGCCCTTGACCTTGGGGCAGAACCATTCCTGCCCTCGTCTTCCACATTCTGGCCAGGCTTCGAACAACCCCGGAGTGAGTCCAGCATTTTCCTGCAGATCAGGATGGGAGAGGGAGGAGCTGCCTTCCCCTGCCTGCTGCTCTCACCATCAGCCATCCCTGGGCCTCACTCTCCTACCCCCACTGACTCCCATCCCCTTTGGGGGACCCCAAGTGTGCGCGGTTAGGGTTCTGCCCCCGCTCAGGGTCAAGCCTCCCATCACCCCAGGGAGGTTCTGCCACCTCCTCTCCTGACCTCTTTCCTTGTTACTATTCCCTTCTCCCCTCTTCCCCATCACCTGCAGGGTCTGTCATTCCACCCATGTGCCTCAAGGTCTTAGCTTTTACCCTGAGTGGGATTAGCAAAGGTAGGTCTCTCCTTAAGGTGAATTCTGCCAATCACTGTCTCCACCTCATGCCCATCTGACTGTGAACCTGGCTCCTTACAGTGCTCGGCGTACCAGCTGCACCAGCATCAGCTGGCAGCTTGTTAGGAATGCAGAAGCTCAGGCTCCAACCCGGGCCTGCTGAAACAGAACCTGCATTTGAACAGGATCCCAGGTGATGGGTATACACGTTGACGCTTGAGAAGCGTTGCTCTAGAGAAACCTCCAGAGTGGTTCCATTCTTGCTCTACCCCTCTCCCACCTTCAGACCTCACTCTGGCTCTCTAGTTCCCAGGTAGACTCCCTACCTCTTACTTAGTGGAGAGAGTGCAGAGAATCTTGGCAGGTCCCTGGCAGCTCTCTCAGCCCCTCCATGGTTTTCACAGTTCTTCAGTCTCTTTCCCTAGTCTCTCCACCTCTCCTCCTGCCTCGGAGGAGGATGTGGACCCCGGAACCTCGTTGCTCAGTCTCCTCTTCTGCCCCTTATGTGTCCCATCAGATCTCCTGTTGGTGTCTTGAGTCTCCCTCTTTCTTCTGCTCAGACCACCCCATTTTTCAGAGAACCCTCCCTTGTCTACACCTCCTCCCCAACTGCCCTCCTGTTCCCGGTACCTTGCCACCCCCTAGTGAGCCAACCCTGTGCCTTCAGGTTCTAGCTCCCTCTAGCTCTGCTGCAGGCACCTTCTCTCACATCCCTGGGCCTCTCTTGAGCCCCAGGCCCTGTGACCTCCCTGCAGCCTTGGACTCTCCACTCCTCCTCCCCCACCTGCTTGGGAGAGCCGTCCCCATGGCCAGAGCAACTTCCGTTCCTCCTCTTGTCCCCATGAGTAGCTCCAGGCTGCTGGGCCTTGCCCTGCTCCCTCTCCTGCTCTCTGTGGCCTCAGAGGCATCTCTGGGAAAATGACCTCCAAGAGTGGGTCCCTGGCCTGCTTCCGCCAGTCTTGGACTTCCACTGGTGAGGAAAGGGCTGGGCTTATCCCTTAGAGGAAAAGGGGCACCTGTCTCTGGGGAGGGACCCCTGACACGTGGCTCTGTACCTGGGCCCATGGTGGGGTGGCTTGTCCTTAATCTCTGCCTGCCCAGGCCACGCTTGGGCCTGTTCCCCACACCTAGCAACTCCTGAATCTGTCCAGAGCCCCTCTTCCTGCTGCCTGCCAGCCTTGGGGCCTGGGAGTCATCTCTGATACCTTGCCTTGTTCCCGAAGCCACCTGTTCTTCGGGTCTTAAGGCTTCTCCCTTCCAGGCCTTTCTCCGCACCCCAGTGCCCACAGCTAACATCTAGAATTGAGACTTACCCTCCGCTGTGCTCCACCCTGGCTTGGAGGAGAAATCTGCCCCGGTTCTGGCCACAGCCTCCTCATCCATTTCCTCGCCCTCAGCTACTCCCCTTCCCCCCAGCCCCCAGCTGCCCCCTCCCCCCAACCATCCCCCATCTCCTGCCACTGCTTTTAACTTGTTTTAATTGAACCTGGGTCTCTGGCATGGCAGGTGAGAATGCTGCCACTTAGCCACTATCACACTGCCTTCCTGCCACTGCTTTTTAAAGTGCTGTCATAGGCAATCACTCACTTAGAAATTTTCAGATGTCTCTCGTGGCTCCCCAAATAGAAGGCTGGCTCAGTTTAGGCACATTCTAGGCCCTTTGATGCCCAATCCAGATTTCCCCTCCCAGCCTCCCCTCCATTTCCGTGCTCTGTGAGTTCTTGCTCACCTAACACAGTCTCACTGTTTCCCAAACACTAGTTCCCATGCTCTCCGCTCCAAGCTTTTATTCTGCCTGCTTTCTCCAGCTGGAACACTTTGCTTCTTGGGAGGAAGAAGCATTCCTTTTCATGATAGCTGAAGTGCTTTGGTGCTGCAGACCGCAGTGGTTCTGGCAAGCCTCTCCCCAAAGCAGAACCGAGGGAAAAGCGCTCAGAATTAACTTGGGCAGATGAGGGACCTGGTCAACCTGGGAAAGCAGCATTGAGCTAAGTAAGGCTCAGGATGCCTGTTAGTTCCTATTCTACTCTAACAACATGGAATAGAAAGAAGCAAGCCAGGCTTCCCAGGCAGCCCCAGGGAAGGTGTCCTGGGTTAGAAGCAAGGGCCGAAGCCTCTGGGCCAGGAGGGCTGCTTTTTTTTCTCACCTGCTTCCAGCAGGTGGAAGGCTAATGAGCAAATTCTGAGTCAGGCTGTGGGGTAAGAGATTAGTATCTCTGCTTGAGACCCAATTGGAAATCTGTTTCTTAGAGCTCCTTATGTGGGTTCTTACTTTTGCATTATTTACCTTAGTTCCTCTTGCGAACGTCCCTTTTCAACAACTGCAGCATCTCCATGCGAAAGGGAATGGGGGGGGGCTGCCAAGGCTGTGGCCACAGAGAGCTGGAGTGGTGGTGGTGACAGACGGAGGAGGCTGTATCCAAGCCCCACAGGCCCAAGCAGGGGCTCACCCCAACCCCCCAGCCCAGAGCTCGGCCTCCTCCTCTTCCTCTTCCTCCTCCATATATCATGGACAGTCATGCCTGCATCAGCGGGAAGGGTGCTTGTGGTGTGCCCAGTGCTGGAGGATAAGCAAAGGCTGAACACAGACTGCCCGTACAGAGCTCGCAGTCTGGTGGGGGTGGCTTGGGGTGGAGATTTGTAAACACTCAGGTAAGGGCCTGAGCCTGAGAGGTCCCGCTGAAGGGTCAGCAGACGTAAAGACTGGCAATGCGCATTGAGTGGGTTTGGTGCACTTGCTTCAAGGTGGGAGGTTTCAGCACCTGGAGCATTGGGCTGATACCTAAGAGGCTGTGTTAAGGAGCTTGAAATATTTCCTGCAGGCCTGGGGCTTTAAATATATATATTTATATCTAAATATCTCTCTCTATATATTTAGATCAGAAGAATGGTTCCCTCCTATCCCCCCACCTCTTCAAAAAAGGGGGATGTCATATTCAAGAAAACATCCACAGTGGTGCCTTAGGCTGCGGCAGGCTGTCCAGGCTGAGTGTTGTGCTGTAGTGCCCCCTGGAGGCCCAAGGGCAGCAGGCAGGCGTTTGGATCTCTTCCTGTCACATTCCCTCATGGGAATTAAAATGTAGGAAGAAAAAAACATTAAAGCATGCATTCAGCATGGCTATTCCCATAGCCCCATGAAGAAAACCAAAAAGGCCACGGCCATCCCTTGCTCCAGCTTGAAGCCTTCCTTGTTAACTCCTGCTTCAGGAACCACCCCCACTACAGGTGTTGCTCTAGGATGTGTCCTTGTCCCCCCAACTGGGCTGAGTTATTGTCTTGACTGTCAAGTTCCAACCTCCATCGTCTGGGCTGAAGCAGAGACTGGCTGTGTCCCTCATTACCCCCTGGTTGTCCACACTCCACTCCCCCAACCTCAAAGCCTATTAAAGACTGCCAGGCTAAGTCCCCAAGTGCGGCTGGGTCTGCCCACTCCGGGCTGTTTTGCAGAGCTCCCTTCATTCATCCCCCAGCTTTCAGAGAGAGGCCAGCCCTGTAGGCTTCCAACCTGAAACTGCAACAGCACCCAACACTACCGGGATGGCTGTCCCTAATGACCCACAGGCAGTGGCAGAAAATTTGAACTAAAAAAAAAAAAATGTATTTTTTATTGTTGGGCACGCTCAGATTCCTGGTTGAAGGCATGTTCCAGATCGCTGTGGGGACAACAGGAAAAGAAGCCACCTCTGAGGTGGAGCAGGTCGGGGAGGGGGTGGGGGGTGGAGGTGGGAGAGGGTGGTCCCTCCCCTCCTTGGGAGTCAGGTGGGAGAGGACCCATCAAAGGCCAAATCTCCATGAGGCTTAAGCTTCAGGGCCCTTCCCCACTTCCCCAACACAGACCCTTCCGAGGTCCTTCATGAGGTCCCCGCAGTGTGTTCAAGTGCTGATATATAATTGTGGATTCATAATGAGATATTCTTTTCCTTAAAGAGCTACCTGCCCCATGCCCCCAATTGTTTAAACTTCAGACCCACAAAATCTCGTCCTCCCCTGGGACCTGGACTTGGCGTAGGAACAGTTCAGATTGGAGATAATAAAGACTTATATTATGTCAGGACCCACAGAACAGGGACGTGTCTTGATAGGAAAGGGCAGTTACTCACTTGCCTGTAGCTCGTGCAGGTGGGGACTTTGTTTAATTTGTCTGTCTTCACAGTGCTGAGAGCAGTGCCTGACGCACCGTAAGCACTCAGTAAATTTTGGAAGAACGAAAGCTTGTCCGGGCAGTAGAGGGTAGGACATCATGATTGATTGGGTGCCTGGGGTCCCGCAGGGTGTCCTGAACTGATGGATGCAGCACCCCTCCCACCTCTCCCTGTTCTCTCCCATCACCCAGGCGCACTCCCGGGAGAGTGAGCATCAAGGCCTCTCTCCCTTAGCCTCCAGTGGCCACTTGGCCCGATGGAGCCGAGTCCTTGGAGTACACTGAATGTGGAAAGGGCCCTGGGGTGAAGTCTGCAGACCCGAGTGTGAGTGTCAGTTACACGGCCTTGGGCAAGTCATCACATCGTTCTCAGCATCAGTAATTTCATGGGTAAGGCTGTGTGCTGGGGGACCAGTGGCCAGGGTATCCCTACTCCCAGCCTGAGGGGCTGGGGGTCCAGGGGTGTGATGGTGTTTAACATTTGGAACTGGCTTTCCAAACAAACAAACTGAATTTGTAGCATTTGCCAGTTTTCATGACATGCGTGTTCTTACCACAGATGATTTCGACTCCCAGCGTGCTGTTACTGTGCGTGTTGGGAAGAGACATGCACAGCCAGTGCCCTCAAGCTGGCTACAGCACACTCCTGCGTGGGTTCCAGTGACTGAGGTCTCCCCTCACTTGAACAAGTGCTGGACGATGGGGCCCCATGTTCTGTGCCAAGCTGTATCTGGACAGTTTTGCTGGCAAGATCCTTTCACATGGGTGAAATATCTATGGGTGATCAAGTCGACCCAATGCCTTTTTTTTTTTTTAATTTCAAACATTTTTTACTTGCTTTTATGTTGTGGTATAACTTACTACCTACATAACGTGCACAAATTATTAAGTGTACGCTTTGATAAATTATTATGTACTGTTTTAGATTCCCAGTTGCTGACACAAATGCCGTACAATGGGTTGGCTTAACAACAGGAATTTATTGGCTCCCAGCTTCAGAGGCTAGAACGCTGGCTTCCTCTTAGGCTTGGTGTCTTCTGGCCGGCACACACCTATGTAAGATCCATGACCTCTCCAATACTCCAGCAACCTGCTTCACACCTTCCAATCCAAACATACCTTCAGACGTAACCCCTGTCCTGACTTTCAGCACCATAAACTAGTTTTTCCTGGTTATGAAGTTCATATAAATGGCATCATGCTGTCTGTAGTTTTTGGTATCTGGGTACTTTTACTCATGATTCTGTCTATGGGTTTTATCCCGGTTGTATTGAACTGCGTGCTCAATTTTATTTCCATGCAGTATCCCCGCTTTAATAGCTTCAACTTAATAAAAGTTTCTAATATCTCTTTTTGCTACTCATCTCTGAAGCTGTGGACTTCACTGGTTGGCCCTTCTAGCCATAGTTTTCAATCCCATAATACTCTTTTCTTCCCTCCTTGGCCCTAACCCATCCTCCACTGCTCCTTCATTTCCAAAAACATCCACCATACCCATCAGAATCTCTTCTCCATAATTAGCTAACTTGCTTACATTCTCGACATTTCTCTAAAGTTGCTCTCACTTCCAGCCCAACTGAAACCTGGATAAAACCCGAGGACACCTTACCCCGAAGGCCCTCTCTGGCAGTTACTCTCTATTCCCTTATACCCCAACTGCATGTTAGGATCTGGAATTGGATTTTACTGTACTCAAGAGTTAATAAGTTAGACTGTTACTGTTTTATGGGTGCTGGGAGAAGACACAATATTCCTGGATCAGAGACAAGGAACTTTGTTATTTATAGCACAGCAAGCAGCAACAACATCATGTTTGCCTCAGTTCCCCTTGTCCCTCAAATCCTGCAGGGGAAATATGGGGAGTCCCCATATCCCCATGGATGCGATGCATTAGTAGGTCTGGGTCGCATCTGAGGACACTGAGCATAGGGAACCCACCTCTTTTACAGAAGGCAGTAAGCAAACTTGTTCTTTGTCCTGGAAGGATATGTTGCCTCATTCCTTGACATTGCTTGCTGTAAACAAAACACTGAGAAATAGTCCAAAGAGTGGTCAGGACCTTGTACTCTTGGCACGCCCAGGAAAGTGTGCATACTCGGGAAAAATGAGGTCTGTGGCAGCTTGCCTCTCCTAACAATCCACTCCTCAGCCCTGTGCATTCTTGGCTGAACTCAAATATTCACATGAGGAATGGTTTGTAAATATATAATATATATCAATAAAAAAATAAATAATTAAAAAATTCACATGACGATGCCACTCCTTCTGCTGCTCTGGTTAGTCTGATCCACAAAAGCTAGGACCGAATCCTCTCAATTTGCCTCATATAGCACTTGATTAATAAGACTTTAAGCATCTGGATGAGGTCAGTAGATCCAGCCTCAGTCACTATACTTGGTCTCAAGATCAGTTGGGTGACCGGATGAGCATATACATTTGCAGCAGTCAGATTGAAACAAGGTTGTGCTGAATTGTGTGTTTGGGTATGTAGGATGACGGGACAGGTTGCATGTTCGGGAATCACCACTGATGGCGAAGGGCCCAACAGAATAGTTCAGGATTGGCCATGCCCACGTGTGATTTTCTGTTTTCATAGCATGTGGCCGGGGATCCAAGCCTGCAGTGGGTCAGATTGACAGCTGCAGCTGCTGCTTCACTCAGGTGAGCCAGATGATGGCTCTGCCAAGCTGCTGGACCAAGGCGACAAAGAGATCAATTACTCCCCCCTCCCTGTAGCTGCTGGGTCCGCGGTGTTCTATCTCCAGTGCCAGGGTTGTTGCTCTCCCTTCACTGCTGTGGAATCAGAGCCCCATTCCAGAAGCAATAGCGTCGCCATTTCTCCAATCTTTCCATACTCTTACCCAGATTCTTTGTCTAGAGGGGTTAGGTGGGAGTGGGATAAGGGCAGTTTTACAGAATTGACAGAGACTTGTTATTTCTCCCCCCTTGGCCTGTGTGGAGCATAGCCAGGGTACTGGGGGAGCAGGGGACTCAACCAAATGGGCATTATTTTTATCTTCTAGGGCTTTGTTAACCCACCAAGAGATGCCAAGTGGCTAAGCCGGAATTCAGTGTGAATCCCCCAGGCCCCTTTTCACCAGGCTGACACCTGGCGAATTTACTAACCAGGCTGATCTGGTAGTGTTAAGGGAAAAAAAGAAGGACCATGCCCAGAAGTGGTTGGAATCCCCAGTTTTCAGAATCGGTCTATTTAACTTCCTATCCCTTTTGTCCCAATCATTACCCAGGAAGTGGCTGAGAGTAGATGACCCCTTACTGGGGACAGCTGAATTCAGTGACCAAACTGCCTTACTGAGGTGTGTGGCCCTGAAGAAGGGAGGAAGGTGGGGTCAGAAATATATGTATATATATATTTTTCTTTGCATGGGCAGGCACCGAGAATCGAATCCAGGTCTCTGGCATGGCAGGCGAGAACTCTGCCGGCCAAGCCACCATGGCCCGCCCAACCAGAAATCTTTTTTAGTTTATTTTTGAGGAGACTTTTCCAGCCCTCCAGGTGCCTGCAGATGCTGGAGACCGTGGCACAGCTATCTGATATCTTTACAATTGGCTTATTATTGGGTGGCTTTTTGCAACAGAAAGACATATCACTCAGACTCTAGATGGTTGGGAAAGCTGAAAACTTGACATGAGTTAGATTCAAAGGCCACAATGGTGTGGCCAGAGTCTCCAGATCAGATTAGAACAGCAACGCTTTAACCTAAAAATGTGTTGACAGCAGTGAGGAAGGTCAGAAATCTGATTCAGTCAACATGCCAGGAATAGGTGGAGACAATGCCGGGACAACGGGGCCTCCTTTATTGCAAGACAGATGGCCCAATAGGGGGGCAGGGTCCCAAATCTGGTCTGTAGGGGGTGGCATCTGCATCAGAAACATAAAGTCCTTTCCGTTGTGTCCGGTTCATGATGGTGAACGTGTCGCCACATCCGAGCGGTGATAGGTCCAGGCAGTGAGGACGGTGCCGTGGGAGCGTGGGCTGGGTCAGAGGCTTGATTCCAGTTGGCCTCACTGGAGAATGGGTCCTTACCGTGGCATTGCCACCAGCGACCGTCTGATCGGTAAAGCAATTTGCCTCCACAGTAGGCAGCCCCAAAGAGCAACATCTTTAGTCTGCCTGTCTCAGGGGCCAGACAGCCAGGCCATTGGCAATAGCCCAAAAGTCAGTAGAAGTGTAGCAAGGTTCATCAAAGGGTGCATTGGCCAGGACTATTTAGCAGCGCTGTCCACTGAGCAGAAGGACTATTGGCTCTCAGTTCTGTACAGCTGGAAGCATCAGCAGTCGGCTTCACGGATCTACAAGTGAACCAGGCCAGGGAGCTGGGGGACCTCTGCGCTTCGGGTGGGGGGTGGGAAGGAGAGAGATAAAGATTGCCCCAAAGGGATTGCTGTCACTTTATCATATAAAACTAAGATAATGTTATGGTGTGTGTGTTTATAAAGCCTCTTTTATTGCATGTCATATAAAACTGATGATCATGTATTTAAAGCAGACAAGGACATTCACAAGGATGGAGAGATCAGACTTCTTTTTCAAGCTTCAACTGCACTCCCCACGGCTCCCAACCCCTGGTGGGGTGGGGTGGGGCGGGGAGGAGGAGGCAGCTTTAACACAAAAAAATGAGACCGGTGAACCAAACTTTTGGGGACTCCGAGCTGTGTTGGGCCTAGAAAGTGCCCTTCCTTTGATAGGCACCAAATCCCATTGACCCATCCCCACGTGGGGATGTTTGGGTGGGGGAGTCACCGGACCTCGCCGGGTCAGGAACAAGCCAGCACGTTCCTGTTTGAAAAAAAGGAGAGGGCTGTACTTGGTGACTGCGTCCAGCAGGTGGCGCCATTGTACTAGAAAATGGCCTCTCTCGGGGAAGCCGGCAGCCTCGAGGTCTCCGACGCTCTGGTTTCCCTTCTCTTGGCAGTCTATACTGTTCAGGAATCATCACTCTACATGCTGCAGTTCCTGAGTGGGCAAGACCCCTCTGACACTTAGGGGCATTCGAAGCGAAAGTATGTACAATACACATTCAGCCGCGGAAGCCGCAACAGTACGTTGAATTGACACTACAAGCCCCGCCTGCCCCATTTGGAACTTTGCTCAAATTTCATCAGTTGAAATTGGACATTTTTTTTTTTTTTAACCTTGCAGGAATGTGGATCAGGCACGACAGCAACAGCTGCCAGGAGGTCATGCTGCCTCCAGGGGACGTAAGGTGGGGTGAAGTGGGGGCACAGGGAAGCGCAAGGTGGTGGGGGAGGCAAGCCGCAGGCGGTAGCTGCAAGCTGGGAGGGTTTTGTTTTCCCTTGGCCCCGGGATTGGTACTCAAGGCCGCCTCTGGACCTGTGTCCACGGGCCCCTTTCCTTTTTGTCCCCACTCCATACTGTAGCCACCCCTGAATCCAGCACTCCCTCTCCTCGTTGGACTGGGTAAGATGATGACTTGAGTGTTTGGGCCCATTTATAAAGGGAGTTATAAATGTTTAAGGTCCTTCCCTCCTTGAAGTCCCCACGCACACACAGCTCTTTCATTAAAGCAGTTGAGGGTGGAGAAGAGAGGACCAGGGGGTGGGGGAGCATGGAAGGAGAAAGCAGTGCCAGTAAGCAAGGCTTTGCATTCACTTTTGTTTTGACTGGCCACCTGTGTGATTCAGCCAACTACCCCTGTAATGTCTTTGGTTCACCTAGAGCTCTTTATCAAACAGCACAGCTGCTACTATTTATTTCGACCTTCAGGACCCTTCCACAGCCGCCATATCCATATTGCGTTTTAGCTGGGCTGGGGGGTTTTGCTGTCCCATTGTCATAACATCTCTCCCAACACCTGGATGGACTGTGAGCAACAATCAAAGCACCATTCCGGTGGCTTGATTCAATCCTACTTTTCACCGTTTATCCTCATTAATAGTGACAGGCAGGACAGGTTATCCCCCTTCCATCCCCTCACCATTTGGTTGACAGCATCACTAATAGGTGCCACGGAGTCTTCATTTCATTGAATCTGACTCATGGGGCCCCCATCCTTCCACTTAGTATTTGATAAAGGGAGCATTTCTTACATGGGGGGAAAATAAATTATACTGGGGCAATTAGCTAACCCTTCGGAAAAAACAAAGTTAGGTTTCTATCTTATACCATTTACAAAACTAAATTTCAGATGAATGAATAACCTAAACCATATAAACATGCAAAACCATAGCATCAATAGAAAAACTATTGGAGAATATGCTTATGATTTTAAGGTAGAGGAGGCCTTCTGAACAAAAGCTAGCACTTTGGAAGAAAAACTGACAAATTTCTCTATCACAATGAGATGTAAGCAGAAATTGTGTGTGCAACTTCCAGAAAGTGTCATTAAAGGAGTCAGGCGGGGTGGGGGCCTCTTCTTCTTCCGCAGCCTTTTTCCTGCTTCTTAGAATGCATGCATGACAGCTAGAGCTGGAATAAACACCTTGGATCTTGAAGTGACCTTGGAAACAGAGACCTTGTAAGGTGGGTCAACAAGATAATGGAGGCTGAGATTCTGACAGAGTGAAGGGCCATTCCAGCCCTGGATCATCTATCATTGAAAAATAAACGCCTGTCGTGTTTAGTCTGCAGTTACTATGTGCGCTGCCACTAGTAATTAGATTCACAGCTGAATCTAATCCTAACTGATGCCACTGTCCTTCCCAGGTAACTTTTAGAGTCAACCAGCAAGCTTTTAAAAAATACAAGTAAACCTCTGGAAGTGGAGCCCAGACATAGGCATTTTTAAAAAGCTCCCTGGGTGATTATAAAGTGCAGTCAGGATGAAAATCTTGCATTTAAGCCAATCATGACAAATCTCTTGTCTCTCCAAGCCTTCCTTGTGGTAGGGGTGACTAAAGTTCTGGTCTATGATATCTAAGTGGAAATCTACTGAGGGTAGATTTTTTTATTAGAAAGAGTGATGTGTTTGGAACTGATGTTTCTTCCCTTCTCCAGCTCTGAATGTGGAAGTGATATCCAGAGCCACGGCAGCCATCTTGTGACTGTGAAGCACCAAGGAGGAGGAAGACATCAGACAATATACTTAGTGTTCTAGTTTGCTAACTGCTGGAATGCAACACACCAGAGACGGATTGGCTTTTAATAAAAGGGGATTCATTTTGTTAGTTCTTCAGAGAAGAGGCAGCTAACTTTCCACTGAGGTTCTTTCTTACATGGGAAGGCACAGGGTGGTCTCTGCTGGCCTTCTCTCCAGGCCTCTGGGTTCCAACAACTTTCCCTGGGGTGATTACTTTCTGCATCTCCAAAGGCCTGGGCTGAGTTGCGAGAGCTGAGATGAGGTATGCTGAGCTGCTTGGGCTGTGCTATGTTGTGCTCTCTCATTTAAGCACCAGCCAATTAAGTCAAACATCATTCATTGCAGCAGGCATACCTCCTAGCCGACTGCAGATGTAATTAGCAACAGATGAGGTTCATGTAGCATTGGCTCATGTCCGCAGCAACAGAACTAGGTGCCTTCACCTGGCCAAGTTGACAACTGAATCTAACTACCATACTTAGGCTGGCAGCACAGAAAGTTAGAAAGGCTGGATCCCTAGGGCATCACTGAACAGCTAAAACAATATTAGTAACCCATACCCCTATATATGAGGGGTGAAAAAAAGCAACTAAATAGCCCTTATTTGTTTTTTGCAATGCAACACATTCATAATTGACATTTATACATAGTTAGAGCTCCTTTGGTTAACCTTGGTAACACATTCATTAATGTGAATAAAGAAAAATGTACAGGCATGTATACAGCAATGCTCCTGAAAAAGTCCCAAACTAGAAACCACCTAAATATAAACTCATATTCTATAGAATATATGCAGCAGACTGAAAGAATGTCTGCTTATTCTCTAATACAAGATATGTTGAACAAGCCACTGTATCATTGTCTGAATAACTTTTTGTGAAAAGGAAAAATTATAATCTGGAAATAAAATATTAATTGATACTCAGAAGTTTGGAGGTAACATGCTAAATTACGAGTATCCTGTCTTGTTTTGTTTTTAGATGTGTCATTTGTAAACAGAATGTGACTGGAGTTCTAAAAATCAAACTGAAGTTTCTCCTTAGGCACACTTAGATGCTTGAACAGATTTCTGGCACGCACCCATTATGGGTGCTCAGGAATTCAAGCTTGACACACTATGTGAGACAACCATTAGGGAAAAGAAATAGATCATACAGGCAAAAATAACGAGGAATCTTGATTAAAACAGAGTAACTGGTCAGGCTCAGGGATCAGAGAAGGCAATACACACCTCCCTATGTGTGTTGTGTTCTTTTGGCCTCTAGTGCCTGACAGATTGTTCCTTTGTTCAGGGAGTTAAAGGAATGACAAACATGTAGAAGCAAAAACAGCACAGCACAGATTCCCTACTGTTCCGCAACTTTTCATTAAACTCAGGACCTTGTTTGAGAAGCGTGAAATCTCATATTCTCCTTTAATATCACTTGAAATTTCAACATAAATTAAATAAGGTGACTGAAATTGTCTATTGATTTAATAGACAAGGTGCTCATGTGTGTCCCGAGACCCTCTCGGTCGTTTCCACAAGAGGATGTGAAACGGGGAAGACGGATGAGATGAAAGAGAAGCGAGCAAGGATCTTCGCAAGGAGACAAGCAGGGCCGGAAGTCCGGGTACCGGGACGCGCCGACTTCCGGCGTCACTTCCCGCGCGACTTCTTGCGGAGAGAACATGGCGGCACTGGGCAGTGTCCGCTGGATGACCCGAGTAAGGAGAGGAAACATCCTGGGCAGGGGACGGGCGGGAGAGCAGCAGTTTCATCCGGGGGTTTCCTGAGGAGGGCGAGGTCCCTGCACTATTGCGGTCTGAGGGTCCCAGACCTAACCTCATAGGCTTACATGTGTTTGTTGCAGGCTCTGGTCGGCGTCCCGAACTGTGGGGTATGGAGGGGCCTGACTACCTCGGCCTCGGTGCGCGCCGCAAGCAAGGTAGGTGCGAGTCGGGCTCTGGACTCGCCCACGTCTCTCTCCCGTCCTCGCGGCCCCCTCTCCGGGCGTCCTCCCCATCTCTCCCCGCGCTCCTCTTCCCTGCCCCGAGGACCCCCGCTCCCGCCCCAGCTCTAGCTCTGTTGGTTCCGTCCTCAGGCGGAGGACGTGAGGGTGGAGGGCGCCTTTCCGGTGACAATGCTGCCAGGAGACGGCGTGGGGCCTGAGCTGATGCACGCTGTCAAGGAGGTATTCAAGGTGAGTGGTCTGGGGGGATCAGCCAGCAGAGAGTGGGCTGGTTTGGAAAGGACCTACTCGACCTTGACCCTGCGATTTTTGGGACCTGTCTCTGAAGGCGGCAGCTGTCCCTGTGGAGTTCCAGGAGCATCATCTGAGCGAAGTGCAGAATATGGCATCTGAGGAGAAGCTGGAGCAGGTGCTGAGTTCCATGAAGGAGAACAAGGTGGCATTAATCGGTATGTGCGGCCCCTTGCCATTTTGCCAGTTATATGAACAAATGTTCATTAAGTCCTCCTTCCCCAGTACGAATACATTAACTCCTTACAGCTTTTACCACACCTGTCCCTTGAGAGCCCGGGAATTGAGAATTCATGCCAGCTGTGAATGCAAGAAGGCTGCAAATGTTGGGAGTCTGTCATGAGTCTTCATTAAGTCCTGTTAATTTGAATGCTACTTAGCTGCCTCTTCTGTCTTCCCTTCTGCTATTACACATTCTTCTTCTCATGAGATTTCTGCTGTCATACATTAATCTTGTCACGAGAGGCAATTCTGCCTCTATAACTCATCTTCCACATCTCTTATCTTAGAAACACCAGTCTGATTTTGCCAGTCTCAACCTTAGCCTGGTAAAGTAAGTTCTTTACAAGCTGGCCCTGAACTCATCTGACTTGGTTTCCATGCCACTTATTCTGTGCTTTGACCTATACATATCTGCTAAGACCCTTTTTCCAAGTAAGGTTACATTTACTAGTTCTGAGAGAATGTGGAAGAAATTCCCTCTGGGAATAACAAGAAGTGTCACAGAGGAATTGGCATTTCAAACACTTCTTGTTATTCCCAAAGGGAATTTTTTTCTGTGTGTTTCTATGCATGCCCTTAATCTCTCTCCCATAGTATTTGCTATGTCTTCTGTATCTTCTGTCTTGCCTAGTGAGTTGTTTGCTTCTTGAAGGCAGGGTTGAGTGTTTTTTTTTTGGTTGATGTCCTTAGTGCCTGGCATGTGGTTGATGTTCAGTAAGTGTGGGTAGAAAAAAATGTCAAATCAATAGACAGAAACATCAAGAAAGGTCATAAATCTGACACTGTTTCTCAACACCCTATTAAACTAGTCTCTGATAAACACGAAAACTCTCGCATCTTCCGTTAAGGTCATTTTGAAATCTCAAAATTTATTAAATGTGGTGACTAATAATAAAGCAGTGGACAAAACTACATTCTTTTGTCCCTTGACCCCATAGGCAATTAAGGGTTATTGATTTGCGATTCGTTGATGGGGATCTGGGTTATATTATGCCCGACAGGATTGGACACTAGTTTGGGCTCCCTTGTGCTTGACTTGTGCCTGATACCCCCTCTTGCCAGTCTTACCCCCCTCTCCCAATTCTTTATGCAGGAAAGATCCATACCCCAATGGAGTACAAGGGGGAACTAGCTTCCTATGACATGCGGCTAAGGTAGGTGGTATGAGCAGTGGTCAGAGGGGGCACTGGGGCACTAGGTGCAGTGCTGATGACTGCCCCACCCACACACAGGCGTAAGTTGGACTTGTTTGCAAATGTGGTCCATGTGAAGTCACTTCCTGGGTACAAGACTCGACACAACAATCTAGACCTGGTGATCATTCGGGAGCAGACAGAAGGGGAATACAGCTCTCTGGAGCATGAGGTAAGATCTCAGAAATTGGGGAAAATGGAGATGAAGGTGGGAAGAGAGGCATAACTCCTTCCGCTCCTCCTTCCCAGTGTCACCTGGATGCTTCTCTCTTCTCACCCAGAGTGCGAAGGGCGTGATCGAGTGCTTGAAGATTGTCACTCGAACCAAGTCGCAGCGGATTGCAAAGTTTGCTTTTGACTATGCCACCAAGAAGGGGCGGGGCAAGGTCACGGCTGTGCACAAGGCCAACATCATGTGAGGAGATGGCTTTGTGCAGGGTGAGTTCCTGGGAAGGTGGCCTCCTGCACTTTTGCCTGAATCTTTTCTCTTTGGCTCATGGACAGGAAACTTGGGGATGGGTTGTTTCTACAGTGCTGTGAGGAAGTTGCTGAACTGTACCCCAAAATCAAGTTTGAAACAATGATCATAGACAACTGCTGTATGCAGGTGGGCCACTCCCCATGTCCCCACTCTCCTGGTGCTCTGGTGGCGTGGAGTAGGATTTACTTCCTTTCTCCATGTCCACATCTTGCCTCATAGCTGGTGCAGAATCCTTACCAGTTTGATGTGCTCGTGATGCCCAATCTCTATGGGAACATTATTGACAATCTGGCTGCGGGTCTGGTTGGAGGAGCTGGTGTGGTCCCTGGTGAGAGCTACAGTGCAGAGTATGCAGTCTTTGAGATGGTGAGTGAGTTACCACTTTCTCTTTCAGCCTCCCCTTCATGCCCTTTTTATGATCTTAGGTTCCCCCTAATTTCTCCCCTGCCATTCTTCCCCCTCCAAAATAACCCTGGGGTCTGCCGCATTATGCCTCTTACCAGTGACCCAGGCTTGCTCTCTTTCATCTCTGCCTCTCCCATAATGCTTTTCTCTGATCCCTCAGTGACTCTGGCCTTATGCTTTCTTCACAGGGCGCCCGGCACCCATTTGCTCAGGCAGTGGGCAGGAATATAGCCAACCCTACAGCCATGCTGCTGTCGGCTTCCAACATGCTGCGGCACCTCAAGTAGGCTCACGGGAGGCTGAGATGGAGGCTGTTTGTTGTGAGGGGGAACATAAGTGGGTTGGGAGTTAGGGGGGTATATTGGGGGAAGTCTCAGTTTCTTCCTGTCCACATTGACAGTCTCGAGTATCACTCCAACCTGATTGCAGATGCGGTGAAGAAGGTGATCAAAGTTGGCAAGGTGAGTTTAGAAGGGCTGTGGGGATGCAGGGCCTAGCTCTTACTTAGGGGAACCTGAATAGGGACCTTCTCTCCAAGTGCCCAGGTCCCAATCTGCTTTCTGATCTGTCCCTGCCCACTCAGGGCTGTTCTTCACCTCCCTTCTCTGAGCTGTTTCATCCTCTTCATCTGCTTTGCCTCTTTCAGTTCCCATCTGCCATTCCCTTTTCTGTCTTGTTCCTGCTTTATCAGCTCTGTCCCTTTTATGGGTCTTGTCTAACCCAGAACCTGCTACTCTTCTACCTAGGGGAGTGGAGGGAGTTCAGTTCTTCGTACTTAGAAGACCATCCTCATCTCCATTCCCCTTCTGTCTTCTTTCTTCCTCCCAGGTCTTAAGGTTCTCTTAAGGTTGCCTCATGTTGTCTCAGATCTGTATTGTCTCTTCACTTTATGTCCAGCCTCCCATCTTGCCTAGGCCACAGCCTTGCTCCAGTAGTAGCTCTGGCTCTAGAAAGAGTGGGAGTGGCCTGGCCAAGGGTGGGTTCTTGCTTTTCCAAACCTGGCCACCCCCCATTTCTGCTGCATCCTTTGTCCTGGCCTTTTGTCTCCTTTCCTTGGATTCCATTTCCTTGGTCACACTGCCCTGCCCCCTTCATGGGCTCTCTTCTCTTCTTCCCCACGGCTGTTGCCGATGGTGGCTGTAGGTGCGGACTCGAGACATGGGCGGCTACAGCACCACATCCGACTTCATCAAGTCTGTCATCGGCCACCTGCACCCCCACGGGGTCTAGAACCCTTTATTTCCTCCAACCTCACAAGGACCATATTACCTACACATCCCTTCAGTACAGTGGACCAGAACAGACCTTCCCTCTAGACAGCGGACCATAATCACCTTTCCGGGCAGAGCCTAGGTTGTCCTGGGGCTGGTTTCCTCCTTAAGGAACTGAGGGTGGTTGTGGACTTCTAGGGGGTGGGGCCTAGGCAGAGGGATGATGACAATTTTCCCCCACAGGTTCGAACCACTGACATGGGTGGTTATGCCACCTGCCACGACTTCACTGAGGCTGTCATTGCTGCCCTGCCCCACCCATAGGCCCCACCCTCACCTGTGTAAGGTGTTAAATAAAATGTTGACCAACTTTTGTGAATTTTGTTTTTATTGGGGTGTGGGGGATGGGTTGGGGCATAGCCACCCAGGGAATGTCCATTTTAATCTTCCTGGGATAGTTTTTGCAACTTTTTCTTTTTCTTGGAGCTGCTCTTAGTGCTGACAACCTCCGGTCCACTGCTGATAGGCTCCTCCTTGGAAAGTTTCTTCTTTTTCTTTGAACTCCTGCTGTTGGCTGCCTCTTCAGCATCACTAACTGGTTCCTCTTTGGGAAAAGACTTCTTCCTCTTGGGTAAACTTGTGGTGACAACTTGTGTTGTCTCTTCAAGATCACTAATTACCTCCTCCTTGGATTTTTTCTTTTTGGGCTTGGAGTAAGAGACAGATGGATCTTCCATTCCATTTTCCTGAGGTGCCTCCTGGAGCTTTTGCTTTTTCTTCTTTTTGGGCCTCTCACTTGTCTCCTAAAGGGGGAGAAAGGTGTGAGGGCACTTCTATTTGTGTATTATATGGATATGCATGCACACACATACACTATACTCTGAGCAAAGTAAGCATCTGGGGCAGAAAAGTTCCTGGGAGAAAAATGATTCTCCAGTTGGAGGAACCTCCACCAGCCCCACTGTGGAACTACTGCCTACAAACATGTGCCCTGAGAACAAGCAGAGCAGGACTTACACCTATTCAGTAGGTACTGTCCTTAGTTGCTTCCCAGGAATCCTCAACCAGGGGGTAGTGCAAATCCATCTTAAAAAACTCAAAAACCCAGACCACCTGCAGCTGGCTTCCTACTGACCTCACACTCTTCCAGAGTACTACTGCTGTTTTCTGAAGACATGAGAGCAATTGCAGCCAGTCGCTTCTTTTCCTTCTTCAAACGTTTCTTCTCCTGTTTCTCCAGCTTCCTGGCAATCTCAGCTGCAGCTTCCTCTGCCTGATCAAAGAAAAATGCTGAAAAGCTTCTGAAAACCTCTGGCTCACCAGGCCTCCCTCCTAGCCTTATTGGATCAGGCTCATTAAATCAGTTTTTTGCCTCCACTTTGCAAACTCAGGCTAAGACAGTTCATCATCTCCAACAGCCAGCTTATAGTCAGTTCTCCCCTCTTAGCAAGTACCAAACTAACCTGAACCATTGCCTCTTTCATGACTTCCAGGTTCTTGCGTGGAATCTCTCCTGTCTCATAGAAAGACAGCCGCTCCTCAACCTGCTCTCGAAGCTTTTCCCCAAATACACTTGTGGGTACCTCTGAAAACATATGTGAGCAAACAAAGCCTATCAGCCTGTGAAGGGATGAACTAAGCCTTACCCTTTAATCTCTCTACCCTCAGCTTCACTCAGACCCAAAAGTATCAACACTCACTCAACAAGTGAACTGCTGTTGACGAAAAATACTGCCATCATTGTAGAAGCTGCTGCGGTAGTCAGCCCCGTTCCCTCCCAGTGTGCCTCCCTCACCCCCATACCAGAGAAGCAATCAATTCGTGAGGCAATACTGCATTTGTTTGCCAGGTATCGGGAGATGCGGCCTTTGTTCTTGGCAGCTGCTCGGCCAATGAAAGTGGAGTGGAAAATTAGTCCATATTTGGGGGTATTTCCCCTTGTCTTCAGGGCTCTGAGAGAATAACAATGATTTTAAGATCAGAAATTTCAACCCCACCTCCCCCTCTTTCCCCAGTCTCCTGAGTGATTCTCAGGCTAAGACTGGTTCTCCACCCCATACCTCATGCCAACCCACAGCTCCCAGAGACAAGGTATCAATGTCGCTGACCTGGAAGTTTGGTCCCTTTGCTGGGCCCTGGGAATCACTCAGACACCAGGACTAGCCATCACCCCCATAGCAGAGGCCTGCACAGGTCAGGGGAGCCCCGGTCAGCCATCACTGTGATCCCAAAACAAGCAGTGGGCACCAGAAGTGGCACCTGAGTTTGGGCAGGTACCCTCACTGGTACCTGAACAGGGCCTTTTCAGCCCCAAGGATCTGTACTGTGGATGCTGGGTACTTGGCCAGGTTGGTGAGGCTGCCAGCATGAGCAATAAGACGTGCACCTACCTGAAGAAAAATTTGAGGAAAAGGTCAGAGAAGTGGAAACTGCCTGTCTATGAATTGTATAAACCCCTGCTCACATTCCCATGGGGAAGATATGGTGGGTCAGAAAATGTAGCAGTGCAGACAAGCATGGTAACATCCCAATTCTCCCCGTTTGGTATTCACCCTGACGCACCGCTTCCCCAATGAGGGCCGACAGGCTAGGGGCCACTTGGCTCATCTTGGATCGCAGGTAAGCATGTAGGCTCTGGCGGTATTCTGACAAAGACACCACACGGCTGGAGAAGCTCTCGATGTTTATCAAATCGATAGCAGATATGTCCATGCCTAGGAAATATTATGTGTGAATATGAGAGCCAGATATTCAAGACCCAATTACTTTACACCTGGCTGCTGGGTTCTGCTGTACTGACCCATGGAGGACCGTGAGGCATCCAATATAGCCTTGGCCTTTGCGCCATCCATCGTCAGCTCCTCTAATTTCTCCAATTTGTCTTCATTCAGTTCTCTTCGGTTTCCAATGAATTGGGCAAGGCGGCAGTATGTGGCATTGTCATTGACAACCTTTACCAGCTCCGGAAAGTGGTATCCATACCATTCCCTGCAAAGAGCGATAGCTATCTCCTGGGTCCAGCTGCCATGTCTCATAAACAGTAAAACCAGACCCTCAGCTATTTCCACATTGACTGTTTGTCTGTAGGAAATGGGTCCAGCCAGGGTCCAAGCCCCTTCTCAACTCCATGTCCCCCCATTCACAATACAGACCAAGCACAAGGCCTGGGCTGTGGTGTAGATGGGGTGGGTTTACTCTGCCTCCTCTTTCTATACAGTCAGTGCAAGAACACAGCCTGTGGTAAGCACCAGGAGGTCCAGCCCCACCCCACCTGTTCTACCCACAGGAGCTGCTAATCCTCATCACAGGATTCAAAATTAGTGAAATCACAGGCTAAAGACCCCAATCTCAGGGGTCATCCCTACTCCTTACCTGACGCGCATAGAGAAGGTGTTGATGTCTTTATCCAGCTGGTCCAAGAGGCTAATGGACTGGATGATCATGTTGTCCACTCGGTTCACATTAAACTTAACTTTGGCACGAGAATAGCTGTGTCCCAGCCCCAGTTGTGCTTTACAAGCAGATAGATCGGTCAGACCCTTCACCAGATTATGGAAGTGCAGGCGAACTCCTGGAGAAGGGAAGGACTGTGAGCAAGGAAGGCATCTGAGCTAGCTCCTGCACCCATGGGAATCAACCATGGGGCTTCCTAGAAGCAACCATAAACATCCCCACCCTCAAAGAGGTCAAAGAATGTGTGAGTATAAAAGAGATGGGTCTCACCTCGCAAGATCTCGGCTATCACACCTCCAGTCTGGCAGTTGTACCCTAACTCCTCTTGTATAGCAGCACCAATCTTGGGGTCCCCAACCCCCAAAAGTACTTTCTTCTTTTTAGATGGCAGGTGGGTCTCCAAGAGCAGGCGAAGATCCTCATGAACAACGCCTTGGGGGCAAAGAACATAGCTCCCACTAACGTGATGAAGGATGCTTCAGGTATAAGGACCCTGACCCTCATAAATACTGATTTAATGCTAGAGACACCCTCTGTTCCTCCTTCCGGCATTGCTCAGAGACATGGAGACTTCAGTGTCTAAACTCAGGGGATTGACAGACTCACAAGTCATCACTGCAAAGCCTGGCTTAATGGTGGGAGGAACAGGACCTACGTCCAACAGCACAAGTATGAAATATATAACTAAGCTTAAAACATAACCTCAAACATGATACAAGTATCAAAAACTTAGCTTAAAACATAGCCTCAAACATGACAAAAGTATCCAGAACCTCATTGATCTCCTGGGACCAGAACTGTCTCTTCCAGTCAAATAAAGGATCTAAAAGGAAACCAGACCACTTGACTGGGTTTAGTCAAAACTGGAGCATAAGTGGTTTTAAACCTGCCCTTCCCACAAGATTTCGGTTAAGAATTACCATTCCAGTGCCCACAACGAAAAATTACATTCTGCATTGCAAGTTTTAAATATGAAAGCATTTCGTCCATCAAGTACCTCAAAGTTTGAGTTCTATGGAGACAGCTATTTTTAAATTATATTCCGTACATCCCAGTTCTAGAACAAAGTAACCGACGAAACGCAAGTACTATTGCTAAGCACCCTGCAAGGATAAATGGTGGCAGGAACCACATTTCCATTATTTCCCCTAAAATACTTTGGGGTGACCAGCTCACCTTCAGACACAGCATTGGCATTTTCTAAGGCAGCTTGGGAAGAGGAGAAGGGAGAAAAGGCCACAAGACGAACGATGTTGTGGAACTTGCCCAGGTTGAGCACGCACTCCTCTACCTGGGGGTACGAACAAACAGATGAACGGTTTCCTTCTCTCGTTCAAGCTTCTAAATTGCAGTAAAGCAGAAGTTTTCAGCCCTGGATGCACTTAAGAACTGGAAAGCTTTTAAAATATAACGATGCATCAGCCCCACTGCCTGCGTTTCTGCCTCAATCGGTACCAAGAGAGAGTAAAGTTTATTTGTTAAAGCTCCTAAAATGACTGCGGTCATAAATCAAGGTGAGGACCCCCGACTCTCGAGCTTTCCAGGCCCAGGATCTACCCCTAACACGCGCGGCGGCCACGTGGGAGCGCGCGGTGCATGCTGGGACCCGCGCTGGGCGCTCATCGCCGCGGGTTATCCACTTGTGCCGTGCGGACCCACTGATTCCACCCACCTGAGGCAGCAACAGACTGATCTCCTCCACCTCCTTCAGCGCCAACAGCGCGTAGCCGACCGCGTGCTCGAACAGCACGTGCAGCAGCACCTGGAACAGGAGCCGGGGCGCGAGCATCAGCGCAGGCCACGCGCCCGCTCGGCCCCTGCTCCCCGGGCAGGCCCCAGCCCAGTCCCGTAATCGAGTCCGAGCCCAGGCCACGGCCTTCGCCTAGCCCGCAACCCGCAACCACTCCTCACCATGGCGCCCGCTCCTTGCCCGGCTCGCAATGCGGCGAGCGGGCTCTGGCGCGCGGAAACAGCTTCGGAAGTCACGCCTTCGGCTCGTTGGCCAATCAGAGAGAGGGGACGGTACCATTTTCGAGCCTTCGGAAGGGTCCGGGTCCGCAGAGGTGGTATCTTCCGGAGTGGGGTGGTGCGGAGCGCTAAAGTGCCGGCCTTTTCCGGCCCCCTACTGTGGCGCTGGCGGCAGGGTTGCTGGGGACGCGCCGACCTGGTCGGCTCCAAAGCCCTCCAAAGCGCTTTGCAAAAGGGTTTCTGTGGATAATAGCCCTAGTTTTCGAGTTTTCATCATTTATGTTAGGTGCAGCAGAGCTTGGTGAAGTCCGTGTGGGAGGCACTGCGTGGGGAGCGGCGATCAGCCCAGGCAGGAGATTTGCCCTCATCGCGGTGACTTAGGGCTCCGGACCCCTCACTCCACCTCGAGTCCCCCGAACCCCTGGTACCGGCCTTCCGCGCGGGGGCGAACCCTTCAGGAGCCCCGTGGGCCGCCGCGCCCTTTTCCTCCTTCTCTGGATTGGAGGTCTGAGACACACGGGAGCAGACCCTGCAGGAAACTTATATTCCTCGTGGCTTTCGTGTTTTTTGGGTTTTTTTTTTCTTTTCATTTTTAAAATGGAATTGATGATTAATCAAGTAGTAAAGAAAAGTGCCACCACGTGTTCCCAGGCCGGTTTCCTACTCCCTAGACTCTGCTCTTTGCGGGCCACGTGTTGCTCGCTCACATGGACGCTCCTAACTGCGTTACACTCTTAACACTCACGCAGACCTAAGTGAGTTGGAGCTGCTGCCCTGTCCTCCAGGGCGGCTTTTGGACACATGGAAGACCACTTTGAAGTTACTTTGGCTTTAATAATTAATATTAGAGTTTTGAATCCCAAACCTGATTATCCTGAAGTAGTAGGTTTCCTGGTAAATTTAGAATGGTCATTTTAAAGGGATTTTTATTTATTTATTTAATTTTTTTGCATGGACAGGCACCGGGAATCGAATCCGAATCTCTGGCATGGCAGGCAAGAACTCTGCCTGCTGAGCCACTGTGGTCTGCCCGAGGGATTTTTATAACTTGGATTCCAATAACTATAAACTGCATTTATAAATGTAATGTTTTGTTTTCTTAAGCAATTCAGTTACTTGTTAAACAACCCAAGAATTACCTCACTTATAAATCTAATACATTACACTGAAAAAATGTTTGGTTTATCTTATCTCTTAAAAATCTCAATATTGCTTACAAGCACGGTTAAATTCTGTGTGCATAGCAATTTATGATGGCAAGTCTGAATCAGTTATTCCATTTCTCATTTTAAAAGGGGAACCGTGAAATTATCTATTACATACTTCAGTACATTAAATTCTAAACGTAAATATGCAAAATACCAATAATGATTCTAAAACATAATGAAAAATATTAAGGCCATCATTTGGATTTACTTCCTTATTTCCATAGTTAATTCTAAATCTTCCTGGTGTTACTGTTTTTCCTGTAAGGCAGGGATTTTCAAATCAGAAGCAGAATCCATTCATGGACATAGAATTAATTTAGTTAGCAACAGCCATTTAAACAACAACAGAATCAGGATTAAAGAGATTAGAAAATAGGGTATGCCATGTAGGATAAAAGATAGTAGTTTGTCAAACTTCTGAGTGTGTGTGTGGGTATACATACATATCTACATACAGACACATACATTTCTGTGTATTAAGTCATGATATGAACAATCTGAGTCATCCACTGAGGTGAAAGTTAACTAGTTATACTCAAGTTTTCTGGTTACAAACTACCTGTTGCTGAAGTAGTTTGCTGATTTAAAGAGATAAATATAGAAAAATGTACTTCAACTAGTATGATACAAATGCTTACAGGTAAATGGGAATGTGGGTAAATGCCAAAATAAAATATTCCTTTGACTTCCTTTTTCTCTCCCTGGCACCTGGCCCTCCCCTGATGTTAGAAAGTAACTGTCCCTTCTCTTGGGCTGTTTGCTCCTTGTCTAGGTTGGGTCCTTACAAGGAAAGTGGATTTTTACAAAGTTTTTGGTCTCCCCTTCTGCATGCTACCTTCCTCGTCACTGCCAGAGTTGATCTTTCTAGGCAGAATATCCAATTAGGTGCTATTTGTGGCTGCACATCTTGGCTTGAAGTAACGGAGAGATTAAAGGCCTTGGTTTCACAGCATCACCTATAGTCACCAGTCTCCAAAGAAGGTTACCAGCCATCCATACCTCCTGGTATCATGTCGTTAGTTTTGTACCCCACTCCACACACACACACACACACACACACACACACACACACACACACACACACACACACACACACACATTTACCTGGCTGCTGTGTGACACTTTAACAGAATGCAGCAGAAGGGATTCTGGGCCTGTTCCAGGCCTCAGCCATTTGCATTCTTGGAAGCCTTTAGTTGCTTTATAAGAACTTTGGTTACTCTGCTGGAGAAACCATGTGGAAACAGACGGAGGTCCACCTTTCCCAGTGTATTCCAACTCTCCACCATCCAGGCCAAGGCCCTGGACTTGTGGGTTTTGATATTCCAGCCCCAACTGTCATCTGACTTGAGCAACATGAGAGACCCCAAACGAGAACAGCAGAACTGTCTAGTTGAGCTCCCAGAACCTACAGAATTCTGAGATATAATATATTGTGGTTTTATGCCAATAGTTTAGAGATGGCTTGTTAAGCAACAGTAAGTACAAAACTGAGTCAGTAGGTTTGGCTTCAAAGCCTGGTGACGTTAATTTAGTTACTTATTTTCCCTGAACTTTCACTTCTTCTGAAGAATGAAAATGGAGAGTTTATTCACCCCTTCAGCAAATATTTACTGAACTTCTCCTATAGGCATGGTGCCTCAGGTAGGAGGAGCTCAAAAAATGTTAGGGGTCTTCTTTTGCCTCATTCTTTTGCCCCTTTTATTGATAAATGCATACACATTTCGTGTTACCTGTTGTCAGCTGAGTCCCAATTCTCATCTGTCTCCATTTTTGATACCCCCTCCTGCTCTGATTCATTCCCATCACTTCAGCCTTGCCTTCTGCATATGGACACTTCCTCTCTAGACAACTCTAGTTTTATGTATTAAAACAGTTATATATTCCTTTTTCAATTTCTTGTGGCAACAGACAGTTTACTGTTACCCTGATTAAATGTTGTCAGAACCTGGAAAACATGTTCGATGTGTAAATGACAATTGTTGGTTACCAGCAACATCTGGTATGAAGTCTTGTTAAGGTAAGAGTTGTTTAGAAATCCTCTCTCTTCCCCTGCTCCTCTCAGAATAGCAAGAGGGCTTATGAGACCAACTCTCCAATTGCAAAGGAATGTGGGGGAGGCCTCAGTTATTCATGCTCAGTTTCTAGTGCCATGTCCTAGGAGCCCATTTACCCTTGCTCAGGGATGGCTGCTTTGGACTGGTTCCCGGACGTGTGCACTATGTTTTCTGAGATAGGCCAATGCCAGCTGGATGCTCAGACTCTCCAAGCTCCAGGTGCCCTCTCTGCAGGCCTCCACTGCTTCCATGCTGTATGAGCACTCAGGTATCTCCAGTGAGGCCTGTGAGGTCTCTAGGATCACTTGCCTGCACCTGTAGGCTACAGCACCAGGCTCACAACCAGAGGGACTTTCATTTCAACACTTCCCTTACTAATACTGTACTAGCTTTCCTCTGCCTTACTGACAGTTGTATCACATGAAGTGTGTGATTTTTTTTCTAGAGCACAGGTCAACGAACTATCGACTAGGGGTCAAATCCAACCTGTGGCCTGTTTTTTTCATTGAGCTTTACATTTTTAAAAGATTATTAAAAAAAAAAAGAATAAGTGATAGATACTATATTTGGTCCATAAAACCTAAAGTATTTACCATCTGATGCTTCATGGAAAACGTTTGCTGACCTCTGTTGTAGAAGCATGCAGCTTTATCTCTGCCACAATCAAGGGAGCAAGCAGAAATGAACAGACATGAAATGTGTGGACATGAAAACTCCCATTGTTGAAATTAAAGAAATGCAAATGGCTCATTAATAAATTAGGTACAACTGAAGAGACCATTAGCAGACTGAAAGATGTTGTGGAGCCATTTTTCCTGAGATAAGGAGGTGCTATGGAATGAGAGGCTATAATTTCTGCCCTGATTGGAGCTCAGAAGTCAGGAAGGAAAAAAGGAGGAAGCACTCTATTTGAAGTGATAATGGATTCAGTGTTCCCAGAACTGATAAAAAGCATGGATCCAAGGGTCCAGGAATGTACTAAAAAAAAAAGAAAAAGTAAGAAAAGAAACCTATATTTGAACTTATCGAGATGAAACAGCAAAACACCAAAGACAAAGAGAAGATCTCAAAACAGACCTCATCAAGACTCTGTTGGCCCATAGCAGATTATCTTTACTTTAGTTGAGAAGTTTTCCCTCTTGCCTTCTTCACCCAAATATCCAACAGCATCTGGGAATTGGACTCTGTGACCAAATTCCACACAGGCACAACTTAAACAAGGCAAAATTCTGCTTACCAAGAAAAAATGTTTATTGCAATTTTATGGTTATACAGTGTATTGGGTTAAGGAAGTTCATTGCTAGTTCTCATTGGCTTTTACTTTGCTTTGTTCTTGTTTTAAATCAGAAACCATGCTGAATTTTTTCAATGGTTTTTTTCTGCAGCTATTAAGATATGCTTTCTTCTTTTAATCTATTAGTATGCTGATTTATATTAATTGATTTAAAATATTAAACAACTTTGCATCCCTGGTAAAAAAAATGCCATAATGCATTTTAAAATAAATGCTAGAAGGTGGAGGCCATGGTGGGTCAGCAGGCAGAGTTCTTGCCTGCCATGTCGGAGACCCGGGTTCGATTCCTGGTGCCTGCCCATGCCCCCCCCCCCCCACAAAAAAAAGCTAGAGAGGAAAAACAAAACGAAATAAATGTTAGATATGTTTAGGTAGTATTGTACATAAATGTACAATAAAAAAGCAATAGTTTTCAAAGCTCTCCTCACCAAGAAGTTACAGGATAGATCCCAGAGTTTGTCATGGGCTACCACACAATCCTCTCAGATTTTTCCTTCTAGCTGTTCCAGAATATAGGAGGCTAGAAGGAATAAATATTTTTTTTATCACCACAATCAACTTTTATTTATTCTTTTTTGTGAAAGGTAACATATATACAGAAAGGCAATACAGTTCAAAGCACAGAACCACAATTAGTTGTAGGACATATTTCGGAGTTTGACATGGGTTATGATTCCACAATCTTAGGTTTTTACTTCTAGCTGCTTCTAGGTTTTTACTTCTAAGTGGGAATATTGGAGACTAAATGAGATATCAATTTAATGATTCAGCATTCATATTCATTTGCTGAATCCTATCTTCTCCACCATGATCTTTGATCTTTCCATCCCTCTCTTTAGGGGAGTTTGGGCTTTGGCCATTCTAACTTTTTCATGTTGGAAGGATCTGTCACTAATATGGGGTAGGGAGATGGAACTATCTGATGTTCTGGAGAGGCTATGCTCTCTGGGTTTCAGGACTTATCTGGTCCAGGGTCTCATCTGGAGGTTGTAGGGTCCTGGAAAGTTACACTAGTGCATCGAACCCTTGTGGAATCTTATCTATTGCCCATGGTGTTCTTTAGCATTGGCTGGAATGGTCCTGGTTGGGGTTTGTCTTTCTTATTTCTTAAAAAAATAATTGAGAATAATTTATATAAGACTGGAATTACTTGTTATTTAATGCTTTTTTTTTAGAACTTACTAGTAAAGTTATTTTGACTCATAGTTTTTTTTTTGTGGGAATATTTTAAATGATTGATTCAAATGACTTAATTCGTCATAAAATTATTCAGATTTTCTATTCCTTTTTGGACCACCTTTGGTTAGTGATACTTTTCTGGGAACTTTTTCATTTAATCTATGCTTTCAACTTTTTTTTGGTGTAAACTTTAATTAGAAATTAAAAAAATCTTTTCTGCAGAACCTGTGTTTATGATCTTCCTTTTTATCACAAATGTTTATTTTTTACTTCTTACTTTTTTCCACCAACCTTGTCAGAAAAATTTCAATCTTATTTGTCTTTTCATTCAGATTATATATTTTCTTTTTAATTAATTTCTGCTTTTCATTTATTATGTCTTTCCTTCAACTTTTTTGTTTTGTTTTGCTGTTCTCTGTTTAACTTTAAAAAATATATATTTTTATTGAGATATCTTCACACACGTACACTCCATCCAAAGTATGCAATCAATGGCCCACAGTATCATCACATAGTTGTGTATTCATCACCATGATCATTTTTAGAGCATTTGCATCACTCCAGAAAAAGAAAAAGAAAAAGAAAAAACAGACATCCCATACCTCTCTTGTTGACCTCTAGTATTGCAATCTACCCAATTTTATTATTTATTTATTTATTTACTTATTGTTCTTATTTTTTTATTCATCTGTCCACACCCTGGTAAAGGGAGCATTAGCTACAAGGTTTAATCACGTGGCCACATTGTAAAAGCTATATTATAGTTTCATCTTCAAGAATCAAAGCTATTGGAATACAATTCAATAGTTTCAGGTACTTCCCTGAAGTCACTCCAATATATCACAAACATAATAGTGATATCTATATAATGCATAAGAAGAACCTCCAGGATAACCTCTTGACTCTGTTTGAAATCTCTTAGCCACTGAAACTTTATTTTGTCTCATTTCTCTCTTCCCCATTTTGGTCAAGGAGGCTTTCTCAATCCTATGATGCCAGATCCTAGCTGATCCTGGGAGTCCTGTCCCATGTTGCCAGGGAGACTTACACCCTGGGAGTAATGCCCCATATAGTGGGGAGGGTAGTAAGTTCACCTGCAGAGTTGACTTAAGAGAGGTTACATCTGAGCAATGAAAGAGGTTCTCTGGGGTGAGTCACAGGCATAATTATAAGTAAGCTTAGCTTCTCCTTT
Organism: Tamandua tetradactyla; assembly: GCF_023851605.1. Lineage (NCBI taxonomy): Eukaryota > Metazoa > Chordata > Mammalia > Pilosa > Myrmecophagidae > Tamandua > Tamandua tetradactyla. The sequence continues at coordinate 24,394,564 of NC_135327.1, read as the reverse complement.
GCAAGAATAAGCTTCATGGAATGAACCCCAAGATCAAGGGCTCAGCCTATTGAATTGGTTGTCCCCACTGCTTGTGAGACTATCAGGAATTCCCCAGAGAAGTTTAATATTTTCTTCTATCTCCCCAGCCCCCAAAGGGACTTTGGAAATACTTTTTTATTCTCTTCCCAAATTACTCTGGGATATATCAGGGCATCACGCGAAACTGTACAAACCAGCACAATCTCACGCCGTATTCCAGATTCCATGTAATTGTGGTGTTTGAATAAACTGACCATACAAGTTAAATTAGATAATACGTTACCCAAAATACAAGTTTTGAACCAAATAGATATTTCTCCCTTTGGTCTCACATAGAAATTGGAGTTTAAAAATATATAGATCATATCACCCTTTATACTGTATTCTGGTTTACCTTACTCCTATCCAGATCAGCTTCATTCATATCTCTGATCAAAGTCTGACACTTTTCCAACTTTCTAAACAGTTGCTATATGGGGTAATGCTGACTTTCGTAACTTCAGGGCTCTGAGTCTCAGGTGTCACACAAATGCCCGAAGTTCCAGGGCACGACCAGGTTATACACAAGTAGTCAGCATCTCAGAAGTTAGAAAAAAACAGTTACAATTCCGGAATAGCTATGACTGCTGTAAGAGCTTACAATAGACCCCAAGCTGATATCCTACACTCTCAACTTCAATTCTCCAACTTTACTTGTTATAGTGAGTTCTTAGGAGTGAGGCATGAAAATACTTGTCTTTTTGTTTTTGACATTTCATTTAACATTATTGTCCTCAAGGTACATTCACCTAGTTGCATGCCTCACATGTTTAACTTCTTACTGTAGATGTTTAGTTCATTAATTTAAACTCATTAATGAAGCTAGCTTAAATAAAACTTCTTTTCTTATATATGCATTTCTCTCTAAGTATCACTTTAGCTGTATTTTAAACATTTTGGTGTGCAATATTTTCATTACAATTCAATTCCAAATTTATTCTAGTGTCCACTACGATGGTTTCTTTGACCCACCAGTTGATTAGATGTATGTAAAAATTGATGTCTTCCTTACTTCCCATTGCTGCTTTGCAAACATTATTTCCTCTCCTCTTCCTCTTTAAAAAACGTTGCTACCCAGTATTTCCTGTTAGCACTTTATTTTGCACCGGAAAGGACATTACTTATCTTTTGGATAAAGCAAGATGCTGTTGATCTAAACAATTTTGGGGGGAGCCAAGAGTTGGTGAGCTTCCCAAGCTCAGATATAGGATCCCTATGGTATCATTCCACCTTCTGTCAGCTTCAGCCCAGTTCTGTAAGCACTGGCATGACCCCCAAATGCCCCCAAAAGCCCAGGGGATTCATTTCACTCTGCAGACAGTTTGCCGACATGAAGCTTGCAACGGTCATGGGTGGTGGGAGGAGTAAGCAGAGAAATGAGCCCAAAGCTACGTCTCTTAATCATCTCGATCCAAACCAACCAATTCAAATCAGCTGGCCTTTCTTGGGTCCCTGAAAACATAAGTGCTTGAGCTAGAGTGCAGCTTGTAAACTATGGTCCAACCAGCCTCCTCCTTTTCCAGTTGTGAAAACAGCTCTACTCAGGGTTCAAATGGCCACAGAAGCAGTCAGGCAATCAATCAATCATTCACTCAACCAGTGATTCTATTCATTAAAAAAAACAGTTTCTGTGTGCCTACTGCACACCAGGTATCTTTCTAGGTGCTGGGGATACAGCAATAAACAAAACCAAGTCCCTGCCATCATGGAATTTACTTTCAAGAAGGGGAGATGGACCATCAAGCAAATGTGAATTGTGATAACTATTGGTGTATTAAGGAGTGCTGCATTGTTTTATAAATGGTCTCAGCAAAGAGGTGGCATTTGGGCAGAGACCAAAGGATTGGAGGGAGTGAATAATGGGAGTAATACAAACAATAAGCCATGATCTCTGACTTCACCTTTTCAGGAGACTGAACGTAATCAAGTGCTAAATGCAGTGGTATAGGAGGCTAATCAGAAGATGCTTAATTTGGCTTGGTGTGTCTGAGGAAGGCTTCATAGCTGGAAGGAATTTTAGGTATTCATAGAAGAATGTGGAGGTCATTCAGAGATGAAGAATGGAAAGAGAATGTAAGTAAAAGCCAGAAATGAGAAGAAATTGCTAGAGGTGTAGAACTCAACCTGGACAGTAGTTGGAGAAAGGACTGAAGGATCCAGGACATAAGAAGCCTTGAATGTAAGCTGAGTGGTTTGGATCTGATGAAACTCTTGACTCTCCATCAAGCAGTGTCTGGAGATTAATTTGGAGATGATGTGCAGGACACGGTCCCTGCAGGAGTCCAGCAGGGAAAGTGTCCTGTATGGGCTGCAGGTCTGCATGGGAGCTGTGGGCTTCCCAGGTGTGCTCCAGGCTCCATGGCCACAAGGCACATGGGACCTTTGCCTGGGTAGATAAGACTGTTCACCCACTGGAAAGGTATCATGTACTATATCATCTAACCCCTTCACTTAGCCCAGACTTTGGTTAACTGTGTTATTTTTGCATAAATTAACCCAGAGTTTTTACTCTGGGCAACACCAATGGACTCCTATGGAAATGGAATGTGCTATTCAAATTCTGGTGAATGGGGAGAGCTTCAAAAAAGGAAATTGCATAAAATAACGACAAGAGGGCGACACTTTACACTCATTTTGAGAATGGGAAAATTCTCAAATTAAAGTCAAAAGAGCGTCTACTCGATAAAGATTGAGATGGTATAATCTAGGAATGCCAAGAGTGTATAATGATAGTGACTAAATGTACAAATTTTAAAAATGTTTTTGCATGAGGAAGAACAAAGGAAGGTCATTAATGCAGGGTGCTGAAAATAGATGGTAATTAATATTTTAAAATTTTACTTGATGTGTGAGACTAAAGCAAAAAATGTTTATTTGGTACAAAATTTATATTTTGACTGGTACATTTCCTAATATAACTTATGTAGACAGCTTAACTGAACACCAGAAGTACATGGAAGCTTGAGTAGGACATGAGATTTTGTTGGTTTGTCCAGAGTGATGCCCCAATGAATCCCAGAGTGATTTGATCAGTGAATAAAAAAGTATTTGCAAAGTCCCCTTTGGGGAATGGTGAGAATGAGGGAAAATTCAACTTCCCCAAGTTGAATTCGTGATATTCTCACAAGCAGTGGGGACAACCAAAGCTATAGGCTGAGCCCCCATTCCTGGGGTTTGTTCATATGAAACTTAACCCCAGAAAGGATAGGTCAAGTCAACTTAAAATTAGGTCCTAAGAGTCACCCCCAAGAGAACCTCTTTTGTTGCTCAGATGTGGCCTCTCTCTCCAGCCAACACAACAAGCAAACTCAACATCCTCCCCCTGTGTACATGGGACATGACTCCTAGGGGTGTGGACCTTCCTGGCAACGTGGGACAGAAATCCTAGAATGATCTGAGACTCAGCATCAAGGGATTGAGAAAAACCTAGAATGAGCTGAAACTGAGCATCAAGGGATTGAGAAAACCTTCTCGACCAAAAGGGGGAAGGGTGAAATGAGACAGAGTGTCAATGGCTGAGAGATTCCAAACAGAGTTGAGAGGTTATCCTGGAGGTTATTCTTATGCATTAAGTAGATATCACCTTGTTAGTCAAGATGTAATGGAGAGGCTGGAGGGAACTGCCTGAAAATGTAGAACTGTGTTCCAGTAGCCATGTTTCTTGAAGATGATTGCATAATGATATAGCTGTCACAATGTGACTGTGTAATTGTGAAAACCTTGTGTCTGATGCTCCTTTTATCTACCTTCTCAATACACGAGTAGAACATATGGAATAAAAATAAATAATAGGGGGAACAAATGCTAAAATAAATTTAGTTTGAAATGTTCATGATCAATGAAAGGGAGGGGTTAGGGGTATGTTATGCATAATTTTTTTTTCTATTTTTGTTTTATTTTTTTCTGAATAGATGCAAATGTTCCAAGAAATGCTCATGATGATGAATATGCAACTGTGTGATGATATTGTGAATTACTGATTATATATGTAGAACAGAATGATCAAAATAGGAATGTTTGTATTTATTTGGTGTTTTTTTTTTTTTTTTAAAAGAGCATCTAGAAATTCCTTGGCCCTTTTCTCAAATGTGGAAAGAAACCCTATAACTTTCTTTGGTGCTGTGTTACATGTATATGCAACACTTCAATAGACACAGAAGATTGGAAAGCATCCTGGAAAGAATAGTTAGCCCAACATTCCCCTCCTTTTTTTAGGCAATGATTACCTGGCACAGGTCCTGAAGTCTAGCAGTTGATTAAAGTTATAGGGTAAAAGTTTTGTTCATAGCATTTAATGCTGTCTGTTTATAACCTGAGCCTGAGGTGATTTATCTTATCCATGTGTGTGATAATATCTATTATTTGTTGAGGATTTGGCCTAATGCTTGGCACTTAAGCTTGCATGCATTAACTTATTGAATTGTCACAACAGAATTTGGAAGTCAATTGAGATGGCTCATTTTTCAGATACAGGTGACAGAGATATCTATATGGTCTACATACCTTACCTGTCCCAACTATGACGCTTAGGTCAGCCTTCGACTTTTCCAAACTGATACTGCAATAAGAATAAATTATATGGCACAAGATTGCAGACAACTGTTTTTTTTTTTTTTTTTTTTTTTTAAAGGAAAGACAGAGAGAAGGAAGGAAGGATAGAAGGAAGGAAGAGAGGAAGAAAGGGAAACATCTTTTAAACATTTTCTTGTTTTATTGTATTTTGTTTCTCCGTTTTCGTTACATGGGCTGGGGCCGGGAATCGAACCGAGGTCCTCCGGCATAGCAGGCAAGCACTTTGCCCGCTGAGCCACCGCGGCCCGCCCAACTGTTTTTAATAGAGATCCTCAACACTCAAAAAGAAGCCCAGCTTATATGATTTGATAGCACTCACACCCCTGGTGATTTTGCCCTTGAGATTATATTTCAGTTCTTGTCCCTAGTAATCAAAAAAGATAAAGTCCTTACCCATCCATTTTGGTTTGCTAAAGCTGCCAGGTGCAATATACTGAAATGGGTTGGCTTTTACAATGGGGATTTATTAACTTACAATTTACAGTTCTTAGGCTGTGAAAATGTCCAACTGAAGGCATCAACAGGAAGATACCTGGACTCTGAAGACAGTCCGCTGGCATCTAGGACATCTCTGTCACATGAGAAGGAACATGGCCGGTGTCTGCTGGTCCTTCTCTCCTGGGTTTCATTGCTTTAGCTTCTGTATTTTCCTTCTGTGGCTTTTTCTCTGAACTTCTCTGGATGTTTTTCTCTGTTTTATTTCTTAGCATCTATATGTGTTTTATCCTCTTATAAGGGACTCCAGTAAAAGGATTAAGACCCACCTTGAATGAAGTGGGTCACATCTCAATTGAAGTAACCTAATCCAAAGGTCTCAGCTACAATAGGTCTGCATCCACAGGAATGGATTAAAAGAGGATGATTCTTTACAGCCTCCAAACTACCACACCACCCTATCCTTAGGCTTTAAAGGTAACTCTTGAAAACAGCTCATGGAATCTCATCTTCTATCTAGAAAGTTTAGTCCATTCACATTTATTATGACTTCTGATATATTTTGATTAAATTCTATCATCTTAATATATGCTTTCTGTTTGCTTTGCTGTTTTATTTCTTTGCCTTTTCCTTCCTTCCTTGAAGGCACGCTCAACAGTAGGTCACTTTAAATGAAAGCTTCTATTTGAGTTTTTTGGAATACATAACTGGTATGGGATTTTACCTCCTCCATGTGAGGGCTGCCTTGAGGATATAAATTCTCAAGAGACTTTTTTCTCCTCCACTTTCAAGGTCAAGATAGGCAAATGCTCTTGCTGTGCCATTTTTTTCATGGCAGGTTTATTTCTTATTCTCCCTTATGAGCATGAGGAACTTTGGTGCCCCACTTTGCTTGGGGCTGCACAGAGCATACATTAAGTGACTTTACTGACTGAAGGATCACCAGCATAGTTGTCTGTGCTGCGTCCAGCTCCCTTTTACTGGCTGGGATCTCATCTAGTTCCTACAAATAATAGGGAGATCAGGAGTTCACCCTTGTCGTCATCACCACAATTGTGTTCATATTTATGAGAGTTATGGGAATTGAGCGTGTAGATTGGAAAGAATGAAAGGATAGGCCATAAAAAATGGCTTAATGTGCAGTAAGGAATGCACAAACTGGGGGGGCACATATGAATAAGGACCTTGGTTGTATTTCTCTGAATAAATCCTAGACTTTCTAGTTTAAATTGTTCTTAGGTGAGATGAAGAAAAAATAAAGGGAAGGAAGGAACTGAGAAGGAAGGAAGGAAGGAAGGAAGGAAGGAAGGAAGGAAAGAAGGAAAATAAAGTGCTCATGCCTGATTGCCTCTGAATAGAATGAATAGAAAAGTTTAAGATGGAATCAATTGGAAGGCCAAGCCCCAAAACACAGAACTGACACAACCTTTATCTGTTTCCTAAGAACAAGCTCTGTTGCTCAGCCATGTCACATCACCACCCGTCCTCTCACCTACCTTGCGTCCTCTCCCATCTCTCTAGCACACCAGAGGAAGGGCATACTCTGAGAACTTTTACAATTCTACCACACAAAACTAACTGCAAAGAACTTGAGAAATAAGCAGTTCATCAAGCAGTCTTAGCCTGGAGGCCTAGTTTCCCTTCCTGATTCCTTTTGTTCCAGCTAAACGGCTTCCTAATTTTTAAGGGCTCCTTAAAGTAAACCGTTGTTAACGTGGAAATTTTAATCACCTCTTTGATAGTAATTTCATTCTTTTCAAAAAAAAATGTGGAGGGGCATTTCAAATATATATATTTTTTGACAGTTGGGGTCACTTTTGATCTCACTGGCAATGAATTGTTTATATTTTGATCTCACAGCATTTGAAGATCTCAGAAGAGTATCTGTTAAGGTAACAGGGGAGTTCTGCCTCAACCATTATAAGGGACAAGTGTGTCCTTCCAGTGTGACACATTTTAAGAGATGATGCATCATTGATTCAAAAGCTCACCAAAGTCCTCTTCCCAGGCTCTCCTTCATGAACTTCTCTGTTCTGGATATTGATGGATTTACTAGACTTGTTATCACCATTTAGAAATGCTGAGCACTGCTTCCCAGAGTTTTTAAGACTCGAGATTCCATTTTCTAAGCTTGTTGGTAGTAAGCTTATGTAGTGCAACCATCCATCTGATATTCTTACTACTGTACAAATAATTCCTAAGCTACTGCTCTTGTTTTTCCCACCAAGTACTGAAGAGCACCTCCTTCCTCATAATAAAATATAACTCAGGATGAGGTACTGGGAACATCTTTAGTCTTACCTGGAGGTGGACCAGGTAAGATCATTTGTCTTGCTTCTCCTGGCCATGTTTCCCTACTCCAACTTATCCAAGGTTGTGTGTGAAGTTTTAGTGCTGGGTTGGGAAGGGGGAGGAATTGGGAAGGAATTTGGAAATATATTAAGTGCATGGCTTATGGAATTTCTGACATCTCTATCTCTCCACCAGGACTTTGACCCCTAGGGTGTGGGGGACTCTCCTGAGACTCTCAGGGGACATGGTTGGGTAGTAGATCCAACAGGGGGTGACTAGCTGAGGAATAGCACTCAGAGACATGGGGTGACATGGTTCTTGATTCTGAAACTGCACTGCTTGCCTGGATCTCAGAGCATGGGGAAGAGAGAAGAAAGGAGCTGCCTGAAAGATACCTGTGATGCTGAAGAGTCCTGGACCACACTCCTACGCTGCTGGTCCTTTGCTCTTGCTGGCAAAGCCTTCTTAATTGTCTGCCCTCCCTGGCTTATGCCTCCCAGGAGACATTCTACATAGAGCTATGTATGATATAACACTTAGGTGAACACAGAATCACCAGAACCAAGGCTCTGCATTGCACCCTTTGCAAAACTCCTCAAGGAAACCATCTTCAAGGCCCCTCGTGCAATAGCTAGAATTTGGTGCACGAAAAAATTTTTTCTGCCCTGACCATCTTTAAGTTTCCTTCAATTAGGTAAGAAGGAAACACACTTGCTCCTGTACTTGGTTGCTGCGAGGCGCCAAGGCATTTTTTGTGCTTAAGACATCAGCTTCCCTTCAGCTAGAGGCTGGGGTATCACCATCATTCCTTCCACTGTGACTGGATGCTGGTCCATTTAACTTTATTTTCACTGGCTTCTTGTACCTTCCATTTAAGCTACCTTGATTCCTTTAGATAGAGGTGACAGTCAGACCCGTGGTCCTTCTGTGTTCTCCTCATAGGCAGTGGAGCTGGTAGAAACCTGCATCCTAACATATGCATTATAGAAAGAGTCTATGAGGTGGTTCCAGCCCTGTTGCCTCTTTCCAAAATCTGGAGCCAAGGAAAGCTACTGCAAGTGCCAGGTCCAGAGCTACCTGAACTGAAGTACTGGAAAGGGTAGGGAGGGAGGCTCCAGCTCCCCTACAGGGTGGATGAAGCCATTGTCCTCCCTTTGTGGGAGCCCAAAAGGGCCTGAGACTGACTATCCAAAGTTCCCACAGTAAATGAGCATGTGCACGTGTGTGAGATGAGAAAGGAGGACAGCAGCTGATTTGGGTGTGTGTAAGATGGTGGGGCCCGAGGAGCAGCCCTGGGACCAGTGCTTCGGTGGGTCCCAGTGTCAGTGGGGAGGCCTCCGGGCACTCTTTCCAGAAGCTGACCGCCAAGGATGAGCCTGCGGCCTGGGCGGGGTGGAATCTCCTCTGCCTCCAGGGGAACAAGACTTAGGTTGGTGCTGGGAGACAGGCAGTGTGGTCCGACCCGCAGAACTGGAGACCCCAGGGTCCTGTGCATTCTTGTCTAGAGACTGGCTCTGGCTGGCAGAGTGAGGTGTGGTCTCTGAAAAATGAACCAAGACAATGACGAGGAGCTGGGAGATTTTGTTCCAGTTTCCTGGCATTGAATTAGAGTTCTCTGGAACCGTCCCATGTATAAGTAGATTTCAGTTCTATTTGGCTCCCCTCTGGGGACCCCTTGGCCTGGCATTTGGACAAACAGATTAGTTGAAGGGTCAGTATGGTCTGCTGGCTGGAGAATCTGGTTTTGAGTTCTGGCCTTCCAGTCTAAAACTGGGGCAATTACAATAACAGCCTCAGGGCGGCTGCTAGGGTCAAGTGTGATGATGGAGGAAAGGGGCTGTGTAGATTGTTTGGAATCAGATCTTTTTTCTTGCTTTTCACTAACTTGCTTCCTTTCCTTCCTCTAACCCCGAGTTAGGGGCAATGATGGGCCAGCTGTTTACCAAACCCAGCTCCTCCTCTTCTGGGCCACAGGGGTGGACTGAGATCCCCTGCGGGGAGGGTCTGGTCATGTGACTGAGCTCCTGACTATGAGGTGCACACCTTCCAGGTGTGGCCTCCAGGCTCTTCCCCAGGCATTAGCTTGATACAGGTGGAGCCACGGGGTGGAAGAAGCTGGGACCCTACATTGTCACTGGAAGAAAGTGGCCATCAAATAGAAATGCCCAAGTTGGACTTTACATGAGGTTAAGAGGTCATTAGATGTTTTGGACCTGTTTGTCACAGCAGCTAGTATCATCCTTGCTAATACTTAAAGAAAGAGAAACTAAATGAGGACAACCATGAAGATTACTGGGAACTCTTCCAGGCTGAAGCTTGACTGTCTTTCTAAGCTTCCCTCCACACCATAGTCCCACTGATGTATTTGGAGAACTATGGTTTTAAACTGGGACCACCCTAGGAAAATGGAATCACCTCTTTCAATTAGACCTTCCCTGTGATGGTCTGTGACTACTCATCTTTGAAGCCTTCTGACACTTTCTTGGAAACTTCTTATGTGGTCCTGATTTTACTCTTTCATTCTAGATATTCCAGTGCTTCTCTTTTTAAAGAGAAATTAAACTGGTTCTGGTTAGCGTAGAAGCGGTTAGATTCAAATCTCCCTATCTCTCCTTTTAATGGGAACATTCAGTACAATATGGAGAACACGTGTGGGCAGTTGTGAACCATGCCAGCCAACACTTAGAGCATCTGGAGGCTGGGCACACCAGCCAGATCAAGGGGATCAGGGCAGGGCAGCAATAGGGCTCCCACATTAGGTCAAGAAGCCAGGAGGATATGACATGGGAACCAGCAGACGCAGGAAAGAAAGTACGGAAGACAAAAGCACTGTGTTATGAGGACTACAGAAATTACCAACTGGAAAGGCAGGAGTATTTTTCCCATTTTCAGATACTTCTATCCCTACTACTGCCACTGCTACTACCCAGCTAGTATTTATTAGTTCTTTCTCTGTGTCAGGAATTCTGTTAAGCACTTTGCATGCATGATCCCATCTCATCTTCACCACTCCCTGAAGCTGGAGCTCTGATTATCCTTCTTCTATGGATTAGAAACCTGAACTGAGTAACCTTCCCAACTTTATACAGCTAATCATTGTCAGAGTCTGATTTCAACCCCAGATTGGTCTAATTTCAAAACATATGCTCTTTACACCTTTCCATGCAGCCTCATTGAAAACAGAGAATAGAATTTACCTTCTTCGGTGAGAGGGGGCTGGGTGGCACTCTTGGAGCTGCCTTGAAGTGTGTCCCCTGAATCTCTGGCTGTGGCCCTGCCTTTGGCAGATTTGTGGCTCTTCTCCACCTCGCGGAGCTGCAGGAAAAAATGAGCTGTTGGTGCTGGCCAGGGAAAGGGTGTGTGAGGCTCAGCGCACACCACGGGGTGAGGGCGTCTTTCCGATTCTTGGTTACTACCTTAAATCGCCTAAGTTATTGATCCTCATGACTGATTGGAGAGGGCAGCCTTCAAACACACAGTGTTTGAAGGAATACCTGGCCGGGCAGGAGAGTGGGAGGGGGAAGGATGGAAACCCTTCTACTCCTTTATTTCAATGGCTTTCTTTCTAGATGTGGGCAGGAGGCCAGTGGGATTGAGAAAAGGAGGCATAGGTGGGGAATCAGCAGCCGGGCAGATGAGATTAGTGGGAGAGGAGGAAAGAGGGAGCAAGGAGGACCGGGCTGGGAAGGGCTGGGGTCTGCCTTTTATGGCGTGAAGCAGCTGGGGGTGGGCAAGAGTGGAGTCAGAAGTCACCTGGAGTGTGGGGCGAGGCAGCCTGTGTGCGACAGGGATTCAGGACACCTCTTAGGGGAAAAGGCAGTACATTGTTTTGACAACAATATTTCTTTCAGTATTTATCGTATTAATTGTAATCTGTAGGAATTACTGTGGGAACTGGGTTTACTATGTCCATGCATTGGTTGAATCCATTGAATTTCTCCTGTTCTTAAGCAAACTTTCGTAATTGAAATCGTTATTGTTATGGACTCCTGATATCCCAGAATATAAATGCATGCTGTTGACTCTCACAAGGGTATTTCCTATAATATATGTATATTCGGATTTTTAAAAAATATTTTTATTGAGAAATATCCATACACAGACAGCCTAATCACATTACACAATCAGTTACAATATTATCACATAGCTGTGTATTCTTCACCAGGTGTATTTTTATTTTTATTTTTTCTACATGGGCAGGCACTGGGAAATGAGCCTGGGTCTCAGGCATGGCAGGTAAGAACTCTGCCACTGAGCCACCATTGCACCACCCGGATTTGTTTTTTTTTTAAAAAGTCATTTAGATAATACAGCTGGGCTCACAGAGCAGATTTGAAAACAAAAAATAAAAATAGAAACATGACATCTTTTTACCTTCCAGGATGGAATTTTTTGCCACTCACCACTTGGATTTTCTTCCTCAGGTGGGCATTAGCTCGGGAAAGGCTTTTGGAAACTGAGTTCAGGTAGTAGATGGCCAGGCTGCAAGAAAGAAGCATGTCTCGGTGGCCCTGCCATCCCGGGAAAGGACAAGAGCTGCGTCTTCCCCGAGGAATGGGGTAAGCAGGGGGTTCTGGAACAGGTGCTGGGCGTTTGCCTTGGGTAAGATTAAGTGATCTACGGGTACTCTAACTGAACGCCAGAAGAAAATGTGACCCTTTTGGGGAAAGATAACATTATCCGTGACCTCCATTGTTTTTCATCCAAACGTTGGGAACAGCCCTCCAAATGTAAGTCATGCTGAAAACAGGATTAAGTAATGGACAAACAAGAGAAAAATGACCATAGACATAGACCCACAGGTGATTCAGATACTGGAGTCATCAGACAAAGATTAAAAAATAACTATAATTATGATGTTCAAGAAAACAGAAAGATGTAGCATTTTATCAGAGACTTGCAATCTATATAAAAGAGACAAAACAGAATAACTTATACCTATGATTGAGCAATTCCAATTCTAGATGTCCACCACAGGGAAACTGTCATCTTTGCACAAAGACATAATCAAAGCTGTTAACTGGAGCACAGTTTGCAATAGCAAAAAGTGGAAACACCTTAACTGTGGTTTATTTATACAGTGAGACACATTAAAGCCATTCAAATGTGAGCTCATGTAGCCACATGGATAAATCCCTAAAACACAATGTTGAGTTAGGAAAGCTACATGGCATGGATCATTCCTGAAAATTTTTAAAACTCAGAAAACATTAGTATATATACAGGTAATAAAAGTACCGCAACATGCATGGAAATGATTAAAACTAATTTGAACTGTGGTTACCTTTGGAGAGAGAGGAAGAGAGAAGGATGGGTGGGGCTTGAAGTGTAGCTGTAACAATTTTCTTTTAAAAAGAGAGATTTCAGGCAAATATTGTAAAATGTTAATATCCGTTTAATCTTGCGGTTGTGTACGTGATGTCTGTACTTTTCCATAGGTTAGGAAAATTGGATAATTTTCAAAAAGCATGCAAATACAGGTTTTTATTTAAGCAAGCTATTGTTTTCACTAGCACGTTTCAATAACACCAATTTATATTCAAGACTCTCATTTTCTGCCTTCCTTCTTTTCTTCCTTCCTCAGTTCCTTGAGGATTTTCGCCTTCTGTGCTTTAGGTATAGGGCTGGATGTGGGAATATATAGCTCACTAGACCCCTCACAAACTCCCACCCATATCCCTTAGACCCTACATTTCAGTGTGCTCCCTGGAAGACTTACAACTGCCAGTATCTGCAACTCTGCCTGATGTCTGCCCCCCACCCCATCAAAACCTTCCTACCTGTGAACGCAGCTGGGCAGAATTGCTGGGAAATTACACCCCACCCATCTTCCAAAGCCCTTAGCCAATAACTGATGGGAACTGTTCCACAAATGCCCCAGATTCTTCACTCTTAGGGTAGGATAACTCTGAGGCACATGTTACACCCTGTCTCTCAGAGTTCCCAGCAGTGGTAGCAAGACTAATTATGTACCTCTCCTTCCCTGTCTCGCTTCCCTGCCCTTCATCCCAATAAGCAATTTACATTTGAATTCTTGCCCCTGGGTCATCTTCTGAGGAACCCAGACCAAAGCAGAGAGCAAGAAAGAAGGAGCTGCCAAGGAACATCTCAAGTGCAGGTGGAGGCTCCTGAGAGGCAGAGCCAAGGGCCTTGGCCAACTTACACCATCAGCAGGATGGCTGGGATGATCAGGCCTGGATTGGCAATGAAAGCGAAGATCTTGCCTAGGAAGGTTGGGAAATCATTCTCAATGGTCTCTTGGATGACGTCGTACATTCTGTTTTTCCCACTGGAAAGGAAAGAACACTGGTTCAGGGTGTTACAAAACTCATGTGGCACCTACAACCATGTCCATGCCCACAGGTCCTCAGCCAACACTTGCTGCTGCTTTCCTGGAAGAACCAGAGCTCTGCTCCAAATAGAGTGCAAGGGGAAATGCTCCATGAGAGGCTGCCATTTTGGCTTGGGCTTATGGCTGGGTTAGCGCATTGATTTGCCAGTTTCACGTCCTTGGTTCCTGAAAACCTCTCAAATTACATTGGCCTTCTGTGTATGACATCTCCCTGAGCAAGAGAAAAATGTTTTTTCCCTGTACTCTACTGGAAAGAAAAACTGCCCGGGATGTAGCAGTTTTCTCTGGGCCTTTGGGCACGGAAATACATCTCCATGGCTGGTGTGTTGGATAACCTCAAAGTGCCTCTCAAAAATCATCTTTACATTATAACTCTAGGAGATTGAATCACTCCAAGACACTGCGACCAATTTGTATTTATGATTTTCTTCAAATACCTAAAATCATGCAGATTGCCTGTCACAAATGCCTGCCCAGAGACCACTGAACGCTGCTGGTTCTTGGTTGGCAATTTTGGCACCCAGAAATGCTTTTTAGGGTTTTAAATTCATAGTTGAAATCTTTGCTCCCTGATTTATTAGCTATGGGATTCCATGTACAATTTATTTATTATCTTTCTGCCTGCATCCATATCTCAGCTCACCCCCTCAGAGCTGCTCTCTCCAATGTGGCTATTAAAAATAAAATAAAATTTAATTCAAAAATAAAATAGTACAAAAATTTAGTTCCTTAGTCACATTAGCCACATTTCAAAGTGTTCAACAGTTGCATGTGACTAGTAGCTACTATATGGGGAGGGCAGATATGGACTATTTCCATCATCACAAAAAAAGTTCTATTGTTCATCATTGCAAGCGGCTCATATCTTTAGGAAAGTTACTGAAACTTTCTCTGCCCTAGTTTCCTCATCTGCAAAATGGGGATATAATGATAGTGCTTTTTTTCTAGAACATTGTTTAGAGGATGGAGAAATGAAACCATATAAAACACTGGGTATGGCCAGTTATAAGTGCGCCCAAAATGTTGCAGCTAGCAGTCTCATTTTTCTCCTGTGTAAAGTGTATATTGACGTTGACAAACTACAGCCCAAGGGCTAAATCCAGCTGGCCACCTGCTTTTGTGCAGCTTGTGACCTGTAGTTGTTGCATTTTTAAATGGCTAGAAAAAGTAACAATAAAAATATTTTGAGACACGAAAATTATATGAAATTCAAATGTTTGTGTTCATAAATAAAGTTTTATTGGAACACAGCCACACTCATTCATTTATATAATGTCCATTGCTGCTTTCATGCTACAACAGCAGAGATGAGTAGTTGCATCAGAGACTATTTGTGGTCTTTAAAAACATAGGACGGAATGATTGAAAATTACAAATGTTTGCGTTTGGTGTTTTTTGGTATTTAAAAAAAATAAAAAAGTTAATTAAAAAATCATTAAAGAAAATTAAAAATGTAAGACTCCTGCTCAGCACCCTACAAATCACAGTGATGCAGTTCTAACTTGATGGTGTCCTGAGTACCATGCATATGTCATCATAGCATGACATTTTATTGAATTTTTATTATTGCTGCACACCCTTCATGTCAAAACCAGCAGAGAAAATTGGACTTCAAATGCCATCATTTGAAGGCACAGTCAAGGGTGGATTATTTTGTAATGAATTAGATAGTGTCGCGTTGACATGCTGGAAGGCAATTAACAAGAGAAGAATCCAGGTAGGTTCCTTATAAGCTGAGAAGTACCAGGTCAGCATTTCCCAAAGTGGGATCCATCACACTGATAGGCAGGGTCAAGACTAGGGAGGGGCAAGTGGGGCCCTCGGGGCGCAGAACCTAAGGAGGTGCCCTCTCCTGGGACTGTGCAACGTAGGGCTGGTGCCTCACTTGCCTCATCCTGGTCCGGAGCCATTTGGGCGTTACATGAAGAAAGGGTTCTGTGGTCAGTAAGGAAGGGAAACACTGGCTTAAACACGTTATTTTGTTGCATGATTCTTCAGAGCCTCTAGTAAAGGAGTGGGTGCCAAACACTTTTCAGTGAGAAGGTGGGTGGTGGAAGGGTCAGCATGTTCCAAACTGCTTTAACCACAGATCCTCCTTTCTGAGGATCACACAATTGGAAAGCGGGCGGGAGATGCACAGTATTTCTCTGTCTACCTCCTTGCATGGATATCTCTATATCCAATATCCAGTCTCCTCAAGTAGTTCAACTCATATCCCTGAAACTGCAGTGCTGGCTAATGCCCTCCAATGCATAGGGGTGCAACTGAGAATTGCAGCTGAGAGTCAACGGCAGCTGCCTCACATCTGAATGGAATTTGTAAATTTATGGTCATTTCATCTTCAGAATACACCGCATCACTCGTCCTATGGTAGGGCATTTCAGGGCAGTAAATCACTCACATGTTAAAAAGCTAGAGCTGCGCTGTCTGATATCATAGCCATTAGCTTCATGTGACTATTTACGTTTAAATTAAAATTAGTTAAAATTAAAAATTAAGTTTCTCAGTGGCACTGGGACACAGTTCACATGCTCAAAAGCCACACGTAGCTGGTGGCTTCCCCCCTGCACAGGGCAGACGGAGAAAATCTCCGCCACTGCAGGAAATTCTGTGGAATGGCACTGACGATTTACCCAGAGCTCCGGGGCTCTCTGAGCAACTGCCCTGGGGGAGGAACTGAGACTCCGCACCTGAACGGCCCGCAGTCGAAGGAGGGCGGGAGGGACATGACGGTGTAGGCCACCGGCAGGAGGCTGAGGAACAGCACCAGCAGCAGGAGGCCCATGTAGAAGTTGTTGGACCGGGAGGCTTTGAACACGCGCTCGTGGGGGACGTTGCTGCTCATCACGGCCCAGCACTGGAAGTACATGGACGTCAGCAGGCGCAGCACGTTGATGCCCACCAGCCCCGGAGCATAGAAGGAGCCCATCCTGGAGGGGCAGAAACCAGACACCTGGTTGGGCGGACAGCAGGGAAGGCGAGGAAAGGATGACAGAAGGACATGGGGTCGATGTGCCGGGGACATGAGGCCAGGCCTCAAAGGAAGGGGCCTCCTAGTTAACAAGGACCCGTGGCCACCAAGCTAGAGCCATCTGTTCCTCAAGAGAGGCGGACCCCATGAGCATTACTGGTTGGGGTTCTGCCTGGGATCTCATCATTGCCTCACCACAGGGCATCTAGGAAAATACATGGCCCCCTCCCTGCTTCTGTGTGATCTCCATTAAACAGAAAAGTATTTAAAGTCCTTCAATTAAGAGAATTGGGCAGTGGCTTGCAGTGAGTTCATGGCATCTTGAGAGTCTTTGTTTGAAGTCTTGCAGCTTCCTTAACATTCTTAACAGAGGAGAAGTTCTTTGCTTCATTTCCACCTACCACCCTCCTTCTCTCCTTTTTTCTTTTCTCCCCTCAAACTTCCTCCTCTCCCCTCCTTTTTTATCCTCTCCTCTCCTTTCTTTCTTCTTTCCTCCCTCCTCCTCTCCCGCCTCCTTTTTTTTCCTTCTCTCTTTCTTCCTCTCTATTCCATGGTCGCACGCGGCCAGAAGTTGCTAGTTCTCATCTAATCTTGCCTCTAATTTTCACATGAAAGAAAGAGTCCCAAAGGATTCTTCCCAAAGACGCAAGATGATTTGTTCAGCCTCTCCCAAGCCAGTTAAATGACAAACCTGGGAAATAATTCTAGGGCTTTTCTTTTTTTAACTTCCTGTATGAAGTGCTCCCCAGATGACATGAATAACTCACCAGATCATTCCTTGGTTGAAGATCAAACCCAGGACATTTCCACTAATGTCAAACTCAGCGTATGAGGGCTGGAGAGAGACAGAAGGAGAGGAAGAGAGAGAGAAAGCATATGAGGTGGTGTCAGCCAGACCCCACTATCTGCCAGCTGGTCAAGCCAAGTCCATTCCAACCTACAGAGGCTGCTCTAGTGACTGGACAGGGACCCTAGACTCAGGGGTCATTTCTTTAACATGTTTCCAATTTTTAAAGAAAAGGTATAAATGTTCTTAAAACCGGACCTTTTTTCAATGTGAGAACTTCTCCCTTTTAGGGCCTGCTGGGTGATGGTGTGTTCTTGGGAGGCCCCTGGCCCTTAAGACAGCATTTTATCAATGCTCTAGTTAGAAATGTACCTTGAAATTATTGTCAAGGAGTGAATCTAATAATGAATGAAGAGTAAACTAGGAGTCAAATGAAAAGAAAGCTTTAAAATCAATAAGCAAAAAGCTTCATGACTCCCTATCACCCCTTTCTCCTCCAATCTGAGAGCAGTTCATGGATAGAAGAGACCTCAGCCTGATTCAGGTTTTCAGCCTGGTTCTGAGTTTCAGAGATATGGTGATTTGTCTAGTATTCGAAAGACTGCAACGTCTGTGAGCCTTGGGGACTTGGGGATCCTCAGGCAGTGGCTTAAATCTGTTTCCTGATTTGTCTTCTAGAAACGGAGATAAAGGGTGCCAAGACTGAGAAGTCAGGAAGGAAGCGCAGGTCAATTGGATCAAGGAAGCACACAGAATCTAACTTTATGAGGGTTAAACATTATGAATTTAAATTTATCTACTGGGTCTTGGGTCCTGCTAAGAAAAACCTTCCCTACGCTAAGATTATAAATAAATTTGCATATACTTTATTTCAGAAATTTATTATTTAATTTGTTTAAAATTTTGATTGACCTGGCATTTTATTTATTTATAGCTTTTTTCCTCCCTTGTAAATGGTTAACCAGTTGCCCAGATGGGTTTATTATATAATGCTTCGTTTTCCCACTGGTTTATCACAAACTAAATTCCCATATAGGCTGTATCTACTTCTGGACTTTCTAATCTGTTGCATTTATAAACTTGTCTATTTTCTAGTACCAATTACTTATTATAGCTTCATAATATGTATCAATATAATGGTAGGTCTGGTCCCTTTCATTCTTCTTCTTTTCTAAAGTTTTCCTGGATATTTCCATATGCATATTTTCCCAATGAACTTCAGTATTATTTTTGGATCTTAAACTTATAAACTGGGGGCAATGGCATCTTTGCAATCTTAGGAAAGAAATCACCCTCTTTCAGTATGAGGCTCTCTCATCCTTGTTCTGAGACAAGATTATGATGTTTTCCTGACTGTTTATGAGGAGTGGTGTGGGCTGCCTGTCTGAGGAGATTGGAGCATGCAGGGTGGTATGGCTGGAGACTGGTTGTTCTATTGAAATGACAGAAACCTAAGGGCCTGACTGGGGCCCTTTCCTGGGTCAGGTAGGTTGAGGGCTACATGGGTAAATAAGGCATGGACCCTCGTGCTGGGGGCTCAGTTAGGGGCGAGCCCCCCCCCCCCCCCCCCCCCAGTTACTACAAACCAGCAGCCGGCGAGGGTGTGGAGGAAGAGTAACATATGGGACAGAGGTTCAGAGTGGACCACCACGGAGAGGAGATGACTTAGGAGGTGCAGTTACTAGGCGGGAGGGTGAGGGGTGGGGGAAGAGGAGCATCTGAGATGGAGGTAATAAGACTCAAAACATGCTTCTCGGAGCCTAATGCAGAAGCCAGTACCAATGGTTCCTGTGTGCTTGGTGTATTTCAGGATTTTCTGAAATATTCACGCCCACATCTGCCCTCTCTGCCCCAAGATTCCAGCCTCCTGATGGGAGCTGATGCTGCTTAGGTGTTGCTCGACCATCCCCTGCTCAGCACTCATGCTTCCCGTCCACTTTTTCCCCAGGCCAGACACCTCCATTTCTCTGATAAAAGGGTCACATTCTTAATGGTGTTGGGAAAAGGCAGAATTTCCTTTTAGATGGCAAACAGACACCTAGTGGCAATACAGTTTAAACACTTTACTATTACAGACTGGCATTAAACCTCCAAGAATGGGTCTGCCTACGAGTGTCAAACAGCACGGCGGAAACGCGTTTCTGCGGAGTGTCTGTGAGACAGTGACCTACAAATCCAGCCTCCAGGTCCCAGCACCAGCAGTAGTTCATGAACCGGACAAAACAAGCCCGCAGGAAGTCCCCCAGCAGGATGGTGATGTATGTTACCAGCATGTCAGACACCGTCAGCCTCACAAACTCCTGCAAGGAGGAACCAGAAGAAAGGAGGTGATAGAGCAGAACTTGCTCACTTCTCCCACCTAGCGGCAGGTGTGCAAACTCTCTCCCATCTACCTGAACCCACCTCTGTGACCCTCTGATTCTTGGCAGCAGGGTCACGGAGCAGAAAAAGGATCCCAGGCTTTGGAATATGCATAGTTTAAATCTCAGCTGTACAAATCACTAATTGTATGGCTGCGGAATAATCTGGGAACCTCATGATGCTGATAATAATATCACCCTTGCAGTGCTAGGGTGGCGGGAGAAGCTGAGGGATTATGTCTGCGAATTGCCTGGCACGTTGGAGACACCAGTGCAAGGAAGTTATCACTATTGCACAGATACAGGCCCTGCAGTTTCACTCCTCGCTCTGAACTGTGTCTGCCCCAGCTCAGACTGAACTTGATTCTTGGTCGCTGGAGACAAGAGCTGGTTTTCTTCATCACCTGCTCATCTGGGATTTTTTCCTTGCTGTTTAGAGATAATAGTACAGGTTTGGAATAACAGAAGAGCCAAAAGCTTTACTCTGCTTTTCAGAGTATATATAATTCACTATTAATATTTTTTAAATTGAAAAGATGTACTAGATACCCGTACAGTCTTTACACCTAATAGATTTGGAGTTCCTAGGGGGCACAGGAAGCTGCTTTACTCATTTTTGATGAATACATATTCACTGGATGAACTCCTGATGAGTTCTCAGTGTTATTCCTCAATAAGAATTCAGGTTAATTCTCCAAAGTAAAAAGTAAGCTGACCTGTATCAAGTCTCCTTTCTGTGCAGGGTGATGCCGTGGGGCCATGGAGGTGCTGGAGGATGCAGACGGACAGACACCATGCCTCAACCCACGCCCCATCCCCTATCACCAACAGGCTCAGAAAGAAACAAGTGTAATCAATGATGGGCAGTCAGGAAGGAGGGCCAGAGAGCTGGTTTCCAAGGACACGAAGCAGAAAATGAGAAATTCTCTAACAGAATATTCCAAAGGAAGCAGGTAGGTCATTCACTCTCTTCTGCCATCTAAGGAGGTTTATTGATTGGAAGATTCTTTTTCTGTTACACTGTGGTGGGTCTAGACAGGTAGGAGGTGGAGGAAGCTGGATTGCTCTGAAGCTTAAAGAGGGCTGTGAAAAGCATGGGGGAATCTGTGGGGGGGATGAGAAACAGCAAGTCTCAGCAAAGTGGGGAGAAAAGACCTTCAGGGCCACGTGGGCAAGAGACTTTGCAATGGGGAAAGTATCTGCTGTTGGCCTCATAGGCAGTGTTCTGTGGAGTGTGTGCTGTAATTTCCTCCCCCGTGGTACTTCATATGTCTCAGCTAAAAGCACTGTTTCTATGTGAGAGAATTCTCCAGGAGACCCCTAAAGAAGTACTAAATCTGCTCCTTGGTGGGGAGTGGGGGTGGATTAATAGAAACCCCAATGCAAAAAAGCGGAGTTGAGGAAAGAGGGCAGCTGGTCGCTGTGCAACCCATGACTATTGGAATTTCCCTGTGTTATCCATGAATATTGCAATTTTCTGCCTAGGAAGGCAAAGAACATTAGGTTTTGAAGTTCACACTGTGCAAGCCATAGGAACAGTAGCTAAAGTAGAAAAGAGAAAATGCTAATTTTTAATTTTTGAGACTCTGATGAGAACCGTGAATTCCACTTACAGAAAAACGCACAAATACATATACACACAAAATCTTATATCCAATTTTTAGGAGTATTTATTCGTAATTGCCAGGTTAAGAACCCCAGGGAGATTTTAAGTGAAATCTGCAGTAAAACTCTAAATAAATCCAAGTGGCATTAGCTTAATCTGTGGAACATCTAGAGAAATATGTTAACACTAAAATAATTAGGAAAATGAAGAGGCCGAACTTCCTTAAGAAATACTGGCTTAGAAATGGAAACAGCTGGGAAGGAACAATAAAGAACTGAGAACACGGATCACCTTTCCAGGAGAACATAACTACTCACGATGCCCACAGCTGTCTCCCAGCAAGAACCCCGAGGCACATCCGCAGGGTGCAAGGGTGGCCGGGGGACACTCTCATTCCAGCCCGAGGAGTTGTAATAGTTAAACAGAGTCCAGTGAGTGATGTTCTTTATTGTGTCTTCATTAGCAAGCTGGAATTGAAGATGGAGATGCAGGGTTGGAAAAAGCCAGAGATTGGCCCACCATGCCCATAGTAACAACAGTTAAAGCCAGCATATGCCAATCCCCATTGCCTAGCTTCTAATTCATTGACAGAGCTCTCCAGAAATGCCCACCCCAAGGCTTTCAAGACAGTCAGAGTGGAGTAGGTGTCTGTGTCTTTCCCAAGAAATTTATCTTCTCCTCTGAGTTAGCATCCATCGTCCATCCATCTATCCATCATCCATCCATCCATCCATCCATCCATCATCCATCCATCCGTCCATCCGTCCATCCATCCATCCATCCATCCATCCATCCATCCATCCATCCATCCATCTATCCATCCATCTATCCAATCATTCATTCTTCTTTCAAGAATAATTTATTCAGTATCAATTATGGGTGTATAAGGCACTGGTTATACAGAGTGAACAAGAGATAATGGGACTTGCCTCAGAAAGTTCACAGTCTAGTAAGTTATAGAGGTGCATGGGCAGACAACTACAGAGCAGAATGATGTGAATTCTGAGAAATTTATTCTGGGGACTGAGGAACATCCACATCAGACAATGGTAGCCAAAGAAGGGATCCTGAAGAGAAAGGTGGGGAGAGAAAGTCAAGAGAGAGTTTTGCCCCATGGGGGAAATGTGAGGCTCAGAAGGGTGGAACACAGCCTACAGGGGTAGGAGGGCAGAAGGAGATGAGGGTGGAGGGATAGGCAAGGGTCAGATCCAGCAACTTCTCTGCTTAGAAGCTCCCAATGGCCTCCAATTATCCTTGGGAAAAGGTTCCTCCCATTTAATAAGGAAGAGGGAGGAGTAGGAAGGAGGGGTATCATCGTATGGCCCTTGCCCCCATCTTGTTTTTCATTTCTTCTTTTTCCACTCCATTGATTAGCCACCCTATAGTTCCCTCTTTGCGCCATCTGTTTCCTCTGCCTTTTCCAGTGCTTTGTTAGGATCCTCCAGGAGAGGGTCTGGAGCCCTTGCTATGCACTGCCAAGGGTCCCATTTGAAATCCATCCTTCCTCATGCTGCTATACATGGTCTGTTTGCCAGTCTGTCTTCCCCCCCCAAGAGTATAAACACCTTGGAACAAGAATGTGCCTCACTCT
The DNA here is from genome assembly GCF_023851605.1 of Tamandua tetradactyla. Lineage (NCBI taxonomy): Eukaryota > Metazoa > Chordata > Mammalia > Pilosa > Myrmecophagidae > Tamandua > Tamandua tetradactyla. The sequence goes on along the minus strand of NC_135327.1, from coordinate 24,371,538 downwards.
GTGCTGTACCCCGTGGCCTAACACTGTGGGTGCTTCATAACTGGTGAGGATTGATGAAAGGTTAAGTCAACTGTGACTTATCACCTCAGTGGACACTCACTCAGCTTTTACACATTTATGATAGTTATGAAAGAATATGGAAGAGGCTGCAGATAAAATATTAAGTGAGAATTAAGTATATCAAATCACGTATATATGATTACAGTCCTGTGTAAGAAGACTACTTAAAAAAAGGAAAGACAGAAAAGAACTGTACAAAATGCAAGCAATCATTGCCTCTGGGCCACAGGATTCTAGCCATCTATTTTATATTTTACCTTGAGGTGGACGTCATCCATCAGGGCCAAAAGAAACGTGTAGAGGTTCCCCAGGAAGAGGGCAAAGATGCGTCCCAGCTGCCACTTCAGTCCGATGCGGGGGTGGTAATTCTCCAGGGCAGCGATGGTTTCGAACAGAGGGGGACAAAACATCCCAAGGAGGGACATCACAATCTCCACCTGAGAAATCAGAGAGCCTGGGGTCCTTGTGCTGCCATGCTTGGCAGCCGTCTCTGCTTCCTCAGGCCTGTCTATCTCCATGTCCCTGCTGTCCCACTTTGTGGCCCAGAGAAGCCCTGGAGTCTCCACAATTGCTCCACAGTGTACGTGCCACACATCGCAACGGCTTCGTGACTGGTTGCTATCATGGTCCTCACTCTTAGTATTGATAGAAATCATCAACTTGTTTTGAGGAGCAAATGGGTTGACATGGGGACAAGCTCTGTGGTCTGTAAAGTTGTGAGCTAGGAGACGTCACCATGGTAACCTCATCTCAAGACATGGAAGGCAGGAAGCTCAGATCACAGGAGGCATATAACCATAGAGGGGTGTGGTTAACTGTGTATTAATTAGCATCAGGCACTCTGGGTTTGGGTCCCAGCTCTGTCACTTGTTGACTTGATAAGTTCAGACAGTTATATAACTTCTCTGAGCATCTCATATCTTTATTTGTAAAAATGGGGATGATAGTCATAGCTGTTTCTCTCTTAGCCCCAAGTCTGGGAATTAGTAGGCCCTCAATTTTAACTCCAGATTTGGGAGAAACCTAACTCTTATTACTAAAGCTGACCATAGTAGCACAGTCTCTCTGGGACTAAAACTGCTCTCCTAACGGAGAGTAAATCCCTGAACTGTTAACCAAATTTCAGGTTGGTCAACTCTTCTAGGCTGGGCCTGACTCTCCCATTGGCGTCTCCTCACTCCCGTATGTCCACCCGTGCTCACACAGGTTCTCCCACCTGGAGAGCCATCACTGCACCAGATCCACCACAGCCCTCCTTTACATGTTCGGCTAATGCCTGGCACATTTCCTGCCTCTGTCACAAAGTCCCCCTGCCTTCCCAGCTCACATGGACATTTCCACCTGCAACACAGCCACAACCCAAACCATCCGACTTGATCGCATTACTCCTGCCCAGTGCCATTTGTGGTTTGGCTTATTCTTGTCAAGCCTGCTTTCCAAGGAAATTGTGAGCTCCTTAAGAGCATTTGGGGTATCTACTGTATCCCTCTCACCCAATGATGGCTTTGAGGAAGGGAATTTTCTCTCCTGGTTTCATTCCCCAGTTCTTCCAACCTAGGCCTACAGAGGAACCCCCAGATACCTGGCCCTTCCCATCTCCTAAGTCCATTATGAGAAGGTCAGAATGACCTTGAGACTGCCAGTCCACTGTCAGGAAGGCCTGCAGAGATGTCTCGCTGCTGCTGACCTAAGCCCAGGCAATGACGAATGAGGCGCTGGAAAGATGTGGAGTCAAACACAGGTCCTGGATCCCAATTCTGACTTCACTGATAACTGGAGGTGTGTCTTATAACCTGTCTGGATCTCAGTTATTTCAGGCAAAATGAAGAAACAAGAGTGCCTACTTTTCCTCAGTGTTCACAGCATGAGAAATGTCGCTCTTACCTCATTCCGTTCATACCAGCTGACATTCTGCATTTTGGAGAATTCCTGGGATCGCTTCACCACAAAGTAGATGAGGTACCCACTTCCACACAAACAGCAGATGATGAGAAAGTTGGCCAGGACACGGAGAAATCTTGTCAGATGGATATTTTCTTCTTTGTTACTCTCTTGTTCATCTACTATTGATTCCTTAAGTGTGAGAATGAAATGTGAATAGTATCAGGTTGGAGTTTTGGAAATAATACTTTTTACACCCAATGATGAAATAATACAGAGGGATGGTATAATGCTGTTACATTATGGAGAATTAGTTCTTTTCTTCAAGAAAATTTATTTTGCTGTTATTGTGGTTATTTTGGTACGTGGAACAACAGAAGCTTGGATTTATTGATTACTTAACATGTACCAGATGAGATGCTAAACGCTTTTCATGCATTGTCCCTTTGACTCCCAGTAACAAATGAATAGGGTAAATACCCGTATTACCCCAATTACAGATACTAGGCCCAGAGAGATTTTTAATAACTGTTAGATTCTAATTGTCTCTTATTTTTAAAAAAATTTTTATTCTGTTACCATCTATACAACCTAACATTTTCCCCTTTTAACCACATTATTAAAGGGGTGTGTTTTTAATCCATAGATCAAATATATTCAAGTTGAATTTTAACAACATTGAGTCTTCTAATCCAGGGGTCAGTAAACTTTTTTCTGTAAATGCTAGATAGTTAATATTTTCAGTTTTGCAGGTCATATGATCTCTCTCACAAATACTCAACTATGTATCATAGCATGAAAACAGCTGTAGATAATATGTAAATGAATAGGGATGAGAACGTTTCAATAAAGCTTTATTTACAAAAATAGTCAGAAGGCTGAATTTAGCCCATGGGCCACAGTTTGTTGACCCCTGCTCCAATCCACAAACATCGTATATCTATATATTCAGGGCTTCTTACAGCAATGTCTTGTATTTTCGGTATCATGGTCTTGCACATTTTTTAGTTAAATGCATTCCTAAGAATTTTGTGGGTTTTTAAGTTTATTTTTTGGAAACTTAAAACTTCCAGATTATTCCTATGCCAGGAAAACCCTGAAACCCAGAGGTACCAGTCTCTCCAGGAACAGCAACTAATGGCATCCCCTATAAGGTCGACACCCCTTTTCAACATGAAGAACTTAGAATGGTCATTGCCCAAATATTCCTAAAGCTTGGGAGAGAGATCAAATGAGAGGGAGGAGTTGTAACAGAGAAGCTAGGATTTAACAAATGAGTACGACTACTGCATCACTACCTCAGTATTTCCTTTTAATCTCTAGTGAATTAGAACAGCTAGAAGGAAATATCTGAAATTGTGGAACTGTAATCCATACCGCACTTTGAAATTTGCTCTATAACTACTTGTTAAACTGTTTTTTGAGATCTATCACTTTTCTGCATATGTTATATTTCACAATAAAAAGTGTTAAAAAAAGATATACTTTTGATGCTATTGCAAATGGAATTAGAAAATTATTTTTTAGTTGTTTGCTGTTAGTATATGAAAATATACTTGATTTTTTATTATTAACTTTATATTCCACACCAATAACTAAGGGAACACAAAGAGTAAATGGCAGAGCCAGGATGGAAAATGAGGTCACTGGACACCAAAGTACCCTCTTTTCCAAACAACCAGGAAAACTGTCCAGGTTCAGGCTTAATGAACCCATCAGGCTCTTAACATACATGAACTCATTTAGTTCTTATAATATGTGCCCTGTTAGAAAAGTTTCTGTTTTTGAGATGCTCAGAGAAAAAGCTTTATCCTTCCCAGATGTTCAAAGTGCTTCATTGACTTTCTTTGTCCTTCTCTGGTAGATCTGGAGGAAGAGCCAAAGTTCCTAACCACCCTACCCAGTTCTTGGGTGCAGGTGGCCACTGCCCATGACAAGCTTCCCAGTGCTGTGAAAAGGAGAAAGGGAGGAGAACCGAGTCAGCTCTCTGTTTTTCCCTTTGCACATTGACAGGCCTTTGGGGCCCATGAAGTGAGTTGCTGAACCCAGGCCCTTTGCTGGGAGTGTACCCACCATCTGTAGACATTGGTCAGTGACAGCACTGAGAGGGTCAGTGGGCAGCACAGAGAGGAAGGATGAGGAGATGATCGAGCAGAGTTGCTTTGTAAATCTGGCCTCTACCAGGTCCTGGGGGAAAGAAAGCCTGACATATCAGGAGAAATATTGAACTATGAAGAACTTTGAATGGTTTTTACAGTCACGGGGAAACAATAAGATACGCAGTGCTTTGGCATCAAAGCTTCCACCTTCATCATTGGCTTCCATCAGGTTTGTTTCTATTTTATGTTAACCATAGTTCTGCAGGCCACCTCAAATCTCTTTTTTTGGGGAACAAATCAATGAGAAAATTGAACGTGAAGCTATAAGAAACATAGGGTTGATTGTTTTATTTCCACATTTCCAAGTCAGGTTTCTCAACTCTTCCTGGGAACTCTTACAACATGGGGGATTGTTTAAAATATATAATGTCAGGACCCCATCTCAGGCAATTACATCAGAATCTATAAGAGGTGGGCCCATCAAAATTTCACAGGTGATTCCAGCATGCATAAAACTTGACAACTGCTGCCCCAAATGAGTCCTTTCCCTTCCCCCAGCAGAAAGAAACTCCACGAGGAAACTGGTAGACCAGATCCCAGCATCAATGACTTTCTGCTATATTCAGAAACAGATGGTGGGTACCAGCCACAAGCCTTCTTTTTTAAAGGCCTGAGGAAGAGGCTTGGGCCTCTTGTAAAGCTTTTGCTGTAAGTTATTTTGGGATCTGATTTCCCATGCCCCAGGTGGGGCGAATGTCCCAATGCCGAGAGGGGCCCAGAGTTCCCCCATGAAATGGGAGCTGCCCTGGGGTGGCTACCTTGAAGCTGGTGGTGATAGAGGCGTATTTGTTGTCTGCTGTCTCTGAATTCCCGATCAGGTAGTCCCAGCTGGTAAACATCTTGAAACTGAACGTGAAATTATCATTCTCCCCATCGCTTGTGCTCCCCTGGCGGTTGCTGGCCATCCTGTAAGGCACACGCCACCGTTGTTATGCCTGTCCAGTTTCGGCTCCGTCGGTCCAAGGGAACCTTGGCCTAAGCCAGTCTTGGGCCCAGGTAGCAGATGCCTGGCGAGCAGACATCTGATAAGGCGAAAGGACCAGGCAGGGACTTGAGCCAAGACAGATCGAATTGGACCTTTCATACTCTTCATACTCAGGATACCTCCCCCTCCCTCCCGGCAAGTCTCAGTTCCCTGCAAACACACGTGGTGTCGGTTGGGTAGGTGGGAGCCTGCAGGATATTGGACACTTGATCATCTTTCCTACCTTTAAGTCTGATTTCCTGTGACTTGATTCACCTGCAAAATGTACTTTGGGACCTCCTTAATGAGGCTAATAAATTCTCAAAGAGAAACATTTTCCTTCAAGTCATTTATATTCTTGGATAGAAAAGAATTTCTATAAAACCCAATAAACCATGCAGGGGTTGGTGACTGCAACCAGGAAACCGTCACATCCTTTCCTTAAGCCTTTCCTCGTTCTCACCAACCTCACCTGTCCATGCTCCACCTCTCTTTGCACCCACTGGATACCCCCCACTGCGGGAATCACAGAATTTCAGGGAGGGGCTCTGTCCCATACTATGGGGCCCTTTGCGCTCCTCCATAATTCCAGCTTGTGTGTTGGCTTTTTGGGTTTTCCACAGGGGGTCCCCGGGACCGCTGAGGGGCAGCCGGCCATGGCCTGCAGCTCCGGCACTGCCCGCCCAGGAGCTGTCCCCGGCCCTGCACCCGGGGGCTGCAGCCAGATGGCACCCAACAGCCCCGCGCTCGGTACGCACCTGAGCCGACCGCCAGACTGTGAAGTGCATCCAACTATAAGGAAAGATTTGAAAACTGTACCAAAATTCTACTGTTGTCCAATTGAAGGACATCCTAGAGGCCATGACTGTCCGTTTCCCCAGTTCTCTCTTGTAAGACAGCACTTTATGGAAATGCATGCTGCAAAGAAGCATAAATGCAGTACGTGCTCCAGTTCTTTTGTACTGAACGGAACTTGAAAAAAAAACATGCAGAGGATTGTGGCAAGACCTTCCAGTGCACATGTGGCTGTCCTTACGCCAGCAAAACTGCCTTGTGGTCACACATCTGCCCAGCTGGCCACGAGATCCCTGCTGAGCACAGGAACCCTCCCCCCACCAGAAAGAAGAGGAAAATGGAGAACTCCACGAACAACCAGAAGTTGTCAAAAAAAGACCATTGAATTCTTGATCAATACACCAACCTCTAGACCAGAAACACAAGAACTAGAAACTTCAGAAATAAAGCTAGTAGCTTCCTTTAAAGACTCCTGCAGCTCTAATGCCAGAAAACAGACTCTTACAATGCTGTCAGGATACCCTCAGAGGTTGCTTTTACTAAAGCCCAAAATGGCTTTGATTAAACTGCCTGTTGTGCAGTTTCCTCCTATGCCCATCTTTGTGTCTCCTGCAGCCGCCTCCTGGGCCCAGCCTGAGGTAGTGGGTGTGGAGCATCAGTGCTCTGCCACCGGCACCCTTCATTCACTTCCCTTGTCCATAGGAGTCCTGATCCTCAGCCTACATTCAGAGGCTTGCTCTCTTAGGAAGAGCCTGTTTCTCTCAAAAATTGTGAATCCCATTGTTGTTGAGTCAACTAGTAGGTAGGTTTGGGCATCAACTTGGCCAGGTTGAAGGTGCCTAGTTCTGTTGCTGTGGACATGAGCCAATGGCATGTGAACCTCATCTAACACCAACTGCATCTGCAGCCGGCTGGGGGGAGTGCCTCCTGCAATGAGTGATGTTTAATTTAATTGGTTGGATGCATAAATGAGAGAGCTCAAGGCAGCGCAGCCCAAGCAGCTCAGCACACCTCATCTCAGCACACGCAGCTCAGTCCAGACCTTTGGAGATGTTGAAAGGAATCACCCCGGGAAAAGCTGTGGGAACCCAGAAGCCAGGAGAGAAGGCCAGCAGAGATCGCCCTGTGCCTTCCTGTGTAAGAGAGAACCTCAGAGGAAAGTTAGCTGCCTCTCCTCTGAAGAGCCATGAGTTTTCCACTAAGTAAATCCCCCTTTATTAAAAGCCAATCCATCTCTGGTATGTTGCATTCTGGCAGCTTTGGCAAACTAAAACAAGGTATTCAAGTGAGCTCGAGTAACATTCCACCTACTACGTTACAACAACTAGGGAACACAAGTCAGAAGGACAGCATTTCTTCCAACAATGTGCAGACAGATCTGTCTTGTGCCTCATGAAGTCTCATGCCTCCTGCCCAGTAGGCTTCTCCACACTCCTCTGTATGGTCTTGTTCTCAAAGGGATTTGACAGTTTGGTTCTCAAGCTTCACTTCCCATTAGTGTTCAGACTCAAACACTGTTACCCAGGTCTAAAGTAACTTCATCTATAGCCGCTCAGATGAAAGCTGCTTTAGATGCTGTTTCCATTCAGGTGGGATCTCCAGACAAACTCAAACCATCTCGGAGTGCAAAATTCCACAGATGGCCAGGTACACCTGGACCAAGTAATAATGTGTGGAGACATTTTTGAGAATGTCCATTCATCATACAGGGCTTCTACAGACAATATTATAATCAAAGTTTGGTAGCAGAGACTGTAACTCATGGTTTGTTACCTCAGAACGACCCTAAGATGTTAAATGAAGATATTGAGAAATCTGCACCAATGATAAACATCAGTGAGCAGAACAGTATGCTTCCTTCATAAAACATGACAGATAATCAGAACTAAATCATAGATTTATTAAGCGATTTAGAAAGCATCTTGTCAAGCTACCTGCCAGGTCAGACACTGGATAATTGCAGTCTGTTGTCTGACACAAACACTGGACCTGACACACAGCTCTCATCTGGCCCCACCCAGAATCCCAGAATAGATTTTGATATTGAGAAGTTCTTTGTGGCCTCTAATAGCCAAACGCAAATAAAAGAGCGTGAACTCAGCAGTATGAACACTGAACCAGCCTTGAAATCCCCGGACATAGAAACCCAAACCAACTTTTACTTGCAGACACCACTGTTCAGTCCTACAATTGTAGAGGAAATGCTAACTTCTTAGGTGTTGAAATATTTGATATGCAGACACAGACAGACCTAAACTTCTTTTTAGACAGAAGCCTTCATCTGCCTCTGAGCAGTCTTCTGAGACATTCCAGTTTTTCCATGAGCAATTGAGTCATCTGACATGAAACCCAAACAGCAGGGATTTCCCATAAAAGCCTACCTCCTCTAGAAAGCAAAGTTCAGCTGAACAATACAGAAACACAGACCATGAATTCTAGTTTTGAAACCCTGGGGAGTTTGTTTTTCACCAGCAATGAAACTCAAACAGCCAGGGACGACTTCCTCCTGCCCAGTTTGGCCTAGAACATACGACGGAGTCTCAGTTCAGTTCCGTGGACACCCAGACGTGTGCAGAGCTACACATAATCTCCAACCGCAATAAGTGACGTCCACGTGCAGGATGGCATTGACAGCTCTCTTCTAGATTTAGAAAATGGGGACCGGGGACACAGTATTAACTCTTGAATGTAGTTGTTTCTGCAGTTGCTTAGATTCTTCGCGGTTCTTTGCCTTTTGTACTTGTGAACATGAAACGTGCATATAAATGTGAGTGTATTATAAGTGTATGACACTCATCTAAAAGTGATTGTTTTTGTGTTGCCTACCATGGCCCCTTCAAAGCTACTCTTTCCTTCTAAAAAATAAATGTATTTCACACCTTTAAAAACAGTATTAGGAAAAAACAAACCAAACCCCACCCCCCAAAAAAACCCAAAAACAATATTAGCCATTTAGCTGAGCCAAAGCTTAGCAGGTAGTAGGGTACAAACTTTGAAATCTTTAAACGTTTTACTTTGGAGTGTAACATACTCAATTGCACCTCCTATATGTGTGTGTGTGTGTGTGTGTGTGTGTGTGTGTGTGTGTGTGTGTTTGCATGGGCAGGCACCGGGCATCAAACCCGGGTCTCCGGCAAGGCAGCAATTGAGGGTAGCAATTACAGCATTGAACTACCTAAAATTCGGTAGTCGGCATTTTTTTTTTAAAGTTATACTGTCTTCTTCAAAGAGAATAAAGACAGTGCAGACCTATTGTTTCAATCATCAAGAACATCAATATGGGAGCATGATAAAGTATGCTTCCAGGGTTTTCTGTGTTTAGGAGATCATGCCTAAGAATCTTGGCCAACTTTCAGAAAAGTAAGAATCAGTGCAAGTTTGAAAGTATTCTAAGTTTACAAGGAAATGCTTGGTTGCTTCTTTTACACACACTTGTGCCACTGAAGGCTAAATCTTCAAAAGAAAACTTAGCAAGGGGACTAATCATTCCTTAAAGTAAAATATGGTATTGCTACTAATTCATATTCCATACATCAGATACAGAGGACCTGTCGGCAGTGGGTGAAGGATGTATCCTGGGCAGATGAATGCAACTTAGTAGATGAAAGAGCTTGTTTTGATCATAATTGCCTATGAATATGGGTTTCAAAACAAAGCCTTAACTTGGAATTTCATTATGATTTAAAATTATCACAGCCTTCATCTATTTAAGAGCTCCTGATAAAGGAGAAATGCATGCTTGTTTATGGCTTTTTGTAACTATAAATGCATTGATCTATGGCTTAAACAAACAAATGAAAAACACTGTTTCTGTGGCAGCATTTGTGAATCTAGCCAACCGAATTATTTGCAGAAAAATGGAGCATGTAATAGAGTTCTACATGTATAAGAACTATTCTCCCGCAAAATCTTAGTTATCTGAATTGCTTACAGAGTATTTCTTAAGACTGAAATTCAGTGATGAAAAAGAAAGACAAAAAAATGAAGAAGAAGAAAAAGAAAATCAAGCTTGTCTCCTCATTTTTTCTTTTTTCCTTTTTTGTCATGCTGGGCAGCCGATGCCATCCAGTATCACTGTTGAGTGCTGAGCAGGCTGTCATGAAGAGCAGCATTTTCCCCTGAGATGAAGCTATAGAAAGTCAAGCCTGTCCTGTCCATTGTCTTTTTTTGACATGGGAAGGCTCCAGGAATCGAACCTGGGTCTCCGGCATGGCAGGTGAGAACTCTGCCACTGAGCCACCATTGCCTGCCCCCATTGTCTTTTCAGGGGTTCTAACCAGATTACTTCTCCCCTGGAGACACAGCCACCTGTCTTTTCTGAAAGAAGGGAGCCTGTGGCTTGCTTAAGCATGGGCCATGGAGATTGGGTTTGTGCAAAATTATGCCAGAACTAATTGTGGTCCCCTGAATCAGAAGAAAGAAACTCAAGGGCTTTGTTGAATTTTCCCTTCAGGGACTATTATGTAAGAGGCACAAACATATATAAGGGTCATTTGTGACAAAGAAAAAGAGCTGGGGCCAGAGAGGTTACCACTATTAATCACAGCTACATATATTCACTTAGTGCAGATTTATTGTTTATATCTTTATATGTGCCAGGCTTGGTTAAAACATACAAGCTAGAGTTATGGAGCAGCTGAAAAGTCTTTTTCTGAGAAAGCCAAGCTCGGAGAAAAGCAGAAACAGGCCTTGCAAACCTGTCCAGCCCTACCAAGTACCATGTATCCTCTCAGGCCACACTGGCCTTCTGACAATTTCTGGAGGTCACTAGGATATGTGTTGCTTCAGGGCCTTTGCACATGCTCTTCCTCTGTCTAAAATGCTGAGTCCCAGCACGGCTGGCAGCTTCAGGTCTCAGGCTTGTCTAAAGGAGTTTCTATCCTATTTCCCAGAAAATCCCACATCGCCCTGTTTTGCCTTTTATACCACACATTACAGTCCACATTTGCCTTGTTTTTAAAATTTTCTCTCTAAATCCTTCACAAGAGGATAAGCAAGCATAGAGTGGATAGGGGAGTGGGCTGTTTGGGTGAAGAAAAGTAAAAGCCTGTAAGTAAGAGTCATACTCACGATCTAATGACAATCATCAGGCTGTAGCCGAACACGCTGACCCCTACCATGAAGTACGCCATGGGCAGCCTGTACCTCAGCCACCCAATGGTCCTCTGGTTGTTGTAATAGCCGTAGAAGAGAGCAGAATACTTGATGAAGCCCTGTGGAACAGCAAATCCAAGTGCTCTGGCTCTGCAGTCATCAGACACTTACATTCTATCAGAGCTCTCTTTCTCAGGGCTTCAAAAGGAGTCTGAGCGGAGGAAGGAAGGATTATTCTGGAAGTTCTTGTTGTTTCCTTCACTTCTCCCATTGATCCAGAGTCTGCCAAGGGCTCCCCCTCTTTCCCCTTTTCATTCCCTTATTTCTCCACTACACGGAGAGCACCGATACCCAGTAAAGGAGAGCGGAGTGTGGTTAACAGTTGGGATAAAATCGGAGATAAAGTGTGTGTGTGTGTGTGTGTGTGTGTGTGTGTGTGTGTGTGTGTGCATGCTCACATGTATATAGATCTAAATTCTTTCCTTCCATCTCCAGAAGTAGACGGGCACCTGTGAAATTTCTCAGTATTTCAAAATTTCTAAAGAAAATGGTATATAATTAGGCACACAGTTCAATCCAAACTTCAAGTTTCGTTTTGATTTTGACTTTTACGTATTGTTGGGTTTAGGCAGACTTAAGTATACTTGTTATGGGTAATTATTTAGGTGTAATCATATTAACTTAGGCTTTAGCACTTCCTGTGTGTATTTTCTGACACAAGACAGGTAATTACTTATTAGTGAATAAACTCTATTTTGGGTAGATATGATATTTCAACTGGACTCTTCAGGTGAAATAATAAAGGGAATTCTTAGTAGTGGTATATTGGCACCACTGTTTCAAATACTTCGGAAAAACCCATTTCACAGATTTCTAAGGGGTCTCAGGTCTGACTACGAGAGTGAAGGATGCGGCAGCAATGACCTGGAGGCACCCAGCGAAGCCTTCCAGCCTCGGGTTTTCCTCGGGGCTGCAGCGCAAACCCCCAGAGGCATGGGAGGATGGAGATTCCAAAGGAGAAGGGTATTCCAGGCAGAGGCCCATAAGCAAGGGCTGGGAGACAGTGGAGAGCTTGGTGCCTTCAGGGAACACTCCCAAACTCGACAATGCTGGAGCATGAAGTGTGAGGGATTAGATAGAAATGGGACTGGAGAAGCTGTCGGCATCAGGTCATGAACATTTACTTTGTAAACCCAATGAAAAACAGTGGATTTTATTCCATTTGTCAATTGGAATCAGTGAATATCTGGGGAGTGGCAGATTTGCATTTTAGAAAGGTAGCTCTAGAAGGCAGCAGAGGGAATGGGGATTTTAAGAGCCAAGCCAAGGCAGGAGTAGAGTTGGAAGGTGGTGACAGCTGTCCTGGCAAGGTGAGGGCACGATTCATAGCAGAGGTAAGAGGGATGGAGAGCAGGGGACAGAGTCAAGAAAAGTTTGATAGGGAGGATCAGATTTCATGACTGACTGGATGTGGGGAAGGGAGAAGGGGAGGATGGCCTTCAGGTTTCAGACTTGAATGACTGGATGGATGGTGGTGCTAATAAAGGAAAGGGGAAAAAGAGAAGTGGGTTTGGCTGGGTAGATGTTGAATTGGAGAAGGAAGTAGGGCAGTCAGTTGAACATGTGTGAAAACGGGGAAAAGGCTGGAGTGGAGTCTGAATGTGGCTATGGGGAGACAAAACTATACTGTAAGATCAAAGTGAGGGGACCAGTGACCTCGTAGGGAACCCACACCCCTCAGGGGTGCAGCTGGAGAGGGGAACCCATGAAGGAGACCTAGAAGGAAGTGGGGAGATATGGTAGACTAGCTCATGTTTTGCTAGTTCATCTGCACAGCGTTGGGATCCTGCTGGATTAAAGCACAGGTTTTTCAATAACTCAGTCCAATTTTGCACACTTATTCATGCAATCTTTAGGCCTTACAGTCCCAAAATGGCGATGTACTGATATGATGGGAATATGTTATACCTCAAAATCCCAAAGGACGGAAAAGTCCATAGCCTTTTCTTCCTCAGCCCGAGGCACTGTCTTTCTGGGTATACTTCCATAGGGCATGCCCATCAATACCTTGTAGAGAGGGACAGAATGACATAACTGTAAGTGGGGGAAACACAAAGCACACAGAGACATTCATAAACTGGGTTAAATACTTTCTTTCTCAGAGTGGGGTATGCACATTTTCTTCTTTAACAATCACTCTTCTGATTTTAAAAGTTGCACACATTTATTGAAAGGAAGGTGAAAAAGTACACAAGAGCACTGGAAAAATTACCTCTCTCCCCACAACTCAAACATAGTGACGGTTAGATATTCATGTATTTCCTTCCAGTTATTTTTGAATTTTATACATTTTAGTATGGTTATTTAGCTTACTGCTATTTTATGACCAATTCCCCATGTCATAAGGCAATTTTCTAAATAAAACAGCTTCAAAATATTTGATCTCATGCATGCACCATAAACTTACTTAACCAATTCCCTACTGTAGGACATTAGAATATTTCTAGTTCCTTACTCGTACATAATTCTGTTATCAATACCCTTATACATATGCCCTTATTCACATCCTTAATCACATAAAAAATCAGAACTGTTTTAAATTTACATATTGCTGTATGAAGAATTGCTTTTTTAATTTAAATTTTCACTTCCAAGAAGGTAACCTTTCATTTTTTGTCTTATTTTTGTTCAGCAAAGCTCCTTAGCTATTCTCATAGACATCTTCTAATCTGCTAACTTTATTACTAATTACTTTATAGATTTATTGTTATTGTGAATGTGACAATTTTTTGTTGGGTGCATGATCTGGGAATTGAACCTGGGTCTCCTGCATGGAAGGCAAGCATTCTACCACTGAACCACCCGTGAATGTGACAATTTTAAGTTCCATCTCAAACTGAATATGGGGAGACAAAATGATGTTCATCTATTTAAAATAACCCCAGCCACTTCAAAAACTCGCTTATTAATTCTAGTAATTAATTATCTCTGTGGTTTTCTGGGTCTTCCCTATCATCTTGAAATTAATACAATTTTGCTTTTTTTGTACAAAATGTATAAGTTGTTGAATTTTCTACCATGTTGTATTAGGTAGAAATTTCAAAATAATGTTGAAAAGTAGTAGGGATAAAAGCATCCTATGTTGCTTTTGATTTCAGTATCATAGACTTCAGTATTTCACCATTTACTAGAAATTATTTTGGTTTTCATCTATAGGTTTATTGTTTTGGGTTAAGTCCCTTCTACCTCTTTTAAAAAGTTTATGTTCTTATTGGGGAAACATGTTGTATATAAAAATAGTACATATATAATTTTATGTGCAGTTGACCATAATAAAAATAAAATTAACTACTGGGTATCCACTACCTAGCTTTAAAAAACAGGACATCACTAGGACTTATAATGCCCTGGATGACCTAGAGTGATTGTTTTAGTTTGCTAATGCTGCCAGAATGCAATATACCAGAAATGGATTGGCGTTTATAAAGGGGATTTATTAGGTTACCAATTTACAGTCTAAGCCTGTGAAAATGTTCAAATTAAGGGATCCAGAGAAAGAGCTCTTGTCTTTGAAGAAAAGTTGCCAGCATCTGGGACACCTGTCAGCTGGAGGGCATGTGGCTGGCATATGCTGTTCATTGCTTTCAGCTTATGATTCCAGTGGCTTTCTCTCTCTAAGTGTCGTAGGTCCTCACTTAGCTTCTCTGGAGCAAACCTGGGATTTCATCTCTAAGCTTAGCACCTCCGAACGTCTGTGTCTTGGTTTCATTTCTCTGCTGCTCTCTGTGTTGTCTCTGAGTTCTGTCTCATAAAGGACTCCAGGAAAGGATTAAGACCAACCTCGAAGAGATATGACCCTGCCCAATCTCCACAGAAACAGCCTAATCAAAAGGTCTCACCCAACAATGGGTCTGTCCCCACTAGATTAGATGCAAAGAGCATGGCTTTTCCGGGTACAGAACAGCTTCAAACTATCACAGTGGCATATCCTGAATCACATCCAACTTCCACCTCCAAGACCCAAACAAAATTTGATACACTTTATGATACTCACTCTCTTGTTTGTCCTTATACTTTCCTCACTTATTGCTTAGATTTGTTTATTTGATGTCTTTATATAAATGGAATCATGCATAATATTCTTCTGGAAATTGCTTTTTTTCACACCAGATTACATTTTGGAAATTCATTCATACTGATGTGTGCAGCTACACTAATTTTCTGTGCTATGTAATATTACATTGTATGAATACGCTACAACTTGTTTGCACATTCTACTCTTCAGAGACCTTGGGGTTGTTTCCACATGTTTCTCTTAAAATGAACCCAATTCCAGCAAAGGCAGAGCAGCTTTTTAAAAAAATTTATTTATTAATTAAAAAAAATTTAACAAACGTAATAAAACATTAACATAGATTATCAGTAATTCACAATATCATCACTTAGTTGCATATTCATCATTTCTTAGAACATTTGCATCAATTCAGAAAAAGAAATAAAAAGACAACAGAAAAATAAAACGAAAACAGAAAAAGAAACCATACACACCATACCCCTTACTCCTCCCTTTCACTGATCACTAGCATTTCAAACTAAATTTATTTTAACATCTGTTCCCCCTATTATTTATTTTTATTCCATATGTTCTACTCGTCTGTTGACAAGGTAGATAAAAGGAGCATCAGACACAAGGTTTTCAGTGTGACACAGTCACACTGTAAAGCTACACCATTATACAATCATCATCAAGAAACATGGCTACTAGAACACAGCTCTACATTTTCAGGCAGTTCCCTCCAGCCTCTCCACTACATCTTGAATAACAAGGTGATGTCTACTTAATGCATAAGAATAACCTCCAGGATAACCTCTGGATTCTGTTTGGAATCTCTCAGCCATTGACACTTTGTTTCATTTCACTCTTCTCCCTTTTGGTCCAGAAGGTTTTCTCAATCCCTTGATGCTGAGTTTCAAGAGCAGTTGTTTTGACAAACCCCCTCACGGAGAACAAGTGGAAACGTGAACAGTGATAGTCTGTGTGGTTAAGATCCAGGAGAGAAAGGAATTCTGGAAAGGGGATCCCAGCACATGGCACTGCTGATCCTCATGAGGCATTTGCTGAATTCAAAAGCAACAGTGAAAAGATTAAGAAACTGTGGACAGATTTTGGAATAGTTAAAGGGCTGAAGGTGTGGATAGAAAAGAAAATTTGGGCCCTGTTCTAGTTTGCTAGCTGCCGGAATGCAACACACCAGAGACGGATTGGCTTTTAATAAAAGGGGATTTGTTTTGTTGGTTCTTCAGAGGAAAGGCAGCTAACTTTCCACTGAGGCTCTTTTCTTACGTGGAAGGCACAGGATGGTCTCTGCTGGTCTTCTCTCCAGGCCCCTGGGTTCCAACAACTTTCCCCGGGGTGATTTCTTTCTCCACCTCCAAGGGCCCGGGCTGAGCTGCAAGTGCTGAGATGAGGAATGCCAAGCTGCTAGACTGTGCTACATTGCGTTCTCTCATTTAAGCACAAGCCAATTAAGTTAAACGTCACTCATTGCAGCAGACACGCCTCCTAGCCGACTGCGGATGTAATTAGCAACAGATGAGATTCACCTACCATTGGCTCATGTCCACAGCAACAGAACTAGGTGCTTTCACCTGACCAAGTTGACAACTGAATCTAACTACCACAGGCCCAAATAGGAAATCAGGGCCCAACCAAACCCCAGGTTTTCATTGACATTTGGGAGCTCACTACTCTGAGAGTAAAGTTAAACAAAAAATAGACCAACCCGCATAGGGATTGAAGTCCAGCCTCAAATCTGATTATTGATTGGATTAATGTGGTTTTGGATTGTTAGTGTCCTGCCAGAAGCATAATAAATAAATCTCAATAATTTCACATACAATGCCTGGCACTCAGCCAAAAAATAATCAGTCATAGAAGAAGACAAGACTTACTAAAAAACCCAGACAAAACCAAACAATATAAAAAGTCACAGGAAATCCACATGAGGGAGTTATCAGTCAAGAACTTGAAAATCACTTTGATTAATACCGTTAAGGAATTAAAAGATGAGATGGAGAATTTTGATGTAGAGAACTGGAAACTATAAAAAGAATCAAATGGAACTGAAAGGAAACCGATCAAGATATTTACATACCGCGAAGATAGCAGAAAATCATTAAGCATATCATGATGCAGACAGATACAGCCCTACCTAACGACCAAATTAAAGCACCAGAGGAGACAGACGTTGGAACAGCTGATCAAAGATGTTCATATAATGTTACTAAATAAAATAAATGGGATGGCTAATGACATAAAGGCAATCAAGAAGACACTAGAATAGCATAGAAAGGAATTTGAAAGAATAAATAGAAAATAGCAGATATCACAGAGATTAAAGATGCTGTAAGCCAAATAAAAAACATACTGGAGACACACAACAGCAGATTTGAAGAGGCAGAAGAAAGAATTAGCAAACTAGAGGACAGGACAGCTGATTTTGAACACTCAAAACAGCAAATGGCAAAAAAGATGGAAAATTTTGAATTGGATCTCAGGGAAATGATGGACAGGACAAAGTGCACAAATACAGGAATCATTGGTGTCCTAAAAGGAGAAGAGAGGGGTAAAGGGCTAGGAAGAGCAGTTAAGGTTATAATAGGGAAAAACTTCCCAACTCTTATAACGGACATAAATATGCAAGTCAAAGACTCTCAATGAACTACAAATAGAATAAATCCAAATAGGCCTTCCCCAAGGTACATACTAGTCAGTCTGTCAAAGGTTGAAGAGAAGCAGAAAATTCTGAAAATGACAAGTGAAAAACAATCTACCATACGAGGGTAACCACATAAGACTGAGTTCAGACTACTACTCAACTGTCACTATGGAGGCAAGAAGACAGTGATACGATATACTTAAAATCCTGAAAGAGAAAGACTTTCAACCAAAAATTCTGTACCCAGCCAAACTGTCCTTCAAAACTGGGGGAGAGATTAAAATTTTCACAGGCAAACAAATCCTGAATGAATTTGTCAACAAGAGACCGGCCCTACAAGAAATACTAAAGGGAGTTCTTCTGCTCGTTGAAAAAAAAAGACAGGAGAGGGAGGTCTGGAGGAGTGCACAGAACTGAAAAGTACTAGTAGGGGTAACTTAAAGGATAAAAAGAGAAAGAGGGAAAAGAATATACAGAGCTGATAAATAAAAACCAAAATATAAGATGATGGATTCAAGAAACACCTTTTCAGTAGTAACTTTGAATGTTAATGAACTAAACTTACCAATTAAAAGACACAGATTGGCAGAATGGATTAAGAAACATAATCCAGCTATATGCTGTTTACAAGAGACTCACCTTAGACACAAGGATACGAATAGATTGAAAGTGAAAGGATGTTACACACAAGTTGTAACCAAAAGAAAGCAGGAGTAGCTGTACTAATACCGGACAAAATAGACTTTAAATGTAAAGACATTATAAGACACAAAGAAGGACACTATATATTAATAAAAGGGATAATTGACCAAGAAAAAATAACAGTCATAAATGTTTATGCTCCCAATCAAGGAGCTCCAAAGTACATGAGACAGACATGGGTAAAACTGAAGGGAGTGATAGATGTTTCAACAATAATAGTAGGAAACTTCAATACACCACTCTCCTCTACATATAGAACAACCAGACAGAAGATCAACAAGAAAATAGAGATGTTAAACAACTTGGGAAATGAATTAGACCTAACAGACATATATAAGTCATTACACCCCAAAACACCAGGATATACATTCTACTCTATTGCTCATGGAACATTCTCCAGAATAGATCATATGCTGGGGGCACAAAACAGGTCTTTTAAAAAAAAAGAATCAAATGGAAATTATAAATTTAAAAAATATGATCACTGAAATTAAAAACAGGTATAATAGCATACAGATCAGCTGAAAAGAGAATTGTTGCTTTGAAAAATAGGTTTTAAAAAATCCAGATTTAAGCACATTGAGAAAAGATGGAAAATACTTAAAAGAACATACAACATATTATTTCTGGATTTTGAGAGGATATTTTATATATCTATAACCTGGTATTTATAATAAGAACGAAGCCAATCAGGTCAAGATTAAGGTAATTCAGAACACAGGGGTAAGAAATACATTGTTTTTATTTTAGAAACGCACCTACTCTTTAAGACCAAAGGAAGAAAGGATTATTTTGTCTGGAACCTAAATTTTAGGTAGCACGTACTCTAACTCAGCCTATTTGGATGGCTCATTTGAACAACTGAAATACAGGGAGCCCAGAATAAGAATGAGGGCATTTAGTCTTTTTTAAAAAAAACTAATTAATTAATTTAATTCTTTATTAAATATAACAACATACAAACACAAACATTCTTACCATATGATCATTCCATTCTTGATATACAATCAATAACTCACAATATCATCACATAGTTGTATATTCATCATCATGATCATTTCTTAGAACATTTGCATCAATTCAGAAAAAGAAATAAAAAGAAAAAAGAAAAAAATTCATACATACCTTACCCCATACCCCTCTTTTTCATTGATCACTAGCATTTCAGTCTACTAAATTTATTTTAACATTTGTTCCCCTATTTATTTATTTTAATCCATATGTTTTACTTGTCTGTCCATAAGGTAGATAAAAGGAGCATCAGACACAAGGTTTTCACAATCACACAGTCACACTGCAAACGCTATATCATTATACCATCATCTTCAAGAAACATGGCTACTGGAACACAGCTCTACATTTTCACACAGTTCCCTCCAGCCTCTCCATTACACCTTAACTAAAAATGTGATATCTATAAAATGTGTAAGAATAACCTCCGGGATAACCTCTCGACTCTGGAATCTCTCAACCATTGACATTTTATTTTGTCTCATGCCTGGATACACCCTAGAATATATTAAGTAGATAATCAAAAAGTTTTGGCAAAGTCCCTTGAGGGATGGGAAAAAAATATGGAACTATCAAACTTTACCATCAGGGAATCCCCTGATACTGTGTCAAACACTAGGGACACCCAAATCAATAGGCTAAACCCTCAATCATGAGCCTTACTTTTGTGAAGCTTGTGTAGGTAGCTAGGAAGCTTAGCCTACCTACAGGCATGGCTAAGACTTACTTCTGGAGGACCTCTGTTGTTGCTCAGATGTGACCTCACTCTCTCTAAGCCCAACTCTGTAAGTGAAATCATTGCCCTCCCCACTACGTGGGGCATGACATCCAGGGGTGGAAGTCTCCCTGGCAGCATGGGAGATGACGCCCAGGGATGAGTCTGGCCCTGGCACCATGGGATCAACAATTCCATCAAAAGAAGTGTAACTGATAGAAGATTAGTGACTGTGAGAGTTCAAATAATGTTGAGAGGCTACTCTGGAGGTCACTCTTATGCAAGCTTCAGGTAGACCTTGCTACCTAACATAACCTGCCAGCCTCCAACCAGGACCATTCCAGCCAATCCTAAAGACACCTAGGGCAATATATAAGATTCTACAAAGAATCCATGCACTAGGGTAACTTTCCAGAAACCTACAACCTCCAAATGGGTCCTTAGACCAGATAAGTCCTGAAACCTAGAGGGCCCAGCCTCTCCAGAACATCAGCTAGTTCCATCTCCCTACCCCCTGACAGCCCCTTCAAACATGAAAAAGTTAGAATGGCCACAAATACCCCTAAAGAGTGGGAAAGAAAGATCAAAAGTGATGGTGGAGTTATACAGAGAAGGTAAAGTTTAACACATGAATATGAATGCTGAATCATTAAATTGATATTTGTTTTAGTCTCCAGTAGTTTAGAGCAGCTAGAAGTGAAAACCTAAAATTGCGGAATTATAACCCATATGAAACTCTGAAATTGGTTCTACAACTAATTGTTGTGTTGTGCTTTTAAATTTATTGCTTTTTTGTACATATATTATTTTTTCACAAAAAAGAAAAAGAAAGTTGATTGCGATGATAAAAAAATATTTATTCCTTCTAGCCTCCTATATTCTGGAGCAACTAGAAGGAAAAATCTGAGATGATGGTATGGTAGGCCAGGACAAACTCTGGAATCTGTCCTGTAACTACTTGTTGAACAGTGCTTTGAAAACTATTGCTTTTTTCTTTCTTTGCTTTATATATATATATATGTTATATTTTTATTACATAATTGAAAAAAGTAAAAAAAAAAAAGAACATGAGACACATAGGAATATAGAGACGAGATTCTACATATGCATATTTGGAGACCCACAAGGAGAAGGAGAGAGAAGGAAATGGCATAGAAACAATATTTGAAGGGAAAATGACTAAAAATTTTCCCAAAATAACAAAAGACATTTTAAGAGTCAAGAAACACTATAAATATCAAGTAGGGTATATAACATATTAACTTCCTATTACTGCTTAACAAATTACCACAAACTCAATAGCTTAAAACAACACATTTATTATCTCATATTTCTGTAGGTCAGAAGTCCACCAGGATGTGACTTGATTCTCTGTTTAGGGCCTTGTCAGGTTGAAATCGAGATCTCAGCTTGGGCTGAGGATCTCATCCGGGTTTGGAGTCCTCTTCTCAGATCACTGGATATTGACATATTTAAATGCCATATGGTTGTAGGATTATTCTGCAAGCTTGGTGGTCAGCAATTGTGAACATTTAAAAAATACCTTTCCATATGTCTTAAATATTTATTTTTTGAGAAGTATCAATATGAGGTTTACCAATTGAATGTTGTCTATGTGAACTCTAGAACAGAGATAATAAAGTATTTTAAAAAATTATTTTACTTAATTAACATACATCAGCAATTTTCAACCCTGGTAGCATATTGGAGTCAACTGGAAACCTGTGTTAGTCATCTGCTGTGTATATAACTAATGACCTCAAAACTGAGCAGCTTAAAACAGTACACATTTATCATCTCAAAGTTTTCATGGGTCAAGAATTTTGACATGGCTTTTCTGTGTCCTCTGCATCAGGATCTCTCATAAGCCTGCACTCGTGGGGTCTGCTGAGGCTCTGGTCTCATCTGAAGGTTTCACTAAGGAAGGATCCGCTTCCAAGTCCTCTCAAAGGGTTGCTGGCAAGATTTAGTTCCTCATGAGTTATTGGACTTAGGACTTCAGTTCCTCACTGGTTGTCGTCTGAAGGCCACACTCAGTTCCCTGCCTGGGGGTGTCTCTCCAATATGGCAGGTTGCTTCATCAAAACATGCAAGTCAAGAAGGGAGTTGGGCGATAATCCCAGAAAGACAGAAGCCACAGTCTTTTATAACCTAATCATGGAAATGACAGCCCATCACTTTTGTCATATTCTGTTTGTTAAAAGCCAGTCACTAGGTCTAGCACATACTCAAGGGTGGGAATGATACAAGGGCATGAGTACCAGGAGGTGGAAAACATTGAGAACCATCTTAGAAGTCTGTCTACTACAGGAGTGTTCTAGTTAGCTAGCTGCCAGAATGCAATATACCAGAAACAGAATGGCTTTGAAAAAGGGGGATTTAATAAGTTGCTAGTTTACAGTTCTAAGGCCGAGAAAATATCCCAATTAAAACACATCTATTTAAATGTCCAATCTAAGGCATCCAGGGAAAGATACCTTGGTTCAAGAAGGCCGATGAAATTCAGGGTTTCTTTCTCAAGTAGAAGGGCACATGGTGAACAGTCAGTTCCTCTCTTATCTGGAAGGGCATATGGCGAACATGGCATCATCTGCTAGCTTTTTCTCCTGGCTTCCTGTTTCATGAAACTCCCCAGGAGGCATTTTCCTTCTTCATCTCCAAAGGTCGCCCCTGGTGGACTCTATTTTTTGTGGCAATGTCATTCTGCTCTGCTCTCTCTGAATAGCTCTCATTCTCCAAAATGTTTCCTCTTTTATAGGACTTCAGAAACTAATCAAGACCCACCTAAATGGTTGGAGATACGCCTCCATCTAATCCCATTTTACAACCACTCTTGATTAAATACTTCTCCAGGGAGATGATCTAATTACAGTTTCAAACATACAGTATTGAATAAGGATTAGAAGAAATGGCTGCCTTTACAAAATGGGATTAGGATTAAAACATGGCTTTTCTAGGGTACATACATCCTTTCAAACCAGCACAAGGAGATTTTAAAATAGGGATATCAAGACCCCACCTCAGATATTCAGAGTCAATTGATTGGGATGGGCCAGAACCAAGCATTTTTTTCAAAGTTCTTCATGTGAGTTTCACATGTTGCCAGTGCTGAGAAGAGGAGTACATGAATTTGTTATCCAGTAGGGTCTTGGCAGCCAACTATGGCAGCATAACTGAGGATTCCCCAGGGATGATATAAGCATGCTAGGATCTGCAGACAATTGTTATTAAAGCTGAACATGTCTCATTGTAACATTCGGAGCTGCTTAATTCCATTTAAAAATGAGTGTATTTTAGTTTCCTGGCTGCTAAAACAAATTCCGTACAATGGGTTGGCTTAACAACAGGGGTTTATCGGCTTATGATTTCAGAGGCTTGCTTCCCCCAGGAGTCAGTATCTTCTGGCTGGCTGGCAATCTTTGGGGTTCCTCGGCTCTTCCATCACATGGCAAAGCATACAGCAGTGTCTTCTCTTTCCTCTTCTGGATTCTGTTGACTGCCATCTTCTGGCTGCTCCCTGTGGCTTCTCTCTCCACCCAACTTTTACTCTGCTCAGAAAGGACTCCAGCAATCCAGATTAAAACCCAAGCAGATTTAGTTGGACCACACTTTAACTGAAGGTGAATAACATCTTGAAGAGATGCTATTTACAATGGGTTCACATCCAACAGAATGGAGACTAAGACCAAGAACATGTCCAAACTAAGGTATATAATTCAATCTACCACCAAGGGTTTGTGGCAAACATTAGATGGGCACGAGGAGAAAGACCCTCTGATTCACCATGACTGGCTTTAAAACATCCATCAGCCAAGAGCATATCTGATCACCCAGTTTATGCTAAAAATTCTTGGGCTCAGAAGTTATTTGTGCTTTGATCAACTTTGTACCCCCTACACTCTTTTCACAATGAATTCGTACGTGGCTGACTTCCATGTGGCCAATTTCCCATCATCCAAACTAAGAAGGCTTTTTGAATACTTCACATCCTCAACCGCTGTTATCTCACCTACCATTATTAAGTCCTGTCCATTCTACCTGTCTCTAATTCCTCTTTTAATCCATTCCCGCTGATATTATCCTGATCTAGGACTGAACTATTGCAACAGGCTCCTCAATGATCTCTGCCTCTCCCCATTACCCCCAGTGGTTTTCTTCCATGAGGAGCCCTCATTCTATCAAGGCACTCTCCTCCACTCCAACAGAGCTTTCCCAATCACCTGTCAATCAAATCACAGCTCTGTCGCCCAAAGGTTCAGGTCTTGCTGCTTCATTGGAATGCACCGATCAGCAAATTTTCATGGTTTTAAACAAATGTTTGCCCTTATAATGTTATATGTAATAAATCAAATCAATTTATATACATTGTATCAAATTTAATGATTCATTGAAAGAAAAAAAAAACAGTGTCTTTAAAACATTCAACTTTTCAACCAAACTATAGAAACAAGCTTTGCTAAAAATTGTATGAAGGCTTTTTATCAACTTCTGAAAATTTCATTTGAAAGTGGAAAAGAAATAGGTTTATGCGGTCAAAGTGTTGTTATTTTATTATTTCTTAAATGAAATACAAAAATCAATTATTTAGACTCTGATTATTCAAAATCTATACAACGGCAAAGAAGAAAAATAATTGAGTCTCTCCTAGGGTTCAATTTGACCTAAAGATTGAATCTAAGAAATGCTTCTAATTAGGTATTTTTCTCACTTGCAAATATTTATTAAATGAACAATGAGTTTCTGGTTTTTGTTATCTAAAATAGTTACTATGCTTCTGGAATCCTAATTATTCTAGGGTTTGGAAGCCTAGAGTAATGCAAATGTCCTTCTGATGACCACATATGATTCTTGACTTTTCTTTACTCGACTTCTGTTTGTATTTTCTTTAAGTGTAAAAGGACTGACCCCTGTGTAACAAAATTCCAGTGATGTCTCATATGCTACAGCATGTAAATGTGCTCTCTTCTGTAGGTAGTCTGGCTGTTTCCAGGAGGAAAGCCAAATGCTCTGGGAAAGTAAATTTCCCCAGTGGTTACTGGAAGAGAAGTCTCACACTCGCCTGAACGTGGAGGGAAGAAGTGAAACTTCTAGTTAGCTTCTGATAATATTCTTCTCTTGAAGAGAAACAGACTTGGTACAAGAGCATTTTCACACACTTGCCTAGTGGTTTAAAATCCTCACCTCTGGGTCAGAGGTGCTATTGGTTTAAGAATATGCATAGGGCGAAGTGGACTCATAACCCTTGATTTCGAGGATTTGCATACAAATGAGTATAAAGGCTTATAGTTACTGATATATTTGGAAGTGTACTTTTCAGGTCATGTAGAAAAAACATTCAATGGTTTTATTAAAAAGACGGTATTTTAAAACACTGTTGCTACCAAGGGCTATTACAATACACCATCAACCTCTTCCAATTAATCGGGTTTAATTCGCCTCACGTGGAAGGTTTATAATTTCCTGAAAAATGACTGGGCAGACAAGTTCTCCAAGGATGGTGGTGACAGGTAGAATTGCCTCCAATATGCCCACAGATCCATTTGTGATAACATAGGAATCAGTAAGTTATCATAGAACCAGTTAATAAATCTGGAAGGAATTAAAAAAAGTGAAATGCAGATATATTACCTGGTTACCCGAGAACCTGTTGAAATCAGTCCACTTGTGGACCTGGCGCTGGCACCAAGCAATTCAGACAGGATTGTACCAAGTACTGTGCTCAGTGCTTAGGAGACCAGTGTCCCTTGGAGAAGACCTCAGGCCAGCACTCTGGGGCCTGGGGGTTTTCACTACAGATGTATTAAGTGACTGCATGAGTCGCTTATCCCTTTTTTGCCTCTCACTTCTTCATCTGTAAGTAAGGATCCACCAATATCCATAAGATATTGAGAGAATAGTGATAGGCACTATTCAAACGCACGTTTTTAAATTATAAATTATGACATAATTTGTTTCATCTTTCTCCTTTTTCAAGAAAGAAGAAAAAACTCACTGAGATATTAATTCCCCACTTATCTTGAGGTTTAAAAAAAGGGTAGAAAAAGGTAGGACCCACCCCAATTCAGAAACACAAGTATTTTGGTCCCATTCTTTGTTTGAATTGAACTATTTGCGCAATTGATGTGAATACAGGATTTAAAATGAAGGAGAGATTCTTTGTAAAACAGAGTTCTTGGTTAATGTAAATGAAGGTGGTGGTCACGATAAATGTCAACACTATCCACAAATATAGGAAATTATTTTCTTACCTCTGGAATTATGACTAGACCAAATATTAAACCAAAAAGGACGAGGTTAACTCCATACATCCATCGGAGAAATATGAAATATGATGCCACTGAAGAACCAAAGTGACCTGGAAGGAGAAAATATGGTGGCATTTAAGGGCTGCAGAAGGAAGAAATTAACAGTATTGAGCACTTTATGTGCGTTATGGGTTTAATTTTCACATCAGTTCCTGAACAAATATCTTGATCTCCATTTTTTTTTTCCCTAAATAAATAACCCGAGGCTCAGTGGGATTAATGACTATGCCTAAGCACCCACAGTCAGAAACTGAAGAAGCAGAATTAAATCATGATCTGACTGGTCCAAAGCCCATTCTTTTCCCAGTAAGACACAGCCTGTGAAATAACCTAATTAGAAGGTCAAGAAAACAATCGGAGCCCTTGAAGACCCTTCAGCAAGCCAAATGGAAAAAAGTGCATAAAAATACTTACTCTCAATGTCCTTGATCTTCATTTCCCACGGAATACATTGTGTCTTGAAATTATTAAAGTCTCTCTTAAACTTGACCCATTTCTGAAATAAAACAGACACACTCTCAGTGCATTAACTTGGGGTTGACGGCATGAGGTTGTCAGGCAGGTAAAATTCTCATCTTCTGCAGTCCTTGAGAGCCAGCCTGCTACAGACGGATGTTCAAACTTTCAGTTTCTCAAGGTCAGGTGTGGAGTGAGACAGAAGGCAGGGCAATAACAATACCTTGTATTTGTCTTCAGTGCTTATAAAATTTCAGGTTTGTACAATTTACATATAAACTGAGAAATTCTGTGTACAATGTCTGGTTTGGGGATCAGATTGGGTTAGCAAACTCTGATGCAACTTTCTTCATTTTAAAACAAAAATTCAAGGGGAAAAGGAAATCTCACAACCATCACACCCAATTATGGCAGACAGTCAAGTGCCTAAATAGGTTAGGAATCGTCACCAAACTACCATGCTGGTGGAATCGGTAAAGAGAACTCAATCCATGGCTTCCCATTCTTCCTCTCATGAAGCAGCTGCCTTGTTCTTCTGAAAGAAGGTAGGAAGACATTTTGCACCTCCTCTGATGGTCTGCTTCATAATTCCAACACTCAGGGTTTGTATCAACCCCAATCCTGAGTAACTGTCTGATTGCCGGCTGGCTGTTGTGTTGTCAAGATTCCAAAGGGCTGCTCTCTACCAACCCTGCCTCCTGGATATAGATCCATCTGGAATAAAAAAAAGTCATAGAAAACAGCAGACCAAGAAGTAGTAGAGAGGAGATCCTAGTATCAGCTTCTATATTATAAGGGTCTCCAAAGAATTTGTTCATGAAGTGTTCTAGTTTGCTAGCTGCTGGAATGCAATATACCAGAAATGGAATGGCTTTTAAAAGGGAATTTAATAAGTTGCTAGTTTACAGTTCTAAGGTCGAGAAAATGTCCCAATTAAAACGAGTCTATAGAAATGTCCAGTCAAAGGCATCCAGGGAAAGATGCCTTGGTTCAAGAAGGCTGATGAAGTTCAGGATTTCTCTCTCAAGTGGAAGGGCACATGGCAAACACAGCATCATCTGCTAGCTTCTTCTCCTGGCTTCCTGTTTCATGAAGCCTCCCGGGAGGCGTTTTCCTTCTTCATCTCCAGAGGTCACTGGCTGGTGGACTTTGCTTCTTGTGGCTATGTCGTTCTGCTCTGTTCTCTCTGAATCTCTTTCATTCTCCAAAATATTTCCTCTTTTATAGGACTCCAGAAACTTATCAAGACCCACCCAAATGGGTGGAGACATGTCATCACCTAATTCAGTTTAACAACCGCTCTCGATTACCTCACATCTCCAGGGAGATGATCTAATTACAGTTTCAAACATACAATGCTGAATAGGGATTAGAAGAAACGGCTGCCTTTACAAAATGGGATTAGGATTAAAACATGGCTTTTCTAGGGGACATACATCTTTTCAAACCAGCACATGAAGGAAATGAGATTCTCCCTTGTAAATTCACTAGATGATGAAAAAGAAAAAAATACCTGAAGGAATCAGATGGACTTCCAGATCAGAAACTTTTGGCTTTCTCCTGATTGGATGAATGCTATATAGGGAAGGAACCACATGTCAGAAAAAGGAGCTGGTCTTGTGGAGGGCCGGGAGCAATCAAG
Source organism: Tamandua tetradactyla (assembly GCF_023851605.1). Classification (NCBI taxonomy): domain Eukaryota; kingdom Metazoa; phylum Chordata; class Mammalia; order Pilosa; family Myrmecophagidae; genus Tamandua; species Tamandua tetradactyla. The sequence continues at coordinate 24,343,035 of NC_135327.1, read as the reverse complement.
CAGGCCCAAGCAGGGAGAGTCCCCACACCAGGGGGGCGGAATGTCCCCGAGAGTTAAACAATAACCAATGCTAAGAAACTGTGGGACTGGGATAGGTTTTGGCAACAGCTAACAGCATTCTTCTGCTTCTATGAACCGCTTGCTTGCTAGCAACTGCAAAAAACCACAGCATGATTTTAGCCTTTATAAGCACACCTTGAAAATCTCTAGGGGCTGCTCTCTGAATCCTCTTTCTTGGAGGTTCCTGAGGCAGTCGCCAGCTGGCTAATAAAGACTGCAAATTGGCTTGCAGTTTTGAATTGTGTGGTCTCTCTTGGGTGCGTCCCACAACAGTCTTAGACACAAAGGAAAAAGAAGGGCCCCTAAACAAAGGGCTAGCTGATAATAATGGCAAGGCTCTCCCTAGGACAGAAAGGGAGAGATGTGGGGGATGGTGAACGATGGATAGTGGGCACTCCAGTCCCACTGCTTCATCTATTGTCCCTCATTTTGATTCTGTGCTAAAAGAATAACTTATAGTTTATGTGGATTTCGGTGTAGGTCTGTCTATAAGGAGGACATTTATTGATCACCTGCACTGTATACTGGTTCCTATGGCAGAGATATTTCATTGCAAATTAATAGACTGAAATTGGGATTACAGTTTAGCTTCCCATCCTCTAGCTCTACTATCAAAAATAAAATGCACTGCTGATATGGACTTTGAATGTTCTAGTTATTGTATTATCAGCTATTTCTCCTTATCAATTAATATTCTGGCATCTGGTTTTATATGTCAGCCTCATAACTTTATTATTGTGAGTCCTCCCCCGAGAGATGGAGCCCCGCTCAGGGTAATGATAAAATCAGGACAAAATACAGGTTTGTAAAGCTGAGGACCACTGGGGATAATGAACACTGCCATGTGAGGCCCCCTGGAGAGAGAGAGCCTGCTGACAGCCAGCTGACAGAGAACCAGCTGACAGCCTCTCAAGTCCGTGGGCCCCTCTGCCTGAAAAGTGATGGTCTGCAGGTGGGGCGGAGACAGAGACGTGGAGAAGCTCTGGCATCGACGTTATTACGTTTCATTAGTTTAGAGAGTCAGAAAATTGGGCTGTGTGAGATGGTGGCTGCTGAACTTGGGACTGGATTATTTGTTGTGCATGTCATCTTGCATTTGAGCTGTATATAAGAAAAGTAGTTCCAAACAGTAGTCAAGTAAGCTTCAGGCAAGCTATGCATCATGTCCATGGGTCTGGATGAATAAAATGAAAACTATGACAAAGTACAGCAGAACAAGGGAAAGGGGACACCATCCTTTGAATTCTTAGAAAGTATTTCCTCTAGAATGCGTACATACATTTAGGAAATGATTCTGCCTTATTAATAAGAGGCAAGCAATATGGCTTCTAAAGGAAGGGATAACAATCTGAGATTTAAAAAATGTGAAACAGGGAAGAACTATAAGGAAACCAAATGTTTTGAAATAGGGTGAAAATAAATATAAATAAGTATAGTATAATTAACACAGAAAAAATTTATTCAATGATAAACATGAGAATAAACCCAGGAAATTTCTGAGATGCAAAGAGAGAGAAAGCAAAGAATTAAAAACAAGAGAAGGGAAATATGGAGGACAGAGATGAGCAACCAGCTTCTTCCTAAGGAAGAAGCTAAAACTTTTTGAACAGAAAACGTGATTGAGCAGAAATATTTATCAAAGATATATTTGAAGAGCACATTGCTCAGCTGGTAAAAAAAAAAAATAAAAGATCTGGGTGAGCAATTAAGAGCTAAATAGTTTCTAGACAAAATTAATAAAAAGACCTTCAAATGGTTATCATGCATTTACAACTGAAAAAAAAAGAAAAAATAATATTGGGGGTAAAAGATTCAAACTCAATTGATAGGGTAATTACAAAATTATGAGTAAACCAAATGCAACTTTATGTCAATAAATATGAAAATACTGATGAAATGATCAATTTGGGGGAAGAATATGAATTATCCAAATGGCTCCAAGAAAAAGCAAAAACCTTAAACCCACCAATAAACAGGTAATTCATGAAAAAAAATTATCAAGGTGTTGGGTCTTAAAATGACTCCTGATCTGTAATCTTTCAAATAAAAAAAATGAGTAATTATGCTCTACAAATCAATTTATGGTATAAAACAGAGGCAATACTATTTATTTAACGTTATAAAGCAAATACAGCCCTAATGTTAAAATCCATCAAGACAGAGCACATATACACATTCATATCAATCTTACTCATGAAAATTTATGTAAAAGTCAAAAATAAAACACTGAAAAATCAAACGTAGCTGTGGAATAAAAAATAATACATGACTAAGGTTATCCCAGAAATAAAAAGTTTAATAAGAGGAAGGAAATGGCACTTAATAAAATCTGATATGTGTTTCCAATAAAATGGAAATCTTACTAAATCGGAACTAAATGGCTTATTTTTATTGTGATGAAGAAAATCTATTTCAAGTCAACAAGTCCCATAAAACTGAATGTGAACTACGAGGGTCATCACCTTTATCAACTGAAGTTGTTCTAGGATTGCTAACCTATATTTAAGATAGGAATAATAAATCATAGTTAGAAGGGCCCTAGTAAAACATCTTTACAAATGGAATTAGTTGAAAATGGTTAGAATTAATAACAGTATAATGAGGGGACAAGATATAAAATTAATACACAAACCCATAGCTTTCCTACATACCAGCCATAACTAGTTATCAGATCAATGAAAAAAAGATCCCATTTACAAAAGCAACTAAAACATAAAACTATGTAAAAATAAAATTGGGATATGGGAAAGGTCTATATGAAGAAAATGACAAACTTTATGAAGTATGTAAAATAAGGCTGGAAAAGTATATGGTATTCTTAGGTGTGAAAACTAAACATTGTATAGATGAGATGTATTCCCAGATTAAATCGAGGATATTAAAAAATTGCAATCAAAATATCAATGGGCTATGTTAGCAAAGTGATTTTAAAAATGCATATGGACTTTGGGTATATATGTGACACCTGAGACTCAGAGTTAGAGCTCTGAAGCTATCTATGAATGTCAGTACTACTCGTCGTTACAGGAACTGTTTAAAAGGTTGAAAAAAGGGATCAGACTTCGACTAGGGAAATGAATGAAGCTAATCTGGAAAGGAATGATGTAGCTCAGAATACAGAATAAAGGATGATATTGTCCATATTTTAAAACTTTAACTTCTGTGTGAGACCAAAGGGAGAGATGTTTATTTGGTGCAAAATTTGTATTTTGGGTAGCACACTACCTAATTTAACTTTCATTGTCAGTTTAGTTGAATACCGTAAGTACATGGAACCTTGTGTTGAATACCGTAAGTACATGGAATAGGCTGTGAGATCTTATTGGTTTGTCCAGCTTAGTGTGATGCCACAATATATCTCAGAGTAAATTGGGCAGTGAATAAAGAAGTCCCCCCTCGGAGAACTGGGGAGAAAGGAGGAAATATTCAACTTCCTGATTTGGAGAATTACTGATATTCTCACAAGCAGCGGGGACAACCAAATCAATGGGTTTAGCCCTCAATCTTGGGGTTGACCCCTACGAAACTTATTCTTGCAAAGGATAAGCTAAGCCTACTTATAATTATGCCTAAGAATCACCCCCAGAGAACCTCTTTTGTTGCTCAGATGTGGCTTTTCTCTCTAAACCAACTTGGCAGGTGAACTCACTGCCCTTTCTCTTATGTGGGACATGACTCCCAGGGTTGTAAATCTCCCTGGTAATGTGGGACAGACTCCCTGATTTGTTGGGACTTGGCATCATGGGATTGAGAAAGCCTTCTTGACCAAAAGGGGAAGAGAGAAATGAGACAAAATTAAGTGTCATTGGCTGAGAGATTTCAAACAGAGTTGAGAGGCTATCCTAGAAGTTATTATTTTGCATTATATAGATATCCATTTTCAGTTTATGGTATATTGGAGTGGCTGGAGGGAAGTATCTGAGACTGTTGAGCTGTGCTCCAGGAGCTGTCATTCTTGAAGACGATTATATAATGATAAAACTTTTACAATATGACTATGTGATTGTGAAAACCTTGGGTCTGATGCTCCTTCTATTTAAGGTATGGGCAGATGAGTAAAAAAATATGGATAAAAATAAACAAATAATAGGGGGGATAAGGGGTAAAATAAATTGGGTAGATGGAAATATACTCACAGTCAATAAGAGGGAGGGGTAAGGGGTATGGGATGTATGAGTTTTTTTCTTTTTTTAAATTTCTTTTTCTAGAGTGATGCAAGTGTTCTAAAAATGATGACGGTGATGAATACACAACTATGTGATGATATTGTGAGCCACTGATTGTACGCCATGTATGGACTGTATGTGTGTGAATATTTGTCAATAAAAATATTTTTAAAAAATGCATATGGAAACATGGGCAAGATCAGCCAAAACATTTTTGAAAAACAAGGGCAAGAAGGGGAGGCTAGCATTACCAGGCATTAGAATGAACCAATAGCTAAAAATAATGAGGTCAAACGATTGTTCGGAATAACAACAGACCCTATAAAGAATTAAGTGAATGAAAATGGTAGTTTTAAAAATCAATCATTTTTTTAAATGGTGATGGGTAAAGGAAGGATACTTCAATAAGTCCCACATTAAATATCCAATCCTAGAACATTCCCTTAGTCTAAATCAGAAGCCCCAGCTAAGACATAGTTCAACTAAGCAGAGCTGCATTCCCCCCATCCGTGCATATCTCTGTCCATCAACTGTTTGTCCCTGATTGCACCATAGTCCTTCTGGAACTCCACAAAATCAAGCAAAATGTCCTGATTTGGGGTTTGGACAATAAGGTTCCAGTGGTTATAGCATTAATCCCATAGGTTTAGTTTTCCACTGGAGAGGAGACAGTTATATTAGCAGCAAAATTTTAATATTCCACTCCACTCCACTCCACTCCATTCCATTCCATTCTATTCTATTCTGTTCTATTCTTGAATATAATGAAACCCTAATGGCAGGACACAGTTGGCTTCCATTTCTAAATGAATTGGAATGGTCATGGGGTCGCAAACTCAGGATTGCTGGGGTAGCTGGGCATAGCCTGGTGCAGCAGTGCAGGTACCTGTGAGAGTCACACAGGCACAGAAGCTGAGCAGGCCCTGCCCACAGGTTTGTTTCCTCTGCACCACACACCTTTGCCATCAGCATCCTATAGGCGTAGAGTCGCTTGCCTCGCCCCTTTCCCAAGGCTCCTTCGTACTTCTCCACAAATGCTTGGGCCTCCCTGGTGAGAAAATAAAACAAAACAAAAATGAGGGCAGGAATTTTATTAACACCTAACCAAAAGAAATCTGAACTGTGCAGGTATATACATGGTTAAAAACCTTATGCGTTTTGATATCCCCAGCTCAAGTGCAAGTTCCATGAAGGCGGGGCATTTCTATGTTTTGGCCACTGAAATTTCCCAGATGTCGAAGACAGTCCTTGGCACATAGTAGGCACTCTTGCTCAGCAGATTTTTTTTTTTTTTTTTCGCATGGGCAGGCACCGGGTCTCTGGCATGGCAAGTGAGAACTCTGCCTGCTGAACCACTGTGGCCCACCCCAGATTATTTTTTAACAGAAAAGAATATTTAATACTTTAACAAAATGCAAAATAAAGTACCCATGCTACAAGACACAAATTCCTTTGCTTCAGCAATCACACTACTATTTTTACCTTTCAAATAGTTACAGACATTGTCTCCTCTAAATGAAGTCAGACTGTTTCCCTCATACTAGAAGACGCCATGTTAAAGCAATCATGTATTTCATTGTTCTGTGAAGTTTAAGCCTAAAGGATTTCCTGGGGTGCCTCATGAACTCTCAAGAACCAGTAGGTAGTCTACAAGTTTAACTTCAGTATTACTGCATTACTTTATGAATTTATGTGTATCACCTCAGTATTATTGCTGTATAACTTTATGAATTTATGTGTATCACTGTTCCAGTTTGCTAGCTGCCTGAATGCAATATACCAGAAACAGAATGGCTTTTAAAAAGGGGAATTTAATAAGCTGTTAGTTTACAGTTCTAAGGCTGAGAAAATGTCCCAATTAAAACAAGTGTACAGAAATGTCCAATCTAAGGCATCCAGGGAAAGATAACCTTGATCCAAGAGGGCTAATGAAGTTCACGGTTTCTCTCTTGGCTGGAAGGGCACATGGTGAGCACAGTGTCATCTGCTAGCTCTCTCTCCTGGCTTCTTGTTTCATGAAGCTCCCCGGGGGGCGTTTTCCTTCTTCATCTCCAAAGCACTGGTTAGTGGACTCTTTGCTTAGTGGTGCTGCAGCATTCTCTGCTCTCTCTGAATCTCCTCATTCTCCAAAATGTTTCCTCTTTTATAGGACTCCAGAAACTTATCAAGACCCACCCAAATGGGTGAAGACATGTTGTCACCTAATCCAGTTTAACAACCACTCTTGATTAAATCACATCTCCAGGGAGATGATCTGATTACAGTTTCAAATATACAGTATTGAATAGGGATTATTCTACCTTTACAAAATAGGATTTAAATGAAAATATGTCTTTTCTAGGGGACATACATCCTTTCAAACCAGCACATTCCACCCTCTGGTCCCTAAAAAAGACATGTTTTTCCCATATACAAAATGTATTAATTTCATAACAATATCAGAAATCCTTAAACCATTTCAGTAGCAATACAAATGAAATATAAAGTTAAAAACAGTACAAACTCCTATCAAAGTTAGTTACAGGCATGGTATGTTCTAAGGCAAAGTTCTCCTCTGGCTTTGGACCTACAAAAAGTCAAAACAAATTATTTGCTGCCAACATACAAAGGAGGAGCATTCATAGGATACATATACTCATTTCCATAGGGAGGAAGGAACAAAGGGGTCACAGAACCCAAGCAATTTTGAGAACCCGCAGGGCAAAGTCCATTAGATTTCAAAGTCTGAGAATCATTTGTCTTTGGGGCTGTTGACAGTGGCAGTCCCACTCTTTCCAAGGGCCTACACAGAGGCTTGCCTCTCTCTGATGCAACCTTGGGGGGACATTGGGGAGACCATTTTTTTCTCAGCTCCACCCTCTCTAAGCATCGGGGCCACACCCAGGTTCTCTGCCTTCTCGGGGGCACATGATCAACCCCTTCATGTGGTGGCAGCCAGGCTCTCCCCAAACCCCAAGGAATGTGCTTCACCTTCTCTGAGGCCTGAGGTGGCATGACTGTTTCACTGTAACCAGGTGGGAGGCCCATCCTCTGCCTTTGGGGCAAATTCACCCTCAAAACAGGCTTGGGTGGGTCTGCTCTCCTGGCCAAGGTTTCTTGACTTCAGACTTCAGCCTCCATGGTTTTGCCTCTGAAGTTATTTTTCCTCCAATGTGTCCCTTCTCTGAACCCCCCAGTACAGACTGGCAGCGGCTCAGTTTATACAGGTCCCACAGCACTCTCGTTGGCTTTCTATGCAGTAGCGTTGTATCATGCCCATCAGACATAAGGAGTTTCCACAAATCCTTCCTGAATAACTCCATATCTGATCCTGGATTTCTCTGAGATGGCTGACTGGTTCCACATCTGGTCAACTTCTCATGTGGGGCACTGTTCTCTGGGGTTTCCTTTCCTGGAAGCCCACAATTTTCCAGGACATCAATTTCTGGTTTCTTTGTACTCAGTAGTTCAGTTTTCAGCTTATCTCTTTCCAGTCACATTTCACTATAAGCTGTGAGGAGAAACCAGGCTGTCCTTTTGACATTTAATTTGGAGATCTCTTCTGCTAAATATCCAAGTTCATGGCTTTTAAAATCAGCCTTCCAGCCAAAGCCACTCGTCAATTTTGCCAGATCATCTGCCATTTTCAAACAAGGCTCATCTTCCTTCCAGTCTATAATAACACATGCCTCATTTCTGCCTAAGCCTTTATCAGAAGTGTCTTTAGAGTCCACATTTCTACCAAAAGTCTCTTCAAAGCATTCTAGGCCTTCTCTATCAAGCTCCTCACAGCTCTTCCAGAATCTTTCCCTTATCCATTTAAAAAGCCTTTCCAACATGTTTGGTATTTGCAAACTGCAGCAGCACCCCACTCCTCAGGTACCAAAATCTGTTCTAGTTTGCTAGCTACCAGAATGCAATATACCAGAAACAGAATGGCTTTTAAAAAGGGGAATTTGATAAGTTGCTAGTTTATAGTTCTAAGGCCAAGAAGATGTCCCAATTAAAACAAGTGTATAAAAATGTCCAATCTAAGGCATCTAGGGAAAGATACCTTGGGCCAAGAGGACCAATGAAGTTCATAGTTTCTCTCTTGGCTGGAAGGGCACATGGCGAGCATGGTGTCATCTGTTAGTGTTCTCTCCTGGCTTCTTGTTTCATGAAGCTCCCCAGGAGGCATTTTCCTTCTTCATCTCCAAAGCACTGACTAGTGGATTCTTTGCTCCGTGGTGCTGCAGCATTCTCTGCTCTCTCTGAATCTCCTCATTCTCCAAAATGTTTCCTCTTTTATAGGGCTACAGAAATTTATTGAGACCCACCCAAATGGGTGAAGACATGTTGTCACCTAATCCAGTTTAACAACCACTCTTGATTAAATCACATCTCCAGGGAGATGATCTGATTACAGTTTCAAACATACAGTATTGAATAGGGATTATTCTACCTTTATGAAATAGGATTTAGATTAAAATATGTCTTTTCTAGGGGACATACATCCTTTCAAACCAGCGCAATCACTTTATGCATTTATGTGTATTACTCTGTGTTTTTGTGTGTATCACTCTATGGATTAGTGCACTCATAAATGTATGTAAATGCAAGCTTTCTCGAAGGAAGTAAAACAAAATGTCTGCTGCATCTGCCTGCTCCTGGTCACATCCACGAAGCAGGGGGTGTCTCACCTCAGACAAAAGAATTCAGCTAAGGACCGGATAGTAACTCCTGCCCTGCAAGCTCTGTTTCTGTACTTTACTGCCCATTCCCATAGTAACACCCACTTGCTCACTAGCCTCTAGAATCTGGAAACAAAGAATATTCGGGATTCAAACTTTGGATGGGAGTCCTCTGTGACTGTCAGGACAATAAAAGTTTTGTCCACTTCTCAGATGCTCCAGTGCTTTCTTGGGTGTTGCTCGGAGTTTTCCCTACTTCACCAGGAGTCTTTAAGATTACTTCAGGGTCTCTGTGGCTCTGGGACAGAGGGAGTCAAAGAACTTCACAGTCAGGCCACCCCATCAGGACAGAAGTGAGCCTTCAGTTTGCTCCCAAACAAGATTTGCAATAGTCACAATAAGCTCGTAATGGAAAGTCATTTTTGAATCAAGCACTATTACCTAACTGAGAGCAGAAAGAGGAGTCATGGAACTGGAAATGTGCTAAAGACTGAACAGTGGAGTAAGTTTCCAAAGCACACTCTACAATGTATCAAATTTTAAGTAGGTATTCAATCAATACTTGAATAAAGAATACTTGGAGACAATCAAAGAATGTATGGTTTCATGACAGATATTAGCTCTGCTTGTGATCCTTGCCAAGGGCACTTTTGGAGTACATATTCTTTTTGCTCTACTTTGTTGGGACTGTAGATGTATTGCATTGTGTCCTGGCAAATGAAATAGAGGAAAGTCAGTGTAGAGAGATCTAAAGAATAAAATTAAATAATAACATTTTTATGATTGGTCGATTAGGGAGAAAACCATTCTTAAAGCAGCTGCTTTCTTTCACTTCTTTCTACTTCCAGGTTTATGAGAACAGTACACCTGATCCTGGAGCAATGAGGACAGAATTGCTGAAATTTCCAAACATCTCAAAACATGCATTTGGGGTGGGTCAAGCAGCCTCTTCCACTATCCCTTCCCTTCCCACTTCTTTGATAGGGAGGCAGTGGCAGACTGTGACAGTGAGATCTGGCTGCACTGCTCAAAGATGGCTTCAGCTAAGAGCTTCGGCAGTCCCTGATCCAGAGGGCACTCATCCACCAAGATGTTCAAGGGTGTGGGGGACAGCAGAGGTCCTCCTCATCTTGACTTATTCCAGGGATTAGGGAGTGTTCTAGTTTGCTAGCTGCCGGAACGCAACACAGCAGACATGGATTGGCTTTTAATAGAAGGGGATTTATTTCATTAAAAACATGTAGTTCTTCAGAGGAAAGGCAGCTAACTTTCAACTGAGGTTCTTTCTTACGTGGGAAGGCACAGGATGGTCTCTGCTGGTCTTCTCTCCAGGCCTCTGGGTTCCAACAACTTTCCCCAGGGTGATTCCTTTCTGCATCTCCAAAGGCCTGGGCTGAGCTGCGAGTGCTGGGATGAAGTATGCTGAACTGCTTGGGCTGTGCTACGTTGATCTCTCTCATTTAAGCACCAGCCAATTAAATGTAACATCATTTATTGCAGCAGGTACGCCTCCTAGCCAACTACAGACGTAATCAGCAACAGATGAGGGTCACGTGCCATTGGCTTATGTCCACAGCAATAGAACGAGGCACCTGCACCTAAGTTGACACCTGAACCTAACTACCACAGGGAGTTACTTGCCCTGTCCATTTCCTCATCCATCTGTCCCTGGACACACCCATGGTCTCAGGTTGCCCTGAAAGGATTTTCATGGAGTCAAAATATGCTGACAGGGCTTCCTGGAGCAGAGGTAGAAGTTTCTTCCAAGGGACCTGGGTGTTGCCTTGATGATAGGCTTGGAGGTTAGGGTGGGTGCTTGGGACAGGGATCAGGTTTAGGGAGGGAGGGTGGGAGTGTTCCAGGACTCGGCATATCATCATTCGGAGCTCTACGTGGGGAAAGAAAATAGCCAATTGCTCACTGGCCCATTGTAAGTGCTGAAAAAGATAGTCATGGTGAGCAGGACATCATAGCTGTGTGCCTGGCAGAAAACATGGAGTTCATCAATGAGGCCAGACCTCCACAGAAAGGTCTGTAAATCCATATACATTGCACTAATGGCCACGAGGGTGTCTTGCCTGTAGATGGTTTTCTGGTCCTTTCTCAACATCTCCTCAGTGGTCAATCCTGATATTTCAAACTTTGCCTTCTGTCGAGAATCAAAGATATCATTGCTGTTGGGCAGATCTGGGATGAGGGCCTACAGTGTCTCCAGTTTATTGTCCTTCAGGGTAGCCTTTCCATGTTGACACAGTCTAGGATGATAGTACCATGCAGAAGGGCTACAGTTTGCCTGTCCAAGATCTCTGGTGCATTCTGCAGAATCCTCTCCATTACCAGGGTAGTGCAGGGCCCCACCAGCCCTACTGAAACATGGCAGGGGGGATAGTGTTTCTGCTCAACCAGCCAGTGGTCCAGCACCTCTGCTACTGCCTCTTCTAGGGCAGCACCACTTTTGGGCATGACATGATGGTCACCAAGGATGAGGGTGAGTTGGCCAGCCTGGTGCAGTGCATGGAGGTCAATCTCATCCTGGAAGATCAAGACAGACTCTGGAATGTGAACCTTCTGAAGGAAGAAGATGTTGTCACCTAGTAGAGGTAGTTCAGAATGTTTTGTATTTAAAACTAGCACAAAGACTTGTCAGCCTCAGTTATCTTTGCCAGGTAAAAAGCCAGGGTGAGAGCGGACACCATGGAGTCCAAGTCACAGGCTTCATTTCCCAGCACAACACGTAGAGCTTGGGACTCCTGAAGAGCAGCTCAACAACCCCGTAGGTAAGCCTCCGTGGTGAAGCCCAAGGTGTGCCACCACCGCCCCTCGCTGAGAAGTTACCCAGGGAATGCGCTCCACCCCAGACTCAGGGCTAAGATGCTAGAATCAAGAAATGGGACTCAAATCCCCCACAAGCTGATTTGGCCCCAGCCCCCCAGGAGGAAATGTGTAATCAGGCGCTCCTGGAGTCAGAGTTGCCTCTCCCTCAGGCGACAGACACCTGCGGCTGGGCAGAATTTTGATCCTGTGATCTTTGTCCCTTGATGTTTACAACCCTGAATATATTATTTTACCTGACAAAAGGGGCTTTGAGGATGTAATTAAGAGTACTAATCTTCTGATTTTAAAATAAACTGTCTAAGATCAGGTATAATCCCATGAGCTCTTAGAAAAGAAAGCAGAAGAGACTTAAGGGGGAGTTAGAGAAATACGAAAGAAGGGAAAGTCAGAGAAATTCAAAGCAGGAGAATTCTCCATCTTCTGTTGCTGGCTTGAAAGTGAAGGGGGTCAAGTGGGAAGTGTGAGAAGGAAACGAATTCTGACAATAAGCAGTGAGATTGGAAGAGGATCTCGACAGTCAGAAGAGAACCACAGCCCAACCTGATACCTTGATTTTAGTCCAGTGGGACCTGAGCAGAGGCTCCAGCTAGGCTGTGCTGGACTTCTCACCTATGGATCTGTGAGCTAATGAATGAGTACTGTTTTAAGCCACTAAATTTGTGGTAATTTGTTACAGCAGTGACAGGAAACAAATTCCACATTCAATAAATATTTGTGGACTGCATGACTACTGAATGAGTGAGTGAAACCGACCCATCCAAGTTGGTTGAGAAACACGTGAATCAGTTTGTCTACTAAATGTTCTAGGGTGCTGTGCTCCCGAGAACCACTTGTTAAATACTCAAGAAGTTGTTCAACTGGCTGTTAAAGCTGTTGGTAGCTTGAAATTGGCCATGGTGTTAGCATGTAGACCATGGAAATCAGCAAATGCTGTAAAGCAGGACTCCTGTACATTGCTACCCCCCACGACAGTTTATCAGCAATCACTGGATAAACCCAAAGAAGTGAATGAAGAATGAAGGCTGGCTGCTATGGCTGCAGCCCCACTGCCCACGTAATGCCTTCAACACTGCTTATGTCACTTCCAAAGTTCAAGTGCGGGCAGCTGATGTATGCCAAAGTCACAATCTAACCTGGGGTTGGTCCTGAAGTTGGCCATATTGAGATATCTCAGAGGTCTGTTTAATGAGCCCGACTGCCCAGCTCCTGACACCAGGGTCCAGAGCTGGGCTGTGTGTCTGCTTTACTGGGATCAGCTACACATTCTCTGCTCCAGGCAGAGCCATAGAGCCCAGCAGCAAACGCTTCTTTTCCCTGTGTCCAGACCCTGGCCCAGACCCATGAGAGCCCTCAAGAGAACAGAGGGCCCTGCCCAGGGCTGGGTGCAAACCCCAAGGACTAGACACTGTGGAGAGTCCACCGTTTAAGAGCTTTTTTTTTTAATTTTTCTTTTTTTTTCAACATGGGCAGACACTGAGCATCGAACCCGGGTCCTCTGGCATAGCAGGCAAGAACTCTGTCACTGAGCCACTGTGGCCCACCTGTTTAAGAGTTTTGATGGTCATTGCAAGTCTTTCTGGAAGCAGTGTGTATGTGCAAATAACACATTAATGTCTTAATAGCAAACTCTTTCTAACGCATTATCTGTGATCCAGAATGCCACGTTCTAGTATTTGGTTTATGGAAACACTGCCCATGGCTCTGTGCTTCCCAGTTGCTGCAAATTCTACTTCTGTAGGGGGCTTTTCTCCCCTCCTTGTTAGCAATGTCTTTTCCAGATAGGAACACCCTCTCCCCCCACCCTGCAAGCTCACCTCTCCTCACACCAGATGCAGATGTAGTTTAGGAAATGAAGTAAAAAGGCCAAGGAGGAGAGATTCTTTATGTTGGGGAGGATCCCAGAGGCCTGGATTTCAAGGTGACCTTTGGCAGGTGGCCATGACCTTCTTGCACTACTCCGACTCTTAGCAGAGGAGAAAGACCCTGTCTAAAGGGCTCCAGGGGCAGCTGCACCTCCAATGCCACTCCAGGATCCCTCACATTTGCCTTTTACTACTTCTCTTCTAGACATAGTGTCCCAAGTTACAGTTTGTACAACGTGGTCAGGATGACTGGTCATGTCCAGTGGGGTGGAAGGGGTGTCATGTTATAAAGCTCTGCATCTTATTTAAATCCCGTGCTTTAGCACACCTCCTCTAATGCTGCTCCAATGTGGGTGTGGGTGGAGTGGGGAGTGGAGTTGGGGACCTTGTTAAGTCTGGTGGAGGTAGAGGTCTAGACACCCTGCTTGGACGAGGAGCTGCAGTGTTATTTGTGGTGTTTGGCTGGAATTGAGCAGTTACTGTCTACAACGTCGCCATCTTGCTAGTCTGTCCCTTTCCTGGTCCTTTGGCTAGAAAAAGTGGGCTTTTCTGGGGATTCCTTTTTTTTTTTTTTTTTTTTTGTCTGTATCCATTGGTGTTTCTGGGTTGTTGGCTTCTCCAATATCCAGTTTGGGATACATTAAGGCCAAAGGAAAACCCAGGAAATTCACCACTCTGTTGTTCCCCTTTACTCCAAGGTCCTTAGATGGTCTGCCTTCTGCTCTCCACCTTTCAGAGTCTACTTGGTTTGTTTTATATATAACGACCGGGGGATTCAGCAGTTCTTGGTGGGAGGAACAGGCAAAAGTGCACATATTCCATTATCCTGGAGGTGGAAGTCTCCTGAGCTCTCTGAAGAGCAGTCTGGGAATCCTCTAAGATTTCAGGCTTCTAACAAAGCAGAGGGGCACACCTGATTGATCCTATGATTAAAGCAGACATACCAGACTCATGGGCACTAAATGCTCATGTGCCAACATCACTTTCTATGTTGTATCATTATCAATTCTGTCCATGTCCTTCTCTGATTTTTAAATTTTTTTTTTTCACATGGGCAGGCACTGGGAAATGAACCCAGGTCTCCGGCACGGCAGGCGAGAGCTCTGCCACTGTGCCACCATTGCCCACCCTCTGATTCATTTTTGTACCCCATTCTCATCTCTCAGGCTCAGCATAATGTCTGTCACAAAGAGGTTTGAGCTTTAGTAATAATAGAAATAATAATTGATTAATTGCACTTGTTTCAGTTTGCTAAGGCTGCCAGAATGCAACACACCAGAGATGGATCAGCTTTTAATACGGGGATTTGCTTAGTTGAATGTTTATAGTTCAGGGTGCATGGGTAACTCAGTGGTTAGAATGACCACCTTTCATATGGGAGACCCAGGTTTGATTCCCTGATCATGCACCCCCCCCCCCCCAAAAAAAAGTTTATAGTTCAGGGGAAAGGCAGCTAGCACACAATAATGTCTGCTGGGTTTCTCTCCGGGCTTCTGGGTTCCAATGGCTTTCCCCAGGGTGATTTCTTTCTGCAATCTCCAAACATCTGAGCTGAGCTGCGAGTGCTGAGATGAGGTATGCTGAGCTGCTGAGCTCGCTTCTGACCTTTCTCTTTCAAGCCTGCAGCTAATTAAATTAAACCTCACTCATTGTAGAAGGCACTCTCCTCAGCCTACCACAAATGCAATCAGCCATGGAGGAATGCTGATGATTTAAGTCCACAGGAACTGAACAACGGAGCATCATCACCTGGCCAAGTTGACGCCTGAATCTAACCACATACATTATATAAATATTTCCAATCCATCAGGACAACCCTGTGAGGTAGACTTTACGAGTAGAGAACATGAGGTTAAGGGAAGGAAACCAGCCTGAGAGGGGCTGAGTAGCCGGTCAAGCAGCTATTCTGGAGGTGGCAGAATTGAGATCTCAGGTTTGCCCCAATCCACCAGTGCTGCTCTTTATGCCTTGCCATCCTTCTTAGATTGTCTACAATAATTATGCACAAGTTAGCTGGCCGCCTGACTGGGCCAGAGGCTGGGGCCCCCACCTCACTGCTTCTAACAAAGAGGATGCAGTCTGTCATCATTATACGGTTGGAGACTTTAACTACCAGAAGAGGAAATCATACGTGAAGCAAAGAGGTGCTCAAGAGGTGATTACAAATTAAAAGTACAGGCTCTGGAGCCAGAATTCCTAAGTTCAAATCCTGGCTGGGCCACTTAAACTAGCTGTGAACTTGGGCAAATTGTTTGATAGCTCCATGCCTCAGTTTCCTCTCATCAGTAAAATGTGGACAATAATGACCATATCTACATTCCAGGGTTGTTGTGAGGATCATATGTATTGCTAAATGCAAAGCACCCAGAACAGTGCCTGGCACATAAGGAATACTCAACAAATGTTGGTTATAAATAAAAAGAGTTAATATGAAAAGATGAATAAAACAAGAGTTCTGCAAACAAGAGCTTTCAGTCAAGTGAGAGGACAAGCCTTAGGGACAGAGGGACAGTGAGTAACTCAGTCTCAGTGCAGAAGGGGTAATGGGAGCTTCCCTGCAAGGAGGGATACTTGGTTTGGGTCTTACAGGGTGTATAGGAGTTGCCTAGCTGGGCTGGCAGAAGCAAAGATCTTTAGACAGAGGAACTGACTTGAATGGAGCCAGAGGTCTGACAGCCTTACACCTGAGTGTAGAATAAGGAATCTTGTGGTGGGGGGGAGATGGAAGATTAGGAAAAGAAAGAAGAATGTCTAGATGGAAGAGAGCTGCTGTTTGCTGGAGAGACACTTGACTGCAGTGAGAGGGACATGGTCTTTTCAGCTTCTCAGCACTTGCTAACCCCAAACTGGCAGGAGCAGGAACTCTGCCCTGCAGAGGCAGGGAGGAGATGCCAGATTCTCCTCTGGGTGGGTGACTAGCTCTTGGGGATTTTCATGGCCCCTGAGCCTTCCAGCCAGCTGGAGATCTCATTTCCATAAGCATCAAGGTTGCTCTTTTCCACTGTTAATAAAAGATGTGTTCAGGTGATACCTGAGTGGGGATGAGTTTATTAGAATGACAGACGGCTGTTCTGCCTCTGCTGACAGGGTAAGGACTCAGCCCAGAAGGAGCAGAGAGGAGGGGCTCAGAAAGAGGAGGCAGGGAGGGAACACAGCCCACTGCCTCGAGCTGCACTGCCTAAATGGTAGCCACTAGCTGCAGGCAACCATTTAAGTTTTAATTTAAATAAATTAAAACAAAACAAAAGGAAAAAAAATTCAGTTTCTCAGTTGCAGTAACCACATTTCAAGTTCTCAAGAGCCCCATGAGGCCAGCGGCTACCATATTGGACTGTGCAGATACAAAAACACTTCCTTCAAAATACAGAGTTCTAGAACCCTTGTCAGATTCCACACTGGAATCATGTAGCGAGAATCTCTGATGTGACTCTTGGGGTAAATAGTGAGGTCAAAAGTGTCAAGAATTGGCTGACAAATGGCTCCACATAATGAAGCACGAAGAGTTTGACTTGAGCAACAAGGAAATTCTGTGTGAGAGGAACCTGGGGAGATGGGTTTTATATAGAAGAAAGGGGAGAGAGGAGTCACCCCCACCCACGTGGCAGAAAAGCCAAGAAAGGAGTTGGGGAAAGCAATACTATGGGATGGGGAGTTTTCACTGCAAAACCAGAAGTGAAGCTATGTGACCCTTGCCCTTGACCTCAAAACTCCAGAACAGACTCAAGAATCGTAAGACGCCCTGTGTGCTAGCTTGTCAGATGCAAACCAGTGATGTGGGTTGAGTTGGAGATAAAAGTGAGTAGCATGGGTATGAGACCTGTTAGTATTCACAGAACAATATTTATTGAGCGTCATTATAAGCTTGGCCCAGTGTTAGGCCTTAGGGATGTAAGATTAGCTAAGACCAACCCTCTCCCTGCTCTTGTCATTGAACAGATCATTAGAAGTGTGAGTGTGTTGGGGTGCACAGGTGGTTCAGTGGTGGAATGCTCACTTTCTATGCAGGAGACCCGGGTTCGATTCCCGGACCATGCACCCCCTCCAAAAAAAAAAAAAGTGTGCCATACATGGAGACATTCTGGGTGCTTGAAGAACACAAGAGAGATCTCAACTTGTTAAGGTTGGGGTCCACAGAAAGCCTCCTGAGAAAGGGACTGGGTTGCAAGTTAGGCACAGAAGCCACAGATGAGTGGGGTATGGGGTGGAAAGGGCAGCCAAGCAATGGAAGGGTTTGGTTGTAGATCTAGAGTGCTGAGTCTTCTGTCTCTTCCCCAAGGCCCTGCTTGGTGCTCGTCCCAGCCTCACCTCTAACAGGGCTCTGCCTCGGTGGTGTGCTTGCGCCGCACAGAGAGGGACCAAAGTGGAGTGGCAGGCTGAATCCCTCTTCTTGTCAACCCCTCTGGATGTGCTGGGTCCTGCAGGGGTCCAGAGGCCCTGATTGACCACCGACCTGCTCACCTGAGCTCCTCAAGCTTCTTTGCCATGGGCCAGGGCTTGGTCCGCATGGTGGCAATGAGCTTCTTCTTTTCTTCCAGCTGCTCCAGGATCCAGGCCAGTTCCTCCTCCTGCAGAGACTCCCCACCAGAGACACTGGAGGCCAAGGAAGATGATCTGGAAGTAGAGCCAGGGAAGATGCAAAGGAGAATTGAAAAGGAAGTGAGTGTCCTCAGGGGCTCTGTGGAATGGGGAGAAGTGGGCAGGTGAGACAGTTCTGACTGAGGCCATCAGTGACCCCCTACCCTGCCTATCAGAGTGCAAGGCACCAGGGAAGGCTGCCCACCCCCTAACTTAGTTGCCATGAGTCCTCCCCACCCAGGACACTCTAGCACAGTGCTGTCCAATAGAACTAAAATGTGATCCACTTGTGATTTTAAATTTTCTGGTAGCCACATTAAAATAGTAAAAAGAAACAGATATAATTAATTTTAATAGTACAGTTTCTTTAATCCCATATATAAAAATATTATCATTTCAACATGTAATTGATTTAAAAATTGAGGTGTTTCACACTTTTTTTTTTTTGGTACTATGTCTTCAGCATCCCATGGTGATTTTTCACCTGCAGCACATCTCATTCAGACACTGTTTTCATCAGACATACTTGATCAGTATTTGAATTTCGTAAAACTTAAAGTTAAAAAAGGAGAGTCACATAACCAAATTGTTCCAAACACACTTAAAAGTTTTCTAATATTCACATCCAGTACTCAAACATCATTTTCCCTTGATATTTGTATCTGCAATGACAAAACATGTGTATCTTTTTCAGAAGAAATGCTTTTGCCTCAAAATAAAATCAGTTTCTAAACTACATCTGTCCAAGCTAAGTACTAACTTTTGTGTCAATTCAGTTGCATTAATAGCAAATTAAAATGAAATTAAATTAGAAATTCAGCTCCTCAGTTGCCCTAGCCCCATTTCAGTGGCTATCCAGGAACTCTCAAATTAGACAGCACAGCTCCAGAGAACTTCCAGCTAGAAACCTTTAGCGTGATGACCTCCCCTTCTTGCAGATAATTCTTTGGACTTAACTGCCACTTCATCCAACTTATTGTGCTTGCTCTTCTGAGTCCTTCCTTAATAAAAACAGTGGACTTAGCCTCTCAGCTGAGCTAGACAGTGGCTGACAAGGGGGCAAAGGAGGGGCTCGAGAAGGCAATGCCTGGGCAGTATAAGCAGGTTTCATACATGGAGATATCAGGATGTGGGCTTGGGTTACTGCAGGTTTTACAGACCAGTTTGCAGCTGGCACTGTGAGTTTTAGCTTCCAATTAACTCCTGGGGAGCGAAAGAGAGTCTTCGGATGGAAATGGGGAGGAGGAGGTTCTAGCTCTTGAATTGGAAAGTCTAAAACACAGGGATTTTTTTGCCATACTTTCAGGCACACCCATGATATATGCCTTTGAATCTTTGCTAGGGTGATCCCTCAGTTGGTGTGTGTGTATGTGTGTGCACTCAGTCATTGCTTGTTCAAATTCTATATCTACTTCAAAGCCTTATCGAAATGCTTACCTTCTCCAAGAAGAAACATTTGACGCCCTGGGTCACATGAATCCAGCACTCCATCAAATCCTTTCTGGCATACATATTGCTTTCTGCCTTGACTTATGTTTTCTGGTGCCTGTGTCTTACCTGCCCTGCTAGACTGTCGCATCTTGGTACAGGGATTGAGTCTTTTTCAATTCTCTGCCCCACTGTGACACTCAATAAATACCTGCTGAAAGTTGAATGAATGAATCCTTTCCTGTATCCCTTACTTTCCATCTGTTATTCAGACACTTGTGGTCTGTTTAGGATGGTATAAGCTCCCTCTATAGGAGGGACCCCAGGGTCCACCAAGAGTCCCCTTTTAATTTCTAGGGACACTGTGCACCATTTAGCTCTTTAGCTAAAAGCCTTAACTGAGCCAGGGATGGCTGGCTCAGTGACATAAGAAACCAGTGCCCCCTTTTGAGGGCCTTGGTTATCTCTCTGCAAAGGTGGAAAGGTATAGTGGAACACCCAACTATAGGTGTAGGCACAGATGGCCGGGCTTGTTAGAATCAGTAGGAAGGAGCATCAACTCTGTCATAATCCCAATATTTCCAACTGTTTCAAAAACTTCACCATCTAGGCATTGTGACGGTGGCTCAGAAGGCAGAGTTCTTGCCTGCCATGTTGGAGACCCGGGTTCGATTCCTGGTGCCTACTCATGCAAAAAAAAAAAAAATCTTCCCCTTCTATCATCACAGGGGATTCTTAAAACATCCTGAGAAGTGAGTAGGGCATATATCACCCCCAAGGAGTGAAAAAAGGGAGGGGGGGGGGAATCACATCAAAATTGGTAGCAGAAACTGGAACCAAAATCCTTACTTGCTGATTCCATACACTGGTTCTGTCTATTAACCCATTGGTGCTAGTGGTCATTGAACAAAGGAGACAAAAAATAATGAAGCTACAAAATCCTAGCATTTGTCTTCTAGACCAATGCCACATTTCATAAAAGAGGAAACAGGTCCAAATTGGGAAAGTGGTCATTTAAGCCCTTTGATGACTCCTAAATACAATTTTGTTCCTTTCTCTCAGCAACTCCTCTTCAAGAGTGGTGGTGAGTCACCAGTTGGAATTTGAGACTTGGGATCTTTTCCCATCCCTGCAGCCATGTCACCTGCCCCCAACCCACAGCTTCCATTTACACCAACCTCACACGAGACACTGCAGTCGAGAGCGCCCAGTGGCCACTGCAACTCTGGTGGCCAGTGACTGTCCTCCCAATCCTGCCCCAGATGCTGAGCAGAAGCAGGGAGGGGGAAAGGGAAGCAGGAGGAGAGAGCGGGAGCCACGGATTCACAAAGAAGGGGGACACTGGACCCTCATCAGGGGAGGTTAGAAAGGCCTGGAAGGAGAGGGAAAATGCAAATGAAAACCCTTCTGATTAGTCACAACTCACCTGTGTTTCTTCAGCTGCGTCCACATCTCCTCCTTCCTTGGAACCTCCTTCTCCTTCTTGGGGAGTGCTCTCTGCTCCTCAAGGGAAGCCTTCCCCTCCCTCTTCCTCCTTCCCTCACAGGCCCCCCCTGCCTTGCCCCGCTCCTGTTCCCCCAACTCCTCTCGGTGTCTTCCGCGCTCTCCCGGCTTCCTCCGGGGACTTGGGCTGCTTCCGGTCTGCTCCTTCCGGCGCAGCTGTCCCCCGCGCCTGCTCGCGGTGCCCTCGGCTTTGGGGGGCCGCTTCCTGGGGGGTCTCCTCGCTGCCCTGTCACCTGCAGGGGCAAGAAATGGACAGAGTCCCCAGCTGCTAGAAATCAGAAGTCCAAGATGCTTCTAGTCTTTTTAGGAAGCCTCTGGCCTGAGATGAGTTAATATCTCCCTCCTCTGATTCTCCGGCATTTCCACGCTCTTGTCTGAACTGCAGGTAGAGACCTAGGCCGTTTCTCCCTCCTGGATTTGCAGCTCTTTGGGGTCAGCTCTGACCCACTTGCCCACCTCCAGGGTTAAGGCCTAACCTGTGCCTCTGTCTGGTAAGGCTACATGACTGAGGCGGCAGAACCTGCTGGGACACCACTCTCCAGCCGCTGTCCCTGAAGTGCCCTCACCTGGCAGGAGGGAGATGACAGTGGGGGAGGGGCTGCCAAGCTAGCTCAGGTCCTGTTCCTCAGCAGGGTTCTTTTCTTTATTTTATTTTTTTACATACTAAAAAACACCTAACAAATGCAAACATTCCTATTTTGATCATTCCATTCTACATATATAATCAGTGATTCACAATATCATCACATAGTTGCATACTCATCATCATGATCATTTCTTGGAACATTTACATCTATTCAGAAAAAGAAATAAAACGAAAACAGAAAAAAAATTCATACATACCATACCCCTTACCCCTCCCTTTCATTGATCACTAGCATTTCAAACTAAATTTATTTTAACATTTGTTCCCCCTATTATTTATTTTTATTCCATATGTTCTACTTATCTGTTGACAAGGTAGATAAAAGGAGCATCAGACACAAAGTTCTCGCAATCACACAGTCACATTGTGAAAGCTATATCATTATACAATCATCATCAAGAAACATGGCTACTGGAACACAGCTCTACATTTTCAGGCTGTTCCCTCCAGCCTCTCCATTACATCTTGACTAACAAGGTGATATCTATTTAATGTGTAAGAATAACCTCTAGGATAACCTCTCAACTCTGTTTGGAATCTCTCAGCCATTGACAGTGTTTCATTTCACTCTTCCCCTTTTCGTGGAGAAGGTTTTCTCAGTCCCTTGATGCTGAGACTCAGCTTATTCTAGGGTTTTTCTCAGTCCCTTGATGCTGAGTCTCAGCTCGTTCTAGGATTTCTGTCCCACGTTTCCAGGAAGGTCCACACCCCTGGGAGTCATGTCCCACGTGGACAGGGGGAGGGTGGTGAGCTTGCTTGTTGTGTTGGCTGGAGAGAGAGGCCACATCTGAGCAACAAAAGAGGTTCTCTTGGGGGTGACTCTTAGGCCTAATTTTAAGTAGGCTTGACCTATGCTTTATGGGGTTAAGTTTCATATGAACAAACCCCAACACTGGGGGCTCAGCCTACAGCTTTGGTTGTCCACACTGCTTGTGAGAATATCAAGAATTCAACTTGGGGAAGTTGAATTTTCCCCCATTCTCACCATTCCCCAAAGGGAACTTTGCAAATACTTTTTTATTCACTGTTCAAATCACTCCTCAGCAGGGTTCTTAAAAGGCGACTGTATCACATGGACAGATGGTGTGGTTGAGCAGAATAGATTCTACAGTATGAACTTTCACCAACAGTGTGCCCAGTGGCTAGCTTAAGCACACCTATCTGTATAGGCATGTACACATCAAATGCAGGCAGAGTTATTATGAAGTTCTTGCACCAACCCCTCTACCACTTACTAGCTGTGTGTCTGAGCAAGTCACTTAGCCTCTCTGAGTCTCAGCTCATCTGTAACAGGAGGATGATAACACTATCATCAGCTTTGTTAATGACCATAGATGGCACAGTGACTGACATCTGGGAATGGACATTTTACATGGACACATTAGCCAGAAATAAGGTCTTCATTCTATTTTATTTGGACCTAGACAAGTCTGCTTGAAAATCCCACTCTTATCACTTATTATCTCTCTGACCCCAACAGATCACTTAACTTCCTTGTATCTCAGTTTCCTCATGTGTAAAATGGTTCTATAGTAGTTATTTTTTTCCTACATGGTTGGGAAGGTTAATTAAAAATGGGAATACAGGATCTAGTACATGGGAGACTCCAAACAGACCCTTTGCCCTCTCGTGTCTCCAGCCCGCCTTGTCATTTCTGTGCTCTGGATCATCTTTATCAGCTGTGGGCATGGCCTATAATCAGAGCTGGCTCCAAGAACATTTATTCTCACCGTCTGCAGAAGCCCCCTGTCCAGGCTTTTCTGCTGTGAACAGATTGAAAGGTTTAGGTAGCAAGAGGGTGAGAAAGAAAGAAAGTAGATCAGGAAATTTAAAGTGAGAGGGTTTATTTCTGCGCTCCCGGGCAGAGCTCACAGAACCCAAAACAGAGGGAGGAGAGTCCGCTCAAGGGCTTTGGCGGGGCAGCTTTTAAGGATGGGGTCAGGTGACATCCGGAAGGGGCGGGTCATTAGTTCCGGAAGTCATGTGTCTGGAAGGGGCGGACTCCCTGTTCAGGCTTTTCTGCCATGAGCAGGTGGATTTCCTCAGCTGCATTGTTGAAGCACGGAAGTCAGGCCAAGTGGAGTGGAATCTCACTGCCTGATGTCCCTAGCAGCAGTTCTGACTGTGGTTTCCTCACAGGGCACCAGGACTCAGGTTCTCAAATTCTTACTTCTGATCTCCTCCTTGCCCAGCCTCCTAGGGCTGTGCCTGCAGCCGGCTTTCCTCTCTGCTTCCCTGGCAGAGAGGAAACAGGAGCAAGCTAGCCTGTGAAAGTGCAACCAGATCTGGTTGATTGTAGGTGGGGTGGGATTTGGCCAGACTGAGGTCGGGATTTGGGGTCTGGTTCTGCTGGTTACTACCTACGTGGCCCTGGACAAGCAGCTTGTTGTAGCCAGCTTGCTGGCGGGTACTCTGGTATGTGCTTTTGGTGGTCCACCCAGATCTCCCTTCCTTGACCACTGTATCCTTCCCTCGCTGCTGTGTGTGCTGGCTGCTAACAGCTCACAGCTGCTCCCTTCCTCAGAGACCCGCTCCTGATTAAGAGGAGTTATCTTGTTGGGAAATGCCTGGAAGTTTACTTCCCTCTTCTCTCCTCAAGTCAGCCCCTAGCCAACTACTAACTGATAGAAGAATACGAGTTCCCCCTCTCTTGCCCCAAGGCCAGGCTTTCATGCTCTAGAGTTCCCTGTGAGATCAGGCTGATGCTAGAATCCAGTTGAACACACATCCTTGCTCAGCTCCTTCCTCTGCCCTGTCCTGCTTCCCTCACTCTCTTTTCTCCTGAAAGCCTGCCCTCAATAAAGCACATGCACAAGAATTCTCATCCTGGGCTCTGCTTATAGGGAATCCGATCCCCTTATAGGCTTCTACCTCACAGTGTGGTGGAGAAATCCAACTGAGACCAACAAGATTGTTTCCCTCACCCGTTTCAGTTAGTTGAGAACAGAGTGACCGGTTCCATGATCCGAGAAGCACAGGGGTGAGCCTCAGACTTGAGAGTTGAGGAAGGCTTTCTGGAGGAAGAACCCTCTAAGCTGAGACCTGAATGTGGAGTGTGGGGTGGGGGAAACTAGTGAGTGGGTGTGGGGCAGGGAATAGATACTGAGTGGGTGTGGGAAGGTTCCCAGGAAATGGGACTTTCAGTTTTAAAACTGGGATAGTCCCAGGCCAGGAGGGACTGGAGTGTTTTCCACAATGAAGGACTTTTGATTCTAAAATTGGGAAAGGCCCAGGTAAATTGGGACAAATTGGTCACCCTAGCTGTAGGTAGGGAGAAGCCTTGAAAGGTTTTAAACAGAGAGATGACAAAATGAGTTCTGTGCTTTTGGAAAGGTCACTGTGGCAGCGCTGGAGATGGATAGGAGGAGTCTGGTCTGGAGACAGGGATTCCAAAGAAGAGGTGGCTTCAATTGACATGAGAGATGATGGTAGCCTGAACAAGAGTGGAGGCAGTGGGGGTAGAGAGAGGTGTCTACATTTGAAGAGAAATAAATTCAAGGAGCACAATTATCAGGACTTGGTGAATAGTTAAATAAGGGAAAGCAGTGAAGAAGGGGGATGTCATGGATGGCTTCTAGATTTGTCTTGAACAACTTGTAGATGGTGCTTCCAAACCGAGATGGCAAATCATGGAAAAGAAGCAGATGCAAGATGGGGAGAGGAATAAATTTAGTTTGGCTCATAATGAACTTGACGTCCCTGTGGCACATTCAGAAAAAAATGCTGAGTGAGTAATGAAATTGGCTGTATTCTGAAACTCAGGAGAGAAGCTGGCTGGAAAGATAAATCTCAGAATCCTTAAAAAGTAGATGGTAATGGAAGCCATGGGAGAAAGTGATTGTTTATTGAGCATATTCTATTTCTCATGGTCTCTGAAAAGAACAGGGATTTAGAAATTAATGTCCCTGCCCTTGAAAGATCCTGGGCTAATCAAGAAGACAAACTCATCTGGAGTTCACCAGAACACAACCAATTTCATTCCTTTCTGAAACACTCCAAAATCCAACTCAAACACAGATTTTCTTTCTTTTTTTTTTTTTTAAGGGTCATACCCACATAGATGAGGAGGACAGGAGTGGCGGAAAGAGCAACATTTGGAAGCTGGAAAGTAGAAGGATGAGTATTAACTGACAGTTCTGAGAGAGCAAGAGCCTAAGCCAACAATGGAAAAAGCTGAGAATCAATCGAAGACTGCTGAGTTCCTCAAAAGACCCCAAAATTAGCAGCACCAGATCCCTTTGTAGGAGGGTTAGGGTAGAGGCTGTGAACCTAAAGAAAACTGTCTCATGGGTGATCCCTAGAGAACTTCCCAGCCATAGTGTAACTATCCTTCCCTCATCCCAGAGAATTCTGGAGGCTTATTCTCTGGAGTGGGAAAAACAGAGTCTCTGTGTTAGGGAATGCCAGACACAGCTGGCATTCACACAGCTTGGAGAACAGAACTAAACGAGGGATAAAAATACATATTATGGATGCTGTGGGTCCAGACTGAACCCCCTACCAGGTTCCCAGAATGTTGGCAGCCAGACCTTCACCCTCCAAGCAGGGGACTTGAAGGGTCTTGTTGGAGGACTTGACCAGTCAAGGAGGGAGGTTGCAGGTTTCCCAACAAAGGACCTACTCAATCCCTCTATGTTTAGGGTGCCCTACCAGGAGCATGGAACTTCTAGGGGCTTTTATTTGTCATTTTAATAATATCAGGAAAAATCAAAGTTATAAGACATCTCTAATTTTTAAAGATTCTAAAACACCTTTAATCTTTAAGAGACAAAAATAATTTTAAGGCACATAGACAATATGAAGAGAA
The DNA here is from genome assembly GCF_023851605.1 of Tamandua tetradactyla. NCBI lineage: Eukaryota > Metazoa > Chordata > Mammalia > Pilosa > Myrmecophagidae > Tamandua > Tamandua tetradactyla. The sequence goes on along the minus strand of NC_135327.1, from coordinate 24,316,501 downwards.
GATATGTAGAGAAAAGAGAAGATATTGAATGATGAAATAACAGAATGCTATAAAAAGGAAAATTCAATAAAAAGAAAAGAACTATTAGAAATTAAAACATGGTAGTGGGAAAAAACCCTCAGTTGGAGGGTTGGAAGGTAAAGATGAGAAGTGTCACAGAACTAAAACCAAAAAGGCAAAGAAACATATTTTATAAGGGTAAAAAATATAAGAAAATATATCCTCTTATTTGAGTAAAAGGAGTTGCATAAAAACCTACAGTAAACAAGGGAAAGAAATCATTCAAGAAAATATCCCTCAAACTGAAGGAAATGACATGCTGGATTAAAAGGGCTGACCAAGTGTTCAGTACAATTGATAGATGCAGATCCACAGCATGACATATAATCTTAAAATTATAGAACACCATGAATAATGAAGAGTTTTCAGAAAGAAAAACTAAGTCACTTAGTATCAGAAATCAGAATGGTTTTGGACTTCTCGAAGGAACACAGAAAGACAAAGGAGCAAAGCCTTAAAAAAATCTGAAGAGAAATTATTTCCAACCTAAATTTTATATCCAGCTAAACTAGTATTAAAATGGGAAGGTAGAATAAAGTACTTTTAGATATATAAGGTCTACCTTGGTTTATCTCCCATATATCCCTTCTCAGAAAGCTACTGGATGATGTGCTTCTCCAAAGTAAAGGATTAAATAAAAAATGGGGTGTGCCGGTTTGAAACTATTATGCATCCCCCAAAAGCCATGTTTTAATCCTGATCCACTCTTGTGGACCCAGACCTATTGTTTAGGGTGGGAAATTTTGATTGGTTTGTTTCCATGCAGATGTGACATGCCCAATTGTGGGTGTGGCCTTTTGATGAGATGGAGATAGAACTCCACCCATTCAAGGTGGGTTTTGATTAATTTACTTAAAGATGAAGATCTTGGAAAACAGTTGCTTCAGAGCTGAGAGAGACACAGATGTTTGGAGGTGCTTGGAGTGCTGACAGAGAGAGCAGATGCCTAGACATGGGCAGAGGCCAGCAGATGTCACCATGTGTCTTCCCACAAGATGCTAAGCAAGCCAGAACCTGGAGACAGCCAAAGGAAGCCAAGAGATGAAACCCATCCCCAGGGAAGCTGAGTGAGGAACCTCCACAGGAAACAAAAGCTAAAAGCAGCAGAGCTCAGGAGCAAGGGACCAGCAGATGCCAGCCACGTGTTTTCCCAGCTGCCAGAGGTGTTCTAGATGACATTAGCCTTTCTTGAGTGAAGGTAACCTCTTGTTGGTGCCTTAATTTGGACATTTGCATGGTCTTAGAACTGTAAACTTGAAACATAATAAATTCCCTTTATAAAAGTAGTTCCATTTCTGGTATATTGCATTCCAGCAGCTTTAGCAAACCAAGACATGGGGGAGGATGAGGAATTTGGAAAAGAGTAGAAAGGTAAAGGGTGAGCTCCTAAAACAAGAGAAGGGTGAAGGATGATCAGATGATAACTTTTACGTTGGGCATAAAGGACAATGAGGTCAGCCTAAAGCGGAGTATAAAGCTCTAGAAGAAACTACTTAAAGAAGACCAAATGGACAGAATTGTCAATACAAATGAACATAAACACAATGTTTCAATCACTGGTGGGGAGTTTGGGTGTATGATGGCGAGGTTCTGGTGTCAGCTTGTCCAGGTGATGATCCTAGTTGTCTGGTGAAGCCAGCCCTGGCCTGACCGCTGCTGCAAGGATATTTCATGGCTGAATGATGAACTGGAAGGCTGGTGTATTCAATCATCAGTCAGTGGACTGCAGCTGTGGCTGATTCCATCTATGATCAACGAAGGGTGTGCTTCCCACAAGCAATATAATCCGTTCAGTTGAAGACTTTTAAGGAAGAAGAAAGACTTTTTCACTGCTTCTTCAGCCAGCCAGTCTCTCCTGTGGAGCTCATCCAGGCCCTTCATCTGCCCTACAGCCTTACAGTCTGCCCTACAGATTTGGGACTCTCCCATTCCCACAGTTGCATGAGACACATTTATAAATCTCATATTTACAGATATATCCCGTTGGTTCTGTTTTTCTAAAGTACTGTGACTAATACAGGTGTGAATTATAGAATTGTAAGAAAACAAGACATGAGAAAATGATTATCTTCTGAGGTCTGGATGGGGTGCTTGGAGGTAGAAAGCCAGCAGGAAAGAAAAAGTAATCATGATATCATAATTGACTAAATGACTCAGTTCTGAACATTATATATAGTCCTAAGAACTTAAACACTGAATGCTAATCTAGCCAAGAGTAAGATATAACTATATTGGGAGGGTGGGTGAGATAAGACATTTGCTGGAAAAGGAGAGAGAAGGAAAGAAAGAAAAATCATTCTCTTCCAGTCAACAAATCAGCAAGTAACATTTAAAACAGAAACAATTGAGAGGTAACATGGTATTTGGTAAGGTGGAGATAAATACCATGAGAAGTAAGTTGCTTTAAAAAGTTGAAAATGTGTTCATACATTGAGGAGAAATATGAATGAACCTCATCTGGATAGGACTAAGGTATAGCAGAGGACGGGATAAAGGATGATATTGTGCATATTTTAAAACTTCATCTTCTGTGTGAGACTAAAGGGAGAGATGTTTATTGGGTGCAAAATTTATATTTTGGGTAGTGCATTTCCTAATTTAACTTGTATGGTCAGCTTAGTTGGACACCATATGTACAGGGAATCTTGAATAGGGCATGAGATTTTGTTGATTTGTCCAGGTTAGTGTGATGCCTCAATAAATATGAGAGTAAATTTATCCAGCAAGAAAATACTAGGTAAGAGAAGTGAAAGCAATCTCCAGAATAAACTAAATAAGGTAATTAAATATCTAGACGCCAGCAAAAAATAACAAATCGCACCAGGAAAATTGAAGATATGGCCCAGTCAAAGGAACAAACCAGCAATTCAAATGAGATACAGGAGCTGAAACAATCAATTCAGAATATACGAACAGACATGGAAAACCTCATCAAAAACCAAATCAATGAATTGAGGGAGAATATGAAGAAGGCAAGGAATGGACAAAAAGAAGAAATGGAAAGTCTGAAAAAACAAATCACAGAACTTATGGGAATGAAAGGCACAGTAGAAGAGATGAAAAAAAACAATGGAAACCTACAATGGTAGATTTCGAGAGACAGAACATAGGATTTCTGAACTGGAGGATGGAACATCTGAAATCTGACAAGAAACAGAAACTATAGGGAAAAAATGTAAAAATATGAGCAGGGACTCAGGAATTGAATGATGATATGAAGCGCACAAATATACATGTTGTGGGTATCCCAGAAGGAGAAGAGGAGGGAAAAGGAGGAGAAAAACTAATGGAGGAAATTATCACTGAAAATTTCCCAACTCTTATGAAAGACTTGAAATTACAGATCCAAGAAGTGCAGCATACCCGAAAGAGAATAGATCCAAATAGATGTACTCCAAGACACTTACTAATCAGAATGTCAGAGGTCAAAGAGAAAGAGAGGCTCTTGATAGCAGCAATAGAAAAGCAATCCATCACATACAAGGGAAACCCAATAAGACTATGCGTCGATTTCTCAGCAGAAACCATGGAGGCGAGAAGACAGTGGGATGATGTATTTAAATTACTAAAAGTGAAAAACTGCCAACCAAGAATTCTATACCCAGCAAAATTGTCCTTCAAAAATGAGTGAGAAATCAAACATTTTCAGACAAAAAATCACTGACAGAACTTGTGACCAAGAGACCAGCTTTGCAAGAAATACTAAAGGGAGCACTAGAGACAAATACGTAAACACAAAAGAAAGAGGTGTGGAGAAGAGTGTAGAAAGAAGGAAAATTAGATATGACATATACAATCCAAAAGGCAAAATGGTAGAAGAAAGTACTACCTGTACAGTAATAACACCAAATGTTAGTTGATTAAACTCCCCAATCAAAAGACATAGACTGGCAGAAAGGATTAAAAAACAGGACCTATCTATATGCTGTCTACAGGAAACACATCTTAGACCCAAAGATAAACATAGGTTGAAAGTGAAAGGTTGGGAAAAGATATTTCATGCAAATAACAATCAGAAAAGAGCAGGAGTAGCTAAACTAATATCCAACAAATTAGACTTCAAATGTAAAACAGTTAAAAGAGACAAAGAAGGATACTATGCACTAATAAAAGGAACAATTCAGCATGAAGACATAACAATCATAAATATTTATGCACCGAACCAGAATGCTCCAAAATACATGTGCCAAACACTGAAAAGAGAAATAGACACATCTACCATAATAGTTGGAGACTTCAATTCCCCACTCTCATCAATGGACAGAACATCTAGACAGAGGATAAATAAAGAAACAGAGAATTTGAATATTACAATAAATGAGCTGGACTTAACAGACATTTATAGGACATTACACCCCACAGCAGCAGGATACACCTTTTCCTCAAGTGCTCATGGATCATTCTCAAAGATAGACCATATGCTGGGTCACAAAGCAAGTCTCAATAAATTTAAAAAGATTGAAATCATACAAAACACTTTCTCAGATCATAAAGGAATGAAGTTGGAAATCAATAATAGGCAGAGCACCAGAAATTTAACAAATATGTGGAGGCTCAACAACACACTCTTAACCAGTGGGTCAAGGAAGAAATTACAAGAGAAATCAGTAAATATCTCAAGGCAAATGAAAATGAAAACACAACATATCAAAACCTATAGGACGCAGCAAAGGCAGTGCTAAGAGGGAAATTTATTGCCCTAAATGTGTATATCAAAAAGAAGAAAGGGCAAAAATTCAGGAATTAACTGTCCACTTGGAAGAACTAGAGAAAGAACAGCAAACTAACCCCAAAGCAAGCAAAAGGAAAGAAATAATAAAGATTAGAGCAGAAATATGGGCGGGCCGCGGTGGCTCAGCGGGCAAGAGTGCTTGCCTGCCATGCCGGAGGACCCCGGTTCGATTCCCGGCCCCAGCCCATGTAAAAAACAAACAAACAAACAAAATATAATAAAACAAGAAAATGTTTAAAAATGTTTCCCTTTCTTCCTCCCTTCCTTCCTTCCATCCTTCCTTCCTTCTCTGTCTTTCCTTCCCTTCCTCCCTCTCTCTTTAAAAAAAAAAAAAAAAAAAAAGATTAGAGCAGAAATAAACGAAATTGAGAACATGAAAACAATTGAGAAAATCAATAAAACCAGAGCTGGTTCTATGAGAAAATCAATAAGATTGATGGACTCTTAGCAAGATTGACCAAAAAGAAGAAGAGAGAGGATGCAAATAAATAAGATCAGAAATGGAAGAGGAGACATAGCCACTGACCCCACAGAAATAAAGGAAGAATTAACAGGATACTATGAACAACTTTAGGTTAATAAATACAACAATGTAGATGAAATGGACAACTTCCTAGAAAGGCATGAACAACCAACTTTGACTCAAGAAGAAATAGACAACCTCAACAAATCAATCACAAGTAAAGAAATTGAATCAGTCATTAAGAAGCTTCCCAAAAAGAAAAGTCCAGGACCAGATGGCTTTACATGTGAATTCTACCAAACATTCCAGAAATATTAGTACCAATCCTGCTCAAACTCTTCAAAAAAATTGAAGAGGAGGGAAAGCTACCTAATTCATTCTATGAAGCCAATATCACCCTCATACCCAAACCAGGCCAAGATATTACAAAAAAAAGAAAACTACAGACCAATCCCTCTAATGAATACAGATGCAAAAATCCTCAACAAAATTCTAGCAAATCGAATCCAGCAACATATTAAAAGAATTATACATCATGACCAAGTAGGATTCATTCCAGGTATGCAAGGATGGTTCAACATAAGAAAATCTATTAATGTAATACACCATATCAACAAATCAAAGCAGAAAAATCACATGACCATCTCAATTGATGTAGAGAAGGCATTTGACAAAATTCGACATCCTTTCCTGTTGAAAACACTTCAAAGGAAAGGAATACAAGGGAACTTCCTTAAAATGATAAAGGGAATATATGAAAAACCCACAGCTAATATCATCCTCAATGGGGAAAAACTGAAAACTTTCCCCCTAAGATCAGGAACAAGACAAGGATGTCCACTATCACCACTGTTATTCAACATCGTGTTGGAAGTTCTACCCAGAGCAATTAGACAAGAAAAAGAAATACAAGGCATCAAAATTGGAAAGGAAGAAGTAAAACTCTCACTGTTTGCAGATGATATGATACTATATGTCGAAAACCCTGAAAAATCCACAGCAAAACTACTAGAGCTAATAAACGAGTACAGCAAAGTGGCAGGTTACAAGATCAACACTCAAAAATCTGTAGTGTTTCTATACACTAGTAATGAACAATCTGAGGGGGAAATCAAGAAATGAATTCCATTTACAATTGCAACCAAAAGAATAAAATATTTAGGAATAAATTTAACTAAAGAGACAAAGACCTATACAAATAAAATTACAAGAAATTGTTAAAAGAAATTACAGAAGATCTAAATAGATGGAAGGGCACCCCGTGTTCATGGATTAGAAGACTAAATATAGTTAAGATGTCAATTCTATCTAAATTGATTTACAGATTCATTTCAATACCAATCAAAATCCCAACAATTTACTTTTCAGAAATAGAAAAACCAATAAGCAAATTGATCTGGAAGGGCAGGGTGCCCCGAATTGCTAAAAGTATCCTGAGGGAAAAAAACGAAGCTGGAGGTCTCACGCTGCCTGACTTTAAGGCATATTATGAAGCTACAGTGGTCAAAACAGCATGGTACTGGCATAAAGATAGATATGTTGACCAATGGAATCAAATAGAGTGTTCAGATATAGACCCTCTCATCTATGGACATTTGATCTTTGATAAGGCAGTCAAACCAACTCACCTGGGACAGAACAGTCTCTTCAATAAATGGTGCCTAGAGAACTGCATATCCATATGCAAAAGAATGAAAGAGGACCCGTATCTGACACCCTAAACAAAAGTTAACTCAAAATGGATCAAAGATCTAAACATTAGATCTAAGACCATAAAACAGTTAGAGGAAAATGTAGGGAAATATCTTATAAATCTTATAATTGGAGGCGGTTTTATAGACCTTACACCCAAAGCAAGAGCACTGAAGAAAGAAAGAAAGAAATGGGAACTCCTCAAAATTAAACACTTTTGTGCATCAAAGAACTTCATCAAGAAAGTAAAAAGACAGCTTACACAGTGGGAGACAATATTTGGAAATGACATATCAGATAAAGGTCTAGTATCCAGAATTTATAAAGAGATTGTTCAACTCAACAACAAAAAGACAGCCAATCCAATTACAAAATGGAAAAAAGACTTGAACAGACATTTCTCAGAAGAGAAACTACAAATGGCCAAAAGGCACACGAAGAGATGCTTAACTTCCCTGGCCATTAGAGAGATGCAAATCAAAACCACAATGAGATATCATCTCACACCCACCAGAATGGCCATTATCAACAAAACAGAAAATGGCAAGTGCTGGAGAGGATGTGGAGGGAGAGGCACACTTATCCACTGTTGGTGGGAATGTCAAATGGTGCAACCGCTGTGGAAGGCAGTTTGGCAGTTCCTCAAAAAGCTGAATATAGAATTGCCATATGACCCGGCAATACCATTGCTAGGTATCTACTCAAAGGACATAAGGGCAAAGACAGAAACGGACATTTGCACACCAATGTTTATAGCAGCATTATTTACAATTGCAATGAGATGGAAACAGCCAAAATGTCCACCAACAGACGAGTGGCTAAACAAACTGGTATATACATAGGATGGAATATTATGCAGCTGTAAGACAGAATAAAGTTATGAAGTATGTAATAGCATGGATGGGCCTTGAGGACATTATGCTGAGTGAGATTAGCCAGAAACAAAAGGACAAATAACTTTATGGTCTCACTGATATGAACTGACATTAATGAATAAACTTGGAATATTTCATTGGTAACAGAGACCATCAGGAGATAGAAATAGGGTAAGATATTGGGTAATTGGAGCTGAAGGGATACAGATTGTGCAACAGGACTGGATACAAAAACTCAGAAATGGACAGCACAATACTACTTAACTCTAATACAATTTTGTTAAAACACTCAATGAAGCTGTATGTGAGAATGACAGAGGGAGGAGGGCTGGGGGCATAAATGAAATCAGAAAGAAAGATAGATGTTAAAGATTGAGATGGTATAATCTAAGAATGCCTACAGTGTATAATAATAGAGACTAAATGTACAAATTTTAAAAATGTTTTTGCATGAGGAAGAACAAAGGAGGGTCATTAATGCAGGGTGCTGAAAATAGATGGTAATTAATATTTTAAAATGTCACCTTGTGTATGAGATTAAAGCAAAAAATGTTTATTTGGTATAAAATTTATATTTTGACTAGTGCATTTCCTAACATAACTTATGTAGATAGTTTGATTGAACACCATAAGTACTTGGAATCTCAGGTAGGACATGAGATTTTGCTGGTTTGCCCAGAGTGATGCCCCGATGAATCCCAGAGTGATTCGATCAGTGAGTGGAAAAGTATTTGCAAAGCCCTCTAGGGGGAATGGTGAGAATGGGGAGAAATTCAACTTCCCCAAGTTGAATTCTTGATATTCTCACAAGCAATGTGGACAACCAAAGCTATAGGTTGAGCCCCCAGTCTTGGGGTTTGTTCAGATGAAACCTAACCCCACAAAGGATAGGTCAAGTCTACTTAAAATTTAGGCCTAAGAGTCACCCCCAAGAGAGCCTCTTTTGTTGCTCAGATGTAGTCTCTCTCTCCAGCCAACACAACAAGCAATCTCACCACCCTCCCCCTGTCTACATGGGACATCACTCCCAGGGGTGTGGACCTTCCTGGCAACGTGGGACAGAAATCCTAGAATGAGCTGAGACTCAGCATCAAGGGATTGAGAAAACCTTCTTGACCAAAAGAGGGAAGAGTGAAATGAGACAAAGTGTCAGTGGCTGAGAGATTCCAAACAGAGTCGAGAGGTTATCCTGGAGGCTATTCTTACGCATTGAGTAGATATCACCTTGTTATTCAAGATGTAAGGGAGAGGCTGGAGGGAAATGCCTGAAAATGGAGCTGTGTTCCAGTAGCCATGTTTCTTGAAGATGACTGAATAATGATATAGCTTTCACAATGTGACTGTGTGATTTTGAAAACCTTGTGTCTGATGCTCCTTTTATCTACCTTGTCAACAGACGAGTAGAAGATATGGAATAAAAATAAACAATAGGGGGAACAAATGTTAAAATAAATTTAGTTTGAAATGCTAGTGATCAGTGAAAGTGAGGGATAAGGGGTATGGTAGGTATAAGTTTGTTTTTTTCCTCTGTTTTCATTTTATTTCTTTTTCTACTGTCTTTTTATTTCTTTTTCTGAATGGATGCAAATGTTCTAAGAAATGATGAATATGCAACTAAATGATGATATTGTGAATTACTGATTATCTATGTTAATTTTTATTTCATTTGTTAATTTTTTAAATTAATAAATAAATTAATAAAAAATAATAAAATAAATCTGAGAGTGATTTGGATAGTGAATAAAGAAGTATTTGCAAAGTCCACTTAGGGGAATTGGAAGAAAGGGGGAATGATTCAACTTCCCCATTTGGAGAATTTCTGATACTCCTGCAAGCAGTGGGGACAACTAAATCAATAGACCGAGCCCTCGATCTTGGGGTTTGCCCGTATGAAACTTATTCCTGCAAAGGAAAGGCTAAACCTGTTTAAAATTAGGCCCAAGAGTCACCCCCAAAGAACCTATTTTGTTGCTCAGATGTGGCCTCTCTCTCTAAGCTGACATGGCAAGTGAACCCATTGCCCCCCCACCCAACATGGGACATGACTCCCAGGGGTGTAAATCTCCCTGGCAACATGGGACTGAAATCCCGGGATGAGCTGAGACCTGGCATCAAAGGATTAAGAAAATCTTCTTGACCAAAAGGGGGAAGAGCGAAATAAATGTCAGTGGCTGAGAGATCTCAAACAGAGTTGAGACATTATCCTGGAGGTTATTCTTATGCATTATACAGATATCTCTTTTCGGTTTATGGTGTATTTGAGTGACTAAAGGGAAGTACCTGAAACTGTAGAGCTGTGTTCCAGTAGCCTTGATTCTTAAAGATGATTGTATAATGATATAGCTTTCACAGTGTGCTGTGTGATTGTGAAAAGCTTGTGTCTGAAGATCCCTTTATCTAGGGTATGGACAGATGAGTAAAAAATGGATAAAAAAATAAAAATAAACAATAGGGGGAACAACAGTTAAAATAAATTGGGTAGATGGAAATACTAGTGGTCATTGAGAGGGAAGGGTAAGGGGTATGGTATGCATGAGTTTTTTCTTTTTATTTCTTTTTCTGGAATGATGCAAATGCTCTAAAAAATGATCATGGTGGTAAGTACACAACTATGTGATGATATTGGGAGCCACTGTACACCATGTATGGAATGTCTGTATGTTAAGAATGTTTGTGTTTGTATGTTGTTTTATCAATTAAAAAATTACTTAAAAAAAAGAGAAGTTGAAAGTGGTGGTCTCTGCATAGTGGAAAATGATGTAGCAAGATGGGAGGCAGAAATTGCTGCATTTCTTACAAGCCTGTAGAAGTCATTGACTCTTCCAAGTATGTGTATGAATAATGAGAACTGAAACTGGCTATCCCCATACTCAGCCTGTCTACATGAAGATGACTTTGTGCTCTGTCTCTGTCTTCTTAGCATGACTTTCTTTTTCTGGGAGTCTTCGACCCAGGCAAATAGCATGGTTGTTCATTACAGGATTTTCCCGAAAGACCCACCAACTCTTCAATGGAAAGCATCAACAGATGGTGCCCTAAGAGTCTTTGAATCCCTTGTCTCAAAATCTTGGCCTTGCCGTTTCCCTCAATCCTGGACTGTGCTGTGTTGTGATTCTTCCCCAGTCTCAATCAAGCCCATACTTTGAAAGACCTGCCTTAAATGAAACTTCTACTTCTCAAAAATTCTAACCTTACCTTCCTTCCTCTGAGACACTATTAGAGCATTGCCTGTAGTAAGCAATACATTCAACTTTGTCTTATCAAGAAGTTGTGTTGGTGACATTTAGGGAGGCAGTTTTTCAGACAATGCCTTAGATAAAAAGCATTTTCGTTTTTAAAAAGAAGGAATAAATGTAAGCTAAAGAAAAAAAAAATCATGGGGATAAGTGAAGGAGTGATGACATCTGGCTAGGATGGTTGGAGATACCTCATAAAGAGCTGATGTTCACTCAACTGAGTCTTGAAGGATGAGGAGTTTGTCAGGAGAAGACGGGTGGGTTTAGAGGGGAGTGGGTGCAGCCCCACGGGGGGCGGGAGCAGCAGGGACAGGGGCGCAAGGGCACGGGGGACCAAGGCAGAGCTGAGACTTAGGTGTGTCCTGGGGCTGGGTTGGGGAGTGCGGAGAGAGGAGGCCCCGGAGAGCAGTTCTTGCCGTGGGGCGCTTGGTTGGAGCCCGAAGGCTGAGGGCATGAAACGGGAGCATGTGTGTAGGGTGAGGTCTGTGCCGGAGAGTCACACCGGCAGGATGGTGGCGCTGCTGCGGGGCGGGGGCCCGGCACGCCAGTCGCCAGGGGCGGCCCCAGGAGTGGGATTGCTGTAGTGACTTCACTGGCCGGAACGCAATTAGACGCAATGAGTGTGGGTCTGACGCCACGGTTAACAATCTCCCTGTGTTTGGGACCAGGTTTTCTCGTCTGTAAAATGAGCCTCCTGGAACAGCCTCGCCCTTCTCAAACGAGTACTGCGATTATTTCAGGGGAAGATGAGACCACTGGCGGGAATACGTCATAAAGTATCGCGTGCTATTTTCATATTCAAAGTTTGTTACTTGCACGTGTGACGGGACAGGTTTCCTTCGCCCACTCATAGCCCAACTCCTTTCTTTTCCTCCTGCCCGCTGTGGGAAGATGGGCTTGAGTAAGAGCAAGTGAAGAAAAACTATGTAAGTGTAACGAGAACTCATCCAGGTTAGAAAGCTGGTTAGTGTGAGCCAGTGAGGGATGGGTTTGTCCTCCCCACGGCTCTGAAAGGCCTTAGTCCCCTCTGGGAGGTGGGGGGGAGGTACAGGGGGAGCCAGACACAAATATCACTGCAGCCTTGACCCCCTGGAGGGTCTCTCCAGGATGGAGCTAGGTCCCCAGGGAGGGCAGAGAGCACAAAATAATGAGGGTGTGAGTAAGGAGAGCAGGGAAGAGTCTTCTAGACACACACCCAAGGAGAAGGTCAACCTGTGATCGCCTCATCATGCGTACATATCTTCAACCAGCTAATACGGTTTTCTTTTGGGTAATGAATTGTACCAAGCATTCTTGTCAGCACTGCAGATATAACCTGGGGGTTCCCATGTTTTTTCCCAAGGTGTAATTTCTGTTTTAATCTCATTTCCCAACTAAATGAAATTCACGTGGAATGTAGAGAACAAGCCAGGATTTTCCCTTCATCCTACCCCAAACCTCTCCTACACAGAAAACAAGCTGCTTTTCTATTTTCTTGTAGCCAGTGTTCAATGGGCGCCGCATAATGCATAATTTAGAAGCTAGAAAGGCAGCTGTCATAGGAGGGAGACGTCCAGGCGTGGCATGCACGGCCTTAAACATCACAGGCTTCCCTCACTCGTGCATCCGACTCAAATCAGAGAAATCACAGACCAAAAAATAGGCTGGGGCCAAGCTAGGAAGGGCCCAGTGGGCCCAGCTCACCTTACAACTCAGGATCTTAAAAGTTAACTGCAATTACCAAATGATACAGGAGAAGGAGTTCTGACCCTTCTTTTCAACTAACCGAATAACACATTGTATTTGTTTTTTGAGAAAAGAGCTTAAAATTTGCAGACATTCCCTCCTTCCCCCCACCTTGTAGAATATAAGGTGAAGGAAGAGGAATCAGGTCTTTGTGGAATTGGGTTTCAGTTGATTTAATGGATTCCCAATATTTAATTTCACTGAATTTCTTAATGTTTTGGATCTATGAAATGAAAATCCTGACTCATTTCTTTTCTGTGGGGAAAGAGGAATGGGCTGTGTGGGCATAGTTTGGTATCAGAAAGGTCCGAGTTGTAGGCAGAAGGGCCTCCCAGTTCTGCTCAGGAACTGCCTGCCTGGAGGAGTTGCTCTCGCAAGGCCCAGCCTCTTCAGCTGGGGGTGGGGAGCCAGGGTGGTGCAGGAGGGGTGGCAACTGGGGGCCAGCCAGGGGGAGTTGGAACAGCAGCCTGAGCAGCCGCAGCATGTCTGATCCTCTGTGAGGAATGAGTTTCTTATCTGGCCACAGATCTTTGGAGGGAGGTAAGGAGAGGCCTTGGGTGGGGCTGGGAGGTGGGGAAGGGGGACGGAAGCCTGGGAGCTGGAGAGCCAAGGGGGCAGGAAGGAACCTGAGATGCCAGTGGTGCACGCAGTCCTTCCCTGGCTCCTTTGGGCCTCCTGCTCTTGGGTCTCTTCCCTTGTCATTGGGCTGCCTCACCAAGGACTCAGTCTCCAGTAACGGGAGCAGGGGCAGCAGGAAGGGAACGGCTTGTCAGAGGAGGCAGATGAGGGGGATGCTGGGGCTAGTGTGCCAGGGTGGGGCCAGGACAAGACACTTCCCCTCACAATGGGGTTGGGAGGTCTCTTCCAACCCCCAAGGGTCCATTACTCTGAGATTCTGCTTCCTCACCTATAAGTGGGGTGCAGGATCTGAGGCCTGGCCCTGCCTGGGACGTGAGGAGGAGAAAACGGGATCCTGTCCGTAACATGTTTTGTGACATGCAGGGTGGGGTGCCCAGCCCGAACGTACGGCTTCTGTCCCCTCTCACCACCACTAAGGGTCCCCTCTCTGGCCTGTGGCTTCTCTGGGCTTCTTCTGTGGCAGCTGGGGCCCCCACCCAGCCTGGCCCCCTCCCTCACTGGCCCACTCTCCGGAGGGGAAGGTGGCCGAGAACTCATTGCTGGTACTCTGAGGGCTTCTCAATGAGAAGGAGAGAGGGAGGGAAGGAAGAAGGAAGATGAAAGAGAAACGTGGGCCGAGTGGCCAAGACGGCCAGGCGGAGGCTGAGGGGCACCGAGCACGGGGGGCCTCCCCAGGAAACGACCCCCCAGCTTACCTGTGCCCAGCGCGCTGCTGCTCACGCGCCCTCTCACCGCACCCTGCGCTGCAAGAGATGAGAATCAGGATAAAGGGCTGACCTCGGCCAAGTGCCCCCTCCTGCGCTATTCCCCCCACCCTTCACTGGAGGAACCTCACACTGGAGCCTGGCTCTGATGATTCTCTCAGCAGCTCGAGAGTCCCCTGATGGAAAGTCATAGGGCCAGAACATCACAACTCCCTCCCCGGACCGACAGCAGACAGACAGAAAGACCCAGGAATCTGCTCAGGGGATTGCTAAGGCAGCAGGGCCTGCAAGACCCAGGCCGGCTATAGGAAATGTGTGGCCGGTGCCTTTTTTTAATCCCTCCAATAGCCCTGCAAGGTAGCAATGATCCTTCTCGCAGGGATGAGGCCCAGAAAGGCTGACTAACCTGACTGAGGTCACACAGCAAGCAAGTGGCAGACCGTGGACACAAACCAGGTGGCTGTGCTTCACAAGACCCCCATCCGCCTGTCCCGAGCCCTGCTGCTGCCGAGAAGCCCCCTGGTGAGCCCTAGGAGATGAGAGTGTGGACTCACCTCCCTCCTGTGGGACCTTTAACTGGCTGCTCATGGTGAGCAGGGCTCCCGCTGTCCCCATGCGGGCTCACACAGCTCGCTCCTGCACACATGCCTCCAGCCGGGCTTGCTCTCTTGCCCTCATGACAGCTCCCTTCTTGGGCTCTAATAGCCAGGGCTCCTTGGACTGAAGATGGAGAAGGGTGACGTTTGGGAGAGAGCAAGGGAAGGGAGACTGCGAGTTCCTGGGCCCGCCTCGGCCCATCAATCCGGCCACACACTCCTAAGCTCAAGTTTCTGTCACACAGGCTGTGAGCCTCACGTTTCAGGCATCATTTAAACATGAAGGGGCCCTGGAGGGGCCGGGAGCTGCTCCTTCCCAGGCAGGGCGGCCAGGGCATGTGTGAAGGGTGGATGGATGGGGGTGGCACAGCCCTGCTCTGTCCTCCTGCCCTGAGCCCCTGTCTGGGAGACGGCTCCGGGGAAGTGGAAGGATGTTTGTGTAGTTTTAGCACCTGGGGCTTCTGTTTAAAGTACAGATTCCCAGGGTTAACACGGGAGTGAACAGGCTTTGTTGATTCTGATTAGCCAGGGGTGGGGGTGGGGGGGCCTGTGTACTCTGAAGGGCAGACTAACTTCTCTGCTCAGGCCACCTGTTCCCTCGCTGGGGCGCTCTTCCTACTGCTGCCTGGCCTCAGAGAGGGTGGATTTGGCTGCTATGAAAACCACCACCAGAGCTTCCGAGGGACCTTCTAGAAGTGGGCAAAAAGCCTCAGATTGCAGGGCTCTTAACTTGGGGGCCCTGGATCCTCAAGGGTCACGGATAGAGCTTTGTGGGTCTTAGGAGCAGGGATGGGGAAAACATTGCATCTTCATTTTCCCTGACCTTTACCTGAAACTTAGCATTTCCTTCAATTATGAATGCATACAACAATGTGTGATTTTGTTCCTTCTAGAAGTCACAGATATTTTCATATCACATAAGGCGGCTGGGGACATCTGAAAATACCATCTCTGCTTATCACTATTTCAAAATTATGGTAGTTAATAGATCTGTCACTAGATCTTGTTATTTATTAGGAAGCACATGCATCATTAGGACAGATTTGTAAAAACTATTTCAAAGTAAAGAGGGCAACAGAACTGCCATATATGGTAGGGTTTGCAATGCACATATGACAGCTCAGCTCAAAGCATCTTTGCACCTCACCTTCTTTTCTGTTCCAACTGGCTCCCGCAGCTCCTGCCCGCCCCCGGGGAGGGTACAGCTGGCTTCTTGCCCAGCCCTGGCGACCTCACTGCAGCATTGGGCTGACTGAGCGGCACGTCCATGCACTGGCAGCAACCGGGCTGGCCTTGTCCAGAGGGATGAGGCACAAGCTCTCTGCTGGGTGTGCTCCCAAACCTCTCCCCTGGAGAGTGAGGACCTTCCCAGCAAATCTTTTGCCCTGCTCTTCCTGCTCCCCTGTTGTCTGAGCTGGAAGGCTTTCCACATCATCATCTTAGTCTCTGGAGAGAAATTCCCTCATGTTCCAGCACTTGCCTTCTCTGCACTGTGGAATGCACCACTTTCTCTTCTTCTCACAGAGGAAAACAAGCACCCGCTAGGGCCAAACCCTCTTCGAGGCACCAGGGATTGATTCATCAGTGAATACCCAT
Source organism: Tamandua tetradactyla (assembly GCF_023851605.1). Lineage (NCBI taxonomy): Eukaryota > Metazoa > Chordata > Mammalia > Pilosa > Myrmecophagidae > Tamandua > Tamandua tetradactyla. Next base: position 24,300,183 of record NC_135327.1, on the reverse strand, counting down.
AGGGGCAGACGTGTCTCTTCCTTGTAAGGAGGCTGGCTTTAGTCCTCTGTGTCAGAAGGGATGATCTAGGAATTTAGGAACTTCTTTTCTCTCACGACAAAACCTATTTTCCACAATTGCTGCTGTGGAATTAAAAATCCAAGTGTGCCCATCAAAAGCTGAACACTAGGGCGGTGCAATGGTGGCTCAGTGGCAGAGTTCTCACCTGCCATGCCAGAGACCCAAGTTTGATTCCCAGAGCTTGCCCATGCAAAAAAAAAAAAAAAAAAAAAACTGGACACTGAGTGTTTTGCTTTTTCTCTGCATACCACTTACATCACTTCCAGTGCTCCCTGAGGTAAAGAGTGAGAAGGTCTCATACTGGGAAGCATGAAGAAGAAAACTGCATTGGTATTTTGAAGTGCATGTCCATGATCATGTGTGGTGTACGTTACCCTGGGCTAGTGGCTGTTCTCGGTGCTTCTACGGAAGATCTCTCTATTCCTCACAGTAGCCTGGTGACTGGTATGGCTGCCTCCATTTTTCAGACAGAGAATCTGAAATAATGCAGAGCCCTCATATCTTCTGGGCAGGTCTGTGATGAGACGTTAATGCATCTCAACCTGGAAGTCAGGAGATGGGCTTCAACTTGGGCGGGCCACTAAGTCAGAGTGACGTCGGGACGGCCGTCCTGACCGCTGCATCTCAGTTTTCTCGTTGTTCAGGGTTAGACCCCGAGGGGGCACTGCTGGTACCCTGCCCAGATCCCCTTTAAGGACAGGTGCCCCCTCTTCCAGCTGCTGGGAGTGTCGGCGGCTGAAGACTCATCTATGGACAGCTGCCCTTGAGTGGATGAATGGGAGCTGCTAGCCCTGAGGTAACCCCATCACACTCCTGGGTCAGCCTGTGGCCACTGACTGCTTGATATGGAGTATGAAAGCCTGGCCTCTGCCAAAAGGGAGGTGACGATGATTTGGTGTCATCCATGCTCCAGAGCTCCCTGTGGGATCAGGCAGAAGCTAAACTCTCCAGAGGAGACCACCACATCCTTGCTTAGCTCCTTCCTCTGCCCTGTCTTGCTTCTTTCGCTCCCTTCCTCCTCAGAGCCCTTCTCTAACAAATCATGTGCACCCAAATCCTCTTCCAGGAACCAGGCCAAATGCTGCTTTTTCTAGGCTAGAGGGCAAGGGGGCCCATCCTCTTGCCGTGGGCTGGGGCATGAACTGGGGAGCTAGGCTGCTGGAGATGAGGGTGAGGACATACACTCAGAAAAGGGGGTGTGAGAAGGGGATGGGATATGCCTGAGCTTCCCTGGCTGGCTCATTGGCTTAACATGGAGTCCAAGTTGTATTTCTGGACCAAAACATAATGGTTCTATAGCATGCTGTGCTGGTTTGAAAGGGTGTATGGACCCTAGAAAAGTCATGTTTTAATCAAAATCTCTTTTCATAAAGGTAGAATAATCCCTGTTCAATACTATATTTTTAAAACTGTAATCAGATCATCTCCCTGGAGATGTGATTTAGTCAAGAGTGGTTGTTAAGCTGGATTAGGTGACGACATGTCTCCACCCATTTGGGTGGGTCTTGATAAGTTTCTGAAGTCCTATAAAAGAGGAAACATTTTGCAGAAAGTGAGAGATTCAGAGAGAGCGGAGCAGAATGACATAACCACGAGAAGCAGAGAGTCCACCAGCCAGTGACCTTTGGAGATAAAGAAGGAAAACGCCTCCCAGGGAGCTTCATGAAACAGGAAGCCAGGAGAGAAAGCTAGCAGATGATGCTGTGTTCGCCACATGCCCTTCCAGCTGAGAGAGGAACCCTGACCGTGTTCGCCATGGGCCTTCTCACTTGAGAGAGAAACCCTGAACTTCATTGGCCTTCTTGAACCAAGGTATCTTTCCCTGGATGGATGCCTTAGATTGGACATTTCTGTAGACTTGTTGTAATTGGGACATTTTCTCAGTCTTAGAACTTTAAACTAGCAACTTATTAAATTCCCCTTGTTAAAAGCCATTCTATTTCTGGTATTTCGCATTCTGGCAGCTGGCAAACTAGAACACATGCCTATCAGTGTAGGCTCTCATACCATACGGCAGGATTCTGTCGCCTTCTCCCCAGTTGTCATCCACTCTAGACTGTTAATAATGCAGGGAACAGGGCTGGTATGATTATGATTTGTGGGATCTAGTACAAAATGAAAATGTGGGTCCCCTTGATCAAAAATCAGGAAAAAAGTGCTGTTAGGTGTACTAAAATATAAAGTGTCCTTTAGGCTATTTAATGTCATTTTAAGAAAAATAAAGCACTTTATTAGCATGAATTTTACTGTTTACCTTTCTATTCAGCAATATGAGTTTTAAATGCAAGTGTGAGAGCATTTAACTCTGATGTGGACTCACTGAAATCACACAATTTGCATTTTGTAACTCATACACGCACTTGTATTTCATTCTTGTCAGAGCAGTGGAAACACTGCACAAAACTAATTCAACTATTTTTTATTTCACTCTTTATTCCTGCAAATTCTACCAATACTTCCTGCCCTCTGCTTACTCACAAGTAGGGACTGAAAAAAACAAAGGAACTGTGGGTTGCCCTAATTTTCCCTCTCCTTCTCTGTCATCATTTTCAGTCTAAGTGGTTGGCTAATTCAGGGAAGCAATGCAGATATGAAAGGATCTGATGGGGATTCTTTTTTTCTCACCATAAATATTTAATAATTTTCATATATCATAAAAATTCATATTTTCCATTTGTAAATTTTTTTACATTTAAAATATATTATGAAATATTTCAGACAAATGTTTTTTTATTTTTTTAAAAATATGACAACAAAGAAACACAAACATTCTTATATATGATTATATATTATCATTCCATTCTACAGTAATTCACAATATCATCACATAGTTGCATATTCATCATCATGATCATTTCTTAGAACATTTGCATTAATTCAGGAAAAGAAATAAAAAGACAACAGAAAAAAATACATACATACCATATCCCTTTCCTCTCCTTTTTTTTATTTTTAAATTGATGATACATAACCACATACAAACACAAACATTCTTATCATAGGATCATTCCATTCTTGTTATATAATCAACAACTCACACTATCATCACATAGTTGTATGTTCATCATCATGATCATTTCTTAGAACATCTGCATCAATTAAAAAAAAAGCAATAAAAAGAAAACAGAAAAAAACTCATACATACCATACCCCTTACCCCTCCCCTTTACCAATCTCCAGCATTTCAATCTACTAAATTTATTTTAACATTTGTTCCCACTATTATTTATTTATTTTTAATCCATATGTTTTACTTATCGTCAATAAGGTAGACAAAAGGAGCATCAGACACAAGGTTTTCACAACCACACAGTCACACTGTGACAGCCATATCATCATACAATTATCTTCAAGAAACATGGCCACTGGAGCACAGTTCCACATTTTCAGGCAGTTCCCTCCAGCCTCTCCATTACAACTTGACTAACAAGGTGATATCTATTTAATGCATAAGAATAACCTCCATGATAACCTCTCGACTCTTTGGAATGTCTCAGCCACTGACACTTTATTCTGTCAGACAGTGCTTTTTGTGAGTAATCATTTGTTATCTATCATTTCAACTAAAAAAATTTATTGCGCTATCTTCATACACCATACAGTCCATCCAAAGCATACAATCAGCGGCTCACGATGTCATATAGTTGTGTATTCATCACTGTGCTGGTTTGAAAGAATTATGTACCCTAGAAAAGCCATGTTTTAATCCTGATCCAATCTTGTGGGAGCAGCCCTTTCTTCTAATCCCTATTTAGCACTGGGTTTGGAGGCTTGATGAGATTATCTCCATAGAGATGTGACTCGCCCAATTGTGGGTATTAACCTTTCATTAGAGGGAGATGTGACCACCCATTCCGGGTGGGTTTGATTGGTTTACTGGAATCCTTTAGAGAAAGGAAGCATTTTGGAGAAAGCTTGAGAATAACGAGAATGATGAGACAGCCACGAGACCTACCAGAGTCCACCAGCCAGAGACCTTTGGAGATGAAGAAGGAAAACGCCCCCGGGAGAGCTTTATGAAATAAGAAGCCTAGAGAGACAGCTAGCAGATGACGCCATGTTTGCCATGTGCCTTTCTAGTTGAGAGAGAAAACCTGAACTTCATCGGCCTTTCTTGAGTAAAGGTAACCTCTTATTGGTGCCTTAATTTGGACATTTCTATAGACTTGCTTTAATTTGGACAATTAGAACAGTAAACCCACAACTTAATAAATTCCCCCTTTTGAAAACTGTTCCATTTCTGGTGTATTGCATTCTGTTTTTAGAACATTTGCATCACTCAGAAAAAGAAATTAGGAGAAAAACGGAAACAAAACCCATACCCCTTAGCCCTCCCTCTCACTGACCACTTGTATTACAATATACTCATTTTTTTTACCCCTTATCCCACTCATTTACAGATGAGTAAAAAATAAGGATTAAATAAATAAATAAAAAATAATAGAGTAGCCTCCAAGATAACCTGACAACTCTGTTTGAAATATCTCAGCCACTGAAACTTTATTCTGTTTCATTTCTCTTCCCACTTTTGGTCAAGAAGTCTTTCTCAATCCTATGATGCCAGATCCCGACTCATTCCCAGGAGTCATGTCCCACATTGCCAGGGAGATTCACACCCCTGGGAGTCATGTTCCACATAGGGGGGAGGGCAATGAGTTCACCTGCCAGTTGGCTGAGATAGGCCAATCTGAGCAACAAAAGAGGTTATCTGGGTGTGACTCTGAGGCATAGTTACAAGTAGGCTTAGCTTCTCCTTTGCAGGAATAAGTTTCAAAAGGCTGAGATCCAAAATTGATGGCTCGGCCTATTAATTCCCCAGAATACGAGATATCATGAATTCCCCAGGTGGGGAAGTTGTGAGAATGCTTGTGAGAATATCAGGAATTCCCCAGGTGGGGAAGTTGAATATTTCATTCTTTCTCCCCAGTTCATCCAGGGGGATTTCCAAGTACATTTTTTATTCTCTGCAAAATTACACTGGGATGTATCAGGGTACCACATAGTATAAACCAACAAGATCTCACTTACTATTCAAGAGTCTATGTAATTAATGGTGTTTGAATAAACTGACCATACAAGTTAAATTAGATAGTGTACTACTAAAAATACGAATTTTGCACCAAATAAACATCTCTCCCTTTGGTCTCACACAGAGGGTGAGGTTTTAAAATATGGACCATATCATCCTCTACCCTGTATTCTGATTTACCTTAGTCCTGTCCAGATCAACTTCATTCACATCTCTAGTTAAAGTCGGATCACTTTTTCAACTTTTTCTTAACAGTTGCTGTATGGGGTAATGCTGACTTTCATAGCTTTAGGGCTCTAACTCTGAGTCTCAGGTGTTTCACAAAGTTCCAGGGAATGACCACTTCTACACAAATAGTTCAGCATCTCAGGATCAAGAAATAACAGTTACAGCTCTGGAATAGATGCGACTGCTATGAGAGCTTACAACCTAGGAACCTTTGCAATAGGCCTTAACCTGATAACCTATGCTCTTGATTTCACTTCTTTGAGTTTGTATATTATATATAGTTAGTACATATGAATGAGGCATGATAATATCTTTCTTTTTGTTTTTGACATTTCATCCAATACTATCTTCAAAGTTAATTCATCTAGTTGCTTGCTTCACAACTTTATTCCTTCTTGCAGCTACTCAGTAGTCCATAGTATGTACACACCACAGTTTCCCCTTCCATTCCTTAGTTGATGCACCCTTAGGCCACCTTCTGACGGGGCTTCCTGACTGTGCATGTTTAGGGGAACACCGCTGCCTTCTTTCTGGGATCAAAATAACATTTATTTTGAACAGAAAACTTGACCTCTCAGGATTGTCAGCATCACTTAGGCGCAGACATAACTAACACGCTTACCTTGTACTTACTTTGAGTTTCACTGAGCTCCCATGCATCCTGGGTTCACTGGGATCATCTGCTCATGGGGCATCAAATATGGGATATGCCAATGGGATGGCATATTGCTCAGATCTCCTCTGCTCACCTGCCTGCTCCATTGTCCTATCGGACTTCATTTACAAAACACAAGTTCCAAGATAAAATGATTAAGACTTTCAAGACAGTGGCAGCACAGCTTTAAACCAAATGCTGAGTGTGGGACCATGAGCAACCATACACAACCACACAGGTTGCACACCCATGAAGCCCACCCGGAAAGATATCAACAAAAGTGGCGATTTATCCATCACTTCTGTTCTGCCAAGCACTTGGCAAGCCTGCTTGCTTTTCTCTCATTCTGCTTAACACAAGACTTTAATTAGCACTTGAATTAAATTTATGGGACATGCAATGCAACATAAACAAACCTTGCTGTGAAGGATAATAATATTGGAGTGGTGTGTTCTAATAGTTTATCAAGATGGTGATGCTTCTTTTGTTAGGGTGCATGGATGGTGAACTCTGCTGTAATTCTCTTTTGTGGGTATAGCTTGCTTAGAGAAAATAAAACACAGACAACAACAAAAATAACATATAGAATCCCAACCAAAAGTCAGAGTGACTAAATCCAGTTTGCTTTTGTCACAAAAGCACTTGTTAATGGGAAAGTAACTTGGACCAATTTTAAAAAGTAAATGTATATATATAATTAGCTGTGGGTATCTGCTTACAAAACATCCAGTATCACCCACAGAATGTTGTAAACCAGTACAATGGAGCAGATCCCGTTACGGTGAGGGTTACAGCCTATCTGGATAATGTGAACTGGAGCCATCTCAAGGTTGCAGCACTCCACCACTACCCGCCACCGAAGAGCTCACTGCTGGGGTGGTTTGTGGTGCAGGGCTGCAGAGAGGTCACGGAGATCTGGAGGGCAGGAATGGATCTCTGCAAGTTTTTTGGCATGTATGGTGAACAGGGTGGTTTCTAAGACTTCTTTGGGCTGGGGCTTATTCCCTCAACTTTTCTTGATCAGCACTGAAGGTGGGGCAGTGAGTCTCACCCGTGAAGAAGTAATGGGGCTGTTCCTGCCTTTTCTGAACTCTCGGTCAGGAAGTCAGACCTTATTCTAGTTTGCAAGCTGCCAGAATGTGATACAGAAACGGAACAGCTTTTAAAAAAGGAAATTAATTAGGTTGCAAGTTTACATGTTCTAAGGCTGTGAAAATGTCCAAATTAAAGCAAGGCTATAGAAATGTCCACTCTAAAGCCTCCAGGGAAAGATATCTTGGTTCAAGAAGGCCGATGACATTCAGGGTTTCTCTCTCAACTGATAAGGCACATGGTGAATATGGCAACATTTGCTAGCTTTCTCTCCAGGCTTCTTGTTTCATGAAACTCCCCGGGGGTGGGGGTTGGGGTTTCCTTTTTTCATCTCCAAAGGTCTCTGGCTGCGTGGGCTCTAAAGCTTTTTCCCAAATGGTTCCCTCTTAAAGGGCTCCAGTAAGCAAACCCCACTTGAATGGATAGAGACAGTTCTCCATAGAAACCATCTAATCAAAAGTTACCACCCACAATTGGGTGGGACACATCTCGAAGGATAATAAAAAAGCTCCCACCCAGCAATACTGAATGAGGATTAAAGGGCATGGCTTTTCTGGGGTACACAACAGATGAACCTATTCTGCACAGCTCAAGAGGGAAAAGCACAGCCAGCTGGTGTCATCAGAGCCATGGATTTTTTTTTGTCTTGTTCTGACTGCCTTCTTTTATTTATTTTTTTAATTTCCAAGTATATTTTAACAAGTAGTTATACAACAGATTTTAAAGTTGGATATGGGTTATAGGTCCACGATTTTTCTTTTTTTTCTTTTCTTCTAGCTGCTCCAAAGACATTGGAGACCAAAGGAAATATCAATATATGAATTCAGCAGTAATATTCATTTAAGTCCTACCTTCTCTAGCATACTCGTCCTTCTCTCTTTTGTGAGAAAAATAACATATATACCAAAACCCCAATAAATTTCAAAGTACATTGCAACAATTAGTTGCAGAACAGATTTCAGAGGCCAGTGTGTGTTACAATTCCACAGTCTCAGGCTTTTATTTCTAGCTAAGGTACTGGAGACTAAAAGAAATATCAACATACTGATTCAGTACTCATAGTCATTTGAAAACCCGAACTTCTCTGTATAACTCCACAATCACCTATGACTCTCTCTCACTCTTTGGTGGCATTTGGGCAGAGCCATGGATTTAAAAAAAATGTATTAGAGAAGTTATAGGTTTACAGAAAAGTAAGTTTGTGTTGTACAGTCTTATGTTTTTGTTTTTACTTTATTTTAGTAATATATATACAACCTAAAATTTCCCCTTCTAACCACATTCAAATATATAACTCAGTTCTGCTAATTACTTTCAAATGTTGCACTACTGTCACCACTATTCATTATCAAAATTTTTCCATCACCCCAAATAGAAACGTTGGTACAATTTAAGCTTTAATTCCCTATTTCTTACCTATAACCTGGCCCCTGACAAGCTATATTACAGTTTCTGACTCTGAATTGGCTTATTCCAATTATTTCATATGGGTGATATCATACAATATCTGTCCTTTTGTGTCTGGCTTATCCTATTCAACATGATGTCTTCAAGGCCCACCATGCTGTCGCATGTATCAGCGCCACATCCTTTTTTATGGCTGAATAATACTCCATTACATGTTTGTATATTTTGTTCATCCATTCATCAGTTGATGAACATTTTGGCAATTGTGAATAATGCCACTATGAACATCCGTGTGAAAACCACGGATTTTTTTTTCTTGCCTCTTTCCCTTACCATCCCAGGAGGCAGAGCCAGGAGAAGAGCTGTTGGACATTAGGATTCTGGAGCTCTGTTACTTCTTCCCATAGGAGAAAAGGAGCATTAATAATTGGAAATGCTTCTCACAAGTGAATTTGTTAAATGAGTAAGTCAAATTCTGCTTGTGGATGAAACCAGAGTCACACAGACGTGAACTTAAATCCCACTTCAGCTCCCCACTGGACCATGAGCAAGTTACTGAAGATTTCTATGTTTCTGTTTCTTCCTTTACAAGGTAGAGGTAATTCTGATATGACTCCTGCAAGAGTCCTTTGAGTGAAACAATGCTGTGGCTATAATCCAAATATCCTCAGGCCCTGAAGAGTGAAGAGGGGTATCTGGGTTACCATGGCTACCCTGCACTAGGCATTTTCACTCACTGCCACTTTGCTCACAGCCTCGGTGCTTCTTAGCCCCACTCTTATTAGTACACAGATCAGCCAGTTTTCTTCTGCTCCTCCATGCACCTACCTAAAAACCCCTCAGTGTATATAACTGCTTTACTGATAAGTGGCCAGCTGGTGGTAGGAGGGTCAGTCTTGCCTTGTTGGCTATCCATCTCTGGCCTCTGCTGTGCTCTCTCTGTTCCATTTGGTTCTAAGAGGGGAATGGCTTCTTTGCCTCCATTCCACAGAGCAGCACTAACCCCAGGTTGTGGTGTGTAAATCATCATCACCAACAATTTGCTAATAATCCAGCAGGGTTATTGGATAGCCCAGGGCAGAAAATCTCAAAGTGTGGACATGTAATCACTTTAAATTCCTTGGCCACTTCTGCTACACTCCCTCCCCTCTTTGGCTATTTTGAATCCCTTCTGCCCACCTGCCACTGTTTCTAGAGCTCCCTCTTCCTAGCAAGACACAGTTCATCTAAGAAACTAGATCAGAATATTCGTGTACAGAGGTTGAAGTGGAGAAGGTCTTTTCTGGGCCAGAGATTCCTCCTGCTTTGACATTCCTGGGAAACCACCAGCCCCGTGGTTGGAATGGTGAGTGCGGACCAGAGCAAAGAGAGGTAGAAAGGATGCAGTACATTTGTAAGCAAGCTAAAAATCAGATATTCCCTTCTTAAGAAATGTGAAGTGGCGAGACGGAGTAATATAAATGAATTAGAGCCAATTTACGTGACTCTATAAATAGTATTAAATAAGCTTGTAATCACACACTGTTCTGTAAACCTTATTTTTATGATATGACAAAATTTGGATGAATCTGTTTAAGTGACAACAATGTCAGAATCACATTCATACCTAAGGTAACTTCCTATGCTGACTCAGATCAAATATGTATGAAACTAAACAGAATAGTTGAAAACAGGCAGGAAACCACACTCTCACCCCAAGTGGAATGCTTCATTTAAGTTAGAAAACGTTTGGATGAAACTAAGCTGCTTATGTCAAATGAGCTCAAAATATATTCTTCTTAAACCTAACTATTAATAGGGAGAACAAATCGAGTCCACATTAGACGTTTTATGTGAATTCAAACTCAGTATCATTCATTCATTACAAAAGAAGTTTCCTACTTATCACTGGAGCTAATGCAAGCTCTCAATGATACCTGATTAAGATGAATTTGGGTCTAGCTAGTGAGGAGTGTAAGTGAAATCAAGCTCAGTATAGCTTCTCTAGGATTTTGGTCCTGCCCTGTGCCTTTACCATCGATCTGAAGCTTGCACTTCGGCATGGCACTAGCCATTAGCCCTCGGAACAGGGCGTCGACCTGAATTTTATGCCGGAACTGGGCGGGGCACGGGAGGGACCGGAACTCAGACCAAAACCTCAGATTTGGTCCTTAACCTTAAACCTGGACTTTGGAACTGGACTTAGACCTTGCATCTGGGATTTTGACCTGGACTTTGGACCTCTACCTGGTCTTCTGCCTTGGACCTTTATTTTAGTCTGCTGAGCTGCTCAAAGCAGATACAATGGGTTGGTTTTTAACAACGCAAGAGCCTGTTCTGAAACAGAAATCCCAGAGAAGAAAATACAAAAAAGACCAGGGGGCCAGGGGCCAGCGTGTAAGGCTTCCAACCTCCAGGGGCAGAGGGAGGGCTTCGAAAATGACTACAGAGGAAAGTGCTGGAGTTGAAGTAAGGCCTAAAGAAGACTGCTTTGTCTTCCCAGACTGTCTCCCAGTAATTAAAGAAGAAATGACCCCGGAAGTTCGCCGGCAGTGCAGCATTATGGAGTCTAAACCCAGGAAACTCAGCTTTCCCACAGCAGGAAAAACAAACAACAACAACAACAACACAAACAGTGCGAGAAGACGCCTAGCAGGCGGAACTGGGGACCAACGAGACACACCAACCGGAAGCGGGTTTTTCGTAATCGCCTGCACCGAGGGGCGGTACCGGAAACCGTCTGCGGAAGCTGCCGCTGAGGATTCTGGGGGAGTGTAGTTCTTGAGGCAGACCCGAACTTCTGTCCCGACCTACGGGATGTTTGCATGGGTATTTTTAGAAAAGAGAAGGGAGAGGCTGTCGTCACAATGGCCATTATCGGTGGCTGCCAATGGGAGGCGCGGGCAGCGAGGGTTCTGGGGACTGTAGTTCTGACATAGATCCGCGGTCGATGGCTGCCTAGATCTGTGCCACCGTCCTTAAGTGGCTCTTGTGAGTGAGGCCCACGCGGTTCCTTGGCCACAGGGTATTCTTCCCCGCGCGGGAGAGAGAGCCGGGAAAGCCTGGGCCTAGGATAAGGGACCCGGGTAGTGTACAACTGGTGGGGGAAGTGGGATGGTGAATGGGGTCCGGGGCCGGTTAGCGGTGTCACGCTGTGGTGGTGCGAGTTCGGAATTTTGGGTTTTTGGAGGAGGGACGCTCGACCTGTTCATTTGGGGCGGGGAAATGGGGTTAACTCAACGGGGAATCTCTGTGTTGCTGGGGGCCTACACGGGCCCCAGCAGCTTTTCATCCTGGTGTTGGATTCCTAGGGCTTTGCCAGCTGCTGTGAAAACAAAAAATGATGTTAGCTACCATTTATTGGGCAATTGTTCTGTGCCAGACACTGCACTTTACTATTACTTCAGTATTTTATTCTTTCAACCAATTTGGAAGTTAGAAATCAAAATGACAGAAGACGAAAAATTACAGAAGACGAAATAGTGTATTATAAAAGTTAATCTTCTATAATGTGGCTGGGATTAGGATTTGGAGCATCATCAGTTATCAACATTCTGCTGCTATTCTTGTTTCATCAATGCCCCACTCCCCTCATTTTCTGTTTAATCCCAGATATCTTTTCACGTATAAATACTATAGTGTATCTCCAACAGATAGCTGTTTCTTTGAAAATATAACCAAATATTATTATCATATTCAACAAAATTAACAATAATTCCTTAATGTCTTTTTATTACCCAGTTTGTTTAAAACATTTCCCATTTGCTCTGAAGATGTCATGTTACATTTCAAACCCTAACCATTCAGTAAGTGTGGGAGGGAGAAATCTGGAATTTAGCAAGGCAAATTCTACCTCTCCCTTCATTTTCTCTTTACCTTTGCTGGTGACTTCCACTCCTGGTCACAAACTGGAATGCTGAGGCCTTATCTCCTAGTTCTTTCTGAATTTCCTATCAATTTTATTATTACTGAGTCCTCTCAATTCTCCCTTGACATACTCCCTTTTCTTTTCCTTCCTGCTTCATCTTACCCTGTGCTACCCAGATTTTTTCTCTTTTTCTACTTTCTTCTCACCCCTCTCAGTTGTTCCTTTGAGGCAAAAAATAATGGGCTCCACCTATTGATTTGGTTGTCTCTACTGCTTGTGAGACTATCAGAAATTCTCCAAATGGGGAAGTTGAATATTTCCTTTCTCCTCAGTGCTCCAGGGAGACCTTGACCACTCATTGTTGAGTGAGATAAAATGTGTATTGTCTTAGAGAATACATATTTCATCATGAGCAGAATGTTGATAGAAAATACGGACGTTGAAGACACTTCTGGCAAGGCTTTAGAAGACAATGATGAATATGTCACTGGAAATTGAAAGAAAAGTGTTTTGGCTTACTAAAGCTGCTGGAATGCAATATTCCAGAAATGGGTTGGCTTTTACAAAGAGAGTTTATTAAGTTACAAGTTTACATAAAAATGTCCAAATAAAGGCATCAACAAGAAGATATCTTCACTCACGTGAGTGAAGATATCTTCTTGTTGATGTGGCAGAAAACTTGGCCAAGTTGAGTTCTGTTATTGGATGGAAGGCAGGACTTAGAAGTGATAAACTAGACTGTTTAGTTGAGGAGATTTCCAAGCAAAGTGTGGAAGGTGAAGCCTGGTTATTCCTTGTGGCTTATAGAGAAATGAGAGAAAGCCACAGAAAGAACCTGGAAGTCAAAGGAACCCAGAGGAGAAAGAAGACATTGCCATGTGACATAAAAGCAAAGGCCAGTCCAGCCCCAGAATACCACAGTTTTTGGGAAGAAATCAACTCCTTGTTGATGCCTCGATTATGGATGTCTTCCAACCTCAAAACTAAGAATCAGTAAATTCCCATTGGTTAAGTCAACCCATTGCATGGTATTTGTTTTAGTGGCAAGGAAACTGAGACACATAACATGCCTGGATTTCCTCTGGTGGAGTTATCCTCAGCCTCTTCTTTAGCACCGGCATACTTTATGCATCCATAGTCTGTTCTGTGCTACAGTAGCTTTCTGAGGGTCAGAGAATTCTTCTTGCTCATCTTGGGTCACTGACAGTGCCTGACACCTAGCTGGACTCAGTGGCTGACTATGAAGATAGAGGTGTCCCACTTTCTGGCTGGTTGATTCATGTGGGGGAGTCAGGAGAGTTCATATTCAGAAGAAGGTTAGGAGCATTATTAGGGAAGGCCCAAACTTCCAAGTTAGTGAATGTGAACTTCATTCTGTGGTCATTAGGAAACCTCTGAAAATTTCTGAGCTGCTTGAGCATGATTTTTCCCCTTCACTATTACTCCATTTCTCTGCTCACCTTTGAAGCAGAATACCTCAAAAGAGTTGTCCACACTTACTGCCCCCAATTTCTGCCCTCCCATTCTCTTTTAGAGCTACTCTGATAAGACTTTTGAAGCCCACCTTCCAGAATCTGTTCTTGTCAAGTTCACCAGTGACCTCCACAATTCTAAATCTAATAGTCATTTGGTGTCAGATGCTGTCATTTTTTGACAGCAGTTGCCACTATTGATCTCTTCTTCCTCCCTGAAACACATTTTACTCCTCCCACTCTTACCACTGGATTCCATTCCCCTCAGTATTTGTCACCATCTCATATACTGTGTATTTTATTTTCTCTGAAGAGCTAACAAAATCAATCCCCTTTTATTGAAAGCCAATCCGTCTCTGGTGTGTTGCATTCTGGCAGCTAGCAAACTAGAACAGATTTGGTACCAGCAGTGGGGTGCTGCTGCAGTTTGCAAGTACCAGATATGTTGGAATGTTTTTTTTGATGGCTAAGGGGAAGATTTTGGAGGAACTGTGAAGAGAATTATGGCGAAGTCCTGGAGTGTTGAAGAGACTGTTGGTGTAAATGGAACCACTGCCAATCTGGACAAAGGGGGACACAAAGGGGGCAAATTGGAGTTTCAGAGTGAGAATTGTGGAAGCTCGGATCTGAAGCCAAGAATCCTTGGCCAGGGGAGTGAACCCACCCATATACATGGAGAGGGTGAGTTTGCCCTGAGGGCAGAGAATGTCTCTCATCTTGTTGCAGTGGAAAAGTTGTGCAGCCTCAGGCCTTGGAAAAGGTACAGCATGCCCCTTGGGGACTGGGGAGAGCCTGGCTGCCACCACATGGCAGCCTGGAGAGGGTGGAGCTAAGAAAAAGGTGGTGTCAGTGTTCCCCGAGGTTGATTTGGAAAGAGGCGGGCCTCTGCATAGGTCCTTGGAAAGGGTGGGACTGCCACACTCTAAAGCTGAAGGATAAATGACTTTCAGACTTTGAAATCCAATGGTGTTTGCCCTGCAGGTTTTCCTTCCAATTTCTTCCTATAGATCCTGTGACTGTCCCTCCTTTGCATATTGGCACCAGACAATTTGTTTTGAGATTCACAGGTCCACAGCCAGAAGAGAATTTTTTTTTCACCTTAATATTGTTTAAGGTGATGTGTGTAGTTGCCAAGTTAACAAGGGGTGGACATGTGGTAGTTAGAGTCAGTTGTCAACTTGTCCAGCTGAAGGCACCTAGTTCTGTTGCTGTGGACATGAGCCAATGGTACGTGAACCTCATCTGTTGCTGATTACATCTGCAGTCGGCTAGGAGGCATGCCTGCTGCAATGAATGACGTTTGACTAAATTGGCTGGTGCTTAAATGAGAGAGTGCAACGTAGCACAGCCCAAGCAGCTCAGCATACCTCCTCTCAGCACTCGCAGCTCAGTCCA
Source organism: Tamandua tetradactyla (assembly GCF_023851605.1). Classification (NCBI taxonomy): domain Eukaryota; kingdom Metazoa; phylum Chordata; class Mammalia; order Pilosa; family Myrmecophagidae; genus Tamandua; species Tamandua tetradactyla. Next base: position 24,284,998 of record NC_135327.1, on the reverse strand, counting down.
GGCCTTTGGAGATGCAGAAGGAAATCACCCCGGGGAAAGTTGTTGGAACCCAGAGGCCTGGAGAGAAGACCAGCAGAGACCATCCTGTGCCTTCCCACATAAGAAAACCTCAGTTGAAAATTAGCTGCCTTTCCTCTTAAGAACGAACAAAATAAATCCCCTTTTATTAAAAGCCAGTCTGTCTGTAGTATGTTGCATTCCGGCAGCTAGCAAATTAGAACAAATATATACTCTTTTTTGCTTTGGACTTCTTTAGAACATGTTTTTGAGATTCATGTATGTAGTTCTGTCTCTCCTGGTGTGGATGTTGGATTGTTTTCAGGTTTGGACTGCTCTGAACATTCTTGCCTGAGTCTTTTTGTGGACATTTATTTTAGGTTCGATAGCTAAATTGAACCTAATAGTGGGATTGCTGGGTCACAGGGTAAGTGTATATTTAACTTTATAAGAAACTGCCAGTTTTTCTCCAAATATTTACCATTTTACACTCTCAGTTCCTGATGTGCCCCATTTTTGCCACCATTTGATTTCATTCTTTTTGTTTCTAGTCATTCTAATGTGAATGTGAAATGGTATCTCACTGTGTTGTTGTTGTTTTGGCATGGGCAGGCTCCAGGAATCGAGCCTGGGTCTCCGGCATGACAGGCGAGAACTCTGCCTTGCACCACCGCTCACTGTGTTTTTAACTTGCCTTTCCCTAGTGATCAGCAATGTTGACCATCTTTTCATGTGCTTTTTGGTTGTTCATATTTCTTCTCTTCTGAAGTCTATTCAATTTTTTGCCCATTTTTAATGGATTATCTCTTTATATATATCTTGCAAATATTTTCTCCTAGTCACTGACTTGCCTTTTCATGTTCTTTATGGTATCTTTTGGAGAGCAAAATGAAATCTTTTATTTTTTTCTTTCACAGTTACTGGAATTTGTGTGTTGTTTAAGAATTCTTTGCCTACCCAAAGTCATGATTATCCTATGATTTTTCCTAAAAGCTTTAAAGTTTTAGCCTTTTTATTTAGATATATGCTCTATCTCAAATTAATTTTTGTGTGTGGTTTGAGGAGGAGCAGAGATTATGGATTAAGCTTGCTGTAGCACCATTTGTAAAACGACTCTCCTTTTACTAGTGAATTGCTTTGGTGCTTCTGTTGAAAACCTATTGACCATATAAGTGTGGTCCTGTTTTTGGACAGTCTTCTTTTCCATTAATTGTTTTGTTCATTCTTATACCCATACCACACTATTTTGACAACTGCGACTTTATTCTGTTTTGAAATCGCATGCAGCTTTGTTCTTTCTTTTCAAGGTTGTTTTTACTGTCCTAGGTCCTTTACCGTTTTCAAATAATTTTTTTGAATCAATTAGCTTATTTATACAAAAAACCCACAAATCTTTGAGACTTGGTTCTATACATCAATTTGGATAGAATTGACATTTCAAGAATATTAATTTTTTTTCACATTTTCCCTATCCACAAATTTGGAATATCTTCTGTTTATTTAGATCTTTACTTTTTCTAAATAATAATTTTTAGCTCTCCGTGTGGAAGTCTTGTGCATCTTTCTTTAAATTTATTCCTATGGATTTTTATGTTTTTTCCATGCTTTGAAAATGTCATTTTAAATTTAATTCTCTAATTGTTTGTGACATATTTAAAAATACAACTGATGTTTGTGTATTGACCCCTCATGTCCTGCCACCTTGCTAAATTCACTTATTTCTTCTTTTGTTTGCTTTGATGTTTTGGATTCTAAGGCAGTCATGTCAGTGCATGTAAAGACAAGTTTATTTCCAATAGGTACTTGGTTTAATTAGTTTTCTGTATACCCTTCCAGTATTTCTTTATAAATGCATGCATATACACATATCTATCCCCTTTTTTCTAATGGTGTATTTGGTTAAAGTGAAACTTTTAATTTATACGTAGTAAAATTTTAAATCCACATCTTTTCATTAATGGCTTCCGAACTTTGTATGTTCTGAAATAGGTCTGACCTTCCCTCAGGGTCCTGTTTATGTTCTACATGTTTCTGTTTTACTTTCCTGACTGCTAAAAAAACAAATACCATAAAATAGATTGGCTTAACAACAGGAATTTGTTGACTTTTGGTTTTTAAGCCTTGACAGCTTGCTTCCTTCTGGAATTGATATCTTCTGGCTAGCTGGCTGGCAGGCAATCTTTGGGATTCCTTGTCTCTTCTGACACATGGCAATGCATGGCAGCGTATTGTCTTCCAACTTCTCACTGCTCCCCATGGCTTCTCCTTCTGTGCCTCAATTTTTTGCTTATTAAGACTTCAGCCATATTGGATTAAGGCCCACCCTCATTGAGTTTGGGCGCAACTTCACTAATTACATCTTCAAAGGTCCTATTTATAAATGCGTTCATACCCACAGGACCAGGGCCTTTTGTTGGGGATGTGACTCAATCCCCAACAGTTTCTGAGTGTTTCTAGTTTTGTTTCTAATGTTTAGCTCTTATTCCACCTGGAATTTATTTTTAGGTAAGGGATGAGCTAAGAGTCTAACTTCCAATTGGATAGCAGCTTGTCTCAGCCCTTTATGAAGAGATCATCCTTTCCTCACTGTTTGAAATACTATTTTTACCAAAATCTCAAATATACATGGGGCCTTACTGGACTTTTTATTCTATTCTGCTCACCCAACTACTGCTGCAACTTTATTTTCTGTGACTTTATATATTTTTCCTTTTTGCTATAAAATAAAACAGATACATAAAACCACATACATAAAACTACAAACAGAGATACATAAAACCAGATAAAAGAGATGTATAGTGAATTAATATAAAGTGAACACCCAAGTCAAGAAATTGAACTTTGCTGGTTCCCTCACCAAATGCTCCTCCATTTTCCCCATCCCAATTACAGCTTTCCCCCCTCCCTTCTAAAAGTAACCTTTTCCTTGAGTTTCTTTAAGTTTCAATCACCTGAGTACACATTCTAAACATGTAGCGTAGTCTTACTTCTTTTTCTTCTTTTTTTTAAACTTAATTAAATGTATACCCAACTATATTTTAAGACTTTTAATCTACAGTTTCCTCTTACATTTTTTTTCCCCTCTCCTTACAGTTTATCTGTTGAAGAACCCAGGCCATTTGACATGTAGAACTTCCCACAGGCTGTATTTTGCTGATTATATACTATTAGTGCACATAACTATATACCTTTGTCTTTCCCCTAAATTGGCTGTTGGATGTAGTGCTTTATCAGACTTCGGTTCAAGCCCTTTAAAAAGACTGTAAGTGATGTGTTCTTTTATCAGGATGCATATTATGTCTGATTTTTTGCTTTTTCTTATATTAGCAGTTTTTTTATATTTAGCGCCTAGATTTAATAATTAATCTAGGAATACAAAATGATGATATGCTAATTCTACCATTTTCATATATTATCTGGAATAATATTATTCCAGATACTTCTACTCTTCTACTCTTTTCTTTCCCAGTGGCACAGTTCATATAGGGTAGGAGGTTGACTGCTTGAATCTTTTTTTTTTAAATTTATGTTGTTTTCAAGACAACGAATTGATTCCATGTCATTAGAAGGTGATTTTCTTTTAAAATATTATGAACTCATGGATATAAACACATTGATGGATTTCAGTCTATCACAAATCTTTTTCTTATTGAAGCTGAAGTTATCCCATCTTTGGTCGCTAAGAGCCTCTTCTAGTTAGTTCATAAATTCTTTTCATTTAACGCTTGAAGTTTTGTAACCATCCCTCCCCTCCCTTTCCCTTCCCTTCTCTCCTCTCCCATCTGCTTGATTAGACTATCTCTTTTTCCTAGAACATTTCTTCTTGCCTGAAAAAATGGGTTTACTTATCTCATCCTCTAATAGCAGCTTTCTTTTTATTTCTTTGAGTCTTCCGTGATAGCATCTTACTTTTTCTGTGCTGAGTTAGGTTTTTCCTGTCTGTATCCTGCCTGCAGGTGTAGGACCATATCCTTTATTTCTGTGTCATAGGCACAGCCACAAATCCTGGCACAGTGAAATTCCAATCAATAGTGGACACCTTAGCTGGGTGAGAATGGGTTCCCAGACTTGGGTATGCGTCTCTGACTATCCCATTGAGCTCAGGAGTGACCACGTGACTTGATTTGCTAATGAGCTATAGACAGAAGTGTTACTTTTTTTTGGGGGGGGGTGCATGATTCGGGAATTGAACCCAAGTCTCCTGCATGGAAGGTGAGCATTCTACCACTGAATAACCCTTGCACTCCAGAAGTGTTGCTTTGGGTAGAATTTTTAAGAGACTGCATGTGGTTCTCCACTTTTTATTTACCTCGGTTTGAAATACTTTGTATTCCACTGGCCATGTTCCATATAGAGGCTGTGCGGTTAGCCTCTATTTTGGAGTGAAGATGTTGTGGAACTCAATTACAGTTGATGCAAGATGGGCACAAATCCCGAGGGAGGAATAAACCTTCATTACTGAGGTTTGGGAGTGGGGTAGGGTGGTGTTTGTTACTGCACAATAACCCAGTCCATCCTGACCCGTGTAGACCCTGCCTCCACTTACTGAGGCTCCTGTTTTCTTCAGTATAAATTTTGTATCCTATGGACACCTGGTCACTTTTTTTTTCTTGTAATCATTTGTTCACTAGGCCTTATTTTAGGCACTAGTAAAAAAAAAATGGGTTGGAATGAGAACCTTGGATTGCAGGCTTGGCTCTCAGTAGCTGTGTGATCTTAGGGACAAATAAACTAACTTCTTTGTGTCTTGGTTTCTTCTTCTGTGAGGTGAAATTCATAGCAATATCTAACTCTTGGTTATATTGTGAAAATTAATAAAACTCTGTGCTTAGTGCAGTACCTGCTCTATAAATGTTAGCTTCAGATGCTAGTGTTCCTTAAGAGGAAGAGATCCATATATATCAGCTTAAGCTAAACTGTGTTGCAGTAACGTGTGACCCCAACATATCGGTGCTCCCTCAGCTATCTCACCTTAAACCCAATCTTATTCCTCCTTTGTAGGTCGACTCTGGCTTTGCACCATGAACTTCAGCAGCACCCCCTGTTGGGAACATGCACCTCTCTAGCAAGAGAAATGGAAGAGTCAATCAGTGCTTCAAAGTGGCACTAGCACTTTCCCTCACGTTTCATGGTCTAAGACAAGTCACAAAGCCAAGCCTGATGTCATGTGCAAGGAAATACAATCCTTTTATAAAGCAGCAGATAACTGGGAGAAATAAAATCTGCCACAAAGGCTGATTTTATTGTAATCACTGATTAGCAAAATGTCTGAGAAGCATTTCTTCTTGCAAGAAGCTCACATTCTAGTAAAAACAGTCATTTAAGTAGAAAAATTGCATTATGGAGTGATTAAGGTAAAATGCTCAGGTTGGACAGAAAGGTGTCTAAGTGACACAAAGTGTCACAAGCTTTGCCTGTGGTGTTGGGGGATGAGTCAGGAGGATTTCTTAGGGGAACCCCAGCTAGCTTTAAAGGAGTACTAGGCAGCAGTGGTCTATGGTCATTTGGGCTGAGATCCTGGCCCGTGGTGTCTGAGAAGTTTCTGAAGGTGGCATGGCTTCTGTCACCACCTGCCTCCTCTGGATCATATGATTGGAGGACTTTGGATTAGGTCCATGGGACACATATGCACGGCTCTTATAGGGACATGTGGCACAGACACACACACACACAAATGGAAAGAGGGGGCTATCTTTGCAGACATTATTTTTAGGCTTGGAGTGATAACTAAGAGACTCAGTTCAGACACCTCAGACTCCTCAGGGTACAGAGACATAAGGAATTGAATCTACCTGGAACTTTGGGCTAAGGACAAAAGAAGCTGGGGGCTCCATGCCCTATTTAGTCTGGAGGGAAACTTTCAAAGGCCTCTTCTCCACAGGCATTATGCTGTATTCTGTCTTTGCTCTGACTCGGGCTCCAGGTAGCAGAGACTGAACTGGGATATGGAGCTTGCATCTGAGGTGCTGGAGCAGTTGGGGGAGGGCTCTGAGTTTTGGGAGGTAAGGGACAGTGGCAGGGGACAGATTTGAGGGTCTGTAGTCTGTAAAGGAATGAAGTAGAAAATTCAGGGAACCCTTGTAGACTGAGACTCCATGTCTGATGAATGAGGTAGGTGTGAGGGGACAGGATCCTTAGAGAAGGGGCCGTAAGTTTAGGGCACACAATAAATGACATCAAGTTGCCTCTCCATCGCACGGGTCCTGGCTGCATGGAAACAAGATGGGCTTTTACAAGTAAGGTTCGAAGAAGTCACCCCAGGTAACAGAAGTCATCTGGAGATGACTTAATTTCCAACTGGACCTCTGGCAGAATTTCAGGGTGAACAGTGGGAGGACTCTGGGATCATAACGTTATCAGATCCTTCTGCCTTGAGAGAGCAGGACTGGGAGAAGATTTTGCCTTCAAAGAACAGGGAAGATGTGGAAACCATGAAGAAATGGACTCAAACGCGTAAGGCAAAAGGTGAGAGTTGTTGAGGTTCTAGAGAGGTGAAGAGGGGTATCAAAACTCTGGTTTTAGGTGGGCCATGGTGGCTCAGCAGGCAGAGTTCTTGCCTGCCATGCCAGAGACCCGGGTTTGATTCCCAGTGCCTGCCCCTGCAAACAAAAAGAAAAAACACCCCAGTTTCAAGTGAGAATACTTTAGTAGCCATAGCTGTGTGAAGTGGCTACTCCCTTCCAGCCTAAGGCTCAGAAAGCTACTGGGGAGCATTATGGGAAGCCTAGTTTCTCATGGCGTCTTTTTCTTCCCCTAGGTTTGCCTTCTAAGGATACCTACTGGTCCTGAGAGAAGAAGGAAAAGCCTGAAATATTAGTGAGTTGGGTTTACCTTATTTTTTTCTGGAATTCTGGCTCATTTCCCAGAGTATAGGCCTATATTTTCTTTCTTGAGGTGAGAAAATATGATCAGCCTTTAGGCAATTTGTGCCTCGTGTCAGGTTCTGTATTAGGTATTTTATAATGGTTACTGCATGCACACTTTTTAATTTTCCTTGTTGAAAAATATATCCAAAATTAACATTAAGAATCCAGAGAACTCTAAAACATAGGGAATATTTTTGAAAAACTGGAATTATTGGAAAATTTAAATGTATTGTTAAACTTCAGTCTATATCCACTTACACATACTATCTAATATCATCTTGTATACTGGATGTCTTTTTAGCCTTTTATTGTTGAACTTTTCAAACATGCATAGAAGAAGCGAGCATAGTAATAATAGATCCTCATCTACCATCATCTGATTTCTACTACCATCTGTAACGGCTAGTCCTGTTTCATCTCTACCCCTCACATTTCCTTCATTGGGTTATTTTAAACAGATTTCAGACATTATATTATTTTCTCCATAAATATCTTAATTACAGGTATATCCCTAGGAAATAAGTTACATAAAAGTGAACTTGAAGCCACCTACCAGGTGTCTCTGAGTCTGGTGGAAAGGATGTAGGACTTAACCCTTCACTCATGAGAAACATTGTCATACAAATAGATTATGTACATATGTCAATGTTTTATATAACTTGATAAGGAGCAATTAAGTATGAAGACCCCCAAAAGAGTTAGTTTGCCTAGTCCTTGAGGAATCTATGGATAGATAGATAGATAGATAGATAGATAAAAGATATGAATAGGAATGAATGAAGATGAAGATGAGAGAAAGCCTAATTTTTTCTGGTCTGTAACATGGGGTTGGGGCAGAAGTAAAGCAAGCTATCTGTACTGGCTTTCATCCAAACTTTGTTTAATTCTTTTCATCAAAGTGAAAAGAGTATAAACTCCCTAAGTATTTATAATGTGAAGACATTTGTGTGGATTAGAGTAAGCTGGGAGGTCTCCCTGAAAGTATTTAAATTTGAACTGGTCCTTAAGAATATGTAAATTTGAAATTGTCAGAAGAAGTAGGAATGATGTGTCCAGGTAGAAATTATCATGATTAAAACTGTGAAGTAGACCAAATATAGGGCATGTGCAGGCACCTTTGAAAACCCAGACCTGGATTGAGCAGGGAGACCAAATTTCAATAGGAAGAGGTAGGCTTTGCTAGTCAGGACGTGCCTAGTGTTGGCAGGCCTGGAGTGGTGATCTGAAGCATAGAGACAGGCTATAATGTTTTGTCAAAGGGGAAGGATGATAAATGTGATGGTCAGGTTCTGGTATCAACTTGGCCAAGTGATTATGTCCATTTGTTTGGTCAGGCAAGCATTGGCCTGATGGTTGCTGCAAGGATATTTTGTGGCTAGTTGATAAACTGGAAGGCCTGGTGTTTTAAATCATCAGTCAGTTGATTGCATCTGTGGCTGATTACATCTGTGATCAACTAAGCCATGCCTCCCACAATTATATAATCCAGTCAGTTGAGGACTTTTAAGGAAGAAGAGAGACTCTTCCATTGCTTTTTCAACGTGAGCCTCTCCCGTGGAGTTTGTCCACTCCCTTCATTGGAGCCGCCAGCTTCACAGCCTGCCCTACTGATTGTGGACTTCTCCATTGTCACGGTTGCATGAGACACCTTTATAAATCTCATATTTACAGATATCTCCTGTTGGTTCTATTTCTTTAGAGAACCCTAACACAGCTTGGTAGCAGGAGTGGTTCTTGAGAAACAGAACTTTAAAAATGGGTTTTTACAATTGGTTTAAAAACCAGTCTATGGTGCCCCTAGACTCAGAGGCACTAATAACTCTGTTTCCAATAATCAGGATGGCACTGACAGTCCATGCGGTGAGCTGGCAAAAGAGATATTCAAAATATCGCCATTAGATTCTGCTAATTGTACACTTATACAAGACAAGGCTCTGGGTGAGAATGTTTCGACACCTTTACAGAATTTTGTGGAATTAAGAGGTATGATGATGTTGGCTGGTTGTTGTTAGATACACTGGATACAGTGATGAGGGAAAGGGATGAGCTAAACACTTCAAATTTGCTCCTTAACTGCCGTCTGAACAATGTAAAAGTTCCCATGTATGCCCTGAAAGAAAATCTGATTTCCTGTGGTCACAGACTTGAGATCTCTGAAAACTAGACATCGCCTCATTGTGCGAGTAGCAGGTTTACAATGTAAACTAAAATCTCAACCTTGCAGGGTGTCTGCTGTTAAAGTAAGGGCTTTTATTGGGAAAGAATGGGATGCTGAAACATGGGTGGTGCTATATGGCTTGATAATGTTGGTGATAGGGAGACAAGATCCCTGGAATCTGCTGAGCCTTTACTAGATAGACTTGTATTGGACTACCCTGAGTAAAAAGCTTCTCAACCTCCAGCCTGCCTTGAGGAAACAGTTTCTTGGCCTCCAGTCTCCCCAGAGGAGTCTGCCATCCAAACTCCACCTAACAAGATTAATAATGCCTGCTAACCTCCTTTGGGGAAATAGCCCTCACTCTGTCTGGAGCAACTAATCCTGTTTCACCATATGAAACTGCAACAGGATGCCCTGAGATAATTGGCTTGAAAGACACTTCTATTTTTTTTTCATGACTCACACCTACCACCCCTCTTCAAGATCTATAACTAGGCTAAAGTTCCAACAGGCCCTGAAAGGTGAGGTACAAAGTGTGATCCATGAGGAGGTACATTATACTCCAAAAGAACTGCATGAGTTTTCCAATTTGTATAGAAAGAAATCAGGGGAATATGTGTGGGAATGGATATTATGGGTGTGGGATAATGGTAGAAGGAATCTAAAGTTGGATTAAGCTGAATTTGTTGATATGAGCCCAAATGCCCATGGTCCACACTCCTGCCACATTACTTTTTCTTTACCAGATCAGAGCTATGGCTTCTTGGGGAGTTCCTTATAGTCGACTGAGGAAGAGAAATCAGGCCTGGTTTATAAATGGTTCTGCATGATATGCAGGAGCCACCCCAAAGTGGACAGCTGCAGCACTACAACCCCATTCTGGGATAACTTTAAAGGATAGCAGTGAGGGAAAATCCTCCCAGGGGGCAGAACTTCAAGCAGTGCACCTGGTTGTTGATTTTGTTTGGAAGGAAAACTGGCCAGAGTTGTGTTTGTATACTGACTCATGGGCTGTTGCTAATGGTTTGACTGGATGGTCATGGACCTGGAAAGACCATAATTGGAAAATTGGTGACAAAGAGGTCTGGGGAAGGGGTATGTGGATAAACCTTTCTGAGTGGACAAAGAATGTGAAGATATTTGTGTCCCATGTGAATGCACACCAGAGGGTGACTTCAGCAGAGGAAGGTTTTAATAATCAGGTGGATAAGATGATTTGTCCTGTGTGTACATGTCATCCTCTTTCTTTCGCCATTCCTGCCATTGCCCAGTGGGCTGATGAACAAAGTGGGCATGGTGGTAAGGATGGAGATTATGCATCCTTGGATGCATGGACTTGGATACATGCAAGCAACATGGACTTCTACTCACCAAGGCTGACCTGGCTATGGCCACTGCTGAGTGCCCAGTCTGCCAGCAGCAGAGATGCACACTCAGTCCCCGATATGGCACCATTCCCCAAGGTGATCAGCCTGCTACCTGGTGGCAGGTTGATTATGTTGGACCACTTCCATCATGGAAGGGGCAGCGATTTGTTCTAACTGGGATAGACACATAGTCCAGATACAGGTTTGCATTCCCTGCACACAGTGCTTCCTCAAAAACTACCATCCATTGACTTACAGAAACCCTTATTCACTATCATGGTATTCCACACAGCATTGCTTCTGATCAAGGAACCCATTTCACAGCAAATGAAGTGTGGGAATCGGCACATGCTCATGAAATTCTCTGGTCTTACCATGTTCCCCATCATTCAGATGCAGCTCGGTTGATAGAATGGTGGAATGACATTTTGAAGACCCAATTACAGTGCCAGCTAGGTGGCAGTATCTTGCAGAGCTGGGGTAGTGTTCTCTGGAAGGCTGTGTAAGCTCTGAATCAGTGTCCACTTTGTGGTGCTGTTTCCCCCATAGCCAGGATTCACAGCTTGATAATGTAATCAACTGAAGGCTTTTAAGGAAGAAGAGAGACTCTTTTACTGCTTCAACCAGCAAGCCTCTCCTGTAGAATTTGTACAGACCCATCATTGGAACTGCCAGCTTTCCAGTCTGCCCTACAGATTTTGAACTCTTCTATTCCCATGGTTGCATGAGACACCTTTATAAATCTCATATTTACAGATATCTCCTGTTGGTTTTGTTTCTCTATAGAATCCTGACTAACACAATAGGAAATCTGGAAACATGATGTGGATGACAAAGGAGAAGCATCAAGGTAACTAGGGTTTCTGTGGCCCAGGAACCAGGCAAAATATCAGGTATAACAGTGCAGATTGTTGGGGGTTCCAGCTATTGGAGAACCATTTATTATCTAAATGGTCTTTCGAATACAGAATTATTTGCAAGATCAGTTACACTGAAATTGCTTAAAGATTTTGCTTATAATTTTGATTTATCTTAAAATATCCAACGCAAAGCCAATTGCCTTTAATTACCATTGACAGTTAAGGAAGCCCAGGCACATGTGTAATTACCCAGGCAACATGGCTAATAAGAAATAACTTTATAGGAATTAGAGAGTTAAAATTGTAGTTTTATTATTATTAGTTTCAGAAAAGATCTTCAGTGCAAAACTATTTATACTCTTATTGTGTTTAATTTCATCTATAATTTTTAGTTTTAAATATTAATCTGCTTTGTATAGCCCTCAGATGTTACTCTGATCAGGTCCTAATTCATGAGCTTTTCAGCCTGGGAGCTCTTCTAGTTAAATGTGGCCTGATTATTTTCAAGTTAAACCCTACAGAGTTTCTTGTTAGAAAGACTGAGAAGTGGATCATTAACTCACAGAGAATTAAAGTTTGTAAATCATATCATTTCCCCCTTATGCACTTTGACCTGCTATCATTATTCTCAAGATTGAGCATGCAAAGCTCAAGAAAGCCTTCCTCTCATACCACGACTTGTGTTACCCCCCACCCAACCAGGTGAAAGTTGTTGTTGTTTGCTTTTAATTTCATTGAGATATATTATACATATTGCCGAGTATGCAGTTCAAAAATATTTTCAGTTAACTTTCAGAAAGTGAACACAGCCTTATGACCAGCATGTAGGTTAAGAAGCAGGACATTGCCACTTGTGAGCATTACACAGGTGTAAACCCTTCTAGTTATCACTTGCCCAAGGATAACTCTGTTCTGACTTCTTACATCATAAATTAATCTTGCTATATATTTTTTAAAATAAATGCCATCACATAGTATGTATCTGCTCAACATTACAATTATGGGAATCACCCATATTGTGGTATGTATTTGTACTTCTTTCATTTTTCATTATAGTTTCTTTATATATGCAAATACAAGAGGCCCAAAATAGCCAAGGTGGGTGCCCTAGTAATTAGGATGGTGGAGTATTGGGACAAGGATAGATAAATAGACCAAAGGGACAGAGGAAAGAGTCTACAACTTGACTCACACATATATGGTGGCCTTATTTATAAAGAAAAATGAGTGTAGTGCAGTGTGGGGAGGATGGACTGTGAAAGAATTGATGTGATTGGTTACTGATCATGATCAAGTCTTAGTGATGTGTGGACTGAAGAGCTAGCAGCAAAGTTTGCGCATTATGCATTTACTCACAGTTATTATACCATGTAATTGAAATTTGAACTGTTTTGTTGGGGAATTGGTGTTATTTAACTAAACTATGGTAACTGAAATTTGTGCATGTCGGAACTGTGCAAAGTGAGGTGTGCCTGTACTTAGAGCAGTTTAATTTTAAGTGGTTCCTCGAGAAAAGTTTTGTTTTTAAGATTAAATTATCCATAAATTTCCCTTTTCTATAATATTACTAATGCCATTCCCTGCCAACTATTTTGCACCACTGAGGTACGACTCTGCATGATTAGTGAAGCATTAGGGGATTTGTAAAAATGGTTGTTAAAATACATAGACAAAGCTAGGGATTTTACAGATCTCACTTAGTAAACTGTACTCTTCAGAAATGCTCATTCCAGACCCTGTTCACTCCTACTTTTTTCTGTAGTTGATGCTTTCTTCCATTTTGTACTCTAAATCTTCATCTTCCTTATGCTCAGCACAAGCCCCACTTCCATGATGCTTTTTTTTTTTACCTTCTCCAGCCCATTCTCCACTGTCCTATCTATGAAATCCTCCATTCCCAAATCCTCAAGGCCTCTTTCCTGAATATTGCTTGATGTTTTCAGATTGATTTACAGATAATTTATCCAATGAAATCATAAGTGTTTGAGGGCCAGGCATGTGTTTTTGTGCATCAGTTGTGTTACTTAAAAAGCCAGGTATACATAGTCATGCCCAGAAGAACCTGATATGGAGCACCATGTACTCTGAAAAGAATTACATCAGCCTCTAACATATCCAGGCTCTCCATGCCTACCAGCTGCACTGCCCTCACTGGGTAAGTTGATGATGGATTGCTGTGCATCAATTTATTGTTTGTTCTAGGTACTAGTTACATTCTAGGATGTAACTGTGGTTTTTCACAGCGGCAGAATGGAAGAGACTGAGCTCAAAGCAGAGAAACTTATCCAAAGAAGTGATGCTGGACAATTATAGGAATCTGTTCTCATTAGGTAAGGATTCAAAAAAATAATAATAAATTCAGTAGATGATTGACCACTATGGGTTTATGGTGGTCATAACTAGCACTCTGGTTAGGATGGAATGAGTCTATATGAAAGATGCAGTTAATCTTGATGGTTTCAAAGCTCATTGGTCAGGCCAAAGTCTTCAGTTAGGTCCAGTAAAAGTCTGGGGCCAAATAAACATCATCATTTATCAGTGTCAACTGGATAGATCTAGTTTGATAAAATGCACCATCCAGTTTTTTTTTTTTACCTGGGCAGGTACTGGGGATCAAACCCGGGGTCTCTGGCATGGCAGGCGAGAACTCTGCCTGCTGAGCCACCATGGCCCACCCCACTGTCCAGTTTTGATATCTCTAGAAAGGTACTGTTATGAATAGAATATTTTCTTATACACTGATTTGGAAAAAACAGAAAGAGGAACAGGTTTTGGGTTGGTTTGGGGCATGAAGTGCCAGAATCCTGAAATCAGAATGTTTTTTTCTTGTCTACTGCTGAATTCACACTAGCTAATCAAGAACCTAGCATTTAGGCATTTTCTTATCAGTACTTGTTTATGGATGAGAAATCCAAAATGTAAGATTTATTTCTTATACAGTCTCTTTAACTACCAATTGAGAAATTATTCCCTACATTTGGAAGCCCTCCAGACTTGTAACTTTTTATGTCTTTCAGTCCTTTTCTATATTAAGAAAAGTCATGAAAGAGATTTCCATATAGGTCATAGAGACTATTATCTCTAAATAGTAGCAGAGAATTGTGGGCAGTATATATATCAGTGTAAGTGGTTTAGTTATATATCAGTCTGTGGTTGAGCTCATTTTAGTAGAAGGAAAAAGCTAACTATAACTGAAGCTGTTTGCAAAGCAGAATGTTTCCTTAACATTCTAGTCGGAGTGACATGTAAAATAGATTTTTGGTATGAATTTTCTGGATTGTAATAGAAAATTCAGTATAAAAATGGAATATAAGGGAATGACTGGTGGGAAACACTCTGTACTGTACATATGTTATCAATTACAAGTGTGGTAGTAGGACGCTATCTGTGATAAAACAAGGCAAAATAGCCTGGCAATCCCACTTACAACTTAACTGCTCAGACTAAAAACTTTCTCTTCAGCAGAACCAAAGTCAGAAATCTACCCTGTGCCTCCTGCCTTCTTGCCTTCTCCTATCAGCAATTCCTCAGTCATCATGTGCTTCAGCTTTTCCCAGGCTTATGTGCAGAAAATCACTTTTATCCAGATAACCACTTCCATCCAGAGGATTCCAGCCTGGTGTATCAGAAGCCACAGGAGAAGCAGTATTGTGATAAAAGCTGCTGGAGTAAAGACACAGAAGGTCAAGACAGAGAAAAAGGCTCCAAACCACTGTGTGGTGGGACCTCAGAACAAGAGACTTCAGGGACATTCTCCAGCCTACCCCCAAGGCCAGTCAACAAGTTCTAGAGAAAGCAGCATAGTGGAAGAAATACAGCCCACCTCAGCCCACAGGATAACAGCCTGTGGTAACAGACAGGGATTGAATGACTTAGAAACGTCAAAGAATTTTGAATCAACCAATCAGACTGTAGCTCTGTGTGAATTAGACTGTAGTTGAAAATCGAACTTCATTACAAATCAGGGGACCCTCTTAGAGGGAAGCCCTGTGTTTGCACTGAGTGTGGGTGAGGCTTTAAAGATAAGTCAGCCTTCATCAGACACTATCAGACCCACTCAGTGGAGAAACCTTATGTGTGCAGTGAGTGTGACTGAGGCTTTAGCCAGATGTCAATCCTTAATCACCAGAGGATACACTCAGGGGAGAAGCCATATGTGTGCAAGGAGTGTGGGCGAGGCTTTAGTCAGAAGTCAAACCTCAACAGACACAAGAGAATACATTCAGAAGAGAAGACTTATTTTGTGCAGGGAGTGTGGGCAAAGCTTTAGAAACAAGTCAATCCTCATGAGACATTAGTGGACTCACTCAGGGGAGAAGCCCTATGTTTGCAGTAAGTGTAGTCAAGGCTTTAGTGAAAAGTCATCCTTCATCAGACACCAGAGGACACACTCAAGGAAGAAACCTTATGTGTGCCGTGAGTGTGGACAAGGCTTTAGTGATAACCAAACCTCAGAAAACACCAGAAGGTACACTCAGGGAAGAAGCCTTATATGTGCAGGGAATATGGTGAGGCTTTAACCAGAAGTCAAGTCATCAGACATGAGAGGACACACTCAGATGAGAAGCCTTATGTGTGTAGGGAGTGTGGGCGAATCTTTTGTGATAGGTCGACTCTCATCATCCATGACAGGTCACACTCACGTGAGAAGCCTTATGTGTGCAGGGAGTGTGGGCAAAGCTTTAATCAGCAATTACTCCTTCTCATTCACCGGAGGACACACTCAGGGGAGAAGCATTATGTGCGCAGGGAGTGTGGATGAGGGTTTAGCCAGAAATCAAATCTCATCAGACACCAGAGGATGCACTAAGGGGAGAAGTCTTGCAAATGCAGGGATCGCGGACAAGGCTTTAGCAGGAAGTCACACTTCATCTTACACCAGACATCCAGGAGTAGTCTCTATTGTGTATAGAGCATGAGTGAAAAGTTCCAGAGGGTGTCAACCTTGGTCAGGCACCAGAGGACATATTTGGGAAAGGAGCCAAGTACAGAAAGTGTGGGTAACTCTAGCTCTAAGTCACCATCATTTCACAGAAGAGGACATACTTAGCTGAGATGTATGTAGGACTGTGGGTAAGGCTTTAGCAGTAACTCAGCACTCACCAAACATCCAACAACATACTTGAGGAAGAAGTGTCATGTGTTCAGGGAGTGTTGGTGAGACATTAGGCAAAAAAACAAATGTGATCAGTAACAGGTGGCTCACTCAGAGAGACGCTTTTGGTTTGCAGGGAGTGTGGGCAAGGCTTTTGTGATAAAGCAGCCTTCTTCACACACCATGGGATGAATTCTAATGTGAGGATGCTGTGGAGCTCTTCCCAGACAACATTTTCAGGGCCACCACGTCTGCTGCTGGAGACAACTGCTGAAGGCTTGCAGGTGAACTCCACCCTAGCAACAGCTACATGGAACTACATAATCTGGCACTATGCACCTTTCCAAGGAGTGGCTACTGGCCAATGACTGGTTGATATGGGGAGACAAAACCCTAACCCATGACTCAACTGGGACAACTCCAGGGGGTATTCCCAGTGGTTCAGAGCTCCCCATAGGACCGAATGTCTCTCCGTATTGCTGGCCAGCTTCTTCCTCCATCCAGTCCTGCCCTTCCTCTCCAATAAACTATTCAGTTCTCCATCTCATCAACTTTTCAACAAATCCAGTCCGTGACATCATAAGTGTACAAGGAGTGTGAGGTTTTGGTGATAAGTCATCCCTTGACAAACCCCAGAGAACACAGAAGAGAAGCTGTCTGTGTAGAGAGAGAATGAGCAAGGATTTAGGAAATTGGCCTCTTTATGCACCTCATTATACTTCAGAGAACAGCTTGATTGGGAGTTGTACCTAGGCAGGGAGAATGTGAGATGCTTTAGCAGTAAGTTATATCTCATTTTGCGCAAGAGGACATATTCAGGTAGAACCCATGTGGGCAGGACTGTGGGTGTAGGTTGACCCTGAAGTTCCTCCTCAACAGACATGAGAACAGTCTCATACCACAAATCACTACTTTACCCCCCTCTAAGGGGCTTCAGGGGTGGTCTCCTGCCCCTCCCCTACCTCTCCACTCAGCATGAGAGATAATTGCAGATAAATTGGCCACTTTGTAATTAAATTTAATAGAAACTGAAGTAGTAGGCTTTGTTTTGATCTAATATGGTATTTGTTTATTTTCGTGCACCTGTTCTTTCCCATATTTTGTTGTCCTTTAGTTTTAGTAAAATTTTCTTTAATAAGTTATAACTCAGGCTGTTTTCCTCATTCACCTATTCAGAAAGGTACAAGGAATTTAAATTTGCAACCTAGATTTCCTGAATTCATTCAACCCTTGAGAAAAAGAGTTCCAAATCAATCTAACATGTTTATTGGAGAATCTGATCATTTGTAGAGCGTAGAGGGAGAGGAGTGATCTAGGATCTGGAAACTGATGTTGGGGGAAGGGAGGCAACTCCCGAGGTCTCCGGGGGCTGGGTTGCCTCTTCTCCTCATCGATGACTTTTTGTTATTACCTTCTTCCTTTGACTTCTTTGGAAGCTTTCCTCCCTGGTTTTCCTTCCTACTTTCTAGTCTCTTGACAACTCTGCGTGTCTGGATTCTGACCTCCATGTCCTGGGACAATAATTGTACACTGGAGAAGGTCTGTGTGAATTCCAGTGATTTTGTTTGCTCTAATGGAGTTTGCCAGGTTTGTAAAATGGACTTTAGGCTTTGAGAATCAGAAAAAGGACAGTATTTTTTTAAAGCAGTTTTATTAAGATATATTTATACATGATATGGTTCATCTGAAGTGTACAGTCAGTGGCTCTCAGTATTATTATCACAGAGTTGTGTATTCATCACCACAATCAATTTTAGAAGACTTTCATTACTCCAGGAAGAAAAATCTATACCCCTTATAACCCCTTATTACTGACATGTGGCATTGGTGTTGTACATTTGTTACAATTGATGAAAAAATGTTAAAATGTTACTGTTAAGTATAGACTATAGTTTACATTAGGTGTATTTTTTTCCTCATATACCGCCTATTATTCACACCTTGTAATGGTGATGTACATTTGTTCTAGCTCATGAAAGAACAGTCTTATATTTGCACTATTAACCACAGTCATCATCCACAGCAGGGTTTGCTGTGTTTTACTGTCCCATGTTTTATCCTCTAGCTTTCCTTCAAGTAACATACACGACTCTCAACTTCCTTTTTTAACCACATTCACATGCATAATTCAGTGCTGTTAATTACACTCACCATAATGTGCTACCATCACTTCTATCCATTTCCAAACATTTACAATAAGCCTAACTAAAAATTGTGCACATACTAAGCATCAGCTCCCCATTCTCTGCTTTCATTCTATCTCCTGGTAACCTATTGTGCCCGTTTGAAAGTATTATGTACCCCAGAAAAGCCACGTTTTAATCTTGATTCAATCTTGTCAGGGCAACCTTTTCTTTTACTCCTGATTCAATACTGTAGGGTGGAAACTTTGATTAGATTATATCCTGGAGATGGTGGCACGCCCAATTGTGGGTGTGACCTTTTGATTAGATGGTGGGGTGACTCCACTAATTCCAGATGGTTCTTGATTATTTATTGGGATCCTTTAAAAGAGGAAACATTTTGGAGAGAATTAGAAATACAGAAGCCTCAGAGCCAACAGAGAGAAAGCTGACAAGAACTTCAGAGCAGAGCTGACACAGAAGCCAACATGTGGAGAACAGAGACATGGATGTTTAGAGATGCTTGAAGCCCAGCACATGTCACCATGAGATGTTAAGCAGGCTGTGAAGTGGACAACTCTGATGAAGGGTCTGGACGAACTCCACAGGAAAGGCTCACTGGCCAAAGCAGGAAGAGAGACTATCTCTTCTGAATCCTCCTTAAAAGCCTTCCAGTGATTAGATTAAATGTTACTTATTGTAGAAGACACGCCCCTTGGCTGATTACAAATGCATTCAGCTGTGGATGCAGATGACGTAATCATGATTTAATTCTATGAGATGTCCTCATAGCAACAGACACGCCAGCACTTGCCCAACCAGACAAACGGGCACCACTGCCTGGCCAAGTTGGCACATGAACCTGACCATGACAATAATGTACTCAAGGTTCATCCATTTATCACATACATAAGGACTTCATTCCTTCTTATAGCTGAATAATATCCTGTTGTGTGTATATACCATATTTTGTTTACCCATTCATCAGTTGAACTAGCACAATGTTGAATAACCTTCATGACGGTGGGCATCTTTATCTTGTTCCTGATCTTAGAGGGAAAGTTTTCAGTATTTCCCATTGAGTGCAATGTTAGCTGTGGGTTTTCATGTATGCCTTTTATCATGTTGAGGAAGTTTCCTTTGATTCCTATCTATCCAAGTGTTTTTATCAAGAAAGGATCAGATGCCTTTTCTGCATCAATCAAGATGATCATGTGGTTTTCTCCCTTCAGTTTGTTAATGTGATGTATTACATTAATTGGTTTTCTTGTGTTGAACTATCTTTGAATACCAGGGATAAAACCCACTTGATTCTAGTGTAGAATTCTTTTAAAGTGCTGTTGGATTCAATTTGCAAGTATTATCTTTATCTGGCTTTGGTATTAGGGTGATGTTGACTTCATGGAATGAGTAAGGTAGTGTTCCCTCCTCTTTAATTTTCTGGAAAAAATTCTGGAAGAGTTTGAGCAGGATTGCTATTAATTCTTCTTGGAATGATTGGTAGATTTCACCTGTGAAAGCCATCTGGTCCTTGGCTATTCTTTGTTGGGAGGTTTTTGATGACTGATTCAATCTCTTGTAATTGGGCTGTTGGGGTCTTCTCTTTCTTCTAGAGTCAGTGTAGGTTGTGTTTCTAGGAATTTGTGGATTTCATCTAAGTTGTCTAATTTGTTGGCATAGAGTTATTCATAGTATCCTTTTAAGATCCTTTTTTCCCTGTAGTATATCTCCCCTCTCATTTCTGATTTTATTTGCATCTTTTCTCTTTATGTCTTTGTCAGTCTAGCCAAGGGTTTGTCAATTTTGTTGATCTTAAAGAACTACCTTTGGTTTTGTTGATTCTGTCTCCCTTTTTAAATTCTTAATTTCATTAATTTCTGCTCAAATCTGTTATTTCTTTCCTTCTGCTTGCTTTGGGATTAGTTCACTATTATTTTTCTAGCTCCTCTAGGTGAAAGGTCTTTGATTTTAACTGTTTATTTTTTGTAAAATGTAGGCTGTTTTAGTTTGTAAGCTGCCAAAATGCAATATACCAGAAATAGAATAGCTTTTTAAAAGGGGAAATCATTAAGTTGCTAGTTTATAAATTCTAAGGCCATGAAAATGTTCAAATTAAAAGCTAGGCTATGAAAGTGTCCCATCTAAGGACTCCAGGGAAAGATACCTTGGTTCAAGAAGGCCAATGATGTTCAGGTTTTCTCTCTCCGCTGGGAAGGCACACTAGCTTTCTCTTCATTGGCTTCTCTGGGGCTCTGTCTGTTCTGTTATCTCTGCCAGTTCTGGTAGCTCTTGTGGTTCTCTAGCTTTTTTTCAAAATGGTTCCCTCTTAAAGGGCTCAAGTAAGGAACCTCACCTTGAATGAGTGGAGACGCATCTCCATGGAAACCATCTAATCAAAGGTTACCACCTACAGTTGGGTGGGTCACATCTCCATAGGAACAATAAAGAAGATTCCACCCAGCAATTGGACATGGCTTTTCTGGTGTACACAACATATACAAACCAGCACATAGGCATTTAGGGTTATAAATTTCCCTCTCAGAAATGTCTTCACCGTATCCCCATTCATCTTGAGATATTTACTGTTTTCTCTTGCAATTTTGTCTTTGACTCACTGATTGTTTAAGAATGTGTTGTTTAACCTCCATTTATTTGTGAATTTTCCAGTTCTCTGCCTGTTATTCATTTACAGCTTCATTCCATTATGGTCAGAGAAAGTGCTTTGTATAATTTCAACCTTTTGAAATTTATTGGACTTGTTCTGTGACCCAACATGTGGAAATTCATGAGCACTTGAGAAGAATGTATATCCTGCTGTTTGGGATTCAGTGTTCCTGTACATGTTTGTTAGATCTAGTCCATTTGTCATACTATTCAAGTTCTCTGTTTCCTTATTGATCCTCTGTCTATTGAGGAGTGGTGTATCGAAGCCTCCAACTATTATCATAGAGATGTCTATTTCTCCCTTCAGTTTTGCCTCATGTTTTTTGGGGGTACATTGGTTGGGTGCATAAGTATTTATAATTGTTATTTCTTCTTGGTGGATTGCCCTTTTATTAATATATAGTATCCTTCCTTGTCTCTTATAACAGTTTTACATTTGAAGTCAATTTTGTTCAATTACTATAACAACCCCAACTTCTTTATGGTTACTGTTTGCACAGAATATCTTTTTCCAACCTGTCATTTTTTCAACCTATTTGTGTCCTTGGATTTAAGTTGAGTCTCCTGTAGACAGTATGTAGATGGATCATGGTTTTTTATCCATTCTGCCAGTTTGTGTCTTTTGTTTGGCAAGTTTACTCCATTACCATTTTAATGATTATTACCATAGAGTCAGTACTTCAACATTGTATCCTGTGATTTCTATATGCCATTATCTTAATTTTCTTTCTCTTTTTTACCTTTTTAGTTACCCTTACTGATAATCTTCATTTCCACACTCTCTTCTAAACCTCTCTCCTGTCTTTTCCTTTCAGCCTGCAGAATTCCCTTTAGTATTTCTTGTAGAGCAGGTCTCTTGTTGATGAACTCTCTCAGTTCGTGTGACTATTTTAAACTCTCCTTTTTTTTTTGCTGTTCTTTCTCCAGTTCTTCCAAGTGGATAGTTAATTCCTGCATTTTTGCCTTTTCTTCTTTTCTGATATAGGCATTTAGGGCAATAAATTTCCCTCTTAGCATTGCCTTTGCTGCGTCCCATAAGTTTTGATATGTTGTGTTTTCATTTTCATTCGCCTCGAGGTATTTACTAATTTCTCTTGCAATTTCTTCTTTGACCCACTCGTTGCTTAAGAATGTGTTGTTGAGCCTCCATGTATTTGTGAATTTTCTGGCACTCCGCCTATTATTGATTTCCAACTTCATTCCTTTATGATCCGAGAAAGTGTTGTGTATGATTTCAATCTTTTTAAATTTGTTAAGACTTGCTTTGTGACCCAGCATATGGTCTATCTTTGAGAATGATCCATGAGCACTTGAGAAAAAGGTGTATCCTGCTGTTGTGGGATGTAATGTCCTATAAATGTCTGTTAAGTCTAGCTCATTTATAGTAATATTCAGATTCTCTATTTCTTTATTGATCCTCTGTCTAGATATTCTGTCCATTGATGAGAGTGGTGAATTGAAGTCTCCAACTATTATGGTATATGTGTCTATTTCCCTTTTCGGTGTTTGCAGTGTATTCCTCACGTATTTTGGGGCATTCTGGTTTGGTGCGTAAATATTTATGATTGCTATGTCTTCTTGTTTAATTGTTCCTTTTATTAGTATATAGTGTCCTTCTTTGTCTCTTTTAACTGTTTTACATTTGAAGTCTAATTTGTTGGATATTAGTATAGCCACTCCTGCTCTTTTCTGGTTGTTATTTGCATGAAATATCTTTTCACAACCTTTCACTTTCAACCTGTGTTTATCTTTGGGTCTAAGATGTGTTTCCTGTAGACAGCATATAGAAGGATCCTGTTTTTTAATCCATTCTGCCAGTCTATGTCTTTTGATTGGGGAATTCAGTCCATTAACATTTAGTGTTATTACTGTTTGGATAATATTTTCCT
Organism: Tamandua tetradactyla; assembly: GCF_023851605.1. Taxonomy (NCBI): domain Eukaryota; kingdom Metazoa; phylum Chordata; class Mammalia; order Pilosa; family Myrmecophagidae; genus Tamandua; species Tamandua tetradactyla. The sequence goes on along the minus strand of NC_135327.1, from coordinate 24,261,979 downwards.
CTACCATTTTGCCTTTTGTATTATATATATCCTACCTGACTTTCCTTCTTTCTACACTCTTCTCCATACCTCTCTCTTCTGTCTTTTCGTATCTGACTCTAGTGCTCCCTTTAGTATTTCTTGCAGAGCTGGTCTCTTGGTCACAAATTCTCTCAGTGACTTTTTGTCTATAAATGTTTTAATTTCTCCCTCATTTTTGAAGGACAATTTTGCTGGATATAGGAGTCTTGGTTGGCAGTTTTTCTCTTTTAGTAATTTAAATATATCATCCCACTGTCTTCTAGCTTCCATGGTTTCTGCTGAGAAATCTACACATAGTCTTATTGGGTTTCCCTTGTATGTGATAGATTGTTTTTCTCTTGCTGCTTTCAAGATCCTCTCTTTCTCTTTGACCTCTGACATTCTAACTAGTAAGTGTCTTGGAGAATGCCTATTTGGGTCTAATCTCTTTGGGGTGCGCTGCACTTCTTGGATCTTCTTGGTAATTTTAGGTCTTTCATAAGAGTTGGGAAATTTTCAGTGATAATTTCTTCCATTAGTTTTTCTCCTCCTTTTCCCTTCTCTTCTCCTTCTGGGACACCCACAACACCTATATTTGTGTGGTTCATATTGTCCTTGAGTTCCCTGATACCCTGTTCAAATTTTTCCATTCTTTTCCCGATAGTTTCTGTTTCTTTTTGGAATTCAGATGTTCCATCCTCCAAATCACTAATTCTATCTTCTGTCTCTTTAAATCTATCATTGTAGGTATCCATTGTTTTTTCCATCTTTTCTACTTTATCCTTCACTTCCATAAGTTCTGTGATTTGTTTTTTCAGTTTTTCTATTTCTTCTTTTTGTTCAGCCCATGTCTTCTTCATGTCCTCCCTCAATTTATCGATTTCGTTTTTGAAGAGGTTTTCCATTTCTGTTTGTATATTCAGCATTAGTTGTCTCAGCTCCTGTATCTCATTTGAACTATTGGTTTGTTCCTTTGACTGGGCCATATTTTCAATTTTTTGAGCGTGATCCGTTATCTTCTGCTGGCGTCTGGGCATTTAGTCAGATTTCCCTGGGTGTTGGACCCAACAGGTTGAAAGATTTTTCTGTGAAATCTCTGGGTTCTGTTTTTCTTATCCTGCCCAGTAGGTGGCGCTCATGGCACACGTTTGTCTGCGGGTCCCACCAGTAAAAGGTGCTGTGGGTCCTTTAACTTTGGAAAACTCTTGCCGTGGGGGAGGTTCGCCAGCCGAAGCAGCTTGGGAGAGTGCCAGCCGGCCCAGGGGTCCGAACGCGGGGAGGGTCGCCAGCTGCCGCAGCCCGGGATAGCGCCCGTCCGAATTTCCTAGTCGGCCTGGGGCACCAAGTGTGGCGGGAGGGCGCCAGCCGCCGCGGCCCGGGAGAGTGCACCATTCCTAGCCAGACCGGGGAGTCATGTGTTTGGAATGGACCCCCCCGGTCACCCTTCTCCGCGGCCTGGGGATTTCCGATCCAATTCTCTCAGTTGGTCCGGGGGGCCACGCATGGTGGGAGCGCCAGCCGCCATGGCTTGAGGGGACCGCCTGCCCAATTCTGCCAGCTGGCCCGGGAAGGAGGAAGGGAGGGACTCCGGCCGATTGCCGCCCCGCCTGGGGAAGCCAGTGCCCCTCGGCGATCTCACCGGAGCAGGTTCTCTCAGCCAGTCAGCCGTTCCAGGATGGGGTACGCTGTCTTTTTTTATCTCTGTCATGGCTCTGGGAGCTGTTCTGTATCGTTTCTACTCGCCTAGTAGCTGTTCTGGAGGAGGAACTAAGATCCGCACATCTTACTAAGCCGCCATCTTCTCCGGAAGTTCTCTCCCTTATTTTTGAAGGACAGTTTTACTAGATAAATATTTATAGGCTAGCAGTTTTTCTCTTTCAGTACCTTAAATATATCACACCACTACCTTCTTACCTCTATAGTTTCTGATGAGAACTTGGAACTTAATCTTATTGCTGTTTCCTTGTATGTGACAAATTACTTTTCTCTTGCTGCTTTCAGGATTCTCTCTTTATCTTTGGCATTTGACATTTTGATTAGCAAATGTCTTGAAGTGGGTCTGTTAGGATTTATTCTGTTTGAAATATGTTATGTTTCCTGGATATATATATTATGTCCTTCATAATGTTGGGAAATTTTCAGCCATTATTCCTTAAATATCCTTCTGTCCCTTTCCTTTCTCATTCTGAGAAACCCATGACATGTATGTTTGTGTGCTCTGTGCTGTCATTTAAATCCCTGAGACTGTGCTCAGTTTTCTCCATTCTTTTCTCTATCTGTGAGATTTTCATTGTTCTGTCTTTTCTGTCTTCTAGTTCACCAATTTTTTCTTCTGTCTGTTCAAGTCGTTGTATGCCTCAAGTGCATTTTAATTTCTTCTTTCATCCCCACAACCTGTTTCTTTTTATACTCAAATTCTTTATGCTCATACATTGTCTTCTTAATATCTTCTCTTTCTTTAGTCATATTTTCCTTCATCTCCTTGAACTGATTTAGGAGATCTGTTTGAACATCTTTGATTAGTTGTCCCAAGTTTTGTGTCTCTTCTGGAGTTTTAAGTTGTTCTCTTGACTGCTTCTTATCTTCCTGCTTCTTAATATGACTTGTAATTTTTTCTGTAGTACAGGAACTGATTATCTTGTTGTGTTTACTCTGAAGGTCAGTTTTTTTTTTTTTTTGTTTTTGGCCTAGGGTTTTATTGTTGGTTGGCTTTGTATTAAGTTCAACTTCTTTGATGCTTAGTTCAACTTATTCTAGACTTTTAACATAGCCTGTATTTAACTGGTCATATTTTTTTTTCAGCTCTTCATCTGATTCTTGTTCTGTATATGTGGCACAATTTTTAAGATTGCATTTTTTGTGCAGTTGTTTTACCTCTAGGAGAAAGCTTCCTTTCCTCTGCTCCTTCTCTGGGGTCTTCTTCTGTTCTGTTTTTGTTTTGCCTCTATAGTTTTTTAAACTCCTTTCATTGTCTCTAGCTGCTTTTGCCTGGAGGGCAAATTCTGGGAGGAGAGTTACCCCAGAGAGGAATAGGGTCAGGGACCCACAAAAGGGGCACAGATGGGTCCAGAGTGCCTGGGGAGGGGATCAGAAAGGATAGCAAAATTCTTTTTGATGCCTCCCTGTCCATCAAAGAAGGGGGTAATTGAGGGAAGTCCCTAGTCCCCTCACCATGAAGTCAGCTTTCCAGTGGATTCTCAGTTAACTCTCGTAGGCAGAAAGTGTGTGCAAGTGCCTGGGAATGTGGCTCCCACCCCTTGCCACTTTTACACTCAAGTCCCTTTGCCAGAACTGTAACAGCAGTACTTTACTTCTAGTCAGAACTGGAGGCCATTCTTTAGTAGGACCGGATGGCTTATTTAGGACACTAGATCAATGATCTCAAACTCAAATGCCTGTGGCATCTGGACAAGACCTAGTAAGAGAGGACCCAGCCAGATTGGTTAGGAGAACCAATTGGTTTGGAGAACTGGGGAGTTCAAACTCAAGTAGTTTCATGTATTCTTCCTGATCTCATCACTCGTTCCACTCCAAAAAAGTCTCTGGGCCTACCCCTTCTTAGCCTTTTCATTTGACCATCCTGATACCCTGTCCCCTTCTTTGAGCTGTGACCTTTCACTCAGAGCTCACCATCATTCTTCCTCACCTTTAGTTTCAGAATTGTCTTTATCATTATGATTTTGCTGGGTTTTCTGAAAAGCAGCCGTGGATTGTGAAAAATTAATGTCAATTTTAGTATGGAAATGTTTGATTTAGTGATCTCAATGGTGTGGGGACCTGACAAAAGAGCTTGTCAAAATACTTCTACTGGAGGGTAGCAAGGCTGATACCTTGTGTAATGAGCCCTTTTGAGAGCCATCTGAGGGTCACAGAGCAGATGTGGGGAAGGGAGACAATAATCGTGAACAATCTGACATCAAGTGGTTGTGGAATCAGGTATGGTGATTCAGCTCTAACCTAAATTTAAATATTGGTGCATATTTTTCTTATATATGCAAAATAAGCATATATAAGTTTTGTATCCATTTTTTTCCTAAAAGAAAACAGGATTCTTGGCAAGCGCAAGATTCTTTCACAGTATAGTCTTTTTCTGTTAGTAAATGTCATACTGTGCTTTTTTAGTTCCTCTTCCTTCCAATATGCATAATATATATATATGGGATAAAATCCATATTCTCATTGTGTTTAGAGTGTTTTTATGTAGCCCTGTACCTTATTCTTTAATTTTAATACAGCAAATTGCTTTGGAGAATAGCCATTCTCAATCTTTTCACTTCTCCCACACAGAAGTAATGCATAAATTGACACCAGCTTTGGTTCTGAGAATTCCCTTATCTGAGGTTAGCTGAAACTGTCAGCTATTTCTTTACCACTCAAAGAGATATATAAGGAACCTTTTTAAACCAAATACAAGACCCATCTACAGACCCATTCCCAAACTTGAATATGCCCACCTAGGACCTGTCTGTATCTCCCCTCTACTCCTTGGAAATTACTGTTAAAAACCACTGCCCCTTCAAGTAGGCCAGCAGAAGAACCTGGAAACATGCCAATCTGAACTCAAATCCCACTACTTAACATTACTGTGTGAGAGTGCAAGTTTTTATAATTATTTTAAATTTCTTTTTGGTTTGCAAAGATGGTGGTACCAATCTCTCCCATCCCAGATGCTCTTCCTATCAAGACCTGGAGTATTTTTCCATTGTAACTGGTCTGGCTTTGGAATCTGATTTTATCATAAGAAGTGGCAGATGTTGCAGAATTTCTGAGGCTAGGCCTCTCTTGCTGCCCTGAGACCATCATGTGAGGATGCCTGGACCGTCTCACTGCTGGAGAATGAGAGGCCATCTGGAGAGAGAGGTTCAACTGATAGTTAGCACCAAACACCAGATGTGGGTGAGGCTACTAGGATTATCCAGCTCCAGTCAATCTGCCAAATAGTCACATGAGTGTCCCCAGGTAAGAGCAACAGAAGACTCACTATTCAACCACAGGATCATAAGATATAATTTTGTTTTAAGGCACCAGTTTGGGAAGGGGAAGTTGCTATACAGCAATAGACAACAATTTCATAGTAGTAGCTAATGGTTAATTGAATGCTTTCTCCATGCCAGACATGGCACTAGGTTTCTTAATTGCATTCTCTCATTTCATCCTTCCAGTATTGCCTGTCAAGTTGGTAATATTATCTTCATTTTACATAAGCATAAAGATGTTAATTAACACACGTAAGGTCACCCAGCACTGAGCCCATGCTTTAACTACTAGGCTATTTGCTAAACGTTTAATTCTGTTGTCCCAGACTATACTGCAACCCATCATTTTCACTTTCTATCTCCTAAGCAGCCACCATTTGACTAAATATCATACATTCAGTAGGATTTACTGCTGTCTCCTATGGACCAGAAATTGTGCTAGGGACTGAGTATAAAAGTGAATCACGGTGGTATCTTGGTATCCAAGTTAAGCTGAAAACACACATACACACTCACCCCTACCTGGAATACGGGTCAAAAACACTGAGTGCCAATACAGGGACCTCTGAGTTACTATTAAGAGCTATTTTGCCAAATACATGCTATTGCCAGGCACTCTTCTGAGCATTTAACTCTCACACCTTCTGTGGGAGGCATGTTGTTTTCTTGTGTCTGTCAACCTGTAGATGAAGAGATAAAGGCTCAGAGATGAAATGTCTTGCCCAAGGTTTCACAGCCACGAGGTGGCAGAGTCAGATCTGGAATCTAGGCCCTTCTGGCTCTTTAGCTGTTCTCTTGCCCAGAAGTCACCCTGTGTTAGAAGACATGCATCCATGCATGCATTCAAAAATATTTACTTAGCATATGCTAAGGCCAGGTAATGTTATTGGGATATAAAGCCTCCGCCCTCATGGAGCTTATCTTCTAGTGAGAAAGACAGACAATAAACCAAATAAATAAGTGTATAAAGTAACAGAGTGGTAAGTGTTGAAAGAAAAATAAAGCAGGACAAGGGAAAAGGTAGGGAAAGGCTCTCTGAGGAGGTGTGAGCAGAGACCTGAAGGAAGTGAAGACCCCAGCAATGGGAATATCTGAGGTGGGAGGGGGAGGGCAAAGCCCCTGAGACTCAAGATTTCCTTGCTGGGTTTGAGGAACAGCAGGGAGACCAGTGTGGCTGGAGCTTGATAAATGAGGGGAAAGTGGAAGGAGATGAAGTTGTAGAGCAAGGCAGCAGGATTTCATTGCACATGTACTGGGAAGTCATTTGGAAGTGGAGAGCAGGGCAATGAAATAATCTGATAGAATCCCAGTTTATCATAGAAGGATTCCTGAGGCTGCTGTGAAAGCAGAGAGACCAGTTAGGGGGGCTCATTCAGCGATCCAAGATTGATGATAATGGCTAGGGCTGTGGCGGTAGCAGTGGAGGGAGTGAGGAGAGTCAGATGCAAGACATTTCGAAGACAGAGCTCACAGGATTTGCTGATGGACTGATTATGAGGTGGGAGAGAAAGAGAGGAGTCAAAGATGCTTTCAAGTTTGTCATTTTGATTTTTTAACCTAAGCAATTGTGTGAATGGTGGTGTTGCCTCTTGTGAGATGGGAGGCATGTAAGAATTAAGAATTAGAATTCTTAATTCTAGGAAGAGAGGATAGAATTAAGAATTCAATTTTCAAAATTTTAAACTTAATATCCATATTAGGCATCCATATCAAACAAGAGGCTGGATATAAAAGACCCAAAGTTAAATGAAGGGACCAGCGTTAGAGGAATACACTTGAAAGTCATCAGTCTTGGGACTGCATGAGAGTCATTCATTCAACAACAGTTATTGAGCTCTTATTTTGTGCTAAGCAGTGCTCTAGGCACTGCCAAAGAGAACAATACACAAAGAAACCCCCTACCCTCACAGAGCTTATGTTCTAATGGGGGTGGGTAAGCTAAGTAACAAAAATATATAGTATGTTAGATGGCAATAAATGCTAAGGAGAAAAATAAGGCAGAGGTGATGGGTGGAAAGGTATTTTTAAACAGGTTGGCCCAGGAAGTCCTTACTGACAAAATTTTCTTTGAGCTTAAGCGTGAAGGATGTTTGGGCATGTGCTGACGTACATGCCCCCTACTAGGCCTGTGGGATGAGCATCCCTGGCAGCCGCAACAGCAAATGTAAAGGCAAGAGAACGTGAAGCAAATTCACGGAAAAGGCAGAGAAGGTGTGTCTGGAGAAGGGAGAGGTAGGAAGAATCTATTACGTAAAGAGAAGGGGAAGGCAGATCGAACAGGAACTTCTCAAAGGTTCTCCGAGAAGTCCAAAGCTTGAAGCCCCGCCCCCGTCCGGAACGCGCGGCGCAGCACGGGAGCCGGAACTCAGCCACCTGGTACCGGGACCGGAAGTGCATTTCTACCCGGCCGCATTTTAGTAACGGCTCCATTTCCTGTAGCGGCGGCGGGAATCGGATCGCTGTCGGGCGTCTAGGCCTCTGCAGAGGCCAATCCGGCGGGAATCGGGACCATCGGGAACCGCCACCATGGTGAGGGGGCGCGGGCCGGCGGCGCGAGAGTCTCCGAGTCTGTATTGGAGTGAGGGCCGCGGCTGCGCGGGGGGAAGAAGTCATGGGTTGGATCTGCTAATGGCGGTGAAGGCCCGAGCCGCGGCCGCTGGGACCGGGTAGAGGCGACCTGGAGCCTGCAGTTCGGCGTGGTGGGGAGTGGAAAGTTGGAACCCAGGAATGCAGGGTGGGGGGGAGCGTGTAACCGCTTCTCCCGAAACCGCTATAGCTACAGTGCCTGGGACTTGGTAGCCACTAAGTAAACTTGCTGCATAAGTATATGTCCGGGCTTTCGGCGCCGGCACCAGGAGCCGGAGGTGGGCCAGGGAGGACCGCGGAAAAGGCTCAGACTTGTGAAAGAGGGTGAGGGGCGGAGACCGAGTTGCGGCGTCCGGTGTGGGGTAGGGCGGGGAGTTGTGGCCCGAAACAAAAGATACTTCCCGGGAGACGTGGATGGGGAAGAGGGAACGGGAGAGTGAATGAGATTATTTGGAGGAGTTCAACTCACTTATTTAGTATATCTGTACTGAGTGTCTGACTTCTCAGGTTCTGGGGCTACAAATTGAAATGTGTCACCGAGTTCGCATATCCTTGGGGACACGGATAATAAATAATCATAACACAGTGTAACTAGTTCAGCGTTAGGCAAAAGTAACGGCGCAGGTTGATGCGGGGTAAGAATGCTTTCGGGAATGGATGATTCCTGAGCAGAGTCCTAAAAGATTTGTCAGAATCTTTTCCAGCAGAAGATGGAAGGAAATACTATATAGACTGGGAATTGCAAGAGCAAAGGCATGTAGGGTAGCATAGTTAAAAGTTACTGGGGGTTGGGGCGGGGCGGGAGAGGGGAGGAGGAAAAGGAAGGAAGAGGTAGAAGATGAGACTGGAGGACGTGGAAGGAGCCTGGTTACTAAAGGCCTTCGTGCTGCTTTATTCTGTTGGTGATGGGCATGTCATTGAAGGATTTTAACTAGCAAAATGACTAGACTCTGTGTTTAGAAAGATTACTCTAGCTGTTTTGTATTGGGTGAGATTTGGAAGCAGGGAAACCTGCTCGGTTACTGTTTGGAGAGTTGGTTAAATGAATAATCACTGGATTCAGGCCGACTGGGTTCTAACAGCTTCCCAGCTGTGAGACAAGGCAAGTTACCATAACCTCTCCTAGCCTCGATGGCCTCATCTGTAAAGTAGAAACAATAAGGGGATCATTTTGAGGATTAAATAAATTGACAGATATTTAGTGCTTATCAAGCATGTAATACACAGTGAACACCCAATAAGAATTAACTGTTAGAAGGCTGGTGAATGTTTCCATAAAGGTTTAGCTCCTTGTGATTAGAACCAGTTGAAAAGGTTATGTATGGGAGACAGACCCATATAACCAGGGGTCTCCCAGGTGGCACAGTACCTTGGTGGAGTCAAGGCTCTGAACCATGCATTTGTAAGAAGGTTCAGGACGTTGTCCTGGTGTGGGTTCAGGTAAACAGCAAGCACAGTGCCCACGACAAGAAGACACCCAATAAATAGGATGACTTCAGACTTGCCCCACATCAGACTGATGGGAGACAGATACCCAGATCAAATACCAGGTCATTTGTTTCTTGAAAGAAATCTGGAGGTCACGTTAAAAAGCAGAAATTTGTTGGGTTAATTTAGAAATAAAGTGTAGCAAGTTACATATTCTCAAAGGTCATTATGTGCTCAAATAGATTAGTGCTTTGGCTACCAGAAAATTTCCCTCTCTCAGAAGCACTTGGGGATTTCATACTCCTAACCTCCACGCTGATGAACTCCTTAGTGATAAGTTTCTTGTTGATTGGATTTCAGCCTTTTTATCACCAGTCCTATTCCAACTCTTTACTCTTTTTTTTTTTTTTTCTGGATGGGCAGGTTCCAGGAATTGCACCCGTGCCTCTAGCATGGTAGGCAAGAATTCTGCCACTGAGCCACTGTTACACTGCCCTCTCTGTCTTTTTAATCATATGGGTGTTCCATAGCACTTGGGTCAAGTCTATAATCTGCACAGTGGCAGATTATTAATCTCATGATGAGTAGATTTGATTGGTTTGGGCAATCCTGTACTCTAACTCCTGAAACTCTGATAACAATAATGCAGTATGAGAAAGATTAACTTTGAGGGGAGAATAGCAAAGCAGTGGGCATAGGTCAGGGCTGAAAACGGGGGTAAGATGGGAGAATTCAGGGAAAGGTCTATGAGTAGCTGGCAGCTGAGAATCTATTGAGAAACATAGGTGCATAGAAAAGAAGGCCTGACCCAGCTTCAGGAAGGACCAGGACCAAATGGGTGGAAAAGAGCTTGAATCTCATCCCCATTGATTTCTCCCTGCAGACTGTGGGCAAGAGCAGCAAGATGCTGCAGCACATCGACTACAGGATGAGGTGCATCCTACAAGATGGCCGCATCTTCATTGGCACCTTCAAGGCTTTTGACAAGCATATGAACTTGATTCTCTGTGACTGTGATGAGTTCAGGAAGATCAAGTAAGGAGGGGGCTGTGGGGCAGGGGGAGGTTGAGGCGGAGGACATTGGATGGGTGGGCCAAGTGACAGGTGCTGCTATAACTTGCCAGTTCCTCTCTTCCTGCGTTCACATTTTAGAGGGCAGACTTAAATGGGGTTATTGGACACTAAGAAATCTCCTTCCTTAGCGCCCAGCAAGCCTGAGTTCTAGTCTAGCAAAATAAAAGTTGTGAGGAGGGCTGCTAGGTTTTTGTTTCTCTGACCTTGTATGCCCCTGAGTACTGGGGTAAAGGGCTGTCGTGTTCTCCCTACAGGTGTGTAAGGGGGGAGAGCTTGATTTTCTGGCCTCATTGCCTATTTGTAAAGCTGTAGCCTAAAGGGCTCTCCCAATGCAGCCTGGTCTGAAACTGCTTTAAGAAGCCTCTGACCCTCTTCAGGGTAAGTGCTCAGCTCCCCATGTGGGTTTGGGGCCAGTGATTTTTGTTGACATTTTAGAAATAGTTGGAGACGTTTTCATCAGTTACTGGATGACTCCCTTTCCCGAAGAGGCATTGATCTTAAGCTTCAGGCCCATGAAAGGATTTGATCTAGTTTTCTGTCCTATTTTACATACAAGGCATCTAGAGGCCCAAAGAGATTATGTGACTTCCCTAGTCATCCAGCTCTCCAGTTGCATTCAGTGTCCAAACTATGTTGTCACCTGCCTGTGAATTCCCTTTGGATCTGTTGTTTTCTTTTGTGATAAGAGACCTAGAAGTGCAGGACAAAAACTGGTAGTGACTCCTACAGTTCCAGGCACATATTGGGGGTGGGTGGGGGTGGGGCCAGCATGGTTCCCTTTTGTTTTTTTAAGTAAAATTAATTTTATCCTAATAAAAAATATTTATTAGAAAAAAATATTTTTTAAATACAGAAAAGTATATGAGAAAAAGATTTAAATGCCCACAAGAGTTTTTTCTTCCCTCATGAAATAGTGATATATGCTTGCTATAAAAAAAATTAGAAAATATAGATAAACCAAAAAGAAAAAGGGAAAATTGCCCATCCAGAGAAAACAATTGTTAATTTGTAATCATTTTATAATCAGGCTATTTGGGATTCCTTTTATTTTTCAGTTATTGGGTGTTGTTTTTGTTTTGCTTATTTTGTTGTAGTTTTTATCCCAATTTACACTTATATTTTGTGTTCATCCTTTTCTTGTTGTGTTTGGAAATTGCTGTTTTTGCTTGTGCTTTTGAGAACCAGGTGTAATTTTTATGTAACGAACGCTTATCTTTTCCTTTATGGCTTCTATTTTGATGTGAGGCAAAGTACAGAATTAGAGGTCTGTGGGATTGAATTGGTACTAAAAGGATGCTGCATGGAAGTAAGTGGGTGGGTGGGACTCACCTGACTTGGGATTGTTGAGGCTACCTCCTGACGTGGGGGAAGCCTTAAGCTGAAGGAAGGAAACAATAGCCAAGAGGACTTCCCTGAAGGAGAGGCTTTCCCAGTTGCTATAGGATAGTATTTGAGCCAGGGCTGGGCTTTCTTGACTCTTGTCCTATTTCTTGGTGTGTACATCCTTTGGCATGGTAGGAAGCAGGCTGTGTCATGGGAAAGCATAATGTGCTATTTGTTAGGAGGTGTAGTATAAAGCAAATCTTGGAGGCCCCTAGGCAGGTGAACTTGAACTTAACCCTCTAATGCTTTTTTTGTTTTTGTTTGTTTCCTTGAAACCTTTCTTTAGGCCAAAGAACTCAAAACAGGCAGAAAGGGAAGAGAAGCGTGTCCTTGGTCTGGTGCTGCTGCGAGGGGAGAACCTGGTCTCAATGACAGTAGAAGGGCCTCCTCCCAAAGATGTAAGTCAGCGTGGGGTGCCGGGGAAAGGCCAGGAAGCCCTGAAGAAGGACCTGCCATGAGCCAGGCTCTGTGCTGGGTTGCATGTCTTCACAGTGCTCTTGGGCAGCCTCTGGTAAAAGGGTTTTCACCCTCTTTTTACAGATAAGAAATGGAATCTTAAAGAGGTTATCCTGCCAGTGAGAGTGGCGATAGGAAATTAAATTTAGATATTTCTAACTTTAATGCCCCTTTTCTACCTATCTGCTTCCTCAGTTGATAAACATAGTGAGTCAGCAGAGCAGGTGTCTAAGACCATGAGGGTCAGTTCTTAGGTGACAGTGAATTCTAGCTGGACTAGACTTTGGAGTTGGTCAAACTCCAGACAAAATGGAATTCATATATTTTGTTTCATACACTTAAAGAATAGCTAATATTTATTGGGCATCTGTGTGCAAGGTGTTGCCACACAAGTCAAGAATTTATTTAATCTTTATAACCATCTTTTGAGATAAATTACTCCTATTTTATAGTTAAAACAAACTGGTTTAGTTACTTGCCTAAGGCTTCACAACGGTAAGTGGCGAAGCTGGAATTTGATCCCAGGAAATCTTGGTTCCTTAAACACTATGCTTCTTTTAGAAATATATCAGGCTGTAGAGAATCTAGCCAAATTTGTTTTCCCTTACTCATTCTAAAATATTGTTAACCAAAATAATAATTCTCTTGCCATAACTTTTAATTTTTATCTATATATGTATATATTTATCTGTTGAATATATCCAACCATATAACATGTATACAATATTTTGTTCACTTAACATTTTAAACATTTTTCCAGTTGCTCTATAATTTTAAAAAATCATGTTAAGGACAAAGATATTTTGTCAAGTGAGTCATTTCCTTTTTAAAGACTCTTCATTGCAAGCATTTCAAATGGGCAGTGTCTGCAAGGGATGTTACCATGTTTTTTGGTTCCAATCATATACACATATTTATAACTCATGGTACTTATTTGCAGTGGAGTTGGCTACTTAAGCCTGCTGTAAACCTTCATAACCATGGCCAGTTTTATCATAACCTTATTTGCAGATAAAGAAACTGAGTGCTTGCATCTCAGGATTACTTGTCCATGGTCACCCAGCTAGTGAATCAGGGTTGGGACTGAATCTTATGTCTCTGATGTCAGAAGAAGTATTTTTATCTACCACCCCATTCTGAATGGAGCCCTGACCCTTTGCTCTAGATTTAATTTTCATAGGAGTACATATAGGTGCCTGAGTTCTGGCACGTTTCTGCTTCTTGGATGATAGCTAGGCACATAAATTTGGGTAAAGGAGGAATGGTGTTAGCTCATAAACATTGTCCCCCAGTATGTGTTGTTTTGATGCCTGTAAATCTCAGAGGTGCTCTTGGCAATGGTATTTCCAAAGTGTACTTAAATTCTTTAGGCCACTGAGCCATCTTAGCATGTTTCTTTGTTTTTCAGACTGGCATTGCCCGAGTGCCACTTGCTGGAGCTGCTGGAGGCCCAGGAATTGGCAGGGCAGCTGGCAGAGGTATTCCAGCTGGTGTTCCCATGCCCCAGGCTCCTGCAGGACTTGCAGGGCCAGTCCGTGGGGTTGGTGGGCCATCCCAACAGGTGAGGAGTTAGGGGAAGGACACCAGCTTCTGTTGGCTAAAATAGAGAATAAAGGGGGTCCTGAATGACCAGCCTATAATTGTTAGGCTATCGGTGTCTCTGTGCTTTGTATATGGCCCTAGGATCAAGCGAACAGGAAAATTTGGCATTGTAGAATATATTGGTACTATTAATTTAAAGAGCCAATGTTTTAGCTAATGGTATTCAAACAAATGTTTTCATAGCAACATTTGAAGTATATTCTCTTGTAACCCCTGGTCAGTCATATTTGAAAATACAGGTGACTTCTCTAAGTTGAATTGGGCATCATTGACTCAGGCCTAGAAGATGGGAAGTGGCACATGAGCTTGATCTTCCTGCAGATGGTTTTGGATAGGAAGTTTGAAGATGTGAGATGTAGCTTGAGGGCTTTGATGTTTGCTCTTTATTTTTTTTAAACTAAGTTGGGGAAGGATGGGGGCCATTGCACAGTGCCATTCTGCCTAACCCTGTCCCCTCCTGTGTCCTCTTAGGTGATGACTCCACAAGGAAGAGGCACTGTTGCAGCTGCTGCAGCTGCTGCCACAGCGAGTATTGCAGGGGCCCCGACCCAGTACCCACCTGGTCGTGGGGGTCCTCCCCCACCTATGGGCCGAGGAGCCCCCCCTCCAGGTGAGAAGCCCGTAATGGGACCAGTGCTAATTAATACAAGATGCCTTAGCTGGATTCATGATGACATGTAACCTTTACTGAAACCGATGATGAGTTTGTGTAATTAAGCAGGATTACTCTGAGATCCAGCTGGGTTGGTTGACCATGGAACTAGCTGAACAGGAGCCATTGGGAGCCTCAGCTCTTTGGCTCAAGTCCCAGTTAGCTGGAAGGGTGGGATGGTCCATCTGTCCCAACTTAGTGTGCAGTTATGATTCCTGCTACCTTGAAAAAATGGAGGCTGAGTTACTTCCTTGGGTTTTTTCTCTTATAGGCATGATGGGTCCACCTCCTGGAATGAGGCCTCCCATGGGTCCCCCAATGGGGATCCCTCCTGGACGAGGGACTCCAATGGGCATGCCCCCTCCGGGAATGCGGCCCCCTCCCCCAGGGATGCGGGGTAAGTGTCCATAGCAGTGACCTTTGCTTTCTTCCGTAGAGCCTTGTTGGGATGGGAAATGGGAGAGATTGGATTTTAGCCATATTCTTTGGGCTTTTAGGCCTGAAGCTTAGGGAGATGACCTCTTAGAGAGCAACTTTGGAAAGGAAAGAGGGAATGAGCAGTTTAAATTGGCCTTAGCTCCCTTCTTAGAACAGTTAGAGTATAGCCCTTTAGCCAGAGTGCTTTCCAGTATCCCATGCAGTGTCCTCAAGGCTCTGGAATAGTCTTTTCTGAAGGTCTCCAAGAAGTCTTAAAATTGCCTCATGCCCTTAGGTTTGATAGTGTAGTGATTAAGAGTGGGCTTTGAGTAGATGTGCATGTACATCTACTTTACTGTTTGTTATGTATTGTTTGAGAAGTGCTGACATAGATCAGCCCCTTCATTTTGTTGATGAGGTAACAGGCCCAGGGGGAGCTCATTATCCAGACTCCCAGCCCGGTGTTCTTCCTCCAAGCCATACTGGCCTCCAAGATAACCCATGGCCAAACTTGGTGACCCCTGTGTCTCTGGTTCAGGTTTTCCATTCATGGGGTTGATAAGCATAAGACCAGACCATCAGCCCCAGCTAAGTCTCTAGTTAGCGTTTATCCCATGTATATCCCTCTGATCATTTGATAACTGCAGGGTGTGGGAGGCTGGGGCAGGGCTGGGGATTTGAATTCTAGATCAGGCACTGACTAAACTTCTTACTCTTACTTCAGGCCTTCTTTGACCCTTGGCCACAGAGTTATGGAAGTAGCTCCACAGAGGCGTGGGCCCGATTCCCCAGGGCCACGTTACCACAGACCTGTTTGTTTGTTATGCTGTTGTTCGCGGAGTCTCACCGGATTGTCTGGTTTCCCTTACAGGGCCCCCTCCCCCGGGAATGCGCCCACCAAGGCCCTAGACTCATCTTGGCCCTCCTCAGCTCCCTGCCTGTTTCCTGTAAGGCTGTACATAGTCCTTTTATTTCCTTGTGGCCTGTGAAACTAGTTTATAATAAACTCTTAAGACAATATTGTAAGTGCACCTAGGTGTGTTTGTGGTGGTTTATTTTTAGGAAAAGCTTTGATATGTTGAGTGCTTAATGCACTCAAGAAGGGTTGCCTTGGTGGACCAATTAGCTGTAATCTCAGCTGCTTCCCTTAGAGAATATTTTACTCACACATTTGTAGAGATACAAAGTTGAACTACACTGGGACTTTCACCTGTCAAACTGGCAGACACCAAACAGCTTGATAATACTTCAAATCGGTTGAAATAAACACTCATATGCTGTTGGTAAGGGACGTGAATAGGTACAGCCTCTTTGGAAGGCAAGGTGAAAATACATTTACATTTTGACTGGCATTTTTATTTCAAGGAATTTATCTTGAATACAGTCACAAAAGTAAAGGAATGCTCAATAAATAAGGCACAATAAAATACAGAACGTTCAGCAAGATTAGTGTTTAGTATACTGCCATTTTTTTAAGGTTATCTGTACATACATTTAGATATATTGTATGTATAAAATATCAAAACAAAAACGGCTCTCAGTTTACAAGAGAAAAATAACTCATCAATTAGAAAATTACTGGTTCTTTGTAAGAAAAATAATAGTTCCTTGAGTAATACTATAGATTATTTTGTAGCTGAAAAAGTTTGAAGTGGATGTTAAAGATTATATTTAATCTTGTTGGGAGAGGAACGATTTTGGTATCTCCCAGTAAAACACATGTACAGATAACCAGACCGGTCTCAGTCTTTGGGTTGTGAGACTTCATGATTTCCACCTACAAGTCTATTTAGTTGATGAGGTGGTCACAGTGGTACTCTAAAACTTAGGACTTCAGACTTCAAGAGTACAGAAATAGGTGAAGTCACTGCTCTTTGGTTTACTGCGGTGGGAAGGCAATTCTAATGGTCTTAATGAAGGTTTAATTTGAAAGTTGGCAGCATATCACTGAGGTTCACGGAAATAGCTTGCCAAGACTTTTTGTGGTGGGAAGGATTTATGGGTGGAGTAAAAGGCTGAGCATGGATGAAAGGAGGTAGTGTGTTTAGTGGGATCAGGATATCAGTGAGGTGAGCTTGGCAGCTTTTGGCAGAAGTGTGTTTGGCTTAGATGTATAACTACCTTGAGTAACTGAAACTGCAGAGCAGGACTGAGCCAGTCCTCTGGCTAACCTCCCAATGATGTGATAAGACCTAAAATGGGTTTGTATTCTAAATCTGGCCTGGAAGGCAGGTATTCTTTTTAATCACAAATAACAAGCATATTAGGAAAAATAGTGGAGTCCTATTACCTAGTGGTTAGCAAAATGAAAACCCTATGGATCAAATTGTTTATCCTTTAAAACCTTTCCCTTAAAATCCTCTTGAAGAGTGGAATATATAAATAGAAAAATCTTAGACACATCTACTCTTGAGAACCACCGACTAAGAGGGAACATCAGACATCTGGCCATTCCAGTTTTTAAGGTAATGCTCAAATCTCTCTTGAAAGGGGTTTGGGTAGAGAATTCTGGTGTGCTCTGATCTGCTGTGGATTTTTTCCTTTCCAGTTTTCACATTAAGCCTCTATAACCTCAGTTCACGTTAGTAAACTGGTCTGTGGCTGTGGAGACTCAATGAGATAACAGGATAAAGGAATTGGCTCACTGCAGGTTTACTGCTGGATTTCGATTTAGATGCTGCTTGGCCATACCCCCCTGTATGCTATTATACTTTGTTCTTGTTCTTCTTAAAAGCATTTTAATATATAAACGTGCTTCTTAAAGAACTAGAAAGCAAGCTATCAGAGCCCTAAATACCCCAAACATTTGATACTAGCCTTTTGTCTCATTGGGTTTTGTGATCTTGCTATCTACTTAGTTTTCTATTTCTTTAATGTCGAAAACATACCTCCTCAATCTTTGCAAACATAATGACTAGTATTTCATCAAGTGGACATACCATTGTTTATTTAAGCAATCCCCAGTAGTTGGACATTTAGATTACTTAGTTTGATGTGATGTGTTTGTTACAGTGATGACCACATCTGTATATAAAGCATATTCTAAATAATTATAAATGGAACTTCTGAGTCAGAAGATACAAACATTTAAAAAATAATTTTCTTAAAACAAGTCAATTTTCCCTATTACAAATCAGGCACAACTACACTTCACTCCTCAGAATTGAGGATTATCATTAAGAGGTAAACTCTAGTTTGACAAGTGAAAAATGATTTATTACTGTATTTTTTGTGTTTCAAAGGAGGGAAACTTTAAAATGCTATTTCGTTTTTGTGTATTATTATTTTAACTTTTGTGATATTTTTCCATGTTGCTACATAACTCTCTGTCATGATTACTGGGTGTACATCTAGTAGGCATAATATAATATGGTCATTCACCCTATTTTGGGAATTCAGAAGAGTTTTCATTATTCTTTTTTAGTGCATGGTCTGGGAATCAAACCCAGGTCTCCTGTATGAAAGGCGAGCATTCTACCACTGAACCACTTGTGTACCTAAGAGTTTTCATTATTAAAAATCAGTCAATGATGAATATTTTGTGTGGACATATTTTTTCTTTGGATTTCTAAATTTTTAGGAGCAATATTCATGATTCAAAGGCAGGCTCTGAGGGAGAGGCTCATTTCCTGAACCCAGGCATGTGCGATAGACGAGGAACTGGCCAATTGGAATGTGAGGAAAGGAGCCTGGTTTGCAGGGGACAGGAATGGAAGGGAGAGTTTTTACTATGCCATTTAGAACCCTTTTAAATATTGAACTGTGTGGGTGCATTACCTACTTTTAAAATACATTAAAAAATTTTATATGCTGTAATAATGAATGTACTTTTAAAAAATCCACCAGGAGGCAGCATTACTCTGTCAGGAGGAAGGCAGCTGAGTCTGGGCTCACTCTTAGGCATGGGTGCTGGGATTGTGAATTGTGTTTTTTCTTCCTAATTTTCTATGTTGTCCTAATTTTCTACAAAGATCTATGCTGAAATAAAAAAACACTTTAAGTAAAGTAGGTAGTATCAAGTCTGCCCCTTTTTGGCTATATGGCTATATTTCTGTATATGTAAGTAAATCCTAAAAATAGAGTCACCAAGGAAGGAAGGGTTGCACTTAAAATGCTGGTAGATCTTGTTCAGTCTGGTAGTTAAAAAATTCCTTGGTTTAATTTGCACATATTTAGTTATAAGAGATCAATTATGTTTCATATATTTAAAAGCCATTTATATTTATTTGTCTGCAAACTGCTTCCCTTCCTCTAGGGAAGGAAGGGCAGGGAATCTATCCATGTTCTTTCCCACAGCTCTGTGCATTCAACCCATATTGTTGAATGAATGAATGAAAAAAAAAAAAGCAAACTTTTTTGAGTCCATCCGTTAAATGTTTCCTCTATAACATGGGATGTCTTATCGTTGCCCCATAGGGGGTGATATTGACACTCTCCATCCCCCCAAATTTGGCTGAGTTGTTTACACTGATGACTCCATCCACACCCCAAGAGACTATGAAAAATTTTTTATTGATATAACCAGGCTTTATTTTATTTTTCTAGTTCTTGAGGTGAGAGCTTAGATAAGTGACTTGAGACTTTTCCTTTTATCTAATGTAAACAGTGATATAAATTTCCCTTTCAGCACCGCTTTAGCTTTGCCCACAAATTTTGCTTTTCATTTCATCCAGTTCAGTCCTTGTTTGATTTCCCTTGAGATTACCTCTTTAACCCAGGGATTGTTTAGAAGTATGTTGTTTAGTTTCCAACTCTTTGGAGATTTTCCTGTTAACTTTCTGTTTTTGATTTCTAGTTCAATTCCCTTGGGCTAGAGAACACATCATGTATGATTTCAATTCTTAATATTTTTTTGTGTATTTTCTATCACGAAATTCAATGATTTTTCTTCCCCCATCCTCTCTGTTCTGCTGTTTATTTCATTCATTAAGGTTTTTTTGGGGGGTGGGGGTGGGGGGGGTGCATGGTCCAGGAATTGAACCTGGGTCTCCCACATGAAAGGCGAGCGTTCTGCCACAGAACCACCCGTGCACCCTTGAGTTTTAAAATATTAGCCGTTGTCTTGGGTCATTGTTTTAAAATGTCCATTTCTTTCTTTATATTTTCTATTTCTTTGCTGAGTGCTTACATATTTTTGCTGGGATTTTTCTTTATTTTCATTTGACTCATGTATATTTGTAGTTGCTCAGTGAAGCATTTTTGTGATGGTTGCTTTAAAATCTTTGTCAAATAATTCTAATATCTTTGTCACTTCAGTGTTAGCCTACTGATGGTCTTTTTCATTCTATTTGAAACCTTCCTCGTTCTTGGTAGTTACGATGATTTTCGATTGAAAAACAGATTTTTAAACTGTTTTGCCATAAGACTCTGGATCTTATTTAAAGCTTCTGTTTTAGCTGGCTTTGTACTGTTGATGGACATGTGGGTTGTTTCCAGTTTGACCTATTGCAAGTGGTATTGCTGTGAACAATCTTGTATATATATTTGATCCATTTCTTTGCTTATATCTGGGTATAAGATTACTGAGTTACTGAGTTTGAGAATTTTTAATTTTAGTAGTTGCAGGCAAACATTTTTCCAAAGGAGTTTTATTTAGACTCCCACCAGAAGTCTTTAAGACTTCTTATTGTTCCAAATCCTCATCAACATTTGGTATTGCCCAGTCTTTTGAGCTGAGCTATTCTGGTAGATACGTAGGGGTATCTTATTATACTTTAAATTTCATCTTTTTAAAGTAAAATTCAGTGGTTTTTAAAATTTATTCACAAAGTTGTACAATCATCATCACTATTGAATTCTAGAACGTTTTTATCACCCCCCAAAAATTCTGCTCAATTACCCCTCTTCCCCTACTCCTGGCAACTATGAATCTACTTTCTGTCTTTATAAATTAACCTATTCTGGACATTTCCTATAAATGAACTAATACAAAATGTGGCCTTTTGTGTCTGACTTCCTATGTTTAGCACGTTTTCAAGGTTCATCCATGTTGTAGCATATGAAAGTATTTCATCCTTTTTATGACTGAATAATATTCCTTTCTATGAAACTATAACATTTTGTTTATCCATTCATGAATTGGTGAACATGTTCATTGTTTCCATTTTTTGGCTATTATGAGTAGTGCTGTTATGAACATTAATTCACAAGTTTTTGTGTGGATATATGTTTTCGTTCTTTTGGGTATATACATAGGAGTGAAACTGCTGAGTGATACAGTAATTCTGTTTAACTTTTGAGGAATTTCACGATTGTTTTCCGAAGTGGCTGTACCATTTTACAATCCCATCAGCAATTTATGAGGGTTGTGATTTTTCCCCATCCTGGTCAATACTTGTTATTGTACATCTTTTGGATTCTAGCCATCCTGGTGGATGTGAGTGGAATCTTCTTGTGGTTTCGTTTGCATTTTCCTAATGACTAATGGTGTTGACCACATTTTTGTGTGCTTATTGGCTATTTGCATATCTTTGGAGAAATGTCTAGTCAAATCCTTTATACATTCTTAAATTGGGTTATCTTCTTTTTGTTGAATTTTAGTTCTTTATATCATCTAGATATTAAATTCTTATCAGATATGTGATTTGTAACTATTTTCTACCATTCTCTCTTTTCTCTTTGTTGATAATGTCCTTTGATGAACAAAATTTCTTATTTTGATTAAGTTCAGTTTATCTAATTTTTCTTTCATGGCTGGTGCTTTTGGTGTTGTATCTAGGAATCCTTTGGAGGTCCTTACCCTGCCATTCTGATGATGTTTTGGGAATGATGAAATTTTATATCCCCTTTTGTGATGTGTCTTTTAAAGTCTCTTGCCCATTTTTAAATTGAGTTATCCGTGTGTTTCTAATTGATTTTTAGACATCCTTTGGATGTAAGCCTCTGTCAGTTTTATGGGTTACAAATATCTTCTCTCACTTTATAGTTTGTCCTTTCATTTTCTTAGAGATTTTTTTTGATGAACACAATGTTTTAAATTTTAATGTAGTTCAAGATATTAATCTTTTCCTTTATGGTTAATGCTTTTTTGGTTTCCTAGTTAAGAAACATTTCCTACTCTATGGTAATACAATTTTTCAATATTATCTTCAGTGTCTTGCCTTTCACTGTTATATTTGCTGTCCCACCTGGAATTGATTTTTTGGTATGATTGGGATAGAGTTTGGATTTTCTGTTTTTCCATGGATCTTCAACTGACTCAAAATCATTTATTGAAATGACCTTGACTGATAGCTCTGAAATGCTTCCTTTATTATAAATCAAGTGTTCATAATGTAGGTCTGTTACTGCCTCAATTCTATTACACTGATCTTTTTGGGTCTGTAAGTACTTCAAGATATTAGTTACTATAGCTTTTTTTTTTTTTTTGGCATGGGCAGGCACTGGGAATTGAACCCGCGTCTCCAGCATGGCGGGCAAGAATCTGCCACTGAGCCACCGTCACACTGCGCTACTATAGCTTTTTAATAAACCCTGCTGTCCAGTAAGAGTAAGTCTTCCTACTTTGCTCTTTTTATTTAAAACTGTCTTGGCTGCTTTTGGCCTGTTACATTTCTATCTACATTTTAAAATAGATAGATACATGGACAGATACAGATTTTTACTGAGGTTGCGTTGCACCTAAAAATCACTTTGAAGTCTTGTAATCCATAAACACAGTATAGGTCATCTTTAGTTTTTCTCATTAATATTTTATAATTTTCTGGGTAGAGGTCTTGCACATCTTTTGTTTATTTCCAATTATTTTATGAAATGGTATCTTTTAAAATTTATTTTCTGATTTTTTGGTTGCTGGTATATTAGTCTTAAAAAAATGTTAGTCTTATATCCAGTAATCTTACTAAATTCATTTATTAATCCTAATAATTGTCTGTAGAATTCTTTTGGATTTTTTTTATAACATATATATAATCATATTGACTGTGAGAATAATGACTGTTTATTCTTTTCGCATCTTTATCCTTTTTTATTTCTTTTTATTGCCTTTTTGCACTAGGGGTCCAGTACAACAGAAGTAATGATAACGGTCATCCTCTCCTCATTCCCAGTCATTCTTTTTCCTTCCTGTCTCTAAGCACACAAGAAGTGATGCTGAAATGAAAACTGAAGTGCGTCACCACACCACCTCCTCATGTGCTAGGACATCTCTGAGGCCAGGAACTACCGGAGCCCAGTTCTTTTCTGGAGATAGAAAGTTCCGCATCCCCCCTGGGTCTGTATGGCTCAAAAGCTCGAGCCATTCCCCATGTGCAACTGGGCTGGCAACTCAGTTGGAGGGGGAATGAGGAAGGGCTGGTCTCCAGGCTGAGCTGCATTGCTTGACCTGGTCCTGACGCTGGTGAGGGGAGGGAGAATCCCCAAATTTGAAGGTTTCTTGGGAGGTCTTGTATCTTAAATTGGTTTCATTGCTGATACTTCATATTTCTCCTCTAATCAGGTTTAAGTATTGCCTTCTCCAGGTACACAGTCTGCAAGGCCTGTTTAGCCCCTGCATGCACACATGCACATGCATCTGAGCTTGTCATTGGCCATTCTAAATGATAAGGATGTTATGCCCACCCTGCCTTAGTGATCAGGGGAACTACCCTCTTTGTCATTCCATAGAGACACTGGGGAAGTGTCCCAGGCAAAGGTAAGGAAATTTACCCTTTGGTGGTTTTGCACATGGGCTCTGGGGCTAGATTGCCTGAATTTACCATCAGTTCTACATTACTAATTTATTAACCTGAGAAGATACTCAAACATCTCAGACTCAGTTTCCTGATTCATAAATTGGAGATACTAACACTATCACATGGCACATAATAAGCACTCATTAAGAATTATTATTGCTGTTATTATTATTATTAGATAATATTAACTCCCTGACTCATGCCTATTTTTGATGCAAACCATCTTGACAAATAGCAGTAGCCCATCCTAGACTTTCACTGCTTCCTGAGAGCCACTGAGTAGCTGACTTCATCACCGCATCACCACTACTACCTCTGCCTTGCTTCCTTCAATTTAAGAAACAGCCTTGTTACACACTCTGACCAGTGGATAGGGCAACAAGGACCTTTCCGAGACCCAGTCTTTTTGGCCTGCAGGAATTTCAAAGATGACTAGAGCTGGAAGCTATTGGAGTGGTCAGGGTTAAAGGTGTCTGGTGCCGAGGGCTCAAGCTGGAACTTCGTTTTAAATTTGGTCTGGGGCCTGCTCACGGCTTGGCCTGAGCTCAGATTTAGGCTTAATCCCAGACCACGATGTAATCTGGTGTCAGAGCACAGTCCTGGAGCAAGGAGCTGAGTCAGTTCTATGGGAAGGCCGGTAAATTACAACCAGTGGGCCAAATGTGGCCCACTGCCTGTTTTTTTTCTTAAAGGCTCTCATTCTTATTCTGGGCTCCCCTGTGTTTGGATTGTTTAAATGATCTATCCAGACAAGTTGAGTTGGATAATGTGCTCCAGAAAATTTAGGTTCTGGACAAAAGAAACCTTTCTTCCTTTGGTCTTAAAGAGTAGGTGATGTTCTAAAATACAGACAATGTATTCCTTACCCCTGTGTTCTGAATTACCTTGATGCTGACCTGGTTGGCTTCTTTCTTATCTCTAACTACCAGCTTATACATATATAAAACAGCCTCTCAAAATCCAGAAATAACAATGACTTCTCCAGACTAAATATGACTGCTATAAGAGCTTACAATCTAGGCCCCTATTCTCTTATATTTTCTAAATGAGATCATACAATAATTGCTCTGTTGTTTCTGGCTTATTTTGCCTCAACAAATGTGCCACAGGTTCATTCATGTTGTTGCATGCCTTACAACTTATTCCTTTTTGTAGCAGCACAATGTTTAAGCATATGTGTACACCATTGTTCTCCAGTCTACTCAGTCAGTGCATCCATCAGCCACCTCCATCCATTGGCATCATACATAACACCCAAAGTCAACAGTCCATCAACACTCTCAATTTTAGATAATTTCATTGTTCCCAAGAGAAAGAAAACCAATAAACATACCCTCACCAAATAGAAAATCCAAACCAACCCCTAACTCTTGTCCCTCCTCCTATTATGTACCCCTGGTATTCTGGTACTGTTGACATTTTCCTGGTAAGCATAGTCCAGAGCATGCAATTGCAGTTTCCCCCATACCCTGAAATTATACATTCTTTGTACAAGATTCATACCTTTGCAGTAGTTAATACAAAAACATACTTATATTTGCACTGTTAATCGATGGGACAAATGAGCCTATACAACTCCTTTTGATCATATTCACCTTAAATACAGTAATATTACTGACAGACCCACTAGTGAACCACATTCACTTCTATCTATTCCCTTACAATTAAGTTCAACCTCATAAGCTAACCATTTACCCATCTCTAGCTTCCATGTATCTCTTGGTCCCCTATATTCTATATTATCAGCCCCTGATTTTACCTTTACCATGGTCATAAAAGTGGAGTCAAACCGTATCTATCCTTTTGTGTCTGGCTTATTTCACTCAACATTATGTCCTCAAAGCTCATCCATCTTGTCATGTGGTTCAGGACATCATTTCATCTTATTGCTGCATAATATACCGTTGTATGTATATACCACATTTTGTTAATCCACTCATCTGTTCATAGGCACTTGGATTGTATCCATTTTTTGGCGATTGTGAATACTGCTGCTTTGAATATCAGTGTGCAAATTTCTGTGTCACTGCTCTCAGCTCGTCTGGGTATGTATCAAGTAGTGGTATTGGGGGGTCATAAACTCGATATAAACTCAATATTTAGTTTTCTGAGGAACCACCAGACTGTCTTCCATGGAGGCTATACAATTATACATTCCTACCAGCAATGTATAAGTGTCCCAATTTCTCCACATCCTCTCCAACATATGTAGTTTCCTGTTTGTTTAATAGCAGCCATTCTTATAGGTGTGAGGTAGTATCCCATTATAGTCTTGATCTGCGTTTCCCTTATCGCTAATGAAAATGAGCATCTCTTCATGTGCTTTTGAACCATCTGTATTTGCTCTTCAGAAAAATGTCTATTCATATCATTTTTTTCACATACTCTGGATGTTTACTATAAACATTTAAATGACAGAATTATTTAAGCATTTTTGAAAGAAATATGTCAGGTAGTTTCTTTGATCTGAACTGGAACAAAAGTGTGGTAACTCTTTTATATGTGTGTAACCTCGGTAATATTACCTATGTACTGGATAAAATAATATGATTTTCCCACAGACAGGCTTCACCAGGACACTATCAAAGCCAAACTCAACACTGTGTGATCAAGTTTTAAAGGCATCATTGTAAATGATAAAGTCCTTTCATACATGCCAAGTGTATTGTGGTTGAACCACTTACCAAGTAGCCTTCTGTAGTATAATTTGACATTAATCATATCAGACAGAGAAAAGAATCCACAGAATTATCTCCTTATTTCTCAATTGAAATACTTGACTTGGTTTAAATAATCTCAGTCGCTTTTTTTTCTAACTTTTTTTTTTTATTGTGTAGTATAACATATATACAAAGCAAAGAAATAAAAAAGCAACAGTTTTCAAAGCACTCTTCAATAGGTAGTTACAGGACAGATCCCAGAGTTTGTCATGGGCTACCATACGATCCTCTCAGATTTTTCCTTCTAGCTGCTCCAGAATATAGGAGGCTAGAGGGCTTAGATATTTTTTTATAATCACAATTGACTTTTTTCCTTTTTTTTTTTTGGTGAAAAATAACATATATACAAAAAAGCTATAAATTTCAAAGCACAGCACCACAATTAGTTGCAGAACATATTTCAGAGTTTGGTATGGGTTACAAT
Source organism: Tamandua tetradactyla (assembly GCF_023851605.1). Lineage (NCBI taxonomy): Eukaryota > Metazoa > Chordata > Mammalia > Pilosa > Myrmecophagidae > Tamandua > Tamandua tetradactyla. Next base: position 24,235,589 of record NC_135327.1, on the reverse strand, counting down.
TCCACAATTTTAGGTTTTTACTTCTAGCTGTGCTAAAATACTGGAGACTAAAAGAGATAACGATTTAATGACTCAGCATTAATATTCATTTGTTAAATCCTATATTCTCTGTATAGCTCCACCATCAACTTTGATCTTTCCATCCCTCTCTTTACGGGTGTTTAGACTATGGCAATTCTAAATTTTTCATATTAGAAGGGTCTGTCACTAATATGGGGTAGGGAGATAGAACTATCTGATATTCTGGAGAGGCTGGGCCCTCTAGGTTTCAGGACTTATCTGGATCAGGGACCCATCTGGAGGTTATAGGTTTCTGAAAAGTTACCCTAGTACATGGAAACCTTGTGGAATCCTATATATTGCCCTAGGTGTTCTTTAGGATTGGCTGGAATGGTCCTGGTTGGGGGTAGGCAGTTATGAAAGGTAGCAAGGTCTACCTGAAGCTTGCGTAAGAACAACCTCCAGAGTAGCCTCTTGACTCTATTTGAACTCTCTCTGCCACTGATACTTTATTAGTTACACTTCTTTTCCCCCTTTTGGTCAGAATGGGATTGTTGATCCCACAGTTGCCAGGTCTAGATTCATCCCTGGGAGTCATCTCCCATGTTGCCAGAGAGACTTTTACCCACGGATGTCATGTCCCATGTAGGGGGGAGGGCAATGATTTCACTTGCAGAGTTGGGCTTAGAGAGACTGAGGCCACATCTGTGCAACAACAGAGGTCCTCCAGGAGTAACTCTTAGGCATGCCTATAGGTAGTCTACGCTTCTCTGCTACCTACATAAGCTGCACAAGAGTAAGCCTCAGGATTGAGGGCATGGCCTATTGATTTGGGTGTCCCTAAAGTTTGACATAGTATCAGGGGGTTTTCTGATGATAAGGTTTAATAGTTCCATAGTCTTTCTCCCATCCTTCAGGGGACTTTGCCAATATTTTTTGATTATCTGGTTAATATACTCTAAGATATTCCCAGGCATTACAATAATCCATACAGGATTAAAGGACCTCTTTCTTATTCTGTGCTCTCTGTGTTTCAGTTGTTCAAATGAGATATACAGATAGGTTGAATTAGATTATACATTACAGAAAATTTCAGTTCCAGATCAAATAAACCTTTCTCCCATTGATCTCAAAGAGTATGTGTGGTTCTAAAATATAGACACTGTCTTCCTTACCCCTATGTTCTGAATTACTTTAACCCCCAGCTGTTCGGCTTCATTCTTATCTCTAAATATCAGGTTATATATATAAAACAGCCTCTCAAAATCCAGAAATAATAATCACCACTCCAGACTTAATGTGTCTGCTCTAAAAGCTTACAATCTAGGCCCATTTTCTTATAAGCATTTTCTGAAGGTGACCATACCATTGTTGTTCATTTGTTTCTGGCTTATTTTGCCTCACCAAATGTCCCACATGTTCATTCACATCGTTGCATGCCTCATGACATTGTTCCTTTTTGTAGCAGCACAACCTTTGTTCATAAATGTACACCATAATTGACCATTCTATTTCTCCATCAGTGCATCCTTCAGCCACCTGCATTCCTCGGGCATCAGGTAGAGGGCCCAAAGTCCACAGTCCATCAACATTCTCAATTTTAGATAATTTCATTGTCCCAAGAGACAGAAAACCAATAAACACACCCTCACCAAATAGGAGATCTAAACGTCCTCTTAATTCTTGTCCCTCTCCCCAGTATTTACCTCTGTTGTTGCTGTGGTAGTGCTGATGGTTTCCTTCTGAACATAGCTCATAGCATGCAATAGCAGTTTTCCCCTTGTACCCTGGACTTAAATAGTCTTTATACAAGAATCATATCTTTGAAGTAATTCTTACAAAAACTCATTCATATTTCTAGTGTGAGTCAGTGCGACATGTAGGTCTATACAACCCCTTCCAATCTCGTTCATCTTCGATATGATACAATTACTTCTAGACCCACTAGAGAATCACCTTTGCTCCTATCTATTCCCTTACATTGGAGATCAACCTCATTAGCTAGAACTAATTCTAGTCTCTCTGTATCTCTAAGACCTCTGTATTCTGTATTATGAGTCTCTGATTATACATTTATGCTGGTCATAAAAGTGGAATCATACAGTATCTGTCTTTTTGTGTCTGGCTGATTTCACTCAGCATTATGTCCTTAGGACTCATCCATCTTGTCACATACTTCAGGATGTCATTTTATCTTACTGCTGCATAGTATTCCATTGTATGTATATACCACATTTTGCTGATCCATTCATTTGTTGAGGGGGTTGTTTCCATCTTTTGGCAATTGTGAATAATGCTGCTATGAACATCGGTGTGCGAATTTCTGTTTGTGTCGTTGCTTTCAGCTCTTCCGGGTATATACCAAGTAGCTATTGCTGGGTCACAGGGCAGCTCGATATTTAGTTTCCCAGGGAACTGCCAAACAGTCTTCCATAGTGGCTGCACCATTGTACATTCCCACCAGCAGTGCACAAGTGTCCCAGTTTCTCCACATCCTCTCCAACATTTATAGTTTCCTGTTTGTTCAATAGCAGCCATTCTTATAGGTGTGATGTGCTACCTCATTATAGTCTTGATCTGCATTTCCCTTATAGCCAGTGAAAATGAGCATCTGTCTCTTCATGTGCTTTTGAGCCATCTGTATTAGCTCTTCAGAAAAATGCCTATTCATATCTTTAGCCCATTTTATAATTGGATTGGTTTTTTTTTGTTGCTGAGTTGTATGATTTCTTTGTATATACAGGAAATCAAACCTTAGTCTGACATATGATTTCCAAATATTTTCTCCCATTGAGTTGGCTGCTTCTTCACCTTTTTTGACAAAGTCTTTTGAGGTGGAGAAGCATTTGATTTTGAGGAGTTTCCATTTATCTATTTTTTCTTTTGTTGCTTGTGCTTTGGGTGTAATTTTAGGAAGCTACCTCCTATTACTAGGTCTTGAAGATGTTTCCCTACGTTTTCTTCTAGAAGCTTTATGGTGCTAGTTCTTATATTTAGATGTTTGATCCATTTTGAGTTAATTTTTGTGTAGGGTATAAGATAGGGGTTCGCTTTCATTCTCTTGGTTGATATCCAGTTCTTCCATGCCTAATTATTGAAAAGACTATTTTGTCCCAGTTCAGAGAATTTGAGGGCTTTGCCAAAAATCAGCTGATCATATATTTGGTGGCCTATTTCTGTACTCTCAATTCAATTCCATTGGTCAATGCTTCTGTCTTTGTGCCAGTACCATGCTGTTTTGACCATTGTGGCTTTATAATAGGTTTTAAAGTCAGGGAGTATTAATCCTCCCACTTCGTTCTCCTTTTTTAGGATGCTTTTAGCTATTCAGGGTCTCCTTCCCTTTCAGATCAATTTGGTAGTTAGCTTTTCCAAATCTTCAAAGCACATTGTTGGAATTTTGATTGGTACTGTGTTTAATCTGTAGATCAATTTGGGGAGAATTAACATCTTAACTATATTTAGCCTTCCTATCCATGAGCAGGGAATGTCTTTCCACCTATTTAGATCTCCTTTGATTTCTTTTAGCAATCTACATAACATTGTACAAGTCCTTTACATCCCTAGTTGAGTACATTCCTAAGTATTTGATTCTTTTAGTTGCTATTTTGAATGGAATTTTTTCCTTAACTGACTCTTCAGCTAGGTCATTGCTTGTGTATAGAAATATTACTGATTTTTGCACATTAATTCATAATCTACCACCTTGCTGAATTTGTTTATTAGCTCAAGTAACTTTGCTGTAGTTTTCTCAGGATCTTCCAAGTACAGTATCATGTCATCTATAAATAATGAGAGTTTTACTTCTTCTTTTCCAATTTGGATGCCTTTTATTTCTTTGTCCTGCCTATTGCCTAGCTAGAACTTCTAGCATAATGTTGAATAATAGTGGTGACAGTGGGCATCCTTGTCTTGTACCTGATCTTAGGGGGAAAGCTTTCAATCTCTCTCCCTTGAGTACGATGCTGGCTATCAGTTTTTTCATATATTCCCTTTATCATATTGAGGTAGTTACCTTTGATTCCTGTCTTTTGGAGTGTTTTTATCAGAAAAGGATGCTGAATTTTGTCAAATGTTTTTTCAGCATCAATCGAGATGATCATGTGATTTTTCCCTTTTGATTTGTTAATGCTGTATTACATTAATTGATTTTCTTGCATTGAACCATCCTTGCATTCCTGGTATAAACCCCACTTGGTCATGGTGTATAATTCTTTTAATGTGCTGTTGGATTTGATTTGCTAATATTTTATTGAGAATTTTTGCATCTATGTTCATTAGGGAGATTGGCCTGTAGTTTTCCTTTCTTATAGCATCTTCATCTGGTTTTGGTATTAAAATTATATTAGCTTCATAAAATGAGTTAGGCAGAGTTCCTTTTTCCTCAATTTTTTTGAAAAGTTTGAGTAGGATTGGTGTTAGTTCTTTCTGGAAAATTTGATGAAATTCCCTTTGAAACCATCTGGTCCTGGGCTTTTCTTTGCAGGAAGATTTTTGATGACTGATTCAATCTCTTTAATTGTGATTGGTTTGTTGAGATCTTCTATTTCTTCCTGAGTCAGTGTAGCTTGTTTGTGTATCTCCAGGAATTTGTCCATTTCATCTAAGTTGTCTAGTTTGTTGGCGTATAGTTGTTCATAGTATCCTCTTATGATTTATTTCTTCAGGGTCTGTGTTAATGCACCCCTTATCGTTTCTGATTTTGTTTATTTGCATACTCTCTCTTTTTTTCTTTGTCAGTCTTGCTAGTGGCCCATCAATTTTATTGATTTTCTCAAAGAACCAACTTTTGGTTTTATTGATTCTTTCTATTGTTCTTTTGTTCTCCCATTCATTTATCTCTGCTTTAATCTTTGTTATTTCTCTTCTATTTGCTTTGGGGTTAGTTTCCTGTTCTTTCTCAAGTTCCTCCAGGTTTATTGTTAAGTCCTTGATTTTTGCTCTTTCATGGTTTTTAATATAGGCATTTAAGGCAATAAATTTCCCTCTCAGCATAGCTTTTGCTGCATCCCATAAGTTCTGATAACTTGTATTCTCATTTTCATTCATCTCCAGATAGCTGCTGATTTCTCTAGCAATTTCTTCTTTGACCCGCTGGTTGTTTAAGAGTATGTTATTTATTCTCCACATATTTGTGAATGTTCTCATTCTCTGGTGGTTATTGAGATCCAGCTTCATCCCACTGTGATCAGAGAAAGTGCATTGAATAATTTCAATATTTTAAAATTTATAAGACCTGTTTTGTGCCCCAGCATATGATCTATCCTGGGGAATGTTCCATGAGCACTAGAGAAGAATTGTGCTTTGGGTTGCAATGACCTATATATGTCTGTTAGGTCTAATTAATTTATCAAGTTATTTAACTTCTCTATTTCCTTGTTGATCTTCTGTTTGGTTGTTCTATCTATAGAGGAGAGTGGTGTATTGAAGTCTCTTACTCTCATTGTTGAAACATCTATCACTTCCTTCTATTTTGCCAATGTCTGTCTCATGTACTTGGCACTCCTTGATTGGGAGCATAAACATTTATGATTGTTATATCTTCAATTCACCATTGATCCTTTAATTAGTATATAGTGTCCTTCTTTGTCTCTTATGATATCTTACATTTAAAGTCTATTTTGTCTGATAGTATAGCTACTTCTGCTTTCTTTTGGTTTCAACTTGCGTGGAAGATCTTTTTCCATCCTTTCACTTTCAATCTATTTGTATCCTTGTGTTTAAGATGAGTCTCTTGTAAGCAGCATATAGCTGGATTATGTTTCTTAATCCATTCTGCCAATCTGTATCTTTTAATTGGTAAGTTTAGTCTGTTAACATTCAAAGTAATCACTGAAAAGGCATTTCTTGATTTTACCATCTTATCTTTTAAATTTTATTTGTCAGATCTATATATTCTTTTCCCTCTTTCTCTTTGTATTCTTTAAATTACCCTTAGTGGTACTCTTCAATTCTATGCCCTCCTCCAGACCTCCCGCTCCTACATTTTTTTTTTTCAGCTGGCAGAACTCCTTTTAGTATTTCATGTAGAGCTGGTCTCTTGTTCACAAATTCTTTGCCTGTGAAATCTTTCATTTCTTCCTCAATTTTAAAGGACAATTTGGCAGGGTACTGAATTCTTGGCTGAAAGTCTTACTCTTTCAGGATCTTGAATATTTCATACCACTGCCTTCTCACCTCCAGGGTGCTAGTTGAGTAGTCTGAACTCAGTCTTTGTTCTAGTTTGCTAGCTGCCAGAATGCAATATACCAGAAACAGAATGGCTTTTAAAAAGGGGAATTTAATAAGTTGCTAGTTTACAGTTCTAAGGCCAAGAAAATGTCCCAATTAAAACAAGTCTATAGAAATGTCCAATCAAAGGCATCCATCCAGGGAAAGATACCTTGGTTCAAGAAGGCTGATGAAGTTCAGGGTCTCTCTCTCATCTGAGAAGGCACATGGTGAATGCAGTCATGTTTTTTTCTCAGCTGGAAGGGCACATGGCGAGCACAGCATCATCTGCTAGCTTTCTCTCCTGGCTTCCTGTTTCATGAAGCTCCCTGGGAGGCGTTTTCTGTCTTCATCTCCAAAGCACTGGCTGATGGACTCTCTGCTTCATGGTGCTGTAGCATTCTCTGCTCTCTCTGAATCTCCTCCATTCTCCAAAATGTTTTCTCTTTTATAGGACTCCAGAAACTTATCAAGACCCACCCGAATGGGTGGAGACACATCTCCCGTAATCCAATTTAACAACCATTCTTGATTGGGTTACATCTCCAGGGAGATGATCTAATTGCAGATTCAAACATGCAGTATTGAATAGGGATTATTCTGCCTTTACTCGAAATGGGATTTTGATTAAAATATGGCTTTTCTAGGGTCCGTACATCCTTTCAAACCAGCACAGTCTTATTTGATTTCCCTTGTATTTATTGGTTGTTTTTATCTTGCTGCTTTCAGGATTTTCTTCTTCTCTTCACTATTTGACAGATTAATTAGTATTTGCCTTGGGAAAGGCCTATTTGGATTTATTCTGTTTGGAGTTCTTTGGGTTTCTTTGACTTGTATATATATGTCCTTTATGAGGGTTGGGAAGTTTTCCCCAATATAGCCTCAACTACTCTTTCTAGCCCTTTATTCCTCTCTTCTCCTTCTGGGACACCAATGATTCTTATATTTGTGCACTTTTTTTGGTCTATCATTTTCCTGAGTTCCCATTCAATTTTTTCCATCTTTTTTGCCATTTGCTGTTTTGAGTCTTTGAAGTCAATTAGCCTGTCCTCTATGTCACTTATTCTTTTTTCTGTCTCTTCAGTTCTGGTGTTGTATGCCTCTAGTATGTTTTGTATTTGGCCAACAGAATCTTTAATCCTTGTAATTTCTGCTATTTTTCTATTTATTCTTTCAAATTCCTCTTTGAGCTCTTCTACTGTCTTCTTGATCTCCTTTATGTCATTTGCTATTCCACTTATTAAGCAGAGTTGTATGAATATCTTTAATTAGTTGTTCCAATGTCTGTGTCTCCTCTGGTGTTTTAATTTGGTCATTAGGCAGGGTTATGTCTGTCTGCATTGTGATATGATTAGTGATCTGCTGTCTTTGTTGCATGTAGATATCTTGATTGATTTTCTTTGGGAGTTGGTTTCTTTTAGTAGTCTAAGGCCTTGTGTTTGTGGGATGGTTGTATAGCAGGGAGCAGGGCATGGGGTGGGACACTCAGTACGGTGATTTGTTTCAGGGCAGGTATGGGTGCAGGTTGGAGATGTTACACTGGTGCTTGTGAACTTGGCGCCCAGTGGCCAGGGAGGATGTAGCTGTGCGGGTGCACCATTCTGGGGGGTGTAACCCTGGTGTGCACTGGTCTAAGGCATGGGCCCTTTGTGCGCAAGCATAGAGCTGTGGCAGCAAGTCAGCATTACGCCTTCCTGGTTTGGGGGCAGATGTGACCCAGCTGTGCAGGTCGGTACTTTCTCAGAGCTGGGAAGTGAGGCTGAGGGCTGTGTGCATGCGAGGTTCTAGGACTGCTGTAAAGTGCAGTTTCCAGAGCTGAATAACATGATTGGGGGCCCATGTGCACGCATGAGCCTGGGAGTGCCGTAAAGGGATCAGATGCACTGAGCTCAGGAAGGGCGGGGTGAGGCTGTGCGACACTGTGGAGGGGGGGGTAGCCTAGGTATGGAGATTAGTGCATGCAACCTTTATGCGCTGGTAACAGCCTTCAGGGAACAGGGAGAGGGAGGTAGTGCTCAGGAAGGGTGCAGGAGAGGTGGGTTGGGCTGCACTTGGGGTGGGGGTGGGGGCCAGGTATATGCAATGGGGGCTGGTGGGGTGGGGGTGCCTGGAGCACAGGGAATGGGGGCAGGTGACAGGGTTCAGGTGCATGGGCTGTGGGGTGAGTCACCGGTCACAGGGCTGCACTGGTGAGGGTCGTGCACCCAAGGAACACAGCCTGGCTTACTTCCTAGTCTCGTGTACCCGTCTGTGCACTCCCGCGGGCTCCACGGCTCCATGCCTTCATTCCAGGCTCCAGGTTTCTGCCTCTCAGTTCCTTGACCTCTGCAACCAGGGCTGCTGCATGTGGTGCAGAAGGCTCTTGCAAGTCAGCCACACTCCCGAATTGCTGCCTCAGTCACCCTCTTGTCCCTTCTCTAACTTTTCCGTGGAGCAGGGCTAACCTCAAGCTGCTCTATTTGGCCATCTTTCTGGAAGTGTATCAATACTTGATTCTTTTAGTTGCTACTTTGTATGGATTTTTTTCTTTACTTGACTCCTGGGTTAGCTTGTTGCATGTGTATAGAAACATTACTGATTTTTGCACATTAATTTTACAACCTGCCATCTTGCTGAATTTGTTTATTAGCTCAAGTAACTTTGATGTAGATTTCTTAGGATTTTCCAAATATCATGTCATCTGCAAATTATGAAAGTTTTACTTCCTCCTTTCCAATTTGGATGCCCTTATTTCTTTTTCCTGCCTGATTGCTCTTACTTCTAGTACAATGTTGAATAATAGTGGTGACCGAGGGCATCCTTGTCTCATTCCTGATCTTAGGGGGAAAGGTTTCATTGAGTACAATGCTGGCTATGTTTTTTTTTCATATATGGCCTCTATCATATTGAGGAAGTTACCTTTGATACCCACCTTTTGAAGTGTTTTTACCAGAAAAGGGTGTTGAATTTTGTCACATGCTTTTTCAGCATCAATCGAGATGATCCTACGATTTTTCCCTTTCAATTTGTTAATGTGCTGTATTACATTAACTGATTTTCTTGTATCAAACCATCCTTGAATTCCTGAATAAACCCCACTTGGTTGTGGTGTATAATTCTTTTAATGTGCTGTTGGACTTGATTTGCTAATATTTTGTTGAGAATTTTTACATCCATGTTCATTAGGGAGATTGTTTCTTTAGTTTCCTTTCTTGTAGCATCTTTACCTGGTTTTGGTGTTAGAGTGATGTTAGCTTCATACAATAACTTATATAGTGTTCCTTTTCCTCAGTTTTTTGGAAAAGTTTGAGCAGGATTGGTATTAGTTCTTTTTGGAATGTTTGATAAACAGCGGAACTGAGTAGTTGCAATAGAGTCCCTCTGACACACAAAGCTTAAAATATTTATTATCTGGTCCTTCACAGAAAAAGCCATGCTAAAGGCAAGGAAGCCCCTCTGGTTGTGGGAAAACCCGGATTCCTGAACTACATCAGTGTCAAGAGTCTCCCTTAAGGTCCAGGTGGAGTTTAAGAAACCAATAGACTTGTAATGGATGCAGTAGGGGTCCAAAATGATTGGAGTAAAGGGTTGTTTCTGGGTTCCCCAGGTCCACCTTTCTCAGTCTTAGACTCCCCCACTCTACTCTTCCTTTGTTAAAGGCACTGTCGGGGTATTACCCTAGCAAGTGACAGGAATCCTTACTTGCACATTTTTCTTGGCAGTTTCCAAAACCTCATTCCCACCCCCACTCTCCTTTGGGCCTCTGAGCTGTCCTCTCTCAATTCCCCACCACAGCTGTCTCTAACTGGCTGCGGGGGGGCCTCTGCTTCCGCCTGGAGCTGAAATAACCCGTGGGGCCAGTTTTGTCCTATTAAAGTGCTACCTCAACAGCTCAGAGGGCCTAAGGGCCAAGGAGATGCACTGGAAATAGCTACCGGGCAGCTGGCCCTCCTCACTCTTAGCTACTTTCCTCTCCCCAGACACACATGGAGAAGGGGCTTCTTCTGTTACTTCAGCCCCCAGGGACCTACCTGCTGGGTAACCCTGAGAAAATGTCTACCTGCTCTGTATCTCCAGCTACCCCTTTACATAGAATCAGCGTCAAAAAACCTAGGTTTATATAAATGATGCATAGGGATAAGAAAGAGAAAAAATTCTATAGTGTACAATAAAGGAAACCTAAGAATGAGGGTTACAAGTAGTAAAGAACCTTTTTTTTTTTTAATTAAAATTTTTTTTTATGTTTTCCCACATGATGGGGCCTTGTTTTGCATGCCGATAAAGAACTACATAAATGAAGCTAATATAGTTAAAATCGGCTTGCCTACCCATTGTAGAAGTAGGTTCTTGAAAGTTAAAATTTAAGGCACCCCCAAAGAAGAAGGAAATAAAATGAAACACATTTAAACAATGCAGCACCCTGTGAAATGTCAAATGAGTCACTCCTTTTACCTTGTGGGTGGGCAGGGAGGGAACAATAAATGGGGTTGGGCATATCAAACTGAAGTGTGACACCTTAATTTGCACTAAAACAATGTAGTGGGTATAATTTGATAGCTGTATTTCATTAGATTTAATTCCTAGGCCAAAAAAATTATTTTTATTGTGCAGGTTAAGGTTCAGGCATGCATTCTGGCTCAAAATGATTGAAAGTAATTTAAATTGGTGGGAGAGCAGCATGTTTGCATCACATAGACTGAGTCTGGTATTCATTAACTATGTTGCACCAGTTTGTGTTGCAGTTATCCAATTCGAAATGGCCCTGCATTTACGATTTCTTTCTTTTTTTTTTTTTTTGCATGGGCAGGCACCAGGAATCAAACCCAGGTCTCCGGCATGGCAGGCAAGAACTCTGCCTGCTGAGCCCCTGTGGCCCACCCTAAAATTCCTTTTTAAATTTATGGATAACATTTTTAAGAATATAAGATATAGATCTTCAACAATTGCAGAAAGTGAAGAAGACATGATTGCCATATTTCAATGTTTATTCCCAATCAACATATCACCTCCTAAACTTTCTTTTTTTTTTTTTTTGTTCAAAGCATGATCTTAAAGCTATGTTTAAGTGGAAGGATGTAATGCAGGGCTCCTACACTGTAATGGCACATGCTGGTGGCCCTCTGTGCCCCAGATACATGCACACAGGGTGCAAGTTCAAAGCTACAAAGTGAAAGCTGTTGTGCTGGTTTGAAAGGATGTATGTCCCCTAGAAAAGCCATGTTTTAATCTAAATCCCATTTCATAAAGGCAGAATAATCCTTATTTAATACTGTATGTTTGAAACTGTAATCAGATCATCTCCCTGGAGAAGTGATTTAATCAAGAGTGGTTTGTTAAGCTGGATTAGGTGACGACATGTCTCCATCCATTTGGGTGGGTCTTGATAAATTTCTGGAGTCCTATAAAAGAGGAAACATTTTGGAGAATGAAGGAGATTCAGAGAGAGCAGAGCAGAATGACATAACCACGAGAAACAGAGTCCATCAGCCAGTGACCTTTGGAGTTGAAGAAGGAAAATGTCTTCCGGGGAGCTTCATGAAACAGGAAGCCAGGAGAAGAAGCCAGCAGATGATGCCGTGTTCACCATGTGCCCTTCCAGATGAGAGAGAAACTGACTGTGTTCACCATGTGCCTTCTCAATTGGGAGAGAGACCGGGAACTTCACTGGCCTTCTTGAACCAAGGTATCTTTTCCTGGATACCTTAGATTGGACATTTCTATAGACTTATTTTAATTGGGACATTTTCTTGGCCTTAGAACTGTAAATTAGAAACTCATTAAATTCCCCTTTTTGAAAGCGATTCCATTTCTGGTATATTACATTCCAGCAGCTAGCAAACTAGAACAGTTGTCTTGGAGCCTCTTCATTTCATTTGTTTAGCTTTTCTGTTATTTTTCGCTACTTTACATGTATTCCTGTGAATCAATCCTTGTTAAATTAACCCGTTACTTTTCCTTCCATGTGTATTTTCTTACGTACTGTGAATGTGAAAATCTAACTGGTACACTTGATCTTGTGTCCATATGAAAGTACAAGTCATTATTATTTGGATTGCCTGAACAGTGTATCCCATGATGATGAAGGGAAATGGAGAGATTTTTTTCTTTTAACTCTACTGGTCAGAGATGATGCCATATCTCTCCATTTTTCAATGCTACATATTTAATCTGCAACAAAAATGTCAAGCCATAACAACCTTTTCATGTTTTAATTTATCACCTTTGCATTGCAGAATACTGAATAACTGTTTTTATTAAAAAACAAACAAACAAACAAATCTAGGTTTGTAAACAGAGCCCTAGGGCTAAGGAAGCCTAAAGGTCTGACTCATTAAATGCACCCCTTGTCTGCATTCTCCAGGTCTCCCCACATTGTGCAGATTCCTTAGAGAAACGACTTCACCAGCGCTGTTTAATGGACATCCCTTGGCCACGGGGTTCATCCATCAACACTGTGTGTTTACCTGACCCTCCTTTTGCAAAGACCCAATATGTAACTTATACCCGCTTGTGTTCAGGTCCAGGGATGTTTCCCCAGATAAGCCTGCTCTATTGCTGCTGTTCAGATTATTTAAAATATATGGTTAATTATATATCCTTTGGCTGCCTAGAAAATTTCAGAGCTGAATTCCAAGTTCAAGGCAGTTACCTTCAGAGCCTGGTGGTATGACACTAAGTGCATAATTGTACATAGAATAAGCTGCAGGGAATGCTTTGTGAAATCTGTACTGCACAGATCCTAAATAAAGAAGTAAACACTGGGGTTGCAGGGCGTAGCTGGGCTGGTCTCATGAAATCCCTGATGGCAGTAACTAGATCACAGTAACTAAATCTGAGGGGCTGCAGATTTTAGGGGAGGGCAATCAGGTTTAGTGGCCACTCCTTTATCTTCTTCAGCTTCTTCCAGGCAGCAGCAGCCCCTCAGGCCCTGGACCGGTCTTTACATTGAGGACTGTCCCCCATTGCTTTGACCCTAATGATTTATAGGAACACGTCTTTGGGGTAAGAGTCACATGATGTAAATGGCACATGGATGGGCTCCAAACCTGCCTCTAGCTTGCCATGGGACCTTGTGCAAGGGTCTCCCCTCTCTGTAAAAGGGGATGTTTGGGTTTCAGCGCCAATGATTTAGCATTCTCTGTTAGGGCTGAGGGAGGTTTCTTGGGTCTTGATATGGTCAAGGCATTTGAAGAGCTGAGAGAGAAGCAAGGAGAGGCCAGGGGTTCTGCCAGGGTGAGAGTGAACAGGCTGTGTAGAAGTCAGAGCCGGGGGAGCTGGTGTCAGCCCCTTAGCCCGGAGGGTATGAGATGCATGTGGTAGGGGTACCCCAGGTTGTTACATCATCCATACTTGTCAGGAAGTTTTAAAGGTTCCTAAGTCCAAATCCTCATTTTAAAGATGGGGAAACTGAGGCCCAGGAAGGGAAGGGGCTTGCCCAGGTTCGCAGCAAGGCAGAGGCTGGAGCAGGACTGGAAGCCAGGCATTCTTGCTCTCCCACGTGCAGGACAAAGAGGCGGGCAGGAGGGGGATGGAGCCCTCTCTCCCCCACCCCCCACTGGTCCTTCTGACCCTCACTTGGCTGTGGCCACCTGGATAATCACAAAGCCCTTGATGTCTGGGAAGTGGGAGCTGACGAGGTCCACCTGCAGCTGCCGGGGCCCGCTCTTGGAGGGGGTGATGTCGAACTGGACCGAGGCCCTCTCTTGGGGCTCCAGGTCGGGCACCCTGGAGGGTGGGGGACAGGGAGAAATGCACACCATCAGTCCTCTCTCCTTCCTGAGCCTTGGCATCCACATCTCAGCAGCCTGCGTCCAGCTTAATTCTCCCCACGTTCCACTTTGTGTCTTTCCATCCAGCCAGGCTAGTTTTCTCCTGTGCCCTAAACAGCCCTTAAGCTTCCCTCCTGTGAACTCCATCTGCTCCATTCCTCCCACTGAGGACTGCCCTTCCCATCTCAGTTACACCCAAGGCCCAGATCAAGTTTCTCTGCTCCCAGGAGACCCTTCTTGACTATGCCAGCCATAGAGACCTCTGACTGGGCAGCCCTCCGTCCTTCTTGATACCTAAAGAGCTTCTTTAGTCATCATTTAAGGATCAGTTCACACACCATCTTCATTGGGACTTCTCTCAACCCCCCATCCAAAGGGTGACGCTATTCCCCTGGGCCTTGGGCATCCATTCTTCTGTTTGCACAAGTCACAACATAGCTCTTTGAAGGAGACCATCTGCCTCTGGGAGCCCCTTTCCAGGAAGAACAATATCTAGCATTCCCAACAATTCACATGTGGTCCATAGCATAGGTCAGTATAATCAAGGGCCATATTAGAATGAATGAGTGAGTGTGTGAAAAATGGATAAAAGTTTGAGTGAGTGAATGAATGAATGTGGCAAATAAGTAAACGACTGAACAAAGGAATGAATGAAGGGATGAATGAACAAGTAAAAATGAGTTGGGTCAACAAATGAGTTAAGTAAATGAATGAGTGAGTAAATACATGAATAAAAGAGCGAATGAATGAGTGAAAGAATGAGCAAGAGAGTGGGGGATTGACTGAATGAATAAGTAAACAGATAAACGAGTGAAAATGTGAATGAGTGATAACTTCCAGGGATTCAGAATCTCTCCTGCATCACTCCACTCCATCCCAGCAGCTTCTCTCTGGCCCATCCCATCGGGAAAGCAGTTCTGCCCCAGGCCAGCACTTACTTGATGCTGAGCTGTCCCCGGAGAAGGCCACTGCCCTCCACCATCAGCACAGAGTCCTCCATTCTCTCCAAGAGAGGATTGACCACCATCACTTCCACCGCAACTGCCACCCCCACCACAGCCAGGCCCAGCACCTGGAGAGACAACACCCATGAGCCATGCCCTTCCTTGTACCCCAGGGAACCCACTGTCCTGGCTCCGTTAGAGGTTGGGACATTAATCACATCTATCCCCAGCCTCCACAAAACTCTATCCCTGAGCGCCATCATGTCCATCCCCCTGCCTCCACACAACTCCTCTCTACCCTCAAGCACTGCAGCTGGAGCTCAAAGCACAAAACCTCTCCCAGCTCTGAAGGGGACCTGCTAGGAACAAGGTGGTGGGTTGGGACAGGGGTCACCTTGATGGTGATGTAGTCCTCCAGAGTAATGTCCTTCTCTACCAGGAGCTTCTCTCCTTTGGTGACAAGGCACATGGCAGCCAAGAGGATCTTCTTGTCCTCTGTCAGTTCTTCCTTATACTGAGAGTAAGATATAGTGACTGGGATCTTTTTCTCTGGAAAGGAAAGCAGAGGTGGGAATTGGGGGTCCAGTGATCTTCTTCAACAGTATTCAGAAGGAGGAAGGGAACCCCCAACAGATAGTTTCTGGACCTTAAAACCATCCCGCAATAGGCATTATTACCCTCAGATCATAGGTGAAGAAACCTGAGGCCCAGAGAGGGTAGTTTTTTATCAAATTCATGTAACAAGTAAATCAAGGAGCCAAGATAAGGTGGGATTCAAATTCAGACCCGTCAGCAACCACAACACCAGAACGTATTTCCAAGGTGTCCTAGAAGTGTTTAAGTCTATCAATCATTCATCCTATCAGGAAGTCACCCACTAAGTGTTTACTGAGCATCTAGTATGTGCCAGGTGGAGCGAAGTGGGAAGCCAGAGGCCAGAGGAAGTTGGCTTCTTCCTCTCACCTTCTCCAAATCCCCCCTCTTCACTAAGACCCAGACTCAGTCAGACCACCCACTTTGGAAGGTCTTTGCCGATACGCCCTCCAGTGACCTCATGCCTTCTGTCCTCTAAGCTCCCAAGGCCTGGCCGTGTCCTCTCTCCCTCTCACCAGCCATGAATACCCCACCTGGGTATTCTCTTCCTGTGAGCATGGGTCACCACAGGCTTTATCTGGCTTCCAGTCATACTTGGCTTTTGTGACCACTACATTAAAAAAATATATTTGTGGCCTTGTAATGTAGCCTTTCTGGTTTGCCCCAGGCCCTATCATTCCCTACCCTCCTCCCACCACCGCTTCCTTTGTTTCCTTCTTGCTTTTCAAGGCATCTGAATTTGCACATTATAGAAAAGGTCCTAAAAAGACAAGGACTTGGCCCTACTCTCTGTTCCATGTAGCAAAGGTCTGCTTTTGATTTAAGGGTTCCTTTAGGCTGGTGGATCACTGTTGGGAGAATCCTTGCTACAACATCAGCAATAGTTAATAATTATAAAGCTAGCTTTCACCGAGGGCTTACAGGGTGCCAGGCTTTGGGAGCACTTTCATGGATCCACTCATTTAGACTCCACAAGCAGGTATTGTTATTACCTCCAGTTATAAGAATATTATAAATACATGCATTTATAATATATGTACATATATTCTTTATAAGAATGGAAAAATATTTGGAAGGACACAACAACCTAATCATGGTTGCTCTAAGGAGAGGAACTGGGTGACAGGAGGGCCCAAGGGAAAAGAATTAATTCATTAAACCAACGTTTGTACTTTGTGCATTTTTGTATCATGTGCATGGGTTGATTGCTCAAAAATAAATGATACGTTTTAATATTCATGCTGTTTGGCCCAGTAATCCCACTTCTGTGGATCTATTCTAAGAAAATAGTCTAAAAAACAAATGGAATTTTTTGCAACAAGATGTTTACTTTAGTGTTATTTTAATAACAATAAGCTTATAATTACCCCAAAGAAGAGAAAATATGAAATAAATTACCATATATTATTTCATTTAAGATTTCACATCTATTAAAATAATGTTCATGAACAATTTATAAAAACATATAAATTAAAATAAAATGTGAAAAGACCACGGCACTATTAAATATTTGCAATATAATTAAAACATGTTTTCAGAAAAAGCAAACATGCATAAAAATATGCGAAGGAAAACATATTAATATTTTGAAAGCGGGTGGTAGGGTCATGGTAGAAAAAAAGGACTTTTCTCTCTTTTTCCTTGTGTTTTCTTAATCTTTAATGAATATATATTTTCTTTATTTAAAGTGAAACAATTGCTACAAATCAAGGGAAGCATACGTTAATGAATATTTCATTATAAAGTGTTATGCTGTGATTTACATTTTGTGAGAAATAAATGACAAAAACACTAAAGATGTGTGTGACACTTCCTCTGCATGTTTTAACACCTTGTCAAAATACACAAGAATCTCTGATTAGCCAGAAATTTGCCCAGAGGAACAACTTCTCTGTTTAACTGAATCCTTAGAGTTCAGAAAGGTACATGAAAGAAGAGAGAAAAACGGAAGTAGGGGTAAAGGGGGGGGGGGGAGAGGAGGAGAAGGGAGGGGAGGGGAGGAGAGAACGGAGGGGGAAGAGAGAGAAGAGAAAGAAAACTAGAAGAGAAAGGAAGAATATCCAAATGGTATAAATTTAGTCATAGATGAAGTGTTATATACTCAAAGATCATGAGAAAAAAATCTTGAAATATTAGAAGGATAATAAATAATGGGAATAAGGTTGCTTAAAATGATGCAAAACCCTTAAAAAGGACTGAAGCCATCCCAAGTTGCGGGGATATACTATTGACGAATTTTAGGCAAATGTACCATTCCTCACGTTAAGCAAACTGGCATGTGCTGACCTGATCATTCCCGCCACAGCCTGCGGACAGGTGCTGAATCAGCTGAGTTCGTGTGCTTTGAACCCTGGTCTTGCGGCCTCCCTGCCTGTGCCAGGGGCTGGTGTGTGTGTGTGTGTCTGTGTGTGCGCACTGGAAGGGGTCCCGCCCCCCTTCACTGAGGCTTTGGACTGTACTTCACCTTTCCTGCAGAAGCCGGCTGTGGGTGGGCGCACCACCGCAGGTAAAATTCTCAAGATGGGGTCTGCCTGGCATACAAAAGCACTTAAAAAAAAACAACAACCAAACCGCCCTTACGGGTCCCCCCTTTCGCATAGTTCACCTGCAGCCAGATGGCTTCCAGAATGTTTTGGAGTTTTAGAAAGGTAACACAAGGCACATTCTATATAAATTATAAAAATATAACATTTCTTATAAATACGATAAAATACTTTATATATTATAACATATATAAACACCTGCTCCCAGCAAGCGCTTGTTTGACATGTAACCATTCATACCAATGGGGACAGAGTGTAGATGGCCTCACACATCAGGTTTGCCACCAGATGATTGTGGACTTTCACTTAGCCCCTCCGAGTCTCAGTTTTTGCATCCGTCCAGTGGGGACAAGAAGCCCACAAGCGAGGCACTGAGCACGATGCTCAAGGGTGCTCCCCCACCTCCCTTTCCTGGAAATGCAGGATCCCGGGCCGCCCTCTACCCCTCCGGGAGAAGGCCGCGCCGACCAGGGGCCGCTAGGCGGCGCTCTTCTTACCTTCCTCGGGTCCCAGCCTCACTGCGCGGGATTCGCGCAGGATCTCCGCCACTGGCTTGCGGGTGTAGAGGATGGTGGCGCCGCTCAGGTTCACTCGCACACGCTGGGCCCGGGAGGTGAGGTTGGCCAGGCACAGGGCCAGCTTCAGGTCGTGGCCCAGCACGGGCGGCTCCAGCACCTTGAACTTGCCGGCGATGCCGGGCTTCGCGGCGGGCCCCAGGAGCTCATCCCGCCCCAGCGCGCGCCCGCCGGCCCTGCGGCTCCGCGCCCTCCTCCCGCAGGCGTCCACGCTGAGCAGCCGCCGCACCGCCTTCCTGTACACCTGCCTCTCCTTGCGGGACCCTGCAGGGCATCCGGCACTGTCAGGAGGGCGCCCTCTTTATTCCCCGCCGCCTGCCCCTGCCCCGTGGCTGCTCTGTCCCCCTCTTTTCTCGGCACCCGGCTCCCCCTCTTCGATTTACCACCGCTGTCCGAATTGAGAGCCGGAGAGCCACGTGCAGACCTCGGAATACTGTATCTGGCTTTCAGACTATTTAAACAGTTTTAAAATCACTTGCCAACGTGCCCAAATCAGGGGGTTTCATATAAAGGTGCCCATTTCCAGCTTTTCTGGCGAGTAGGCCCGAGTCTCGCAATATAATAAACACTTTGATAGGTTCACCTGTGTTCCAGGCACCATAACTTGAAGCGCTACAGTTGAGGTAGCTATTATGATTCCCACTTCACAGATAAAGAACCGGAGGCACACACAAGTTAAGTAACTTGTCCATCACACAGCTGGTAAATGAGGGAGCCAGAGTCTAAACCCGGGCAGCCTGGCTCCAAGTGCCATGTTTTTATTCATGCTCTCCAAACATCTCTCTACATGGCAATAGTGGGCTGGAGCCCAGGGGCAGCTGCTTTCTCCGGACAGGGATGCACTCTCTGGTTCTCTGCCGTCCCGACCGACCCCTGCAATGCCTACCAGCCTGCTGCGCTCACAGGGTGCTATCTGCAAGGCTCTTGAAGATATGCTGAGAGACTTCAGGGTGCCCCTCTAGCTCAGGCCTCTCTTTACATCTCCAGAGTGGACAGGGTATACAACTGGACAGCCTCCCCAGGTATCCCATAGGTATCTCAAATTCAACCAAACATGCCACCTACTGCAGCATTCTCCATCTCTGCAAATGCCTACATCACTCATCTAACTGTACAAGCCAGAAACCTGGGTGTGTACTTCCACCTTTCCAATTTGGAATTTATTTCTTTTTCTTGCTTAATTGCCCTGGCTAGAACCTCCAGTACAATACTGAATCAAAGTGGCATGCATGAACATCCTTTTTTTTTTCTTTTGATCTTTGTGGGAAAGCAGTTCATTCATCTTTCACCATGCAGTATGATGTCTACTATGGGTTTTTAATAGATGCTATTTATCAGGTTGAGGAATTCCTAATTTTTTTGAGTATTTTTATCTGAAAGGGTGTTGGATTTTGTGAAAGGTTTTATTCTGTGCCAATTTAGATGATCATATGTTTTTTGTCCTTTAGTATATCAGTATAGTATATTACATTAATGGCTTTTCAGATAGCTAACCAACCTTGCATTCCTGGATAAATCCCACTTGGTTGTGGTGTGCCATCCTTTTGGTAAACGTGGTAGGATTTGCTTTGCTAGTATTCTGTTAAAGATTTTTCCATTTATATTCACAAGGGATAGTGGTCTGTAGTTTTATTTTCTGGTGATGTTATCTGGTTTTAATATCAAGGTTAGACTCATCTTATAGAATGAGTTGAGAGGTATTCCTTCCTCTTCTCCTCTTTGGGAAAGTTTCTGAGAGATTGGCAATAATTCTTCTTTTACAATCTTTGAAGGAATTCACCGGTGAAGTCATCTGAGCCTTGCCTTATCTTTGTGGGAAAGTTTTTTTATTACATATCAATCTCTTGTTATTGGCCTGTTCAGATTTTCTATTTCTTTTTGAGTCCATTTCAGTAGTTTGTGGCTTTATAAGAATTTGTCCATGTCATCTAAGATATCTTTTTTTTTTGGCATACAGTTGTTCATTGCATTTCCTTATAATCCTTTTTATTTATGTCAGGTCAGTAGTAATATATTTCTTTCATTACTGATTTTAGTAATTTGAGTCATTTCTCCTTTTTTTCTTGGTCACTCTAACTAAAGGTTTGTCAATTTTGCTGATCTTTTCAAAGTACCAACTTCTGGTTTCATTGGTTCTCTCTATAATTTTTATATTGTCTATTTCATTTACTTCTGCTCAATCTTTCTTATTTCCTTCCTTCTACTTGCTTTAGGTTTTATTTGCTTTTACTTTTGCAGTATCTTCCAGTGGAACATGAGGTTATTAATTTGATCTTTCTTCTTTTTAAATATAGATGTTTACAGCTGTACATTTTTCTCTCAGCACTGCTTCAGCTGCATCCCACAAATTTTAGTGCACTGTATTTTCATGCTCATTCAGCACAAAGAAATTTCCCTTGTGGTTTCTCCTTTGACCAACTGGTTATTTAGGAATGGGTTAATTCCCACTTATTTGTGAATTTTCCAAATTTGTTTTGTGGTCGATTTCTAATTTCATTCCATCGCATCCAGAGAACATACCTTGAAGGATTTAACTCCTCACAGATTTATGGAGGGTTGTTTTATGGCCTAGCACATGGTCCTTCTTAGAGAATGTTCCTTATCCACTTTTGAAGAATGTATATCCTGCTGCTGTTGGATGGAGCGTTCTATAGGGATCATCTGATTTTAAATTACAAATCCTCATCTCCTCCCAGCAAGTGCCTAAATTCCTTCCCTGCTTTATTTTTCCTCATAATATGCATCACCACCTGATACATTATTTGCTTACTTTTAGCTGTCCCACTAGACTGTCAGCTTTAGGCAAGGATCTTGCCTTAAAGGATTTTGTTTTCTCACCGAGTGCACAGCATACTGCAGATGCTCAACAAATATATGCCAATAAAAAGAAATGTGAAAATGTGCTTCATGTATCCTGCAGCTTCATATAAGCCAATCCTGCAAGCAATAAAGCAGCTTCTAGAAACAGCTCAAGCTCTTCATGGCATTCAAGGCCCTTTGCATGCTGTTTGCCTCTAGTCATTTATCCTGCAAACATGCATGGAGCAGCTACTGTGTGGCAGACATGGCACTACGACCTGGTGTGAACAAAACAGTCACGGTCCCTAGTTTTCTAGAACTTTTCCATCTAGTGGGGAGCAATTAACAAAGATTCAAGCAAGCATCTAATTGTGATATGTGCTTAGAAGGCAGCCCACAGGCTTCTGAAACCCCTGGTTAGACAAAGGCTTCTGCTAGATTGACCCTGTCACTTTGCTGTGACCTGTGCTAGCACTGCCTTCTCCTGCTGTCCTTTGGCTGTTCTGCACCTCGGCAGCCTGACGTCATCACAGTGCACTGAGGCTGAGTCTGCTTCCTGTTGACTCCTGACCACTCTCCCCTGGCCCACGGAGGAGTGGAGAAGCAGAGTACTTGGCCTTTGGGAGTACACTAAATGCAGGGAGGGAGGGAGAAGGGCACAGCAGAGAAGAAGGGAGGGAGGCTGAGACTGTGAAGGGGTTTTTGTTGGGCCCAGTCAGCTGGTGTTCACTCTGCCTCAGCCCCAGCCCCATGTGGCCGGCCAGGCCCTGGTCAGCAGGTGCTCACTCTTCCCCCACAGGCCTATGGTAGACAGGTCTGCCAGCCTTGCTCCCCTGGCAGCAGCCTTGCCGACTAACATCCCAGCTCCATGTTCAGTCCCTTGGCCTGAGGGTCAGCAGGAGAAGCTGCCTTCCTCCACCCTATCCCTGTAGCCCCTGAAGCTGAGGGCAACCAGCATGTTTTTGTACACACAGTTTCCTTAGGATGCCCTTTCCTTCCTTCTTTGGCATCTGGGTCATCTCAGAGCAAACCCATGGCATCAGCAGCTCTGAATCTTTGGGCTCTAGTCTTGCGTCCTGGTAAGGCAGACAGAGCAAGGACATTCAGATGGCCTGAGCCCTTGTTGTCGCTCCGATAGGATGCTATGGCTTCAAGGTGCTAACGACTTGAGTCTGCAGTCAGGATGCATAGGACCCCATCTTCCTGGAACGCCTTCCCAATGCTTCCCCTCCTCTCTAAAGCGTACTCCCTCCAGGGTTCCATTTGTCTCACTCCCTTCCTGCCTCCCGTGCTTTTCTGGGCTCCTTCAGTCTTCTGGTCTTCCCCCAACTTAGTGTTGATCGACCTGCACTGTCTTTATGCTGCCAGCTTAGCAGACTGAGTCCTCTGGGAATGTCTCTTTGCACATCTGGCCTCTGAAGCATGCCTAGCACTCAGGAGGCACAGTGTTTCAGAGCACGTAGTGCAATGTAGGACATGCCTGGGCACTCAGAGAGGAGAAGGGGCAGTCTAGCACAGGGGGAGGGAGGAGGCTCTGAGAATAGACTGTCTGGCTGGGATCCCCGCTCTTCTAGGCTTTGGAAACTTGGGGAAGTTATTCAGCCTTCCTGGGTCTCAGTTTGCTTATCTATGAACGTTTTTTGTTTTTAATGAGAATTAAATGAAATAATGCATGGACAGTACTTGCCACCAAGCTTGACGCATCTTAGGTACGGCTATCGTCATCATCATTACTACTGTTATTATTATTACTCTAGCCATGAAATCACTTGGCCTATAATAGGTGCCAATAAATAGCAGATATTATTATAGTAAGATACTAGCAGCAAATTATAGAGTGACGAGCATGGACTCTGGAACCAGAATCCTCACTTACTAGCTGGTCAACTTCCCTCCCTGTACCTCTGACTTCCCTGTAAAATAAATGTTATACTTTACAGGCACATGATAAGTGATTCATAAGCACTTGTTAAATAAAATAACTAAATAAAATGTGAAAACAACTAGCCTACAGTAGGCCCTCAGTAATGGTGACTGATATTATTGTCATCCGCTAACAGGATGTTGATTTTTCGTATGGCCATGTCCACAACAGAAGGCAAAAAGTCCTAGAGACCCTGCATTCTAAGTTCCAGAATCCAACCTGGGGAACTTCTGAGGGCGGTGCCAGTCCAGAAGAAGGTGTCCCACCTACCACCCCCATCCACAGCCCCCACCCCCACCCCAAGAGAATATTAGAAGAGGGCTAAAAGAGGAGAGCAGCACCATTCAAGGATGCACCATGTTCCTAGACAAAGGAACTAAGGAAACGGTAGCAGTGAGAACTTCACAAGAGTCAGTGTAAATTCTGGGGATGTCAGCAACATTTACGGTTCGGGGATTGGCTGGTAAAGTTTGTGGGTGGCTATGAGAAGGGGATGTTAGTATTTCATCCCTGCAGGATGTTGGAGGATCTGCCTCGCTTACCAGACCATGTATCACCTGAGCAGCAAGAAAAGAACCAAAGGTGGGGGACAGGCAGTCAGACCTCTCTCCCCGACTCCCAACGACCAGGTCTCAGTTCCCAGCCTCGGAGCTGCACATGGGATGTAGAAGAGTGTAGAGGTCACAGTTTTGGACAAACCACTGCAGAATTTGGGGGCAAAAATTGCTATGCATCAGAAGGAAGCCTTGTGATTGACAACTGGGGTGGGAGGGGGATGAGCTGAAAGAGGGGGCCTCAGAGCTCGAGAAATCAGCAGAGCCTGGGAAACAGCCCAGGAGTGAGCTCCGACTGCAGCAGGTTGTAAAGGTCTCATCGAGCACAATAGAAAACGGGGGAGCAGGATGACCCCCCATCAGGCTGAAGGCCTTTGCTCTCTTCTCTCTTCCTCCTCATGATCTAAAACCCCAGAAAAGTTAGACCAGTGGTTCTCAACCTTGACTGAACACTGGAATCACCTGGAGAGCTTTAAAAAGTTCCTGATGCTGGGTGGGTCCTGCGGCCTAGAGACTGTGACCTAATGAGGGAGAGGAGCCGTCTGGCCTGCTGTGGTAGGTTAAATATGGCCAAAATACTTCCCACTTTCTCCCATCCAGAGATGGAGCCTGCTTCCCACTGGTTGCATCTGGGCTGATTTGTTGGCTTTGACAGAAGTGACGCTGGGTCAATTCTGATCCAGGCTTGGAGAGCCCTTGCATCTTTGGTCCTCACCGTCTGGGAATTCTGCTACATGGGAACAGGTCCGGGCTAGCCTGCTGGGGGACAGGCGGGCACAGGAGCCAGCCCAGCTGAGCACAGCCCAAATGGCTGACCCACAGATCCCTGAGCACATATGAAATGACTGCTGATCAACATATATAATGAAAATAACTCCCCGGGGCATTCCACTTTGTACCCAGGTCCGCAAAGCACTATGCCAGAGAGCAGAAAAGGGAGCTGTGGGGCACTCAGAGCAGACTAAGCCCCTTGCCCTGCTGCAAGCTCCCAGAGCCGCTGCTCCAGCTCATGCTGAGCAGAGGGGAAGGAGGCGAGCTTTGACTCAGCTGGAGCTTGAACTCTTAATTAGTGGGATGGCACTTCTAATAAGCAGAAATGGACACTGCAAAGGGACTTCTTACTCAGCAAGAAAAGGGAACGTTAAAGTACAGCTAGGAGCAACTACTGGAAAAAAATATATATAACTGCCTTGTGTTAATACTCCAATAAATGCAGGTTCTTCCATAAACCATTGGCCATAACTTAGTGACCCCAACACAGGGCCTGGGCAATAACAAGTGTTACCCATGCTGCTATGAGTACTATCATTTTGAATCATACACTAGCCCAGGGTCTCCTAGGTGTTCGATAAATAATACCTGTTTCTACCTATTATTATAGGTAGTAACGATTATTATCATATGTAAATATACCCAATACAGGGCCTGGCGTGGAAAGGTAAGCTATTCTTACGTATGGGAAATCTAACACAGGGAGGTACTTAGCAAACCCGGGATGCCATTAGTATAACCCAAGTAAATGCACTGGGCTCAAAGCACAAAGAGCCAGACAGACGCTGCTGGAGCATCAGCACAGGTGGCAGGGGCGGCCGGATGGACGCACCACTCCTCTCCGCAGCAGCTGAGCCACCCGGGGCAGCCTCAGGCCCCGGGACCGCCCCTCTTACCTTCCGGGTACTTGTAGAGGTCCGTGATGTCCACGCGGGAGTCGCTGCCCACCGCCTTGGTGCTAATGCACCTCCCAACCTTCTTCGTGTCCGAGTACACGCGCTCGCGGCCCTCTGCCTCGTGCCACAGCCAGGTGACGTAGTCCGCGTTGACCTCCGCGAACACGAAGGGGCCGTCGTGGGCCAGGTGCACGTCGCCCTCCCGGATGGCGGCGACCGAGGCCGGGCCGCAGCGGAACGCGCCTGGGCGGGCGGGGCGGGCGTGAGCAGCGGGGCTGAGGGGGCCGCGTCTGGGGGGACCCGCCGGGCCCAGCCCCCTACCTTGGCTCTCCTCCTGCGGGGTGGCGTCCAGAACCTGCCAGCCATTGTAAGAGGGGCCCAGGTCCTGCCGGGCAAACCAGCTCTCGTTCCAGACGTGGAAGTTCCTGCGACACAGAGAGGAGGGGGCGCGGTGGGCCAGTGTCAGGCCCTGGGTGACGGACGGGCTGGGGCTGGGCCTCAGGGACGTCTCCGGCAACCGAGTTCATGAGCAGCTGTCATGCACGGTTCTCTATCTGTGTCTCTATCAACCACGTCTGTTCAAATCTACCAAGAACCTGTTCAACATACCAGAAATCCAACCGTGAATCAGACCTGAGCCTCCCTGTCCCGCAGCTTAACATTTTCACAAAGGAGCCAGATGGGAAGACAGCCAAAATTAAGTAAGCAGATAAATAAAACAATGCAAGTCACAATTAATGCTGTGAAGAGCAAGAAGGGGCTTGAGGTGGAAATCACTATTGAGGATCATCTTTACATAGGTGGCATCTCAGGTGAGACCTAAATGAGAAGAGTGAAGGGAACAGTGTTTCAGGTAGAGGGAATAGCATGTGCAAAGGTCCTGAAAGACCAGAGAAAGCTTAGTGTGGAAGGGACAGAAAGCATTTATCTCTGGAATATGACTAAGCTTAAGTAGGGTTCAGATTATGCAGAGGGCTGTAGGCTGTGGTAGCTCAGATTTTATTTTAAATTTTCTGTGGTCAAGATGAGAACATGAGACTAGGAAAAGTGCCTCACTTGCCTAAGGTCACACAGTAGGAGAACACATCCTGTTTGCATGATGTTGCACTTTTACAGCTGGTCCAAAAACTCTTAAGGAGGGAATGTTTTTGTTTGGGAGGTTCCCTTGATAAATATTTGGGAGTAAAAGGGAGGGCGTTGGCAACCTGGGGGGTGACAGGCCTGGACATCAAAAAGGAGTGTATGTTCTGCGTGAGGAAAGGAGAAGAATATGATTTTCCCCCCATGTTCCTCCAGGTAGAGGGAGTGAAGAGAGCCTAGAAGGGGAGAACAAGGGGAGAGAAAAGAGAAGGAAGGGAATGGTTTGAGGCTGGAGTCCAGATGAGGGAAGGACCCTGGACATGCTCCCCTGGGGTGGCTGAAGGACAGGGAAGCTGAGGCTGTCTGCATTTTGGTGCTGTATTACTCTGCCATCTCCTCTAATCGTTAGAAAGCTGACCCTATTGAAAAAATGCTTTGGAAGTGAACAGACAAATTTGGACAAGGCTATTCACCGAAGCCTTCTTGGTAAAAGCAAACGTTTAGAGGCAACCTCCTGACCTCTGGGTTCAGCATCCCAAGACTCTCGCATCTCAGAAAAGCAGTCATGCTGCTTGGGCTTTCCCCCCTTCAGGGCGCCACTCGCTCCTCCTAGAATTGCCTCAGGAGAGCTGGGACCCTGATCTGGGCCTGCCCCTCCCCGGCCGTGGGCTATGCTACATCTGCTGGGCCTCAGGGAACCCTGTGGCCTGGTCTGGGGACCGGGACCCACCACATGCTGTCTTCCGTCATCTCCTCCAGGGTCCGCCCAAAGGAGTCCACGTATTTGTCCACACTCAGGTTCCTGTCCGTGTTGTGAGCCGAGTTGAAGTTGGATACGACCCGCGTGGCGATCCCCAAGCACCTGAGGACTGAAGAGCAGGAGGCCGAGTGGCTCCAGACGTGGGCGGGGACCCCAGGCTCGGGCAGAGGGGCCTGGCCCCCTCCCCAGCAGGCAGCCGCCTCACTTCCAGCCACAGCTCCCTCCCTGTCTCTGCTTGTCTGTGGACTTTGGCAGGGCTGAGCCTCCGGTTCTGCTCTCAGAAATGCTACCTCTTTGTGCATCCTCTCAGGACTCTTCTGGGGACACTACTGCCACCTCCATTATAATGAACCCTGAGGCTGGCAGGGCCTTTGGGGTCATATGTAATACAACCCTTCACTTTCCAGAGGGGAACCTGGCCTGGGAACCTGGCCTGGGGGTCCACAGGACTAGTCCAAGGACATACAATGAAGGAGAAGCAGAAAGAGATAGGACTCATTCTGCAAAATAAAAGATCAAAAATCAGGCAAATGAATGACCTGGGTTCTTTCATCATAAACCAGATGTCTATTTCTCCATCACAGATAAAGAAAAGCAGATTGGGGGGTGGGGGTGGGGGTCTATGCAAATCTATGTAAAAACATGCAAAATGAAGGAACAAGTTCCAAGGGGCTGGGGGACTCTTTCCCAGGTACCTGTGCACAGGACTCCAGCAAAAACCCAGCACTGGCCGTATTTGACGGACTTGTACCTGCCCTTGAACCACTTCTGCAGGATGGCCACGCTGCCTCGCCAGTGCAGTGGGCTCGTGCCGCCGCCGTACTTGCCCTGCCATTGGCCTTGCAGCACGCCCTTGTCATCGTTGCTGTTCACCTGGGCAGAGGGGGGCATGGTCCCCTGTTCACCAGCAGGCGGGGCTTCCCCCCGGGGCCGCCTGGCTCCGCTTCTGGAGTGTCACCATCATTCAATCATCTGCTTTGGAGCCCCCAGTCATTTTGGGCCACTCCTTATTTTTGAGTTGTCTAAAAATGGGGGGGGGGGGCATCTACTGTCTTAAAATACCTACTTTGGGGTACCATTTATTATGTTCAATGATCTTCCGCTTGGATGTTCTGTTGTTTAAAATGATCTACAGCTTTAGCGCACTTCCTGTTTTTCAGCGAGCGACCTTTTGGGATTGTTGGTGATACAATAATGCTAGCGACAGCTCACATTTAAGCCTGATGCCTGCTGTGTGCCTGAGGCCTTTGGCCATATAATATGAGCCTGTTTCAGGCTATGACGTAGGTTCTATTAGTTGCCTTTTTCTCAGAGGAGAAAATGAGGCTCAGAAGGGTTAAGAGACTTGTTCAAAGACACACAGCAAGTCAGTAGAAGGGGTGAACTGTGAATTCAGGACTTTGTCTAGGGAGCCTGTGCTCGTTTTCACAGGACTTCAGTGCTCTTCTTTCTGGATTGGGTACCTGCTTTTGGCAATCTGTGCTCCAACACATCTCCAAAATTTTGAGGCATTGAGTATCAAATGTGATAAAAGGAGCTTGGCTTGGTTTTGGAATCTCAGATCCCACCACCTGCGTGTGGGGGAGCTAGCGGTCACTCTGGCTGCCTTTCAGGGAGGAAGCACGGTGACCTGGAGGGTGAGGGGCTGTGATGCCTGCTGTTTGCTTCCGGGCTGACATGGGACGCTTTGACCAATGATTGCGGTAGAAGCGATGCTGTGCCAGATCTTATGAGACTGGGAGCCCACTTCCCATCTCCTGGAACAATTGCCTGGGGAGAACCTGCTGCCGTTTTAGGAGGCTGGTTACCCTGAGACAACCATGCTGTGAGGAAACCCAAGCTAAACAGAGGCTGCATGGAGAGAAAGCGTGGGGATGGCTGGGCCCAGCTGCTCCAGCCATCCCAGCCCGGTGCCGGACATGAGGGCAAAGAAGCCATCTTGGACATTCCAGCTGCAGCGGACACAACGTGGAAGAGAGCCAGGGAGTGGTTGCCCACCAGAACCAAGGCCTCCTCACCATCCCACACACCTATAGCCAAGTGGACCGCCCCACCTTGGAGGGACAACCTTCCTCACAGCGCCCTGCCCAAGCTCCTGATTGGCAAAACTGGATGCGTGGTAAATGGCTTTTTTATACCACCGAGTTTGGGGGTAGTTGGTTACGTAGCAGTAGAGAATCAAAAAGAGGGGTGACATGGGAAGGACCATAGTGTGTGGCTGTGGGATTGGCTAGGGGTCCCCCAGGGTGGCAGGGGCTCCTCACCATGGCACTGATGACCCTGCTGACGTAGATGGGGTCGTGGCGGTGGGACACATCGGTGGCTGGGTTGTCCTGGTAACTGGGGTTTCGGTCCAGAATGGCGAGGCAGATGTTCAGGATATCATCCTCAAACTGCTGCCAGAGAGGTGTGCTTAGAGGCGTATTCCAGAATCCACCTGGACCCTCGCCCCCTCAATCACTCAAGTCTGCGTGGAGGGGCTCACCCTAATCTCACTCCCCAAGGGTATCACCAAGTCTCAGAGACTCTTTTTCAAAAAGTCTGGGAACCAGAGGCTCAACCTTTATCATGGCCCTCCCCTATTCAGTAACCCCCCGTGGCTCCCCATTCCCCACAGTAAAGTCACAAATACTGGCGGCTCTCAAGCCATGTCTACCTCCTTGACATGCTCACTTGGTCTACATGATGTTTTCAAGTAAGTTTGAGTTAGCTGATGATGTTTAACAAATGGGAGGACTTCTACATAAGAATTAGGATACCTGGGCTCACTTTCTCACCCAGCAACCATCAGCGGGTACAATCAGGGTTATGCCATAGATGGACCCTAAACTCCAGTATGTCATCCCTTCCCAGCCCCTGAACGCCAGCCAAATGCGTGCAACCTCTGAACTTCTCAGCCTCACGTTCTAAGTCCTGCGGCGGGGCTGGTCTTAACCTACCTGTCCAGCCTCCCTCCGTGTTGGGCCCTGGAGCTCAGGTGGGCAGAGCTCAGCAGACCCTCAGATGGCTGCTACACTGCCCACATCCCCGTGACCTGATCCTGCCCAACCTTGGAGACCCACCTCCCCGTATCATGCAGGCTTCCTTGGTCCCCAAGGTGGGATTTTCTTTCACCTGCGTCTGAACTCCCTTTGCTCCATTACTGCCACATTGACTTCTCTGATGCCCCCCCCCCGGCTTTTTTTTTTGCATTGTAACTATTTATCAGGATCAATCGCTCTTAAAGTGTGGTCCCAGACCCGTGACATCAGCAGCCACCTGGGAACTTGTTAGAAAGGCAAGTCCTTAGGCCCCACCACATCTGCTGCATCACAAACTCTGGGAGTGCGTGTGTTACTAAGCCCTCTGTGTGCTTTTGATGTACAACAAAATCTGAGAAGCACTGATCTGTGCTGTTTATCCTTCTGCAAGAGAACTGACCCTCTCTGTTTCCATACTGTGTCCAAAGCACATCCCCTTCCTAAGGACCCAGTTACAGGCCCCGGCACAGTGAACAGATGAATGAATGGATGGATTTGCTCTAAGAACCAGCTCGGTTTGCCCTGCCTGGGGGGGAGTGGGCGGACAGGAAGGCTCCGGGGCTGGCTCTGCGCATGGCCCAGCCCCCATGCCCCGACGGGCCCCTGGAGACCTGCCCATAGTTCCAGCCTTGGGCTCGGATGTGCTTCTCCACGCCCCGGAAGATGACCCCGCTGTCGCTGAGCACGTACTCCTGTCTCTCTTCCTCCGAGGCCAGAAACACGTCGTCCTCTGAAAAGTAATCATTTAGGCCCTGGTGGGCTGGGGCCATGGCGGGAGGGAGGCAGGGCGGGGGTCAGCGGCAGGACAGTGCTTGGAGGCTGAAGTGGGCAGTGGCGGGTGAGAGGGGCTCGCTGGGCTTCCTCGCTGCCTCCCTGCCCGGCCCCTGACATCTAACCCCATCCATCACGGCTGGTCTTCCAGCAGGCAGGGTCCAATCCCCACCCAGACCAAGACTGAAGGATTTTATGAGTCCAGATACCTTTGGGTGACCCGCTTTGATGTCCACGGCAGCCTCATATTTCTTAAGCATTACTAAGAATACCGGGCCTGGCTATCCTTTACCGAGGCCTTGCAGATTGCAAGCATTAGCTCTACGAATTCTTATCCTAAGAGGGAGGCACCGTTATTGTTCCCATTATCACAGATGAGGAAACTGAGACTCAGAAGTGACTTATCAGAGCTGGGGTAGACCAAGGCCTGCCTGAGCCCCAACCCAGGCCCCTGCCCTCCCCTGCGTTCTCCTGCCCATCAGGCCCCCCTCATGTCAATTTCTGCACCCAAGAAACCCCCTGGTTCCTGCCCCTCTGGCCTGGGCTTCTTGGTAGCACCTGGTGCCTCTGCCCAGTGCCCGCCCCACCCAGGTCAGGCCCGTCTCTGAGGACAGCCTTGGACCCAGCAGCTCCTACCTGGGCACCATGGGTTGAAGAGGAGAACGAACGCGCCCAGCTTCCTGTCGCTGTGTTTGCGGCGGGAGGAAGCCCTGGCACTCAGCCGGTAGCGGCCGATGACCGCGTCGGGAGGACTGGCAAGGCTGACGGTCAGGGTGTTCCCCGTCTGAGCCTCCTCCACCACTGCCCAGCCGCTGCCCACCTCCGGCTCCGATGTCTGGAACACGGCTTTGGTACGGAGGGCCTCGGAAGCCTGGGGGCCTGGCGGAGAGGAGAGGGAATCGGCATCCAGCGGCTCCAAGGAAACCCAGCCCTCGAGCAGAGGAAAAGCGATGGGCTGGCAAGTCCAACGTGCACCCCTGGATGGGTGGGCTGTTGGGGAAGAGCTTTGGCTGCGGCACAGAGGGCCCGAGGCGGAGCTGGAGCAGCCCAGCCGTCCTGGCTCCCGGCCCATCCCCTGAGCGAGATGCGGCTCCTATGCCCTGAATAGCCTAAAGTGGAAAGCTAAGCTTGAGTTTCCAAAGTGCGGGAGGATTTCCCACGCCCTCCCAGCGCCCTAGAGTTCCTGGGGTTCCCGGGGTTCCCGAGAGGTCGTCTTGTCCGTCCCACCACCTGCAGGCAGCACCTTCCAACTAGCCCTGGAAGGCTGTCATCAGAGGCCTCGGGGCCAGACTGATGACAGCAGGGCCTCACTCGGGTCGGGTCGGGGGCCACGAGCAAGGCTCTCCGCCAGCCGAGCGGCAGGGGCCCGGGCGGGGCGCGCCTACCCGTCTCCACCGTGAAAAAGAGGGTCTCCTCGGCCTCCAGCGCTCTGCTCAGCTGCAGCGTGAGCCTGAACCTCTGTCCCCTGCGGACCACCAGCTCAGGGCCCGGGTACTCCTGCGTGTGGTGGACGGCCCCGTTCCTCGGCCGCTGCCAGTCCACCTCGGTGACTTTGATCCCTGGGCGGGGAAGGGACAGGGAGAGAAGGCCGCGCTCTGGGTATGTTTCTCCTCCAGCCCCTGGCTCGCCGTCCCAGTCACGCCATCCAGCAACTATTGATGACAGATAATCTCCAGGCTGAGCTGATGCCTGTTTCCCGGGGCTCTATGGGAGAACAGGACAGCGGTGGGTCTGCCCTGGAGAGACAATGGCTGGGAGCACAGCCTCTGGGGTGCAGCTGCTCTGGGTTTAGGGGCTCACCCACCTTCTAGGTGACCTCCCTGGACCTCAGCTTCTCCCTCTGTAGGATGGGAATAATGGCACCTTGTGGGGTGCTTGTGAGCATAACTGCACCCCCAGAACACAGAGCTTAATGCATGTTATTATGTTCCAGATATGCCTATAAACAGCAAATTACCATTTTGATACATGCTGACAAGGAAAAGAACATGGAACTGAAAGAACATATGCCAGACGGGCTTGACCTGGTCAGAAGGGCAACAAGGAAAGCTTCCTGGAGGAGGTGGCATTGAAAATGAGTATTAAATTGTATGGGGAGGTGTCACGAGAGAAGATGTGGATGACATATCTAGCCTTAACCCAAGTGTCTTCTCCCTTGGTCTATTCAGGGTTCATTATTCAATAAATATTTATGGTGCCTGACTATGTGAAATAGTCTGTGAAATAGACACGGTCCAGCCATCAGGGAGTTGACAGTGAGCGGAGGAGGTCAGCTCTAAATTAGATAGATCTCAAATGGCTGACTGCAAGCTTTGCGAAGTTCTCCAGGGGCAAGGGCCAGGGAGAAAAGGTCCAGAGAGCGGGGGCTGTCCACCCGCCCCTAAGCAGGAGCCTTGGCGTGGACAAAGGTGGGAGGGAGTGTGGGGACCCCTGAGAGAAAGCCAGTGAGGCTGGAGGAACTCGCAGGGACCAGACCCCCAGGGCTTGGAAGGGGATGAGGGGTCAGGCCTTTATCCTCAGGACGTGGGAAGTCACTGACGTGCTCTAAGCAGGGGCAGGAAGAGTGCCTTGCAGAGATCACGTGGTGCTGGGTGGAGGACTAATTAGTGACATCTGATGGGGTGCTTTAGGAAGCAAAGCTATTAGCGCTATCTATTCACACACCTGCTCCCAATCCTCTGCCGGATGTCCCATTGCCTGTTAGAATCTGTGCAAACTCCTTTGCCTTGGCCAAAGGACCTTGCAGGATCTGGCTGCTTTCCCTCCCCTCCCAGCTCTTCTCTCCTTTGCTCTGGTTGTGTTAGACCCTGCCTCTCCATCCTCCTGCCCCACGCCCTACACATGCATTTTCCTGCCCCAGGCCTTTCATAGGGCCCCTCCTGGCCAGAGGACCATTCGTTCCCCTTTTGAGAAAGTTTCTCCCTCCTTGAGCTCCTAACTTTGTCCGATCAGTGACTAGGTCTGGAATAGTAATAATAAACTTAATGATAAGAAAATCTTTGCACATATTCAAAGGTTGATGCTGCATAACAAGCCATTCCCGCTTTCCAGATGCAGTCTCCAGCTCCCTGGGCTCCCAGCTTCTACCCTTGGCCATCCGTTCTCAACGTGGCAGGCAGGGGGCTCCTGCTAAAACCCAAGGTCATAGCACTTGACTCAAGCTCTCCAGTGGCTCATCTCACTCAGCAGAAGTCGAGGTCTGTGCAATATCCCATGAGGCCCTTTGTGATTGGGCCCTTTAATGTCTTTCTGGAATCTTCTGTTTCTCTCCCTCTCCCTCCCGCCTGTCTGGCTGCAATGACCTCCTCACTTTTATTCCTCGAGCCTGCCTGGCATGCTCGTCTTGGGGCCTTTGCCTGGGCCGTTCCCTCGGCCCGTAGGGTAGAGTCACCCTGAGTGTAAGTGGTGGAGGTGGGATTACAGCCAGCCCGGAGTCTGTGTTTGCAGACCCTAGACTAAGCCACCCTGATTTTGGAACCCACAGGAAGCAAAACCAGCAGTCCTAGGCACTAAAAGTCAGCCTGGGCCCAGCCCATGGCATCAGAGCAGTAACTTGTCTGGGTTGCGGCCTGAGAGCACTGGCCCAATTGTTTTGCTTTCTAAAGACCCCAGTACCTTTGCACGACCTTCTGGTTGGGAGGTGGGGTGCAGATTGTATTTTCCAAACAGGGTCCTGACAATCCCTCCCACCCCACACACTTTTCTTACAGCATGACTTTGACACTTTGCTCCCTAAAAATTGGGATACGGATTTCCTTTGCGGAATCTAGGAGGGCTCGTGACTCAAGCACAGTGACATTTTGTCACTTCCGAGGCTAGGTAATAAAAGTTGCCACAGCTTCTGCCTGGTTCTCTCTTGTTCTTGGAACCCAGCCGCGACACCAAGGCCTCTAGCCCATGGTCCGCCGAGCTCCCAGCCGACCCCCAGCAGCAGCCTTGACAGCCAACCTGTCACGGAAGCCTCGGGTCAAGCTTTGGTGCTGACACCACATGGGGCAGACAAGTGGTCCCTGCTGAGCTCTGCCCAAGGCGGGTGTGTGATGAAAGAATGAATGTTGTTTTTAAGCCGCTGTGTGTTGGGGGTGGTTTGTTACACAGCAATAGATAACTGTAGCTGGGAGCCCCGTGGAGTAACTGAGATGGAATTATCTGAAAAGCCTGGTGGGATCATGACTCGAAGTTAGATTTAATTTGATTTAAATAGTAACAGAAAATGTGACATATCTTTTGCATCCAACTTTGTGATTATTAATCCATACCTGCTGAACTTATCATCATGAAATTCTCGAGTCTGGAGAAGCCTTTAGGACCATCTCCAATGGTGGCACTCAGCTCTTCTTTCCGACCTACAAACCCTGGCTCAGAGGCTGGTAGGAAAAGCCACCCCCCTGTCCCCCTTTGTGGCCTGGCAAAGGCAGCTCTTTAAAGTCCTGGTTGGTTTACAAAACTGGGGAGGAGGTAGGCAAACGCACGTAAAGAAAATCTTATATAAGGAGGAAAATAATGATGTCCCTAAGTGCTTGCCTTTTGAAGTTCAATATTTCTGGATGGTTTTGATAAAAAGAGGTTGGTTTTGACCAAGGTCTGCTGCCAGTATTATATTATATTTCATTATATTATATCCAGATTCATTTCGCCGCTCTGATTTTACAATCCTTCCAACTCCAGACAATGTATTCAATCATCAGGTTGAAATCTCTCTTTGATAGTCTCCTACACAAATCTAACTGAACATGTCCAAAAGAGCTCCCTCTGTGTTTTCCATTAGTATGGTAACTTCGTTACATTTAATGAAACAATGTTCTTATAATTATACTATTAACTACAGCCCATAGTTTACAATAGGGCTCACTGTTTGTATTGTACAGTTCTATTGTTTTTTATTTAGTTTTTTATTCTAGTAACATATCTACAACCTAAAATTTCCCCTTGTAACCACATTCAAATACATCATTCAGTGATTTAATTAAATTCACAATGTGTGCTACCGTTACCACCATCCATGACTAAAACTTTCCCATCACACCAAATAGAAATTCTGTACCAATTAAGCACTAACTCCTCGTTCCCCTATCTCTGTCTCAGCCCTTTGTAACTGTAGTGTAGTTTCTGACTCTATGAATTTGCTCATTTTAATTATTTCACATCAGTGAGATCATGCAGTTCTTGGCCTTTTGTGTCTGGCTTATTTCATTCAACATGATATCTTCAAGGTTTGTCCACATAGTAGCATGTAACAGAATTTTGTTCCTTTTGTACGGCAGAATCATATTGCATTGCATATATATACACACTTTGTTTATGCATTAATTTGTTGATGGAAAATGGGGTTGCTGCCATCTTTTGGCAATTGTGGGTAATGCTGCTATGAACACTGGTGTGAAAATATCTGTTCGAGTCCCTGCTTTCCATTTTTTTGGGTATATACCTAGTAGTGGGATTGCCTGGTCATATAGTAATTCCATACTTGACTTTCTGAGGAACTACCAAACTGTTTTCCACAGCAAGTGCACCGTTTTACATTCCCACCAACAATCAGCAAATGTTCCTATTTCTCCACGTTCTCTCCCACACTTGTTATTTTTCATTCTTTTTTTTTTTTTTGTATGCCGTATGGTGGAATCACATTTCATTCTTTTTCCATGTGAGTAGCCTGTTATTGCAGCACCATTTTGTTGCATTTTTGTTTGTTGGTTGGTTTTTGTCGGTTTCTTTGTTTGGGAAGTGAATGAGCTGGGAATTGAACCCGGGTCTCCCGCATGGCGGATACAAATTCTACCACTGAACATTCCCACCCCCTCATTCTTTCTGATAGTAGCCATTCTGGTGGGTGTGAAATATTGTCTCATTGTGGTTTTGATTTGCATTTCCCTAATGGCTAATGATGTGAGCATCTTTTCATGTTCGTTTGGCCATTTGTGTATTTCTTTGGGGAACTGTCTATTCAAGTCTTTTGTCTGTTTTTTCACTTGAGTTGTTTGTCTTTTGTTGTTAAGTTGTAGGATTTCTTTGTATATTCTGAATATTAAGCCGTTAACAAATATGTGGTTTCCAAATATTTTCTCGCATTGTGTAGGTTGTCTTTTTACTTTCATGATGAAGTCCTTTGATGCACAAAAGTTTTAAATCTTGTTGAAGTCCCATTTCCCCATTTTTTTGTGTTGTTTGTGCTTTTGGTGTAAACTCTAAGAAACTTTGCCCAACGCAAAAGTCCTGAAGATGCTTCTCTGTTGTCTTCTAGGAGTTTTATAGTTTTGGCTCTTTTATTTAGGTCTTTGATCCATTTTGAGTTAATTTTTGAATATGATGTGAAGTAAGGGTCCAGTTTCATTCTTTTGCATATCCAGTTTCCCAGAACGATTTGTTGAAGAGACTATTCTTTCCCCATTGAGTGGACTTGACATCCTTGACAAAAATCAATTGGCCATAGAAATGAAGCTTTATTTCTGAACACTGAATTTAATTCCATTGGTTTATATATCTGTCCTTGTGCCAGTCCCATGCTGTCTCTGATTACTGTAGCGTCATAATGAGTTTAAAATTGGGTAGTATGTCTTCCAATTTGGTTCTTTTTCAAGATAATTTTGACTATATAAATGTGATAATTGGCTTTTCCATTTCTGCAAATAAAGCTGTTAGAATTTTGGTTGGAATTACATTGAATCTGTAAATTGTTTGGGGGAGAATTGACATCTTAATAATATTTAGTCTTCCAATCCATGAACATGGAATGTCCTTCTATTTATTTAGGTTATCTTTGATTTCTTTTAGCAATGTTTTGTAGTTTTATGTGTACAAGTCCTTTGCAACCTTGGTTAGATTTATTCCTAGATATTTGATTCTTTTAGTTGCTATTATAAATGTGTTGGAGAAGCCATAAAATATCGCTATTGTTGGAGAAGCCATAAAACATCGCTGACATGGCTGCCGCGGCTGACGCAAGGCAACACGAAATGGCTAACCTGAAATCTGCCCTCCACCCTAGCAACAACAGTGACCAATTCCGGTAATCTGCCCTCCAGCCTAGCAACAACGACCACCAATCCCAGCCCGACATGTGTCCCTGCATGCTTCCCAGCCTATATAAGTCTGTGCACTTCCTGAATAAAGCAGACGCCTTCCATTTTCCCCCGAGGGTTGTCTCCTGAGTCGCGTGCTGTGTGCCTGTGTGACTGACTCAGTACAGCCCCTTACCCCCAGCCATCAGCTAACCAGCCATCAGCTACCCCACATAAATGGATTAAAAAAAATCTTTTTCAGTTTGTTCATTAATAGTGTATAGAAACACTCCTGATTTTTGCATGTTGATCTTGTGCCCTGCCACTTTGCTGAACTTTTTTTATTAGCTGTAAAGTAAATTTGTTGTTGATTTTTCAGGATTTCCTATATATAGGATCATGTCATCTGCAAATAGAAAAGTTTTACTTTTTTTCCAATTTGGATTACTTCATTTCTTTTTATTGCCTAATTACTCTGGCTAGAGATTTCAGTACTGTGTTGCCTGACCTCGCCTTGGGGTGTGTGGTTTACACCCAAAGGACTATTATGTCACATAATAATGCTATATCTCCACTGTGCTGCAGGCAGGTGGGCTAATCTGTCCTCATCATCCTCAGTCTGGGACCCAGGCTGGTAGAGCGCCCACCATCTGGAGATCACCCACCACTGGTCACACACCTGACCCCAGTCTCATGTTCTTTATTTCCCTTCAACCCAGTCAATTCCTGATCATCATATTTGTGACCTCAAGCCTTGTAGGGTCTCAAGCCTTCTCAGGAAGGGTAACTTGTTTTTCTTACCCCAGAATGTTTTAAGAAAACTCTGCAGGGTAGGGAGAGAGTGGAATCCTCACTCCAAGCTTCTGTTTCTCCCTCCCAGCCTTAGGCTGCCCTATATTTAGGATACTCCCCTTCTTTGTCCAATCCACCATCAAGTGCAAATGGCTCCACCTCTAAAACATGGCCCAAGTCCATCCACGTGGTCTTGATCTCCACCACTTACCCGCTGGGACCAAGCTACTGACATCTCTCGTCAGTAAAGATGTCTGCAAGGCCTCCTAACGGGGCTCCACTCATCAGAAGTCTGGACTGAGGCTATGGAATGAATTCATGGAAAAAGCGAATTCTAGCCTGGCCTAGAATCATGATTTGGGAAAAATGACTGAGCATATGAGTGGAAACTTCTACAGTTGAAACCTTGCATCCCAAACTCAGGAGCTCACTTGGCCCATGCTGTAGTGAGTAAACAAGGACTATGGGGGGCGCCCCTGTGTGGCGGGGTCCAGAACAAGAGGGCCGGGGCATGTTACCCTTGGACTTGCCAATCCTGACATTTCAAGGTAGAACTGAAGCTTATACATCAAGTTATCCTGTGTGGAGAGGATCAGACCATTCAAGGCCCTGGACTTTGAACTCAGGTGGCCTCTGGTTAGTCTGAAAACACAGGCAGGAATGCCCATTTGCCTTATATATAGGACTGTCAAGTACAATACCAGAAGAGCTGGAAGCATCCTTAGAGTCCCAGGTCTCCATTTTACTGTCATAGAAACTGAGACCCAGAGATGAGAAAAAGGTGACTTCTGGCCCGAAGACACCTTGATTTTGTAGCCCACAAATTCACGTTGCTCCTTCTCAAGTCACAACCTATGCAGGGACAGGCCGGAACAGGATGCAGTTGTTTCTTTAGGGGATGAGTCAGGAGTGGGGATGAGGTTATTGGGTAGTAATTATCTGACCACTGTATGCTCCAGGGCAGTGAACAAGGGGGGTTTGGGGAGGGTTCCTGGACCTTGGGTCATGGGATCAAGCCCTGAGGATTCCTTGTCACAGCCCCAACCCAACTCCCCACCGCATTGAGGCGTCTTCATCCTCACCACAGAAGGGCATGAAGGAGTTGGCTGAGTCAAAACTGTCCTGTGATAATTCAGTGATTATCATTGTTATCCCTGAATCTCTCACAACTTTCTCCCCACAGTCATATTCCCTAGGTAAGTTCTTGGGGGGGTGCTTTATCATACTCCCCAAAACTTATACACCCCTGAGAAGCAGCTCATCTACTCCCCATATGTTAGAAAGTCCTTCTTTCTGCTGAACCAAGGTCTTTCTTCTTGCAGCTTCCATTCCCCCCATTCATCCGTGCTCTAGCTCTCCATTACCCCCATAGGATACATCTTCCGTTTGCTCTGTGGTGGTTTTGCAGAGAAAGTACTGAGAAATTGCAACCTCCTACCCTCAACTCTGCCCCTACCCCATCACCTAGGAGGCTGCTCTGGTCCCTGTGTGGTCTGCCTCTGGGGCTGTTTCTTTGGTGATCTAAGTCATCTACACTTGCCAGCATCTCACTCCATGACTTAGCATTTGCAGGATGAAGGTTAGGTCTGGGGTCCAGGATTCTGCAGGGTGAAGGCATCTGTTCTGGAGATCACAGCTCATTTCTGCCCTAACCACTCTCCCCTCCAGCCCTCATAGGGAAGCGGAAGGCTGTTTTGCAAAGGCGAGCAGCTCCCAGGTGTCGAGCAGCCCAAGGCTGGGAGATGGATGTGCACACGGTTGGTTTTTCTGGATCTTTGTCAAAGTAAACCAGACCTCACCTCCTCCAAGTGCTCAGCTCCATTCTTCCATCTGAGATTAAGACCTTTGTCCCTAAGCAGTCATCCAGGATGCTGTGCTGTAGCTCTTCATTTGCACATCTCTCTCCTCCACTGCAGGGGTCTCTGTGAGGGGTCTCGTTCTCTCAGGGTTGCTAGAGCCTGGCTCAGAGCGCAGGGTCCAGGGCCCAGGAGACGCTCAACCAACGTTGGTTGAAAGAATGAATGACCATCCCTGTCTCTTGGCAGGAGGGTGTGTGAAGGGAAATGCTCGCTAGCTTCCCGGACCCACCCTGAGGTCACTGCCCACACCCATTGCTGGCCATGCCCCGGCCTCCTCCCGGCTGCCAAACCTTCACAGCCTCCCCGCCCACCCCATAATCCCTCTCCTCAAACTGTCGCATTCCAAAACCTGCCCTTCCTCCCTTCCACAAAGCCACGGGGCAGGAGGAAGGGGTGGTGTATGAGCCTCTCCCTGGACACTGAGCCTCGGCCCCGGCCACTGACTTGTTACCAGCTCGTGTGTGACCTGGGGTAGGTCACTTCCTCTCGCCAGGCCTCATTTTCTGTAGAATGGTCTAGAAGGGCTCTTACAATCTGGATAGTCTGTGTGACCAGAGTAAGTGCCTCTGATGCCTCCAGGTCTCCTCTTAGCACCCTCTCCCACCCCCACGCCCAACAGTGAGTTGATGTGAGGGTTGTCACCCTGCCCCTGGGATGGATGGGCTGGATGCTGGTACTCCCCACACACCCCCAGTGGATAGCAAGGCTGTGAGGACAGGATGGAGGACAAGTGGTCAGCGCTTGGGCCTTCACTGCAGGGATATGCAGGGTGAGCCCCAGCCCTGACCCCAGGCTCAGGGCCCCCAGGTCAGAGGCTGCACCCACCAGGCACAGGGAGGAAGGGATGCGGGGGGAGTGTGGCCGTTCTCACCCCTTCCTCCATCTACCCAGTCATCCCGAAGTCTCGTGGCCGCCTTGCCTCCTCCCCCCGCCTCCCTCCCTGCAGAGGCCGACATCCTTCCCTCTCTGCACAGCCATCGGGAGCCCCGGGGTCGCAGGCACACACCGTGCTCAGACCCAGGTTTTGCCCCTTGTTGGCTGTGTGGCCTTAGGAGGGTGACTGGCCTCTTTGAACCTCAGTCTCCTGGTGAAAATGGGGGTGTTGAGGGGACCTGGCTCCTCGCGTGGTTAGGACTGAACAAAATAACTTACCTAGAGTACTTAGAACAATATCTGTTACATACTCAGTAAATGTGAGTGTTCTTAATATTATATTACAATTAGTATTTTTATAGGACCTCTGGGCCGCCATTCCAGTGCACTTCCAGTTCATATCATCCTAAATCTTTTAGCTGTTGTCTGCGGGGTCCTGGACAAGTTATGGGACCTCTCAGAGGTTCAGATTTCCTTCCCTGGAAACTGGCCTTTCTCATGGGATTTGGGGGAGGACTAAGCAAGGGAATGGTTATAAACAGTGTAATGATAAAATGCATCACCTAAACCAGGAAGTTTGAAGAGTGAAGGGGGAAGCTATGAATGAACATGCTAAGGCAACAGGTTTATACAAGGGTGAATGGTCTCCTCACTTAGAAAGTACTTGGCTCACTGCTGGGTTCCCAGATAGAAGCTCAATGGAAGGGTGTTTTTCTATCTTTCCCTCCTCAATTCTTACACACCTTTTGCTTGAATGACTGCATGGCCCAACAGCAAGAACATTTTCCAGCTCATCATATTCAATCCATCTTGCTACTATGGAGAAACTGAGGTTCATAGAGAGGATGGGATCTTTCCTATTGCATGAGGGTCAGCTTGTCCTTTCTCTGATCAAGAACCCTCAAATCCATGACCACTACCCTGGCATTCAAGGTCCCTCACAGTCTGGCCTGCCCACCATGCCCATCCTTGGCAACCTGATCTTCTCTCCAGCTCACTAGCTCACCAGCTGGCTCCAGGGTCTGGTCTAAGAAAGAGTCCTATTTGGAGGGAAGGGTATATGCACAGAAGATTGCTTCTCACCCACCCAATGCCATCCCTTGCCCTCTCCCCCAGCCTGTCTCAGCTGTTCATCTCCTGCCTGATAGCAGAGAGCTGAATGATACTTCCCTCACCAAATCTCTGTCTGGGGTTGGCACCCAGTGAGGTGGAGCCCATGAAGCTCTACCCAAACCAGTGACACCTCCCTGACTCTAGACTCAGCATAATCGGTTTTTAATGGGTCCCATTATGACCTTCTCCTTAGTGTACATCCTGGACACCTGATTTCCATTGCAAAATATTAATTGGGGA
Source organism: Tamandua tetradactyla (assembly GCF_023851605.1). Lineage (NCBI taxonomy): Eukaryota > Metazoa > Chordata > Mammalia > Pilosa > Myrmecophagidae > Tamandua > Tamandua tetradactyla. The sequence continues at coordinate 24,192,525 of NC_135327.1, read as the reverse complement.
GTTGCCTAGGGCTTTCCTGGGGCCACTGCCCAATCTCCCTTTCCTTCCGTTCATTGCGGAAGCTGCTATTCTCTCTCGCTAGTAGGCAGGAGCCCATCAATTCCAACCTGAGTTCCCAGCCAGGGCCAACTCTACAGAGTGTTCTGCTCAATTCTTAGACTTTCTGAGAAGCAACAAGGACAAATGGGTCTCATCTCATTTGCTGACACGCATCAACTGGCAAGGGCTCCTTGAAGAATTACATTGAGGAGAACCCTGGCGCCATGTCCAGGCTCTATAGGAAAGAGCTGTGGGTCAACTAGTGATGTCAGCCATGGGCAGTGCTGGGGGAGGAGGAGCAGGCTCTGGCCCCTGCCTCCACCCAGCACCTGGGCTTTCACCTGTCCATGCATAAGAAGCACTGGAGGTCTGGCCTACTGCTCTGGAGAGCAGGTTCTCCCAAGAAGCCAAGAGGATGCAGAAGACCTGGGGATTGAATTTAATCCAACAAATAATTGAATTATAGGCTAGGCATGATGGGTCCAATGCTGACACTTTATAGATGGAGAAACTGAAGCTCAGGAAGAGGAATAGCCACCAGCAAGTTAGTAACAGACCCAAGATTGGAGCCTCCATTGCCCATCTCATGCCTAGGAATCTTTCTTGGGGATTAGACCTGGTACTGTCAAGTCGAAGACTGGTGGTGTATCAAGCACTGAGAGAAGAGGGTCTCCCTAGGTGAGCTCCACAAAGCAGATCCTGAAGCAACCAAAATCGATCCTCTCCGAACCAGGCTAAGAGGAGAGAAGAGACCCCAGCTCCCAAAACAGGCAGCCCTGTTTCCAACAGGAGTTGGCCTGGTCCTCAGGGGAGCAGAGCCATCCCAGGAGCCAGAAGAGCCCAGGATGCCCTTCAGTGTCATCAACTGCCAGGGGGAAAACAGGAAGAAGCAGCTAAAATGTGGCAAGGAAGTTAAACCTCCTGCGTTTGAAAGTCAAAAAGTAAACAAGATTTGACGCATAGAATTATCACATGACATGGAACAATTGAAAATAACAGACACAGAATTAGAAACACTCTTTAAGGCCTTAGGAATTCAGGACCCCTCCCCTGCAGGTATGGTCACACTGGAACCCCGAATCTGGCACATGGTAGGAATGAAACATAAGATTGTTGGCTAATGGGCAGGTTCCTGGGGTGTGTGTGTTTGCGTGTCTGGGGGTGGGGGGTGGGGCGCAGGGTGGTAGTTTGCTGCTTCCTGTAAGGGGACCTTGCGGGGGGGCACATTTTCTGAGTCTACAGTTTACAAAGCCCCACATGAGCTGCTCTGTGGAGCACAACATACTTAGTCTCATCCTCACCCCAGGCCTATGAGATAATTTGTACTATAACGCCCATTTTACAGAAGAGAAAACTGAGGCAGCAGGGGCAAAGTCTCTTTTCACTTCCTCAGATAGAGCTCTGCTTGCCTCCAAGCATGGTCCTTGGGCTGGCAGTTACGGGACAATGCAGCCTTGGACCTTTCCCCTTCCCACCCAGCCCACAAGCCCCAGCTCTGCCCAGAAACATTTTTGGATCCACGTCACGCGCGTGAGAAGACCCCGGCTCCTCTCCGCTTCCTTGTCTGCTCCCACCTCCTCCACCCAGCCAGGCCTATGGAAAAGGCCTGGCCCCGAGCCCAGAAGGAAGCACTTGAGTCTGGCACCCTCTCCTTCCAGCTGTGGGCCCCCATTCTCTAACATCCTAAGAATCAATGATCCAAGTTGTGCTCTTGAGATAAGGACACCCCTTTTCTCAAAGCTCCGCTTGGGGGCCCTCGAGCCCAGAGGCCCTAAGCCCCTGCCCACTCACCTGCCATGCCAAGGCTGGACTCCCTGCCTCCTCAGTGCCGTGTGGGTGGGCAGTCAGGACGGTGTGTAGGAGCAGCCAGCCAGACCCACGTTAACAAGGAAAATTTCGTAGGCAGGATAGTAAGAATTCAAAATAGAAGGCGTGGCCCTTCTCCACGCAGCGATGATACCTATGAAACACCTAATCACCTAATTACCCTGGTTCACTTCTAGAAGTTGTCCAATGGGGGCGTGGCTTCAGCAAACTGGTGATTGGAACACCCAGTTGAGAGCTGTGAGAGAAACTGAGGCCCAGAAATGTCACAAGAGGTAGAGGGGGGAGCGAGCGAGAAGCGTGGGAGGGAACTAGGAATTAAGGCCAGCCAATCTTAGGGCCCCCAACAACCCTCAGAGGAGGAGACAGAAGTTCAGAGTGGTGAGCCTCGGGTATATGGTTCAGAGGCAGGAACAGACTTAAGCCCGCCCAGGCCTGAGTTTGAAGACCAAGTCCTCCCCTTATTCACTGTGTGACCCTGGCTGGGTCGCCGGTCCTCCCTGAGACTCAGTAAACTTACGAAAATGATTCCCCTTCAGTAGGGCTACTGTGGGGTGGGAGGTGGAGGGGTCGAGACCACTCAGGGACAGAGCTTGGCACCCCAAGGATGTTTCCTGAGCCTGACCCACCTTCCCTCCCCAACTTGAGTGGCTCTTGCACCCTCCTGCTATCACTAATGATTCGGAATTTGGACTGTTCCTCAGAGTTTGTCCACCCCCTCCAGGTATGCAAACTTTCTGGCTTGGGGCTTCTCCTGAGCTGGAGATGGTGGGGCCGTGGGGATGTCATGTTCTCTTGCCTCTGCCCTGGAAACCCGGAAGGACCCTCAGTCTGGCTTGTCTACTGGACGTCTTGCAAAGCCTCCCTGTGACACTCTAACTGCCAGGAGTGACATCAGCCTAGCCTCTGTGGGGGGAGCAAATAAGAAAAACAGGACCCAGCTCTTTGGTTCAAAGGCAAGATTAATCTAGGCCCTTTGACTATGCGAGCGGGTCCAGTCTGGAGCTTGAGAAACCTGGGGGCTCTGTGTCATGGGGCCACACCCCTCCTCTGAAGCTCAGCTTCTCCTGGAAACTAAGGGCTGGATTATTCATAAAGACCATTCTAGCTCAGAGTTCAGGACTCAGAGACCCTGGGATCTAAGGTCCTGTGTGTAATGAAATAGAGGGAGTTGTATTCTTACGGCAGCTGGCAGGGAAGGCCCTCTCTGCTGGGGAAATGCTTCTATAGGCTGTCTTTGGGGCTCTCAGAGCTGGGTGGGAGCTGGGAGAGAAGGCAAGGAAGTGGGAGGGGGTAGAATCTTGAGACTGGGAGGGAGAGGCAAGCAGACATTTGTGAGCTGGGTGCTTTCGGGTGCGACCGCTCCCCGTGGTCACCCCAAAAGACAGGAGAGTGTATAAAAACCTGAAGTGTTTGATGTGGTTGGATTTCTTATAGAAAGTGGCAAAGGGGTTGAGTTCTGTGTGCTGGCTGAAGGCAGGGCAAACGTCTTTAATGAGCTATTTTCAGACCCACATTGCCTTATAATTACTGGCATCTGGCACCGCCCAGGGGCACTCCCCACCCCCGCGCCCCGCAGCCTGCTGCTCCAATGGCCGGGCAGATCCTGGGCCCTCCCGAAGCTGCTTTTCTGCCTGTGCTGGGTAAGGCTCCTCCCCACTAATAACAGACTTGTTCAGGGCCCTTTTATCTCCTGTCTAAGGGTTTCTTAGACACAAGTGCTCAAAAGACTGGGCATTCAAAAGCCCCTTCCCCTCCAATCCAAACAACAATCTATACCTGGATTTAGGGGAGAGCAATGAAGTTGTGGGCTGGGAGCCAGGAGTCTGTGGTTCTGTCTTCTCTGGGCCACACTGGCTGTGTGACCCTTGGCAATTCACTTACCTTCTCTGGTCCTCACTGTCCTCATCTGTGAAATGTGGGTGCAGGGTAAGTCTTACTGGTTCCAACATTGTCTGGTTGTAAGTAATCAGGCTGGAGGTGACAGACAGCAGCCAAAGGCTGGGGTAACTCAGCACCCCAATGTTAGCATCTGGACCAGTGCCAGGGATCTGGGGTGCTCCACAAATTAAAATCTCGCCTGTGGAGTATACAAATGCTTTAAAAACTGTATTTCTGACTATAAAGATGATACATACTCATGTAGAAAATTTAAGCAAGTCAGAGAAAGAAGCAAGCATGGGTGTTTATCGCTGCAAATGTGAAAATTGTTTTACCTCAATTGCACTGTGCATAGAAGCTGTTTTGTAACCTGCCCTTTTTGCTTAACCCTTTCATAGCACAGAACACAGACATGCATTATCATTACATGCGGCTTCTCATGTGAATTTATCATCATTTAGTTAACCCTTCTCAAACTGATTGGAGTTTATATTGTTTCCAGTTTTTTTTTTTTTGCCCTATAAAAAATGTGCTGATTTGTGGCATATATTTTCGTGTACTTCTCTGGCAGGATTATTTCTGAGACATGAGATTGTTGAATTGAAACCTATGACATGTTGATACTTGAATGTATTTTTCAAGGCAGCAGTCCCCCATCTAGAAATTTGTCTGACAGATGGACCCACACGTTGTGTTCAAAGGTGTGTACAGGGGTATTGATTGCAACGCTACTTGTTATAGGAAGATTGTATCAAACAACCCACATCTCCATTAATGGAGTAAATAAATTACAGTTCCTTCATGCACTGAAATACAATGCAACTGTTTAAAAGGAAGATACCAGTTGATACATATTGTTCTGAAAGCATCTCCTAACTACCAGGAAGTTAAAAACAAATGTGAATTGTAAAAAGAGGAAGGTGATAGAAACCAAAAGTTGAGGAGAAAATTGAGTTTTGGACTCAGGACTTTTTTTTTACTGTGGGTATATGTTATCTTCTCAAAATTATCGTTTATAAAATAATAAAATTGTGGCATATTTTGCCAAAATGTCCTCTAGATACACACATATTCTCAAGCACCATTTTTATTCCGTGACACCCCTGGTCCCGGCTCCGTGACTCCTCTCTGCCTTAGGGTCAAGTTTGGATTCTTTATCACGGCCTTCATGTCCCCTGGTAACTCAGGCCTGATTTCCCCAAAGTCTTTTTGTTTCTCTAGGTGAATTTCCTGTCTCAGATGGGCTCAGCAGCAGCGCTCACCCCATCCCCAACCCCATCAAGGCATGGAAGTGCCGAACAAGCTGCTTTCAGAAATCACATTCTCTGACCCCAAATGCTCAGGTGGGAGACCAGGGTCAACAGTCGGATTCAGGAGTCTAGAGTTTAGGATGAGACTTAGTGCCCAAGTGACGCCCAGTGTATGAATAAAGCTTAGAGAGGTTCCCTGCATCACAGGTTTGGTTAAGAACTTGGCCCTGGAGTCAAACTGCCTGGGTCAAATTCCATCTCTACCACTCAGTTCACTATTGGCAATTAAGTTAACCTCTCCATGCCTCAGTTTCTTTATGTGTAAAGTGGGGATAAAAGTAGCTCTTATGTCATGGGGTTGTTGTGAAAATTAAATATTAGTACATGTGAAGCACTTAGAATAGGGCCTAGCGCATGGTCAACATGCATTAGTTATCATTACTTTTTGTTTTTATTTTCTGTATTGTTCACATTTTATGCATGAATTTGTAGTATCTTTAAAGTCCAGGGAAAAACCAACAACAGTGAAGCCTTTTGCTCCTGCCTTTGCCCATGGCTCAGTCATTACCAGGACACCCCTGGAAGGCCACCTTGCCCCAGCCCACCGCCTGAATCCCAGCTCCTCCCCCTCCCAGGAAGCCTCGCCACGGGCTTGCCTGTTAAGCTCTCGCCCGTATGCCCATCTGTCTGTCTGTCTGTCCATGCATCCTGGACTGCAATGGGTTGTCTGTTTCCTTCCCGTTTCAGACTCCTTGACTGAAAAAATTCTCGAGTACTCAGTCAGGCCCCTTGTGCTCCCGCAAGCTCCCCTGCATGCAGCTCTAGATCTGGAAAGAGTTTATACCACGGTGCTTTCTTGTGCTCCCGCAAGCTCCCCTGCATGCAGCTCTGGATCTGGAAAGAGTTTATACCACGGTGCTTTCTTCTCTGAGTGTGTGAGAGAGAAATCGGGGCGTCTTGATGGGTGGCGGGACGCAGGGAGCTGGCCTTTCTCCAGGCCCACAGCTGCAGACGCCTCAGCGGGGATGGGCTGGTCACGTGCTGCCGATACCAGCAAAGCAGGGACACCAAGCACAGTTTTTAAAAATAATTTAAAATTTAGAAAAAAGCAAAGCAGTCACCTTGGGGAAAATAAGAATGCTGTTGGGGTTACTTAATTTCAAGCTTGCTATTGTTTTAATTATGTGGGGTCGGGAGGGCCCCCTCATTTTTGTGAGGACTCAGGGCGTCACCCTGACCCAGCCTTGCAGTGTCAGGGGCTGAGCTGTGAAGCCATGGGTCAGAACTTGGCTGCTCGGATTGTGGTCCCTGGAACAGCAGAGCTGACAGCACCCAGGAACTTGCTAGAAGCAAGGACCGTTGGGTTCCACCCCAGACCCCTGGAACCAGAATCTGTGTTTTAACAGTTCCCAGTGTGATTCCATGCACATTATAGTTTGAGAGGCATTATCTAGAGCAGTGGTTCTCAAAATTTGGGAATTCATGAGGTCAGAATTATTTCAAAATACTACCAAGATGTTTCTTGGCTATTTCACTTTCATCCTCGCAGGAGTGCACGGCGGAGTTTTCCAGAGGCTGCATGATGTGGGATATTGCAAAAGAGTGAATGCAGAAGCAGGTACGAGAATCCAGCTGTGTTCTATTCCGTCATCACAAGCCACCTTGCTTATGCTCCCCCCACCACCCTGTTCATTTCTTCACTCATTCTCCAAAGAGATTTGCAGAAAAGATGTAAAACAATGCCACTTTTACTAATATTTTTTGTTTGGGGAAACAGCTGTTTTTCATAAATATATGTTGTATGCGAAGATGCAATGGGTTTATTATTTTTAGGTGAATTGATGAATAAATATTTTCTAACTTTCTTAGTTTTAAAATTGAATTTGATCAATATCTATAGATATAATTGACACAAACAAGAGCTCTTGGGGGTCCTCCATAATTTTTAAGAGTGTATGAGGCTATGGTGTTTGCGGAAGGCGGGTCTGGAGTAAGCTTTCTCCTCTGGGACTCCAGCTCTGTCCTTTAAGAAAAACCCACAGGCCCACCCAAACAGAGTAGGGAGCCCGAGGCTGTGGTCTCATGAACAGAGGAGGTTGCTGAACTGCCCATTGGCAAATTCCAAGGTGTCAGCCATCAACTGGGCATATGATCCCATCTGTGCTCACCGACCTGCATCGCCTACACTTTCTTGACAATTCATTCTCACCGGACAGTGAGTCAGAAATTCTAGTTGGGTGGCAGGCCACCCCTTCCCTCTCTGCACCTTTGCTTCCCCAGGCTGTAAAATGAAAGATGATACTGCTCTCCTCCTGGCAAAGCCATCAGGCAACTAATAAAGGCCGGTGACGCTCTAACTCATCCCTACTCATTTTGATAGCAATGACTGCGGTTTCATAGGCAGCCAAGGGTTCAAATTCTGGAACGAGGGTGCACACCCAACCGGAAGGCAAGATGCTCTTTACCATCATCAGCAGACTTTTTTATTATTTATTCTTGTGGGGCAGAAACTATGGGGCAAGCCAGGAGCTTAGAAGTGGCTTCATTCCTGCTACCAGTGACCAAGTGTTGGCCTCTTCAACCGAATCTCCATAGTAGGATGGTGTGAAGCCACAAATAGTGCAGAGCTTGCCAGATTCTGCTTTGGGTGCTCAGGAGTCATCTTGCTTATGATCCCCCCGTTTATTTATTCATTCATTCCTTCTAAAACCTATTCGACAAATTCTCCTTTGTGCCTACGAAAGGGCAAATCCCTGTGGAGCCTACAGAGACATCAGTGGCTGTGACACTTTTTTCTCTCAATGTCTAGATATCATCTGATTCTAGATCTTCCCCTTTGTTTGATTTGGCTCACTCATTCTGCAAGAGGGATAGTGTTTTGGAAACATTTTCAGCTGCATTTCCTGTAAATTCTGTTGTCGGGGGACTCCCTACCCGCTGAGGACAAGCCGTTCAGAGCTTCAGGGCAGGTGTGTGGGGGAACAGTGATAAAGGGGCCATTGTTCACAGCCTGAATGGGTTTGGGGGGTTTTATTTTGGTTTAGTTCCTTAAAAGACAATGGTCTTTACAGCTGGATATTGCCAAGAAAGAGTTCAGTGAACTTTTAAAGTTCCACTAATGAGCAGGAGCCATGCCTGATGGACTTGGCCATCAAATTACCATAAACCATGGCCAGAGGTCACTGGATGTGCCATTGAAGGGAAATCCTTTCCATCCCAGAAGGGAGGAGACCCACCTCTTCTGGCCAGTGCACTGTGGGCACTATGAGCTGGAAGCCCAGGAGCGAGAAGCAGGCTGGTGCTTGCCTTGACCTCACCACCTTGGACCAAACTTCCAGAGATGGGTAGGTGGTGTTAGCTACATAGTTTGGGGAGAAAGCCAAAACGGAAAGGACTTTTGCCAACTAATCTATGGTGGGAAAAAACAGAACTGTGACTGCCTTATTGGGGAAAGTGGGAACAGGGATTGACTGGGAAGGGGCATGTGGTAGTTTGAATTATGCACCTCCCAAAAGATTCATGTTCTTAATCTTAGCCTGTATTTCCATGGGTGTGAACCCACTGTAAATAGCACCTCTCTCTCTTTTTTTAATATAAATATTTATTGTAATTTGTCTTTGTTTTTCGGTAAAATGATTGCCCATTTTATAACTGGAATATTTGTTTGCTTATTATTTTTTTACAAGACCATTGTACATATTGTAAATAGTTTGTGCAATTTGTTTTGATTTTTTCATAATCTTATGCATTTATCATACTCTAGTTTAAAATTTTTTTATATCAATCTGTGCTGATTTGAAAGGAAGTATGCCCCCTAGAAAAGCCATGTTTTAATCAAAATATCATTTTGTAAAGGTAGAATAATCTCTATTCAATACTGTATATTTGAAACTATAATCAGATCATCTCCCTGGATGATGTGATCTAGTCAAGAGTGGTTGTTAAACTGAATTAGGGGACGACATGTCTCCACCCATTTGGGTGGGTCTTGATTGGTTTATTGGAGTCCTATAAGAGGAAATATTTTGGAGAATGGAGATTCAGAGAGAGCAGAGAATGCTGCAGCACCACGAAGCAGAGAGTCCACCAGCCAGCAACCTTTGGAGATGAAGAAGGAAAATGCCTTCCGGGGAGCTTCATGAAACAGGAAGCCAGGAGAGAAAGCTAGCAGATGACACCTTGCTCGCCATGTGTCCCTTCCAGCTGAGGGAGAAACCATGACTGTGTTCGCCATGTGCCTTCTCACTTGAGAGAGAGACCCTGAACTTCATCGGTCTTCTTGAATCAAGGTATCTTTCCCTGGATGCCTTTGATTGGATATTTCTATAGATTTGTTTTAATTGGGACATTTTCTCAGCCTTAGAACTATAAACTAGCAACTCATTAAATTCCCCTTTTTAAAAGCCATTCTGTTTCTGGTATATTGCATTCCAGCAGCTAGCAAACTAGAACACAATCTTTACAATTGCAGTGATTTTTTATCCTATCTTTTTTCTTTTTTTGTCACTGATGTTTTCTTGTACTATTTCTGAGATCTTATTTTTTATATATATACAGTTGAATGAAGTAGCTAATTTTATTCTTTCTGAAAATGTCTACTCAATGTTCATACCATTTATTGGACTAATTCATCTTTTTCCACTGACTAAAATGCCATCTTTATCTTATATAATATGTTCATATATCTCTGGATGGAATTTTTCTAGATTATGGATTTTGTTCCGCTGGTCCTTGTCTGTTTCTTTTCTTATTTTTCAGAGTCACCATTAAAATTTTGTACATGTATTTCTCAAAAAAAGATCATTTTGTAAGGTTTTCCCCCAAACATCTCACTGGTATTCTGATTTGGTTGCACAGGCTTCATGGATTAGTTTCGGAAGATGACAGCTGTATGACACTGAGCTTTCCTAGCATAGAATAGGTTGCGCTATTTCTCAGTCTTTTAAAATAAACCTCAGAAGAGTTTTCAAGTTTCCTTCATATAAGCCCTAAATGTTTCTTTTTCTCCTTTGAACTCATCTTTACTTTGATCGCAAAGATACAATTTACTTAGTTACTTCACATTTTATTTGTTCCCACTTGAAGTCTCTTAACTTGCCATGTTAAACATTGCCTTCCCTGTCACACTGTTGTGCAAGAACCTAAAAACATACGAACTGTCAACTAAAATAGTACTTTTTACAGTATTCAGATGAGTGCATTAAAATAATATTGATTTTTAAAAAGGCAAGTGCATTAATTGGCAAGACATCCAATTCCCTTTCTAATGAAAAAAAATGGTGTAAAACAGGTGAAACACTAAATGCCAAATGTTAGGTTCTCGAGAACAATTGTTGTGGGAAACTTATTTTCCCAAAGTAATTTTGACCCAAGGACACATATGTAGCCATTATTGTACAGGATATAAAGGAAGGTACATAAAATCAAACTACATTATTTAGGATTTGTTTAGTAGAATAAATTGGAATCTTTAGAATCCCAATCCTAAAATTCAACACAACTGCTGATGATTTTCATACTCTTTCTCCAGATTTTACAATAAACATTTATAGTGATCACACTTTCCCCATTATATGTCAGATGTACTTAGAGTCTGTGTGAAAACGATCCGTCTTTAGTATGTTCCCATGCAATCCATGGCACATGCTTAATATATGCACATCAGGATAATGAAATATATTAGGAAATTATTCATTGATTTCATAAGGCTCTTAAAAAGAAAGCAACAATTATAGTTAAGTAGTTAGTTTGGGTTGTTGTGAATCAGAAACACCCACACACCAAGCAGATATATTAATTTTTTAAGTTATTGAGAATGCTTCCTCTGCTAGCTCAAAATCAAAATTAAATTTGAGATAGTTTATTGAATCATCACAAATCTGGATGCATGTGACACAGTGAAAGAGAGATGGGCTTGGGGCATAAACACCTTTAAATTTACAAATTCCAATCAGTAACATATAGTCAAATCTACAGACTAAGTCAACAGGCAAATATAAATGAAAGACATCGACAAAGTGGGCAAAACCCAGCAGTTATTAGACTGAAAAGCCTGGGAATTATGCCAATAGTGACATTTAGAAAAATTCTCAGTATTAGAAAATATCAGATTTGATTCAAAGGGAACTTCTCCCCAAATGCAAATAGCAAAGTATGGGAACCATCCTTTACTCAATAAGATAATAATAATAACACAATTACAAAAGAATGAAATGTGACCCTGCCATACAGCATACACCCAAAACCAAAACCAAAAAAAAAAAAAAAAAAACCCCAAACAAAATGCAAATGCAATTACAGGAATCTTCCTACACAATTTAGGTAATGTAGTGCCAAAGTATATTCCTTTGCATTTCTGCCTTTCACTCCCCATATGATGAGATTGATGATCATAATTCCAAAGACGAGGATAAAAATAATGATGCGCAGGGTTTTTCTGGATTTGCACTGGTAATCTGCCACCCTTGACAGCTGTTGGTTTGCTTGCTGAATGTGTGCTCAATTTCTTCTACATTGGCGTCTATACCGGCTACCACATCTCCTTGTTCATGAGTCATCATTCACAAGTCTTTAAATATTTCACTGATATCCACAATATGAGCTTCAAATTGCCCAATAGAAGACTCTTTCTTACGAATGAGGTGGAGACTATCCTCTGTCATTTCTTCACCCTGTGTCTACACTTGAGGTTGAGTTTGGCTTCTCCAGAACACAAGACTCATGTTTTTTAACTGTCCTCAGGAAAACCACCAGACTCTCTGGAGCTGACTTTGACTCAAGCCACAAAGTCCTCTCTCTCCTGAGGTTGCCTTGAATGTTCTGAAAGCTTGTCCGTGAGGCTGAGAATTCAGCCACCAAGCCAGCCTTCTCTAATCTCCTTTGCAGCAGCTCACTGGGGACAGCTCCGACCCTTTCATGTATTTATCAGTCTCTTTGGCAAGTTGGTTAGTATGCGGCTGCTTCTGGTGCCTCAATTCGGGAGAATCTTGGGGTGCTCCGAGTTGATTCAGGGTCCTTTTTTATTTCCACAGAACACGGTGTGATCTTCTCAATGTTGGAACAGAAGGATGGGGCCAGCTGGGCGGGGTCCCCGCGCATTCCCAGAGACTGAGATAGGGTTGATTGACTTATCAATTTCATCAGACGCTGGGGGGCCATGCCATCGTTTCTCTAAGCAGTCACCCCGCCCTGCTCTGCAGCCTTCTCCTCCTCCAGCCTCCCGAGGGCGCCTGGACAGCCCTGAATATTTCTTACAAAACATTCCTAGGTTGATGTTATGTTGTTGCTGTTGTTTTCCCTGGTATTGTAAAGGGGATGTTTTCTTAATTCAGTTTTCTGTTTATAGTTGGTATATAAGGAAACTAGTGGTTTCGATATGTTTTGCAACAAGGGAATTTTCTGAATTCTCTTGTTTCTGTTTTTCAGTCAATTCCCATGAGTTTTAATGGTACACAATCATATCATCTGTAGATAACAATAATTTAATGTCCTCCATTTTAATTTTTCTAGTTCTTGTTTTTTTTTTATTAATTAAAAAAAGAATTAACAAAACAATTAGAAATCATTCCAATCTACATGTACAATCAGTAATTCTTAATAACATCACATAGTTGCATATTCATCATTTCTTAGTACATTTGCATCGATTTAGAAAAAGAAATAAAAAGACAACAGAATAAGAATTAAAACAATAATAGAAAGAAAAAAAAACAAAAAAAACAAAACCAAAAAACCTATACCTCACATGCAGCTTCATTCAGTGTTTTAACATAATTGCATTACAATTGGGTAGTATTGTGCTGTCCATTTCTGAGTTTTTATATCCAGTCCTGTTGTACAGTCTGTATCCCTTCATCTCCAATTATCCCTTCTCTCTTTTTTTTTTTTTAATTAACGGAAAAAAAGAAATTAACCCAACATTTAGAGATCATACCATTCTACACATGCAATCATTAATTCTTAACATCATCACATAGATGCATGATCATCATTTCTTAGTACATTTGCATTGGTTTAGAAGAACTAGCAACATAACCGAAAAAGATATAGAATGTTAATATAGAGAAAAAAATAAAAGTAATAATAGTAAAATCAAAACAAAACAACACAAAACAAAACAAAAACCTATAGCTCAGATGCAGCTTCATTCAGTGTTTTAACATGATTACTTTACAATTAGGTATTATTCTGCTGTCCATTTTTGAGTTTTTGTATCTAGTCCTGTTGCACAGTCTGTATCCCTTCAGCTTCAATTACCCATTGTCTTACCCTGTTTCTAACTCCTGCTGGACTCTGTTACCAATGACATATTTCAAGTTTATTCTCGAATGTCTGTTCACATCAGTGGGACCATACAGTATTTGTCCTTTAGTTTTTGGCTGGATTCACTCAGCATAATATTCTCTAGGTCCATCCATGTTATTACATGGTTCATAAGTTTATCTTGTCTTAAAGCTGCATAATATTCCATCGTATGTATATACCACAGTTTGTTTAGCCACTCTTCTGTTGATGGAGATTTTGGCTGTTTCCATCTCTTTGCAATTGCAAACAACGCTGCTATAAACATTGGTGTGCAAATGTCCGTTTGTGTCTTTGCCCTTAAGTCCTTTGAGTAGATACCTAGCAATGGTATTGCTGGGTCGTATGGCAATTCTATATTCAGCTTTTTGAGGAACCGCCAAACTGCCTTCCACAGTGGTTGCACCCTTTGACATTCCCACCAACAGTGGATAAGTGTGCCTCTTTCTCCGCATCCTCTCCAGCACTTGTCATTTTCTGTTTTGTTGATAATGGCCATTCTGGTGGGTGTGAGATGATATCTCATTGTGGTTTTGATTTGCATTTCTCTAATGGCCAGGGACATTGAGCATCTCTGCATGTGCCTCTTGGCCATCCGTATTTCCTCTTCTGAGAGGTGTCTGTTCAAGTCTTTTTCCCATTTTGTAATTGGGTTGGCTGTCTTTTTGTTGTTGAGATGAACAATCTCTTTATAAATTCTGGATACTAGACCTTTATCTGATATATCATTTCCAAATATTGTCTCCCATTGTGAAGGCTGTCTTTCTACTTTCTTGATGAAGTTCTTTGATGCACAAAAGTGTTTAATTTTGAGGAGTTCCCATTTATTTATTTCCTTCTTCAGTGCTCTTGCTTTAGGTTTAAGGTCCATAAAACCGCCTCCAGTTGTAAGATCCATAAGATATCTCCCAACATTTTCCTCTAACTGTTTTTGGTCTTAGACCTAATGTTTAGATCTTTGATCCATTTTGAGTTAACTTTTGTATAGGGTGTGAGAGATGGGTCTTCTTTCATTCTTTTGCATATGGATATCCAGTTCTCTAGGCACCATTTATTGAAGAGACTGCTCTGTCCCAGGTGAGTTGGCTTGACTGCCTTATCAAAGATCAAATGTCCATAGATGAGAGGGTCTATATCTGAGCACTCTATTCGATTCCATTGGTCGATATATCTATCTTTATGCCAATACCATGCTGTTTTGACCACTGTGGCTTCATAATATGCCTTAAAGTCAGGCAGCGCGAGACCTCCAGCTTCGTTTTTTTTTCCTCAAGATGTTATTAGCAATTCGGGGCACCTTGCCCTTCCAGATAAATTTGCTTATTGGTTTTTCTATTTCTGAAAAATAAGTTGTTGGGATTTTGATTGGTATTGCATTGAATCTGTAAATCAATTTAGGTAGGATTGACATCTTAACTATATTTAGTCTTCCAATCCATGAACACGGTATGCCCTTCCATCTATTTAGGTCTTCTGTGATTTCTTTTAGCAGTTTTTTGTAGTTTTCTTTATATAGGTTTTTTGTCTCTTTAGTTAAATTTATTCCTAGGTATTTTATTCTTTTAGTTGCAATTGTAAATGGGATTCGTTTCTTGATTTCCCCCTCCGCTTGTTCATTGCTAGTGTATAGCATTTCTATACATTCAAAATATAGATTTTTGAATGTTGATCTTGTAACCTGCTACTTTGCTGTACTCATTTGTTAGCTCTAGTAGTTTTGCTGTGGATTTTTCAGGGTTTTCGACGTATAGTATCATATCGTCTGCAAACAGTGATAGTTTTACTTCTTCCTTTCCAATTTTGATGCCTTGTATTTCTTTTTCTTGTCTAATTGCTCTGGCTAGAACCTCCAACACAATGTTGAATAATAGTGGTGATAGTGGACATCCTTGTCTTGTTCCTGATCTTAGGGGGAAAGTTTTCAATTTTTCCCCATTGAGGATGATATTAGCTGTGGGTTTTTCATATATTCCCTCTATCATTTTAAGGAAGTTCCCTTGTATTCCTATCTTTTGAAGTGTTTTCAACAGGAAAGGATGTTGAATCTTGTCGAATGCCTTCTCTGCATCAATTGAGATGATCATGTGATTTTTCTGCTTTGATTTGTTGATATGGTGTATTACATTAATTGATTTTCTTATGTTGAACCATCCTTGCATACCTGGGATGAATCCTACTTGGTCATGATGTATAATTCTTTTAATGTGTTGTTGGATACGATTTGCTAGAATTTTATTGAGGATTTTTGCATCTGTATTCATTAGAGAGATTGGTCTGTAGTTTTCTTTTTTTGTAATATCTTTGCCTGGTTTTGGTATGAGGGTGATGTTGGCTTCATAGAATGAATTAGGTAGTTTTCCCTCCACTTCGATTTTTTTGAAGAGTTTGAAGAGAATTGGTACTAATTCTTTCTGGAACGTTTGGTAGAATTCACATGTGAAGCCATCTGGTCCTGGACTTTTCTTTTTAGGAAGCTTTTGAATGACTAATTCAATTTCTTTACTTGTGATTGGTTTGTTGAGGTCATCTATGTCTTCTTGAGTCAAAGTTGGTTGTTCATGTCTTTCCAGGAACCCGTCCATTTCCTCTAAATTGTTGTATTTATTAGCGTAAAGTTGTTCATAGTATCCTGTTATTACCTCCTTTATTTCTGTGAGGTCAGTAGTTATGTCTCCTCTTCCATTTCTGATCTTATTTATTTGCATCCTCTCTCTTCTTCTTTTTGTCAATCTTGCTAAGGGCCCATCAATCTTATTGATTTTCTCATAGAACCAACTTCTGGCCTTATTGATTTTCTCTATTGTTTTCATGTTTTCAATTTCATTTATTTGTGCTCTAATCTTTGTTATTTCTTTCCTTTTGCTTGCTTTGGGGTTAGCTTGCTGTTCTTTCTCCAGTTCTTCCAAATGGATAGTTAATTCCTGAATTTTTGCCTTTTCTTCTTTTCTGATATAGGCATTTAGAGCAATAAATTTCCCTCTTAGCACTGCCTTTGCTGCGTCCCATAAGTTTTGATATGTTGTGTTTTCATTTTCATTCGCCTCGAGGTATTTGCTAATTTCTCTTGCAATTTCTTCTTTGACCCAGTCGTTGTTTAGGAGTGTGTTGCTGAGCCTCCACGTATTTGTGAATTTTCTGGCACTCTGCCTATTATTGATTTTCAACATCATTCCTTTATGGTCCGAGAAAGTGTTGTGTAAGATTTCAATCTTTTTAAATTTGTTGAGACTTGCTTTGTGACCCAGCATATGGTCTATCTTTGAGAATGATCCATGAGCACTTGAGAAAAAGGTGTATCCTGCTGTTGTGGGATGTAATGTCCTATAGATGTCTGTTAAGTCTAGCTCATTTATAGTAATATTCAGATTCTCTATTTCTTTGTTGATCCTCTGTCTAGATGTTCTGTCCCTTGATGAGAGTGGTGAGTTGAAGTCTCCAACTATTATGGTATATGAGTCTATTTCCCTTTTCAGTGTTTGCAGTATATTCCTCACGTATTTTGGGGCATTCTGATTTGGTGCGTAAATATTTATGATTGTTATGTCTTCTTGTTTAATTGTTCCTTTTATTAGTATATAGTGTCCTTCTTTGTCTCTTTTAACTGTTTTACATTTGAAGTCTAATTTGTTGGATATTAGTATAGCCACTCCTGCTCTTTTCTGGTTGTTATTTGCATGAAATATCTTTTCCCAACCTTTCACTTTCAACCTATGTTTATCTTTGGGTCTAAGATGTGTTTCCTGTAGACAGCATATAGAAGGATCCTGTTTTTTAATCCATTCTGCCAATCTATGTCTTTTGATTGGGGAATTCAGTCCATTGACATTTAGTGTTATTACCGTTTGGATAATACTTTCCTCTAACATTTTGCCTTTTGTATTATATATATCATATCTGATTTTCCTTCTTTCTACACTCTTTTCCATATCTCTCTCTTCTGTCTTTTTGTATCTGACTCTAGTGCTCCCTTTAGTATTTCTTGCAGAGCTGGTCTCTTGGTCACAAATTCTTTCAGTGACTTTTTGTCTGAGAATGTTTTAATTTCTCCCTCATTTTTGAAGGATAATTTTGCTGGATATAGGAGTCTTGGTTGGCAGTTTTTCTCTTTTAGTATTTTAAATATATCATCCCACTGTCTTCTAGCTTCCATGGTTTCTGCTGAGAAATCTACACAAAGTCTTATTGGGTTTCCCTTGTATGTAATGGATTGTTTTTCTCTTGCTGCTTTCAAGATCTTCTCTTTCTCTTTGACCTCTGACATTCTAACTAGTAAGTGTCTTGGAGAACGCCTATTTGGGTCTAATCTCTTTGGGGTGCGCTGCACTTCTTGGATCTGTAATTTTAGGTCTTTCATAAGAGTTGGGAAATTTTCAGTGATAATTTCTTCCATTAGTTTTTCTCCTCCTTTTCCCTTCTCTTCTCCTTCTGGGACACCCACAACACGTATATTTGTGCGGTTCATATTGTCCTTGAGTTCCCTGATACCCTGTTCAAATTTTTCCATTCTTTTCCCGATAGTTTCTGTTTCTTTTTGGAATTCAGATGTTCCATCCTCCAAATCACTAATTCTATCTTCTGTCTCTTTAAATCTATCATTGTAGCTATCCATTATTTTTTCTATGTTTGCTACTTTATCCTTCACTTCCATAAGTTCTGCGATTTGTTTTTTCAGTTTTTCTATTTCTTCTTTATGTTCAGCCCATGTCCTCTTCATGTCCTCCCTCAATTTATCGATTTCATTTTTGAAGAGGTTTTCCATTTCTGTTCGTATATTCAGCATTAGTTGTCTCAGCTCTTGTGTCTCATTTGAGCTGTTGGTTTGTTCCTTTGACTGAGCCATATTCTCAATCTTTTGAGCGTGGACAGTTATCTTCTGCTGCTGGCGTCTGGGCATTTATTCAGATTTCTCTTGGTGTTGGACCCAGCAAGGTTGTAATATTTTTCTGTGAAATCTCTGGGTTCTGTTTTTCTTATCCTGCCCAGTAGGTGGCGCTCGTGGCACACGTTTGTCTGCGGGTCCCACCAGTAAAAGGTGCTGTGGGACCTTAAACTTTGGAAAACTCTCGCCGTCCTGGGGGTTCGCTAGCCGAAGCGGCTTGAGCCGGCCCGGGGTCCGAACGCAGGGAGGGTTGCTGGTCGCCGCAGCCAGGGAAAGAGCCCGTCCGAATTTCCTAGTCGGCCCTGGGCAACAAGCGTGGTGGGAGGGCGCCAGCGGCAGCGGCCCGCCCGAGAGAGTGCACGTTCCCCGGGAGTCACGGGTTTGGAAGGGGCCTCCCCCACCCGTCACCGTTCTCCGCGGCCTGGGGGTTTCCGATCCAATTCTCTCAGTTGGTCCGGGGGCTGCGCGTGGTGTGGGCGCCAGTCGCCTTGGTTTCAGGGGACCACCTCTCCAATTCTCCCAGCCGGCCCGGGAAGGGGGAAGGGAGTAACTCCGGCCGCTTGCCACCCCGCCCGGTAAGGCCCGCGCGCCTCGGCGATCTCACCCGAGCTGCTTCTCTCAGCCAGCCAGCCGTTCCAGGATGGGGTACGCTGTCTTTTTTATCTCTGTTGTGGCTTTGGGCGCTTTCTGTATCGTTTCTACTCCCCTAGTAGGTGTCCTGGAGAAGAAACTAAGATCCGCGCGTCTTACTAAGCCACCATCTTCCAGGAAGTCTCTAGTTCTTGTTTTTCACCTGTATGTAACTGCACTAGTGCAAGCACTTCCAGAGCATGGCAGTGATGACATGTGGTCTCTTTGACATCCTCCTGACTTTAATCCACTTTTCTCTGACTTGGAGCACATGGGCAAGATTTCTCAGGATTTGTCCCTGTCTGTTTTCCCTTTGTAGTGCTTATGCAGTGAGAATATTATTAAAGCATTGCCGTTTTCAAAGACTGTTGCACACATTTCATGTGTTTGTGGCTGGGGCCAGAGAAGGTTCTTATCTAGTGGGCTAGTTTGAAACTTTCATACCCCCAGAAAAGTCATGTTCTTTTAATCCCAATCCAATTTTGTGGGGGGCAGATCTATTGACTGATTGTTTCCACGAAGATGTGACTCACCCGATCGTGGGTGACTCCTTTTGATTAGATTATTTCCATGGAAATGTGACTCTGCCCATTCTTAATTAGTTGACTGGAGTCCTTAAAGGAGCCGACATAGAGAGGCTTAGTGAGGACCCACAGACACTTAGAGAGAAAGCCACTGGAATTAGAAGCTGAAAGCAGTGAACTGGGAGCAGGGAGCAGCAGACGCCTGCCAGGTGCCTTCCCAGCTGCCAGATGTGTTCCAGGTGCCAGCAGCCTTTCTTCAAAGTCAAGTTATCTTTCTCTGGATGCCTTAATTTGGACATTTTCATGGCTTTAGAACTGTAAATTTGTAACCTAATAAACCACCTTTGTAAAGCCAATGCATTTCTGATATTTTGCATTCTGGCAGCATTAGCAAACTGAAACATCTCGTACTGTTCCTATCTTCCAAGCTACGTAGAGGGAGGTGATGACCCAACTTCCCTCTCTCATTCAACCTCAGAAATGACACCCTGCTATGGAGTGGGTGCCTCCCACATGGCAGAGCCTTCGCTGGGGGCATTACATTCAGTGGCACAGTTTACTCTCATACCAAGCCTAAGAGACAATACTATATCCTTAATCTGCTGATGAGGCTTAGAAAATCACCTGTTTTAAGGTTAGTGTTGGAGACTTGAAAGTATAACTCTCTGTCTCCAAAGTCCACACTCTTTCTGCTGCATCTGCCTGCATCTCATATAGCTGATGTAAGGAATGTGCAAACTTCTGGGTGAACATGGAAGAAGCAGTGATGAATTCTGTTCAGGGAGAGCCCAGAAGCAATGCTTCTACTCCTGAGGATGGGCACTGAGGAAACGTAACTGATGTTTTGAACTCATTTCTTTTTTCAAACAGTTTCTTTTGTAAACCCAGTTTGGTGGTGGGATTTATTGAAGCACAGAACAGAAAAGACATTTGCTGAAAAGTATCCCAGGGATGTGATGTGGATTAGAACCGTTCTGGAGGCCAGAGATCTGAAATCAAGGTGGCAGCAGGGCCAGCTCCCTCTGAAGCCTCTAGAAGAGGATTGCCCCTTGTTTCTTCCAGGTTCTGGGGGTCCCTGGGGCTCCCTGGCTTGTGGCAGCATAACTTCTTTCTCTGTCTCTGTCTTCACATGGCCTTCTCTGCTAGGACCTCTTGAAGATGCGATTTTAGTTAGGGCGTGGTCCAGCTGAATGAGCATGGCTCATAATATGACTACTGGAGTCCTTTATAAGTAGAAGAAGTGCAGACAGAGAGAGAAAGTCATGGGGTGGAGCCAGAAGCCAGAAGCCAGTGGGAACCCAGCAGAGAGAGGAGAGGACATCAGCATGGGATGGGGAAGCCAAGGAACCCAAGGACTGCCAGCCAGCCAGCACGCTACCAGCCTCGGGAACAAACAAGCCTTCCCGCCTCTGAAACTGTGAGCCAATACATTCCTGCTGTTAAGCCAGCCTGTTGTGTGGTATTTGTCTAAGCAGCCTGGAAAACAAGGATAGGGTGTGAGGGAACATTCTGGAATTCATCAAATGTGCATTTAGGATTTGTATACGCCATTGTACATAAATTTAACATCGAAGAAAAAATATCTGTAACCAAATTTTGAACTCTAGCAATGGTAGGTTGCTGAAGTATTTAGAGGGAAGTGTACCAATGGCTGCAATTTACTTTGAAATGCTTCCTAGAATAAGATGAAAAGGTGGGTGGATACATAGGTGATAAAACAAGTGTGGTAAAATGTTAATGGTAGAGTGTAAGTGGTACGTTCGTAGTGTTTACTATAAAATCCTTTTTGCTTTGCATATATTTGAACATTTTCATAATAAAAATTCGAAGCAAAAGTTTTTTTCCCTTGTGCGATATCATGCTGTCTAGCTGCCCAGCTCCCCCGCCTTTTTTTTTATTTTTGCACAGGCAGGCTTTGGGAATCAAACCCAGGTCACTGGCATGGCAGGCAAGAATTCTGCCACTGAGCCACCATTGCAATGCTCTGTCCACCCCCTTTTGAATGACCTTACTATGCTTTTTCCTTCAGTGAAAAAAAAATTTCTTTCTATTGGAGGTAAAATTCATGTAACACAAAATTCACCATTTTAATTATTTGAAAGTGCATAATTGAATGACTTGCAGCACATTCTCAATGTTGTACAACCATCACTCGAATCATAGAGCACTTTTGTCCCCCTATAACGGAACCTCATGCCCATCCAGCAGTCTGGCCCCATCACCCTTTCCCCGGCCCCTGACAACTTTCAGTGTCTATAGGATTTGCCTATTCTGAACAATTCATACAAGTGGACTTCTACAACGTGTGGCCTTTTGTAGCGAGTTTCTTTCATGTAACATATTGTTTTCAAGGTTCCATGTTGTAGCATGAGTCAGTATATCCTTCCTATTTTATGACTGAGTAATAATCCCTTTGTATGGATACACCATATTTTATTTATCTGTTCATTAGTTAATGGACATGTTGGTTGTTTCCGCTTTTCGGTTACTGTGAAAGATGCTGCTCTACACATTTGTGTATGACTTTTGGTTTTCCCTCACTATGTTTCATGAATTTCCATCCTTGAGAGTTTCACCATGCAAAGATAGACTACAGAAAACTCAAAGCCCAGGCTCCCTTGCAACTGGGATGTTTATCAAATAAGACTCAAACAAGCAAGACTCTAGCTTAGAAGTGTGCAGCCTGATTCCTTGCACAGCCTGTGTTTGCTGGCATGGGCGGTGGCAGAGGCCAGCAGTTTCCTGTACTTGCAGGACGAGTGC
This sequence comes from Tamandua tetradactyla, assembly GCF_023851605.1. Lineage (NCBI taxonomy): Eukaryota > Metazoa > Chordata > Mammalia > Pilosa > Myrmecophagidae > Tamandua > Tamandua tetradactyla. The sequence continues at coordinate 24,170,434 of NC_135327.1, read as the reverse complement.
CTGCCCCAGAAGTGGCATTGGCCAGGCAGGAGTGGGGCATCAGTGGTGTCTGCTGTTACTTCTTCAGGTCAGTTCTGGACATTATTCTTGGAAGCTGAGTGTTCTCAGTGATTCTGTGCCCTCTATCTTTTAAAGAAAGTCCTTTTCTGGTGGAAATAGCAGATGCAAGAGAGGATGCCCAAGATGTGCGCCTGGAACAGGCCTCCCTGCATGGCAAGCAGGGCTCCAGGTGTTCCCACATGCTCCAGAGAGGGGATCTGGAGATGCTGAAGGGCCCTGGTGGTCACTGGAAAACTGGGATTGGGATGGAAACCTGGGAGAGCAAGAAGTCCTCAACTGGAGACAAATGGCTGGAACCACAGCCTCCAATCCTGGCAGCTGGCCAGATGGGACCAGGCACACATCAGCCATCACCAGTCAAGGACCAGAGCAGAGAGAACACATGGGTTCCAAACTCCTTTATATGGGTTCCAAACACCCTGGACCCCCCCCCCCCCCCAACCATCGCCCGCCATGCAATCCAAAGAGGAGGAAAAGAAGATCTGAGGGTCTGAGCATTCACACAGCAAGGGCTGCATCATCACTAAAGACCACGTGGACTGGGAGAGTCCCAAGTGCGATTGAGCTGAATTCAAAATGTTTTTCCTGGGACCCAGCAGGACCAGGTGTCATAAAGATTATATCAGTCATGGAAATTTTGACAGGCAATTTTTCTTTTGCTCTTTTGAGAAATTGTGATGGCTACTTCCTAAGTACCAGGTGCTGTTCTAATCTGCTTCTTACTTATTATTAGTTTCCAGGATTGCCCCCATTTTTCAGAAGAGGAAACTGAGGCTTAGAAAGGATACATTATACTTCCCTGGGTTACAAATATGATAGTCGATGGAGTCCACATTTGACCTTGGGTAGTCTGAGACCAAAATCTATATTCTTGGCTATGCTGTCAGGCAGCGGATTGACTTTCTCTACCACTAGTCTTTCTTCTGTTTCTTCATTTCCTCAGTAAGCAGTCAGTGCTCCCCTGGGCAGAATTAGGCACCAGGGTAAGTGAGTGAGTGCTTGCCATGCTTTTCCTTCTCTTGTCGAGTTATTGCTTTGTTCAAGTTCCTGAACTTCATCCTGCCAGTCACCAAACATATATCTTAGTGCCGACTTTAGGCAAGGCGTGGAAGACGGGGTTAGACGCCCTTCTGCCACAGGTGTCGCCTTATTTGGAATCCCCCCCCATTCATTCATTCATTTATAAACTGTTCATTAACACCTGCACCTGCTAAGGTAATAAATAGCAGGTATGGAATGAAAATGAATAAGACCCAGTCCCTGGCCTCAAAGGAGCTTAATGTCTAAAAGGGAGATAAAAAAAAATACACAAAAGAATTATGAAAACATGGTAGAAATGGATGGTTTCTAAGAAACACATACACAAGAGCTGTGTTAGCTCAGCTGGGAGAGTCACTGCCAGAAAAGGTTTCCAGGGGAATATAATAAAAGCAAATTAATCCTTCTGAGAACACGATGTTTTCCCCATGAATTCCGAATGTTTTAAAAATTAAATCTCAAGTGATTCAGTTGCGTAAAATACTCTCATACCCAATTTCCAATCTTTTCTGCCCCCAAAGCATTCTTCCGACTCTCAAAGGAGATGAAGAGGGAATAAGAAAAGGATAGAATAAGCGCAAGAGGCCTCCCGTTCTGGCTGCATTCAGGGCAGCACAACTTGGGGTGCCCCAGGCCACCCACACCGAGAAGCCGGGCACGAAATCCCCTCCCCAAGGACAACAGTACCTCCCTGAGAGCTTTGCAGAACACAGGGGCGAAGGGGACTTCCAGGTAAAGATGCTGTGGTGGATGCTTACAGTTATTTCCTAAAACTCACCAAAACAGCGGTGAAGAGTTTCTCTGCAAAAAGCATAAATGCACAAGGATGGGAGAACTTGGGAGAAGATTGGAGCCCAACTTTAGAAGCTAGAAAGCAGAGGGTAGAATGGCGAATAACTTAGCAGATCTGAAAACAACAACAACTCTTCCTAAGCTGACAATGAGTGAAAACAAATCCAATATTCATTGTAGGATCCCCCTCAAAGCTCTGGAATCCACAGCAGAAGATACGTCCATAAAGGGAGGTTGGGATGGAAGGACTTGTGGTAATGAAATAAGGGGAATTGCTTGGAAGTCTGTTTGAATGAAGTAGTCGATCCCAGATCCCCTCCACCCCCACCCCCCTGTAAGCTGAATAGCTTTTTCTTTCCTCCAACGAACACCTGGAGCTTTATTTTTCAGAGGGAGTAAAACAGAGGGGCTCGCGGTTGAGGACAGCAAGTAGAGTTGGGGGCTGTGGCACTGTGCTGGAAACTGGGTTGATAAAGGGACGTTTACATGCATACCAGATGCTGAGACACCCCCACTTCCTACCCTTACTGCTGGCAGCTGAGAGGAAACCTGTCTCAGGAGTCCGGCCAGTTCAGGAGTAAAGACTTCAAGACACTGACATCAGAGTTTCCAGTTTCCACAGCTAAACAGTCCCCCAATCACCCTACAATGAACTAGCCCCACCCCCATGCTCTCAGAGCTTCCAATTAGCTTTTTAGTTTACTCTTCAATTTGAGCAGACAATTCTTACTGGACATCTGAATAAAGTTTCTATCATGAAAGAGAGAGGGAAAAATAAACATACTGAAACAAGAAGCTTGGATTAAAAAGTCTGTTTGGGGAGAAAAAAATGTAAGGCAAAAACATCCTTGAACCTTCTCAAGGAAAAGGGGAAAGAGTGAAATGAGGCAATGTGTCAATGGCTGAGAGATTCCAAATAGAGTCGAGAGGTTATCCTGGAGGCTATTCTTAAGCATTAAGTAGATATCACCTTGTTATTCAAGATGCAGTGGAGAGGCTGGAGGGAACTGCCTGAAAATGTAGAGCTGTGTTCCAGTAGCCATGTTTCTTGAAGATGATTGAATAATGATACAGCTGTCACAATGTGACTGTGTGATTGTGAAAACCTTGTGTCTGATGCTCCTTTTATCTACCTTATCAACAGATGAGTAAAACATATGGAATAAAATAAATAATAGGAGGAACAAATGTTAAAATAAATTTAATTTGAAATGCTAGTGATAAATGAAAGCGAGGGGTAAGGGATATGGTATGTATAATTTTTTTTTCTGTTTTTGTTTTATTTCTTTTTCTGAATAGATGCAAATGTTCCAAGAAATGATCATGATGATGAATATGCAACTATGTGATGATATTGTGAATTACTGATTATATATGTAGAACGGAATGATCGAAATAGGAATGTTTACGTTTGTTAGGTGTTTTTGGTATTTAAAAAAATAAAATAAAATAATTAAAAAAAATTCTTGAAATCTTCAGGGCTGTGAGAAGATATTGTAACTATGGAACAAGCACAGGATATGATAAAAAAATTCAAAACAAACAAAAAAAACAGCTCTAGGAAATTACAAATATGATAGCAGAATAGAAAAATCTCAGCTACATTCAAAGTTTGGAAAATGAAGTTGAAGATACTGCCCGGCAGGTAGCGCAAAACAAAAAGAAGGACACATAAGAGAGAAAGGATAAGAAAGTTAGAAGGCTAGTCCACGAGGTGCAATATCTGGTGATTAGAGATTAAGAAGGAGAAAAGAGAAAGAGAGAGGGATGGAAGGACAGAAAAGAGGGGGAAAAATCATCAATGAAATATTTGAAGAAAATTTCTCAGAACCGAAGGGCTTGACTTTCCTGGTGGATAAAGGCTCACTGAATGCCCAATAGAATGGATGAAAATTGACACTTGCCATGTCACACACAAGCTTAGAGAGGAGAATAATGGATCACGTACAAATGGCTGCGATGGAAGTGGCTTCAGTTTTCCGTAAACTAGCAACTTATTAAATCCCCCCTTTTTAAAAGCCATTCTGTTTCTGGTATATTGCATTCTGGCAGCTAGCAAATTAGAACACACCTTTAGTATTCCTTTGATAAAATGCCCAGAATGAGACAGTCCCAAGGCTGGTGCAGTGGCTCAGGGGGCCATCAAGGGCCTATTCATTCCAGCTTTCTGCTCCACTGTCCTTGGCTGATGGCTTGTCTTCTTCTTGCTTCATAGTCACAAGACGGCTCCGACGGATCCAGGCATCTTGTGCAAATACCTTCCCAGACTTTGTTGTATCAGGGGTGTAGTCAGATGGCTTAGGTTTAACCGATTGGGTGCTCTCACCTGGAATTTCTAATTGGGAGCTGGTGGCAAGAAGGAGAACGGGAATTTCATTCTGGGGGGTGGTGGTGGCAAAAATGGATTGTAGTTCCACATTATTCTTAGATCAAGCAATAATGTCCAGCATTCAGAGGCGACTTCACCTGAATCAGCTCTGGGATGTGATCTTGATTGTGCCTCTGGCTGCGTGCACACCCTCCAATCCTGCCCGTTTTTTAAAGCCTGGTTCTCCATCTTCTCCAGTAGTCCGTGAGCTCCTTCCTGCCCTTTCAAAACTTTCTCATCTCCTTTATTCAGCCAGAGTCAATTTCTACTGCTTGCAGACTGAGCTGCCATGCCTGAAATGCAACTTTTCACCCCTGCTGATTATTCCCTGGCACGACACCTGCGTCTTTCCTGCCTCACACTTGCCACAACCTGTAAGTATTGGGTTTAATTGCGGCTGCCTGCCTCCCCGCTAGGATGTAAGCTCCAAGAGGGCACGGACCATGGTGCTGTCTTGTGCAAAGCACAACACCTGACATACAGTAGGTGTTCAAAATGCAGTTGATGGACCCAATAGATGAATGGATGCATGGCTGGTTAAAGAGGCGTGTTTTGAGATGGGATCAACTGGGAGTCACGGACAGGCCCCTTACCTCGGTCACATTCCTCCGCCCGGAGGCTCCCGGCCCGTCGCTGGCTGCAAGGCATCACGTGGGAGTGCTGGGTCCTTAAACAGAATCACAGGGGCTGCTGTGCCCTGGGGAGAGTACCCGCGACCCCAACAAACAGGCACCAGCCAAGCATAATGGGGAACATCACAAAACACTATTTGGATAAGAGGTTGTAATTGGCTCTAATGCCTGTGCATCATGCTTTGTTTGACATCAATAACCTAGAAAAGATGGGGAGACATCAACGGCCCTGGGAAATTATTCCCCAGGCCAACAATGGGGCTTGTTCCATTCTATTGATGCATAACAAACTACCCCAAAACCTGGTGGTGAAAAACAGACATTTATGAATGTTACGGTTGGGGATATGGACATGGCACAGTGGAGCTGCCTTGGCCCCACACCATCTGGAGCTTCATCTGGGTGTCTCGAGGGCTGAGGGGGCTGAAATTATCCAAAGGCTGTCCCTGCATGTGCTTGGTGGCTGATGCCAGCTGTTGGCTGGAACCGTGGCTGCGCTGTCGGTTGCAGCACCTGCATTTGGCCAGGTGTCCTCACAGCATGGCTGATGGGGTCCAAAGGTGAGTGTCCCGAGAGACAAAGAGAGCAAGAGAGCCATGCAGAAGCCATAGTGCCTTTTGGGATTTATCAGAAGCCACCCAGGTGTCACTTCCACTGCCTGCTATTCCTCAAGGCAGTCGCAAAGGATGGCCTATATTCCAAGGGGGGACGTTAGACCCCACCTTTTAATTTAATTTTATTGTGAAAAATAACATACACAAAAAAGCAATAAATTTCAAAGCACATTGCAACAATTAGTTGTAGAACAGATTTTAGAGTTTGATATGGGTTATAATTTCACAATTTTAGGTTCTTACTTTTAGCTGCTCTAAGACACTGGAGACTAAAAGAAATATCAATACAATGATTCAGCAGTCATACTCATTTGTTAAACCCTACCTTCTCTGTTATAACTCCACCTTCTCTCTTGATCTTTCTCCCAATCTTTAGGGTTATTTAGGTTATGCCCATTCTAAATTTTTCATGCTGAAAGGGCTGTTGATAATATGGGATGGGGGATGGAACTAGCTGATGTTCTGGAGAGGCTGGCCCCTCTGGGTTTCAGGACTTATTTGGCCTAGGAACCCATCTGGAGGTTCTAGGTTTCTGGAAAGTAATCATAGTGCATGGAAACTTTGTAGGATCTCAAATAGGGCCCTAGGTGTTCTTTTGGGATGTCAGGAATGGTTTGGGTTGGGGTTTGGTAAGCTATGACAGGTAGCAATGCCTAACTGAAGCTTACATAGGAGTGGTCTCCAGAGTAGCCTCTCAACTCTATCTGAACTTGCTCAGCCACTGACACCTTATTTGTTACAATTCTTTCCCCCCTTTTGGGCAGGAAGGCATTGTCAATCTCATGGTGCTAGGGGCAGGCTCGTCCCGGGACCCCACTTTTTGATAGAGTCTGGAAGAGTGTATGGGACCAGAAATATAACTGTACCGTTTTTGGAAAATACAGTCTGCTGCAGGGCCCTCCCCTGCTCTGTCCCCATCACATTGGAATGGGTCAGGCTTTCTGCACATCCTCCCTCCCGTCTCTCCACCTGCCAGGATCCAAGGCAGCCCGCCTGAACATCCTTCGAGGCCGTGCATCTGAGCAGTCCTCCCCTGATTGCCCCAGCCTCCCAGCTGACCTCACATCTTGTTTTCCCTCTGAAACCTGCTCCTCCTACCAGGACTGGTGTGGACTCAGAGCTCCTGGGCTCAGGCCAGGGTCCAGTCCAGTGACTAGGAGGTCAGACACAGAGAGGTGGGCAGTGGGACAGAGGGAGGTAGAGCGAGTCTGGAGGGGGAGGTAAAGAACTTCCCAGTGACAACCCCAGGGGCCTTCCTGGAGGAGGAGCGAGAGCTGCATTCTTGGAGCCCTGGGGTCACCCAGTCGTTCAGGCTAAAAGCCCTTGGTGTCAGCTGCAGGCCTTCTTTCTTCACATCCTGCATCCACCCCCAGGCAGGTCTCCGGAGGCTCTGCCTTCAGAATAGATCCGAACCCCATCGCCTCTCACCCCACCCATCACTGTCCCATGCAGCAGCCAGGGCGTTTCATTTAAAACACAGGTCACCCCCAGCCCCAATCCCCCATCTCAGATCAGAAGTCAAAGTCCTTGCAGTGGCCTGAAGACCCCAGAGGACCCGTGTCTCCAGCCGTCCCCAGCCTTCCTCACCCCCAGGCTGCGCTCACCTGCACCTCCCCACTACGGGAACATCGCTTCCTTCATGTTCCACCTACACGCAGGGGGACCGCGCGACCACGACGACGACGACGACGACAACGACCACGGGGCTTTGCCCTCGCTGCTCCCTGTGCCTGCAGCTCGCCTGCTTTCAGCCTTCACGTGGCTGTTCACATCAGGTCTCTTCCCACCGTCACGCGCCGCGGGCCTCCCACACGCGTACCCTGCCCTTTTGCTCATCTGTGAACTAACATGATCTGAATCTGTATTTTGTATTTATGTGTCTGCTCATTTTATCTTCTGTTTTCCCTCCACCTCCCCTCCAAGCCCCCGTGCTGACGAAACTTCCAGAAGGCACAGATTATCGGTGCTGAATCGCCAGAGTCCAGACCATCTGGTAGGAGCGCATTAATTATCTGCAAATGAATGGAACATTGACCATGGAACCTAATGTCCTGGTGACCTTCGGCAGTCACATCCTTCAAGCTCAGGTGAATTGGACTGCCAAGTGTCATGCTTAAAAATATGAAAGTCTCTCTGTACAATTGTGCCCTCACTCCCCGTGGGCATTTCATGCTTACGCAGAGAGCTGGGACTCCACTCTGAAGCACTTTACAAAGGGCTGAGATTTCCCCACAGACGATGAGAAGGGGCTGCTCTCTCATCTCTCAAAGGCTCAGAGACATTAAGACATGGTTTCCGAGTCTCTGCTGCACAATGAAGAAAATTTTTAATAATTAAAACCTAGTACTTAAACCTTCACGAGTCAGGAATTTTTTTTTTTTTATTTTGTCCACTGCTGTGTTCCCAGTGCCCTAGAAAAGTGTCTGGCACATAGTAAGTGCTCACTAAATACTTGTTTCAAAGTCATCCCATCAGATCAGGATGGTATCAGGATTATATAAACTATGGGGCAGGCACAAGAAGTTAAGGCAATGTCCTGTATGTACTGGATGGTCAGAGATCGAGACTAATTATAACTGATAAAAAGCAAGTTTAAAGCAATATGTAGAGCTGATTTCCAGTTATGTAACAAATGCTGTATATTTCTGCATGTTTGGGAAGAGAATCCTCCAAACTGACAACAGGTGTTTCCTTAGGGGGAAGGAGTGGGGGGGAGTGGCAAACTTTCCTTCCACTTTATTTTTTTACTCTCCTATGCTTATTTATTTAAGGAATTATCATACTGAGAATATATTTGTATAAAAATATTTTAATAAATATGTATGAATGCATTTTTAAATTTTAAATTTTATGAGAGGAAACTAATTTACTACAGAGTGGCCATAAAATCTGAATACATAAGCAATATTATTTTGTTCCAGATTGAGCCTCCTTGATTGCTTCTTCTGAAGCTCGCTGAAGGTGCAGGTTTGTTCAGTGAAAATCAGACACAGATCATCCAAGGCACTGTGCAGGAAGGATGGAGCTGCTGTGTCAACACCCCACCTTCACAGCAATTTTGTGCAGCACGGTGAGTTGCACTTGGCAGAAGGACAACACGCTGAACTTATGTGATGTCACTACATAGCATGTATTGCAATGTAATATCAATAAATTATTTTAATTCACATTCAGTTATGTTCACACCCTGTAGATTGGCAACCACTGACAGATAACCAAATGATTGCAATAAAGTTCTGTAGGTGAGCATAACATATGCAAAAGACAGCTAGTATGAGTGCAAAATATGGAGAAAACTTGCTCTATGCCTTGGTTTCCCCATTGGTACGAGGGAGATTATAATGACTGCCCTGAAGTTTGCCAGGAGAAGCAATGACATAACGGCAGGGGGAGCACCCAGTGCTGAGAAGGCTCCAGTAGATGTTGGTTGGATCCGGCCATTTGAGGTTGGCTTCCCAAGGCAAAGGCGATCAAAGGTGGAAGAAGGAGAGCCAGAAACAGGGCGGATAAGGGGCTTCTTCTGGGAAAAGGGACTCTAGATCACCTCCTGACAGCTCTCCCTTAGCCTAGGAAAAATCCCTAAGCTAGCTGGGAGAGGAGGGCGGGAGTCCTTCCCAGGGCTGGGTGTCATTGGCAGGACACACTTCCTTGAGTTTCTTGCCCCCCTGACTCTTTGTAACTCTGAATTGACATTTATTACTTGCTACTGTTTTAGGATTTTTTGTGGGTAGTACTGTAAAACATGGAGGCTAGGCATTGGAGTCAGTCTACCTGGGTATGAATCCTAGATTTGCCATTTACTAACTCCCCTTTGACCTAATCTTTAAATCTCAGTTCCCTCATCCATACAGTGGGGATCATATTAGTACTTCCCTCAAAAGACTGCTAGATAAATAAATACCTATAAAATGCTTAAAAAGTGGCTAGCATATTGTATGCTCTCAATGAACATTAGCTATTGCAATGCATTTATTCATTCATTCTAACTAATCACTTCATTAACTCATTCATTTATCCACAATCTCATTCACTTCGTGGTTCTTCCATGAATATGTTACTGAATATTATCAGTACTTACTCTCCACCAGACACTGTGCTGAGTGTGGTGGATGTAGAGCTAAAGGAAATAGGGTTCTTGACAATGACAGGTATATCGTCTGTAGTGGGAGAAGGATAGACATACGCCCAGACGACTTTAAACCCAGATGACTTTAAGACAATGTGCTCTAACAGAGACATGTGCACAGTGCAAAGGAAACACAGAGAAAGGAGAGCCCAGCTGTGCTTGGGATGCGGCAAGGTGGGAGGGATGTGGGGAAGTTACACTTATATATTTTGTCCATCTATGATTTTGCCCTTAGGGACATGTGCTCTCTTAACAAGCTCTATAGCTCGCTGAGACTCAAACCCCAAAGCTGATGCTCTGACCCTTGCCAGTTATTATCATAATCAACAACTGCAGTGGTCTGGCCTCTGGTAGTTCAGAACTGCCACCCGGCTTCTATTGCCTCAGGGCATCGTCATCCATCCTATTGCCGACAGTGAACCAAACTCTCTACCTGCCTCTCCTCTTGCCATCTCTGGCCTGCAGAGGTGGCCAGTGCTGAGTTTCTTAGTGATGCTGAATGTCGCCAGGCATCCTGATGGCCTTGGTGAATGGTGGGCCTGTCCTCTCAGCCTGCCAATAGAGCAAAACCCTCTGGTCGGTTTCTTGACCTCCCATAACATGTCCACCCCATCATGCCCATTTCCCTTCCTCTACCAACTTCCGTGGTGGTCCAGCCAGTTCACCTTCACTCAGCCTGTCATCACTTATTCCAGACATTTAGAGTCACTAAGGTGCAGGTTTGCGCCATCCCCCCAGGAGGCTCCTTGCCAGAAGTTAAATCCTGTATCACACAATAACAGCCCCAAGTCAACAAACTCTTCTTCTTCGTTAAGACTAATGTTTCAACCCTCTTGATCCTGAAGCACCATTGAAATCCATTCCCGTCTGTACTCCCCTGATTCTGCTGGCACATGAGGACTTACTTTTGCAGCTCCTTGGAAATATAGTTTTTCTATTCCTTTATCAGGCCTAGTGCATCCCCAGCTGGGTTGTGCTACAACTTAAAATTATTTATGTTAAGCCAAGAGAGGAGGTGGGAGCAGATCCTGAATGGAGCTCCTGTTGCCTTGCAGGGGAGTGGCGTCTTCAGTGTCTTCCCTAGTTGGGGGAATACTAGCTGTTAATGTGAAGGGGACGGGTCACTGCCACAGGCTCTGAAGGTCCAGAGGAGACCGAGGAGTCACTATCTCTGAGGGCATCCACCAAAGGAACCCATCCCAATCATCGGTGCTGATGTGGGGTGAGGATGGGGTCCTCACTGCCTGCTGAGTGGTGAGTGATTCAGTAATCCTCCCCTTACTGCCTGCTTGCTTTCTTTCACTTAGTGCAATTTTTGTGCAATGTATTCACTCTGCATAGAAACCATCCAAAGTGTACAACACTGGTTCACAGTATCATCGCGTGGCTGTGCATATAGCCCCATGATCAAATTTAGAACATTTTCATTACTCCAGAAAAGAAAAATAAAACAGAAACTCCTAATCCCCCATACTCTTATGCCCCCATATTATAGACCCGTCATATTGGTATGGGACCTTCGTTACCATTGATGATAGAATATTAAAATATTACTGTTAACTATAGTGTGTAATTTGCAAAAGTACATTTTCCCCATACACCCTCTATTAATCGTGTCATGCATCTACTACAGTTCATGAAGAACTGTTTTAGGTTTGTACTGCTAATCACAGACGTTGTGTAACATGAGCTTCACTGTGCTGTACATTCGCATGTTTTTGACCCCCAACTTTCCTTCTGGTGACATACATGACTCTGAACTTCCCCTTCGCACCACACTCACACACCATTCATCACTGCTAATCATTCTCCCAGGCACGGGCTGCTGTCACCTCTGTCCTTTTCCAAGTGTTTAATTAAGCTCAACCTGGTTAAACATTCTGCACATATTAAGCAATCACTCCCTGTGTTAGTTAGATTCAGTTGTCAACTTGGCCAGGTGAGCATACCTAGTTCTGTTGCTGCGGACACAAGCCAATGGTACGTGAACCTCATCTGTTGCTAATTACATCTGCAGTCGGCTAGAAGGCATGTCTGCTGCAATGAGTGACGTTTTGACTTAATTGGCTGGTGCTTAAATGAGAGAACGAAATGTAGCACAGCCAAGCAGCTCGGCATTCCTCATCTCAGCACTTGCAGCTCAGCCCAGGCCTTTGGAGATGCAGAAAGAAGTCATCCCAGGGAAAGTTGTTGGAACCCAGGGGCCTGGAGAGAAGTCCAGCAGAGACCATCCTGTGCCTTCCACGTAAGAAAAAACCTCAGTGGAAAGTTAGCTGCCTTTCCTCTGAAGAACTAACAAAATAAATCCTCTTTCATTAAAAGCCAATCTGTCTCCGGTGTGTTGCATTCCAGCAGCTAGCAAACTACAACACTCCCCATTCTGTAACTTCATTCTATATCCTGGTAACCTATATTCTATAGTATGTCTGTGAGTTTACATATTATGATTAGTTCAAATCAGTGAGATCATGCAATATTTGTTCTTTTGTGTCTCACTTAACACAATGTCCTAAAGATTCATCCATGTTGTCATGTGCATCAGGATTTCATTCCTGAATATTCCTGCTGGTAATATTCCATCGCATGCATATACCCCATTTTGTTTATCCATTCAGCTGTTGATGGGCACTTGGGTTGTTTCCTCATTTCGCCATTGTGAACAATGCTGCAGTGAACCCTGGTGCACAGATGTCTGTTTGCATTCCTGCTTTCAGATCTCCCAGGTTTATCCGAGGAGCAGGATTGCCAGGTTGTAAGACAGTTCTATACTTAGCTCCCCGAGGAACCGCCAAACCGTCCTCCACAGCGGCTGTACCATTTTACATTCCCACAGTAGTGAATAAGTGTTCCAATTTCTCCACATCCTCTCCAATGCTTGTAGTTTCCCCTTTAATAGGGGAAACTATTACAGCGGAAACTTCTTCTTCTTGCCCATTGTTTTGTTAGGATAGCCATCCTAGTAGGTGTGAAGGTGTGAAAAGATATCTCATTTTTTAAAACTTTTTTTAATCATAAAATATAACATATATTTCCAAGTACACTTTAACAAGTAGTTATAGAACAGATTTTAAATTTTGGTTACAGTTCTGCAATTTTTCATTTTTTCTTCTAGCTGCTCCAGACAGTGGAGACCATTAGAAATATCAATATAACGATTCAGCAATCATACTCATTTGTTAAACCCTACCTTCTCTAGATAACTCCACCATCACCTTTGACCTTTCTCCCACTTTTTAGGAGTATTTGGGCTATGCCCATTCTAACTTTTTTCATGTTGGAAGGGGCTGTCGATAATATGAGATAGGGGAATGGAACTAGTTGATACTCTGGAAAGGCTGGCCCTCTGCATTTCAGGACTTATCTGGTCCAGGGACCCATCTGGAGGTTGCAGGTTTTAGAAAGTTACCCTAGTGCATGCAACCTTTGTAGAATCTTATATAATGCCCTAGGTACTCCTTAGGATTGTCTGGGATGGTTTTGGTTGGGGTTTGGCAAGCTATGATAGTTAGCAGTGTCTAACTGAAGCTTGCGTAACAGTGACCTCCAGAGTAGTCTCACGACTCTATTTGAACTCTCTCTGCCACTGATACCTTAAATGTTACACTTCTTCTTCCCCTTTTTTGTTAGGATAGCATTGTTGATCCCACTGTGCCATAGTCAGGCTCATCCCTGGGAGTCATTTCCCATGCCACCAGGAAGACTTTCATCCCTGGATGTCATGTCCTACGTAGGGGAGAGGGCAATGGTTTCACTTGCAGAGTTGGGCTTAGTCAGAGGAAGGCCACATCTGAGGAACAAAAGAAGTCCTCTTGAGGTGAATCTTAGGCATACCTATAGGTAGGCTACGCTTCTCTACTACATACACAAGCTTCATAAGAGCAAGTCTCCAGATCACAGTCTTGGCCTATTGATTTGGGTGTTCTTAATGTTTAGCACAGTATACGGGGTTTCCATAGTGATAAAGTTTAATAGTTCCATAATTTTTCTCTGATCCCTCAAGGAACTTTGCCAAACTTTATGATTATATCCTTAATATATTCTTGGATGTATCCAGGCATTATATTAAGATACACAGGATTAAAGGCTCTCATTCTTATTCCGGGTTCCCTGTGTTTGGATTGTTTAAATGATCTATCCAGACAAGTTGAGTTAGATTATTAACTATAGAATATTTAGGTCATGGTCATAATAATATTTTCTTTCTTTGGTCTCAAAGAGTAGGTGAAGTTCTGAAATACAGGCATACAGAATACCCCTGAATTCTGAATTATCTTAATCCTGACCCTATCAACTTCATTTTTATCTCTAAATACCAGGTTATACATTTATAAAACAGCCTCTCAAAATCCAGAAATAACAATTACCACTCAGGACTAATTGTTAGTGGTAATTGTCAGTGACTGCTATAAGAGCTTACAATCTAGGCCCCAGTTTTCTTATCTCATATTTTCTAAATGAGATCATATGATATTTGCTTTTTAGTTTCTGTCATATTTTGCCTCACCAAATGTCCCACAGATTCATTCACCTTGTTGCCTGCCTCACAACTTCATTCCTTTTTGTAGCAGCACCATGTTGATCATATGTTTACACCATCGTTCACCAATCTACTTCTCAGTCGATGCATCTTTCAACCACCTCCGTCTACTGGGTGTCATGTATAATGTCCAAAATCGGCAGTCCATCAACACCCTCAATTTTAGATAATTTTATTGTTCCCAAGAGAAATATAGCCAATAAACACACCCTCCTGAAATACAAAATCCATGCCCCCACCAATTCTTGTCCCTCCCCCCATTGTGTACTGTTGTGGTGCTGTTGCTGTTTTCTTGTGAAATATAGTCCATAACATGCAATAGCACTTCCCTCCATACCCCCAAATTATACACTCTTTGTACAGGATTCATACCTTTGTAGTCATTCATGTAAGAACTTTTTATATTTGTAGTGTTAATTGGTGGGACACTGGAGTCTATACAACCCCTTTCCATCATGTTCACGTTCAATATGGTAATACTACTTCTAGACCCACTAGTGAACCACCTTCACTTCTGTCTATTCCCTTACAATTAAGTTTAACCTCATTAGCAAACTATTCACTTATCTCAAGCTTCTGTGTAAGTCTAGGTCCCCTATATCCTATATTACAAGCCTCTGATTTTGCCTTTACCATGGTCATAAAAGTGGAACCATACGGTATCTGTCCTTTTGTGTCGGCTTATTTCACTCAGCATTATATCCTCAGGTCCCACCCATCTTGTCACGTGCTTAAGGACGTCATTTTGTCTTACTGCTGCATGATATTCCATCGTATGTATATACCGCATTTTATTTATCCACAAGTCTGTTGATGGGCACTTGAATTGTTTCCATCTTTTGGCGATTGTGAAGAGTGCTGCTATGAATACCAGTGTGCAATGTCTGTTTGTATCGCTGCTTTCAGCTCTTCTGGGTACCAAGTAGTGCTATTGCTGGGTCATAGGACAACTTGATATTTAGTTTTCTGAGTAACCACCAGACTGTCTTCCATAGTGACTGCACCATTATATATTCCCACCAGCAGTGAGCAATTGTCCCAATTTCGCCACATCCTCTCTAACATGTGTAATTTCATTTGTTTAATAGCAGCTATTCTTATAGGTGTGAGGTGGTATCTCATTGTAATCTTGATGTGCATTTCCCTTATAGCTAATGAGAATGAGCATCTCTTCATGTGCTTTTTAGCATCTGTATTTGCTTTTCAGAAAAATGTCTATTCGTACCTTTATCCCACTTTATAATTGGGTTGCTTGTTCTTTTATTGTTGAGTTGTACGATTTCTTCTTTATGTACATGGGATACTAAATCTTTACCTGACATGTGATTTTCAAATATTTTCTTCATTAAATTGATTACCTCTTCACCTTTTTTAAAAAAATTTTTTATTTTATTTTTTTAAACCTAACAAACTCAAACACTCCTATTTTGATCATTCCGTTCTACATACATAATCAGTAATTCACAATATCATCACATAGTTGCATATCCATCATCATGATAATTTCTTCAAACATTTGCATCTATTCAGAAAAAGAAATAAAAAACAGAGAAAAAAAATTATACATACCATACTATACCCCTCCCTTTCATTGATCACTAGCATTTCAATCTACTAAATTTATTTTAACATTTTCCCCCCTATATTTATTTTTATTCCATATGTTCTACTCGTCTGTTGACAAGGTAGATAAAAGGAGCATCAGACAGAAGATTTTCACAATCACACAGTCACATTGTGAAAATTATATCATTATACAATCATCTTCAAGAAACATGGCTCCTGGAACACAGCTCTACATTTTCAGGCAGTTCCCTCCAGCCTCTCCATTACATCTTGAATAACAAGGTGATATGTACTCAATGCATAAGAATAACCTCCAGGATTACCTCTTGACTCTGTTTGGAATCTCTCAGCCATAGACACTTTGCCTCATTTCACTCTTCCCCCTTTTTGTCGAGAAGGATTTCTCAATCCCTTAATGCTGAGTCTCAGCTCATTCTAGGATTTCTGTCCCACATTGCCAGGAAGGTCCACACCCCTGGGAGTCATGTCTCACGTAGACAGGGGGAGGGTGGTGAATTTGCTTGTTGCATTGGCTGGAGAAAGAGACCACATCTGAGCAACAAAAGAGGTTCTCCTGGGGGTGACTCTGAGGCCTAATTTTAAGTAGGCTTGACCTATCCTTTGTGAGGTTAGGTTTCATATGAACAAAACCCCAAGACTGGGGGCTCAGCCTATAGCTTTGGTGGTCTACACTGCTTGTGAGAATATCAAGAATTCAACTTGGGGAAGTTGAATTTTCCCCCATTCTCACCATTCCCTGAAGGGGATTTGGCAAATACTTTTTTATTCACTGTTCAAATCACTCTGGGATTTATTGGGGCATCCTCTGGACAAACCAATAAAATCTCATGTCCTACTGAAGATTCCATGTACTTATGGTGTTCAGTTAAGCTGTCTACATAAGTTATATTAGGAAATGCACTAGACAAGGTATCAATTTTGTACGAAATAAATATTTTTTGCTTTAGTTTCACACATAAGTTGAAATTTTAAAATATTAATAACCATCTATTTTTAGCACCTTGCAGTAATGACCTTCCTTTGTTCTTCCTCATGCAAAAACGTTCTTTAAATTTGTACATTTAGTCACTATCATTATACACTCTAGGCATTCCTAGATTATAGCATCTCAGTCTTTATTGTCTATCTTTCTTTCTGATTTTATTTGTGCCCCCAGCCCTCCTACCTGTATCATTCTCACATTCAGCTTCATTCAGTGTTTTAACATAATTGTATCACAGTTAGGTATCACAGAATTGTATCACAGAAATGGTGCTGTCCATTTCTGAGTTTCTATATTCAGTCCTGTTGCACAATCTGTATCCCTTCAGCTCCAATTATCCAATATTTTACCCTATTTCTATCTCCTGATGGTCTCTTGCCAACGAAATTTTCCAAGTTTATTCACTAATGTCAGTTCATATCAGTGAGACCATAAAGTATTTGTATTTTGTTTCTGGCTAATCTCACTCAGAATAATGTCCTTAAGGTCCATCCATGTTGTTACATACTTCATTACTTTATTCTGTCTTACAGCTGCATAATATTCCATCATATATAATTACCACAGTTTGTTTAGCCATTCATTGTTGATGGACATTTTGCATTTTGGCCGTTTCCATCTCTTGGCAATTGTAAATAATGCTGCTATAAACATTGGTGTGCAAATGTCCGTTTGTGTCCTTGTCCTCATGTCTTCTGAGTAGTTACCTAGCAATGGTATTTCCGGGTCATATGGCAATTCTATATTTAGCTTTTTGAGGAACTGCCAAACTGCCTTCTACAGCGGTTGTACCATTTGACATTCCCACCAACAGTGGATAATTGTGCCTCTTTCTCCACATCCTCTCCAGCACTTGTCATGTGTGTTATATTGATAATGGCCATTCTGGTGGGTGTGAGATGATATCTCATTGTGATTTTGATTTGCATTTCTCTAATAGCCAGGGAAGTTGAGCATCTCTTCATGTGCCTTTTGGCCATTTGTATTTCCTCTTCTGAGAAGTGTCTGTTCAAGTCTTTTGCCCATTTTGTAATTGGATTGGCTGTCTTTTTGTTGTTGAGTTGAATAATCTCTTTATAAATTCTGGATACTAGACCTTTATCTGATATGTCATTTCCAAATATTGTCTCCCATTGTGTAGGCTGTTTTCACTTTCTTGATGAAGTTCTTTGATGTGCAAAAGTGTTTAATTTTGAGGAGTTCCCATTTCTTTCTTTCTTTCTTCAATGCTCTTGCTTTGGGTGTAAGGTCTAGAAAACTGCCTCCAAATATAAGATTCATAAGATATTTCCCTACATTTTCTTCTAACAGTTTTATGATCTTAGATCTAATGTTTAGGTCTTTGATCCATTTTGAGTTAACTTTTGTATAATAATAGGTCCTCGTTCATTCTTTTGCACATGGATATCCAGTTCTCTAGGCACCATTTATTGAAGAGACTGTTCTGTCCCAGGTGAGTTGGCTTGTCTGCCTTATCAAAGATCAATTGTCCATAGATGAGGCTTTCTATATCTGGACACTCTGTTCGATTCCATTGGTCAGTGTATCTATCTTTATGCCAGTGCTATGCTGTCTTGTGTCTTGACCACTGTAGCTTCTTAATATGCCTTAAAGTCAGGTAGTGTGAGACCTCTGACTTCATTTTTCTTTCTCAGGATATTTTTAGCTCTTCAGGGGCACCCTGCCCTTCCAGATAAATTTGCTTACTGGTTTTTCTATTTCTGAAAAGTAAGTTGTTCGTATTGCATTGAATCTGTAAATCAGTTTAGATAGAATTGACATCTTAACTATATTTAGTCTTCCAATCCATGAACACGGTATGCCCTTCCATCTGTTTAAGTCTTCTGTGATTTCTTTTAACAATTTCTTGTAGTTTCTTTGTGTGGGTCTTTTGTTTCTTTAGTTAAATTTATTCCTAAATATTTTATTCTTTTGGTTGCAATTGTAAATGGAATTCTTTTCTTGATTTCCCCCTCAGATTGTTCATTACTAGTGTATAGAAACACTACAGATTTTTGAGTGTTGATCTTGTAACCTGCCACTTTGCTGTACTCATTTATTAGCTCTAGCAGTTTTGCTGTGGATTTTTCAGGGTTTTTGACATATAGTATCATATCATCTGCAAAGAGTGAGTTTTACTTCTTCCTTTTCAATTTTTTTATTAAAGAAAAAAAGAAATTAACACAACATTTAGAAATCATTCCATTCTACATATGCAATCAGTAATTCTTAACATCATCACATAGATGTATGATCATCATTTCTTAGTACATTTGCATCGATTTAGGAAAAAAACTAGCAAAACAACAGAAAAAGATATAGAATGTTAATATAGAGAAAAAATAAAAATAATAATAATAAAAAAAGAAAAGGAAAAAGAAAAAAAACAAAAGACACAAACAAACAAACAAACAAACAAAAACTATAGCTCAGATGCAGCTTCATTCAGTGTTTTAACATAATTACATTACAATTAGGTATTATTGTGCTGTCCATTTTTGAGTTTTTGTATCTAGTCCTGTTGCACAGTCTGTATCCCTTCAGCTCCAATTACCCATTATTTTACCCTGTTTCTAACTCCTGCTGGTCTCTGTTACCAATGACATATTCCAAGCTTATTCTTGAATGTCGGTTCACATCAGTGGGACCATACAGTATTTGTCCTTTAGTTTTTGGCTAGACTCACTCAGCATAATGATGGCTTCTATTTCTTTTTCTTGTCTAATTGCTCTGGCTAAAACTTCAACATGATGTTGAATAACAGTGGTGATAGTGGACATCCTTGTCTTGTTCCTGTTCTTAGGGGGAAAGTTTTCAGTTTTTCCCCATTTAGGATGATGTTAGCTGTGGGTTTTTCATATATTCCCTTTATCATTTTGAGGAAGTTCCCTTCTAGTCCTATCCTTTGAAGTGTTTTCAACAGGAAAGGATGTTGAATTTTGTCAAATGCCTTCTCTTTATTGAGATGATCATGTGGTTTTTCTGCTTTGATTTGTTGATATGGTGTATTACATTAATTGATTTTCTTATGTTGAACCATTTTTGCATACGTGGGATGAATCCGACTTGATCATGACTCTTTTAATGTTTTGCTAGATTCGATTTGCTAGAATTTTGTTGAGGATTTTTGCATCTATGTTCATTAGAAAGATTGGTCTGTAGTTTTCTTTTTTTGTAATATCTTTGTCTGGCTTTGGTACGAGGGTGATGTTGGCTTCATAGAATGAGTTAGGTAGCCTTCCCTCCTCTTCAATTTTTTTGAAGAGTTTGAGCAGGATCGGTACTAATTCTTTCTTGAATGGTAGAATTCACATGTGAAGCCATCTGGCCCTGGACTTTTCTTTTTTGGGAGCTTCTTAATGTGTCATTCAATTTCTTAGCTTGTGATTGGTTTGTTGAGATCATTTGTTTCTTCTCGAGTCAATGTTGTTTGTTCATGCCTTTCCAGGAAGTTGTCCATTTCATCTACATTGTTGAATTTATTAGCATAAAGTTGTTTATAGTATCCTCTCATTACCTCTTTTATTTCTGTGGTGTCAGTGGTTATGTTTCCTCTTCCATTTCTGATTTTATTTATTTGCATCCTCTCTCTTCTTTTTGTCAATCTCGCTAAGGGCCCAACTAGAACCAACTCTGGTTTTGTTGATATTCTTTATTGTTTTCATGTTCTCAATTTCATTTATTTCTGCTCTAATCTTCATTATCTTTTTCCTTTTGCTTGCTTTGGGGTTAGTTTGCTGTTCTCTCTCTAGTTCTTCCAAGTGGACAGTTAATTCCTTGATTTTTGCTCTTTCTTCTTTTTGATGTAGGCATTTAGGGCAATAAATTTCCCTCTTAGCACTGCCTTTGCTGCATCCCATAAATTTTGATTTATTGCGTTTTCATTTTCATTTGCCTCGAGATATTTACTGATTTCTCTTGTAATTTCTTCCTTGACCCACTGCTTGTTTAAGAGTGTGCTGCTGAGCCTTCATATATTTGTGAATTGAGCCTCCACATATTTGTGAAATTTCTGGCCCTCTGCTTATTATTCATTTCCAATTTCATTCTTTTATGATCTGAGAAAGTGTTTTGTATGATTTCAATATTTTAAAATTTATTGAGACTTGCTTTGTGACCCAGCATATGGTCTACCCTTGAGAATGATCCATGAGCAGTTGAGAAAATGTGTATCCTGCTGTTGTGGGGTATAATGTCCTATAAATGTCTGTGAAGTCTAGCTCATTTATTGTATTGTTCAAATTCTCTATTTCTTTATTGAACCTCTGTCTAGATGTCCTGTCCCTTGATGAGATTGGGGAATTGAAGTCTGTATTAGGGTAGATGTGTCTATTTCTCTTTTCAGTGTTTGCCTCATGTATTTTAGAGCACACTGGCTCAGTGCATAAATATTTATGATTGTTATGTCTTCTTGTTGAATTGTTCTTTTTATTAATACATAGTGTCCTTCTTTGTTTCTTTTAATTGTTTTGCATTTGAAGTCTAATTTGTTGGATATTAGTATAACACTCCTGCTCTTTTCTGATTGTTGTTTGCATGCACTGTCTTTTCCCAACCTTTCACATTCAACCTGTTTATCCATGGGTCTAAGATGTATCTCCTGCAGACAGCATATAGATAGGTCCTGTTTTTTAATTCATTCTGCCTGTCTATGTCTTTTGATTGGGGAGTTTAATCAACTAACATTTAGTGTTATTACTGTAAGGGCAGTACTTTCTTCTACCATTTTGCCTTTTGGATTTCATATGTCCTATCTAATTTTCCTTCTTTTTACCTTTACTGATAGTCTTCATTTCTACACTCTTCTCTACACCTCTCTCCTGTCTTTTCCTATCTTTCTCTAGTGCTCCCTTTAGTATTTCTTGCAGATCTGGTCTCTTGTTCACAAATTCTCTCAGTGGATTTTTTTTGTCTGAAAATGTTTTAATTTCCCCCTCATTTTTTGAAGGACAATGTTGTTTGATATAGAATTCTTGGTTGCAGTTTTTCCCTTTTAGTGTCTGTTCTAGTTTTCTAACCTCTGGAATGCAATATACGAGAAATGGAATGGCTTTTAAAAAGGGGAATTTAATAAGTTGCTAGTTTACAGTTTTAAGGCCAAGAAAATGTCCCAATTACAACAAGTTTATAGAAATGTCCAATCAAAGGCATCCAGGGAAAGATACCTTGGTTCAAGAAGGCCGATGAAGTTCAGGGTTTCTCTCTCAGATGAGAAGGCACATGGCGAACACAGTCAAGGTTTCTCTCTCGGTGGAAAGGCACATGGCGAGCAAGGTGTCATCTGCTAGCTTTCTCTCCTGGCTTCCTGTTTCATGAAGCTCCCCAGGAGGTGTTTTCTTTCTTCATCTCCAAAAGTTGCTGGCTTGTGGGCTCTCTGCTTCTTGTGGCTATGTCGTTCTTCTCTGCTCTCTCTGAATCTCTCATTCTCCAAAATGTTTCCTCTTTTATAGGACTTCAGAAACTATTCAAGACCCACCCAAATGGGTGGAGACACACCTCTACCTAATCCACCTTAACAACCACTCTTGATTAAATCCCATCTTTGGGGAGATAATCTAATTACAATTCAAACATATAGTACTGAATAGGGATTAGAAGAAATGGCTGCCTTTCCATAATGGGATTAGGATTAAAACATGGCTTTTCTAGGGTACATACAGCATTTCAAACCAGCACAGTATCTTAAATATATCATACCACTGTCTTCTTACCTCCATGGTTACTGCTGAGAAATCTATGCATGGTCTTGTTGGGCTTCTCTTGTATGTGATGGATTGCTTTTCTCTTGCTGCTTTCAAGATTCTCTCTTTCTCTTTGACATCTGATATTCTGGTTAATAAGTGTCTCAGAGTACATCTATTTGGATCTATTCTGTTTGGGGTTGCTGCACTTCTTGGATCTGTAATTTTACGTCTTTCATAAGAGTTAGGAAATTTTCAGTGATAATTTCCTCCATTAGTTTTTTTCTTCCTTTTCCATTCTCTTCTCCTTCTGGGACACCCACAACATGTATATTTGTGTGCTTCATGTTGTCATTCAATTCCCTGAGTCCCTGTTCATATTTTTCTATTCTTTTCTCTATATTTTCTTTTGCTTGTCGGATTTCAGATGTTCCATCCTCCAGTTCACTAATCCTATCTTCTGTCTCTTGAAGCCTAACATTATAGGTTTCCATTTTTTTAATCTCTTCTACTGTGCCTTTCATTCCCATAAGTTCTGTGATTTGTTTTTCCAGACTTTCGATTTCTTCTTTTTGTTCATTCCTTGCCTTCTTTATATCCTCCCTCAATTCATTGATTTGATTTTTGATGAGATTTTCCATGTCTGTTCGAACATTCTGAATTAATTATTTCAACTCCTGTATCTCATTTGAATTGTTGGTTTGTTCCTTTGACTGGGCCATATCTTCAATTTTTCTAATATGGTTCATTATTTTTTGCTGGCATCTAGGCATTAATTTCCTTAATTAGTTTATTTTGGAGATTATTTTCCTTTTTTTTACCTAGGATTTCTTGCTGGATGACTTTGTTGTCTATCTGTTCTTTGACATTCAGGTCAGCTTATTCTAGACCTCTAGCTTAGGTTTTGTTTCACAGATCAGAATTTTTCAGTTCTTGTTTTTTTGTTTCTTGCCCTGCCTGCATGGTGCTCCCCTACTCACACCCCCTTAGGAAGGTCTACTTAGGTATTATAGATGCCAGTCAGGTTTTCCCAGGCCAAACTGGCCTCCTCTCCAGGAGGAGTCACCTGCATTAGTTTTCCCTGATGGTGAGACCCAGCGGTTTGAAAGGCTTTCCTATGAAGCCTCTGGACTCTGCATTTTTCCTATCCTGCCCAGTATGTGGCACTTGTCTTCCTGCAGGTCCCACTAGCATAAGGTGATGCAGTACCCTTTAACTCCAGCAGACTCTCCTGCTGGGGGCTTGGTTGAGACAGAGGAGAGGTTGTAGGCTGGCTTTAATCGCTTTGGTTTTCCAGACCCTGGGGTCTGAATTCCTTGAGGGAGGGATTCTACTTGAGCTGGGCCCCACCCCTCTCCTGGGGAAGGCACAGCTTCTAGACAAACTCTCAAAGAAGTTTAATTCTGCCCATGCCTGGGGCAGTTGGAGACTGAGAAGCCCTGAAGCTGTGTCCAAAGAGCGGTCAAGCCATAGAAACACAGTCACAAAAAAAGAAAAGAAAAAAAAAATCCTTTTCAGAGCAAGCCCCCCCACCCCCCACCCCCGTTCCTCAGATTTGCCAATCAACATGCTGCTCTGTGTATCTCCAGGTCTTATGTGCCCCCTCCTTTCCTTCAGGGCCCAAACCCTTCAAGTATTTGTGCTGGCTGATCCAAAAACACCTCTGTCTTTTTTTTTCTTTTTCTTTTTCTGTCAGCCCTGCCCCCTCTGTACTGGGGTAAAAATCAGCAACCTAAGCTTTTACTCAAGGTGCAGCTGAGCTGGGGGCCTATTTTTAGTAGTCAGAATTTGTTAATTAATTCCACAATTGGAGCTTGGTTGCAGTCAGCCCCTGTTGCTGGTAAAGTCTCTTTCCTTTCTCCTCTGGGAAGCAGCTTGTGGGGGGTGGGGTGCTGGCTGCTGCGGCTTGGGGAACTCACGGTTCTGGGGGGCTTCACAGCCTGTCCAGCTGGTCCAGACTGGGGTACGCTGTGTGTCTTGTTTTGTACTTTTCCTGGGTATTTACTAGCTGCTCTGGAGGACGAACTAAATTCCACTCCTCACTTTGCTGCCATCTTGGCTCCTAGCTGTTTCCTCTTTTTTTTAATGTAGGCATTTAAAGCTATAATTTTCTCTCTCAGCACTGCCTTCACTGTATCCCATAACTTTTGATTATGGTCTCATTATTTACTGATTTCTCTTACAATTTCTATTTGATCCACTGGTTGTTTTAGAATGTGTTGTTTAACCTGTGTATACTTGTGTATTTTCTAATTCTCTGTTTGTTATTCATTTCCAGCTTCATTCCATCATGATCAGAGATAGTATTTTGTATAATTTCAAGCTTTTAAAATTTATTAAGACTTGTTTTGTGCCCCAGCATATAGTCTATCCTTGAGAATGTTCCATGAGCACTTGAGAACAATTTGTATCCTGTTTTTGGGTAATCTGTATTCTATCTATATCTGTTAGATCTAGTTCATTTATCATGTTATTTAGGTTCTCTGTTTCTTTATTGATCCTTTGTTTAGTTCTATCTTTTGGAGAGAGCGATGTGTTGAAATCTCCCACCATTATGGTAGAGTCTTCTACTATTCCCTTTGATTTTGCCAGTGTTTGCTTTGTGTACTTTGGGGCACCTTGATTAGGAGCATAGATACTTATGATTATTTCTTCTTTTGAGTTGCCCCTTTTATTAATATATAGTATCCTTTTTAAATTTTTTATTATTTTTTTCATTTTTAACATTTTTAAATTGTTAAATATAACATGTATACAAAAAAGCAATAAATTTCCACATATGGTTTAACAAGTAGTTATAGAACAGATTTGAAAGTTTCATATGGATTACTGTTACATGAGTTTTCATTTTTTTTCTTCTAGCTGTTCCTGGACACTAGAGGCCAGAAGAAATATCTATATAATGATTCAGCAGTCATTTGTTAAATCCTATCTTCTCTGTTATATTCTCCTTTGTTTTTCTTTTTAGTGAAAAATAACAATCAAAAAAACAAAAAGTTTCAAAGTACATTGCAACAAGGAGTTGTAGAGCAGGTTTCAGAGTTTGGTATGGGTTATAATTAACACAATTTTTGGTTTTATTTTTAGATGCTCTAAGGTACTGGAAACTAAAAGAAATATCAATGTAATGATTCATCATTTATACCCATTTGTTAAACCCTACCTTCTCTGTATAGCTCCACCATCATATTTGATCTTTCTTCCACTCTTTAGGGGTATTTGGGCTATGCCCATTCTAACTTTTTCATGTTGGAAAGAGGTGTCAATAATATAGGATAAGGGGATGGAACTAGTTGATATTCTGGAAAGGCTGGCCTCTTTGCTATTTTTTATTTTTTTCCAACTTATTTTTATTGTATAGTATAATGTATATACAAAGCAAAGAAATAAAAAAGCAGTGTTTTTCAAAATGCTCTTCAAAAAGTGGTTACAGTGTAGATCCCAGCGTTTGTCATGGGCTACTGTATGATTCTCTCCTATTTTTCCTTCTAGCTGCTTCAGAATTTAGGATGCTAGAGGGCTTAAATACTTTTTTTTATCATCACAATTGACTTTTTTTCTCCTTTTATTGTGAATAATAACATATCTACAAAAAAGCTATAAATTTCCAAGCATAGCACCACAATTATTGTAGAACATATTTAAGGCTTTTTTAACTTTATTCTTTTTTTACAATATGAGCATTTTTTTCTATATCACATATTTGTATATTCATCATCATGATCATTTCTTAGAACATTTGCATCAATTCAGAAAAAGAAATAAAAAGAAAATAGAAAAAAAAATTCATACATACCATACCCCTTACCCCTCCCTTTCATTGATCACTAGTATGTCAATCTACTAAATTTATTTTAACATTTGTTCCCCCTATTATTTATTTATTTTTAATCCATATGTTTTGCTCATCTGTCCATAAGGTAGATAAAAGAAGCATCAGACACAAGTTTTCACAATCACATGGTCACAGTGTGAAAGCTATATCATTATTCAATCATTTTCAATAAACATGGCTACTGGAACACAGCTCTACATTTTCAGATTAGTTCCCTTCAGCCTCTCTGTTATGCCTTAACTAAAAAGGTGATATCTACTTAATGCATAAGAATAACCTCCAGGATAACCTCTTGATTCTGGAATCTCACAGCCATTGACACTTTATTTTGTTTCATTTCTCTCCTCCCCCTTTCAGTTGAGAAGGTTTTCTCAAACCTTTCGTGCTGAGTCCCAGCTCATTCTAGGATTTCTGTCCCACATTGCCAGGCAGGTCCACACCTCTGGGAGTCATGTCTCAAGTGGAGAGGGGGAGGGCAGTGAATTTGCTTGTCGTGTTGGCTGAGAGAGAGAGGCCACATCTGCACAACAAAAGAGGTTCTCTTGGGGGTGACTGTTGGCCTAATTTTAAGTAGACTTAGCCTATCCTTTGTGTGGTTAAGTTTCATATGAATAAGCCCCAAGATTGGGGGCTTGGCCTATTGCTTTGGTTGTCCCCGCTGCTTGTGAGAATATCAAAAATTCTCCATTTGGGGAAGTTGAATTTTCCCCCCTTTTCACTATTCCCCCAAGGGGACTTTGCAAATATTATTTTATTCACTGTTCAAATCCTTTTGGGATTTATCGAGGCATCACTCTGGACAAATCTGTAAAATCTCATGCCCTACTCAAGGTTCCATGTACTTATGGTGTTCAATTAAGCTGTCCACATAAGTTATATAAGGAAATGCACTAGTCAAATTATCAATTTGTACCCAACAACTATTTTTTGCTTTAGTCTCATATGCAAGTTTAAGTTTTAAAATATGAATTACCATCTATTTTCAACACCCTGCAATATTGACATTCCTTTGTTTTTCCTCATACAAAACATTTTTAAATTTGTACATTTAGTCACTATCGTTATATACTCTAGGCATTCCTAGATTATACCATCTCAGTCTTTATTGTCTATCTTTCCTTCTGATTTCATTTGTGCCCTCAGGCCTCCTCCTTCTATCATTCTCACATTCAACTTCATTCAGTGTTTTAACATTATTGTGTTACGGTTAGGTAGCATTCTGCTATCCATTCTGAATTTTTACAATCAGTCCCGTCGTATAATCTATATCCCTTATGGTTCCAATTACCCAATAGCTACCCTATTTCTATCTCCTGATGACATCTGTTCTTAACTGAAATTATCCAAGTTCATTCATTAATGTTCGTTCATACCAGTGAGACCATACAGTATTTGTCCTTTCGTTTCTGGCTAATCTCATTCAGCATAATGTCCTCAAGGTCATTAGCTTCCTGAGGAACCACCAAACTGCATTCCACAGTGACTGTACCATTTTACATTCCCACCAACAGTGGATAAGTGTGCCTCTTTCTCCACATCCTCTCCAGCACTTGTTGTTTTCTGTTTTATTGATAATGGCCACATATTTAAGACTTTGACATGGGTTAGTTTCACAATTTTAGGTTTTTACTTCTAGCTGCTCTAAAATACTGGAGACTAAAAGAGATATCAATTTAATGATTAGCATTCATAGTCATTTGTTAAGTCCTATTTTCTATGTATAATTCCACCACCACCTTTGATCTTCCCATACCTCTCTTTGGGGTTGTTTGGTCTATGGCAATTCTAAATTTTTGCTATTGGAAGTGTCTGTCACTAATATGGGTTAAGGAGATGGAACTGTCTGATGTTCTGGAGAGGCTGGGCTAGGTTTCAGTACTTATCTGGACCAGGAACCCATCTGGAAACTGTAGGTTTCTGGAAAGTTACCCTAGTGCATGGAACCCTTGTGGAATCTTATATATTGCCCTAAGTATTCTTTAGGATTGTCTGGAATGGTCCTGGTTGGGGGTTGGCAGGTCACGATAGGTAACAAGGTCTACCAGAAGCTTGTGTAAGAGCAACCTCCAGAGTAGCCTCTCAACTCTATTTGAACTCTCTCTACCACTGATACTTTATTAATTACACTTATTTTCCCCCTTTTAGTCAGGATGGAATTGTTGATCCCACGGTGCCAGGTCCGGGTTCATCCCTGGGAGTCATCTCCCATGTTGTCAGGGAGACTTTCACCCCTGGATGCCGTGTCCCACATAAGGGGGAGGGCAATGATTTCACTTGCAGTGTTGGGCTTAGAGAGACTGAGGCCATATCTGAGCCACAAAAGAGGTCCTCCAGAAGTAACTCTTAGGCATGCCTATAGGTAGTCTACACTTCTATGCTACCTACATAAGCTTCACAAGAGTAAGCCTCACGATCAAGGTCATAGCCTATTGATTTGGGTATCCCTAAAGTTTGACACAGTATCAGGGGATTCCCTGATGATAAGGTTTAATAGTTCCATAGTCTTTCTCCCCTCTCTCAAGGGACTTTGCTGATACTTTTTTGATTATCTGCTTAATATACTCTAGGATGTTTCCAGGCATTACAATAATCTATACAAGATTAAAGGACCTCTTTCTTATTCAGTGCTTCCTGTGTTTCAGTTGTTCAAATGAGCTACACAGATAGGCTGAATTAGATTATGCAGTACAGAAAATTTCAGCTCCAGATCAAATAAACCTTTCTTCCATTGGTCTCAAAGAATACGTGTGGTTCTAAAATATAGACACTGTCTTCCGTACCCCTATGTTCTGAATTATTTTAACCCCAACATGTTTGACTTTGTCCTTATCTCTAAATATCAGGTTATATTATATAGTGTCCTTTTAACTATTTTGTCTGATATTAATATGGTTACCCCAGATTTCTTTTGGTTACTACCTATGTGGAATATTTTTTCTATCCTTTCATTTTCAACTTATTTGCATCTTTGGGTCTAAGATGAGTCACTTGTAAACAGCATATAGAAGGATCATATTTTCTAATCCATTCTTCTCATCTATATCTTTTGATTGGGGAGTTTAATCCATTAACATTCAAAGTAACATACTGCCTTACTGTAAAGACAGTTCTTGATTCAACCATCTTATCCTTTGGTTTTTATTTGTCAGATCTATTTTTTTCTCTCTGTCTTTTTATCCTTTGAGTGACCATTTCTAATATTCTTCAATTCTTTACCCTCCTCCCAACCTCTCTCTCTAGTGTCTTTTCTTTTTATCTGGCTGGACTCTTCTT
The DNA here is from genome assembly GCF_023851605.1 of Tamandua tetradactyla. Classification (NCBI taxonomy): domain Eukaryota; kingdom Metazoa; phylum Chordata; class Mammalia; order Pilosa; family Myrmecophagidae; genus Tamandua; species Tamandua tetradactyla. Next base: position 24,140,909 of record NC_135327.1, on the reverse strand, counting down.
TAGCTGTTCTCATAGGGCCAGTCTCTTTTTAGCAAACTCTCTCAGTTTCTGTTTATCTGTAAATATTTTTAACTCTCCCTTTCTTTTGAAGGACAGCTTTGCTGAATAGAGAATTCTTGGCTGGCAATTTTCTTTCACGGTATATTAAATATATTGTATCACTGCCTTCTCGCCTGTCGTGGTGTCTGATGAGGAATCAGCACTCAGTCTTATGTATCTAAGCATACAGTGAATCGCTTTTCTTTTGCTGTTTTCAGAATTTTCTCCTCTTCAGCATTTGACAACCTGATTACTACGTGTCTTGGTGTGGGCCTACTCAGATTTATTCTGTTTGGAGTATGTTGGGCTTCTTAGATTTGCATATTTATGTTTTTTCTAAGGGTTGGGAAATTTTCAGCCATTATTTCTTCAACTATTCTTCATGGCCCTGTTCCTTTCTCTTCTCCTCCCAGGATCCCCATGAGGCATGTATTTGTGCAATTTGTGTTGTCAATCATTTCCCTGAGATTCTGCTCAATTTTTTCCTTTGTTTTTCTCTACTTTTTCTTTTATCTGTTCAAATTTGGTTGCTCTGACTTCTAGTTCGCTAATTCTTTCTTCTTCCTCTTCAAATCTGCTGTTGTATATATCCAGTATACTTTTAATTTGATCTAAAATGTCTTTTATTGCCATAATATTTGTTATTTTTCTATGCTCTTTCAAATTCTTTGTGCTATTCTTTTTTCTTTGCATGGGCAGGCACTGGGAATTGAATCTGTGTCTCCTGCATGGCCAGCAAGAATTCCACCAATGAGCCACCATTGCACCACCCCTTCTTTATGCTCTTTTAGTGTTTTCTTGATATCCTTTCTCTCTTTTTTGTTTCTGTTTTTTTATTAATTAAAAAAATTAACAACACACAAACAAAACAGTAAGATATCATTCCATTCTACATATATAATCAGTAATTCTTAATATCATCACAGTTGCATATTCATCATTTCTTAGAACATTTGCACTGATTTAGAAAAAGAAATAAAAAGACCACAGAAAAAGAAATCAAATGATAACAGAGAAAAAATGATTATACATACCATACCTCTTACCCCTCGCTTTCGTTTATCACTAGCATTTCAAACTAAATTTATTTTAACATTTGTTCCCCCTATTATTTATTTTTATTCCATATGTTCTAATCTTCTGTTGATATGGTAGATAAAAGGAGCATCAGGCACAAGGTCTTCACATTCACAGAGTCTCATTGTGAAAGCTATATCATTGTTCAATCATCATCAAGAAACATGGCTACTGGAACACAGCACTACATTTTCAGGCAGTTCCCTCCAGCCTCTCCACTACATCTTGAACAACAAGGTGATATCTACTTAATGCATAAGAATAATCTCCAGGATAACCTCTCGACTCTTTTTGGAATCTCTCAGCCACTGACATTTAGTCTCATTTCACTCTTCCCACTTTTGGTTGAGAAGGTTCTCTCAATCCCTTGATGTTAATTCTCAGCTCATTCTAGGGTTTTTCTCAGTCCGTTGATGCTGAGTCTCAGCTCATTCCAGGATCTCTGTCCCACGTTGCCAGGAAGGTCCACACCCCTGTGAGTCATGTATCACACAGAGAGGGGGAGGGTGGTGAGACTGCTCGTCATGTTGGTGGGGGAGAGAGGCCACATCTGAGCAACAAAAGAGGTTCTCCTGGGGGTGACTCTTAGGCCTAAATTTTAAGTAGGCTTTATCTATCCTTTGCGGGGTTAAGTTTCATATGAGCAACCCCCAAGACTGGGGGCTCAGCCTATAGCTTTGGTTGTCCACACTGCTTGTGAGAATATCAAGAATTCAACTTGGGGAAGTTGAATTTCTCCCCACTCTCATCATTCCCTGAAGGGGGCTTGCAAATACTTTTCCAGTCACTGATCAAATCACTCTGGGATTCATCGGGGCATCACTCTGGACAAACCAACAAAATCTCATGTCCTACTTGAGATTCCAAGTACTTATGACGTTCAATCAAACTATCTACATAAGTTATATTAGGAAATGCTCTAGTCAAAATATAAATTTTGTAACAAATAAACATTGCTTTTGCTTTAGTCTCACACATAAGGTGACTTTTAAATATTAATTACCATCTATTTTCAGCACCCTGCAATAATGACATTCCTTTGTTCTTCCTCATGCAAAAACATTTTTAAAATTTGTACATTGTACATTTCACTATTATTATACACTCTAGGCATTCCTAGATTATACCATCTCAGTCTTTATCATCTATCTTTCTTTCTGATTTCATTTGTGCCCCCAACCCTCCTCCCTCTATCATTCTCACATGCAGCTTCATTCAGTTTTAACATAATTATATTACAGTTAGGTAGTATTGTGCTGTCCATTTCTGAGTTTTTGTATTCAGTCCTGTTGCACAATCTGTATCCCTTCAGCTCCAGTTACCCAATATCTTACCCTATTTCTGTCTCCTGATGGTCTCTGTTACAACGACATATTCCAAGTTTATTCACTAATGACAGTTCATATCAGTGAGACTATACAGTATTTTTCCTTTCGTTTTTGGCTAGTCTCACTCAGCATAATGTTCTCAAGGTCCATCCATGTTGTTACATAATTCATAAGTTTATTCTGTCTTAAAGCTGCATAATATTCCATCGTATGTATATACCACAGTTCGTTTAGTCACTCACCTGTTGATGGACATTTTGGCCATTTCCATCTCTTTGCACTTGTAAATAATGCTGCTATAAACATTGGTGTGCAAGTGTCCGTTTGTGTCTTTGCCCTTAAGTCCTCTGAGTAGATACCTAGCAGTGGTATTGCTGGGTCATATGGCAATTCTATATTCAGCTTTTGAGGAACCGCCAAACTGCCTTCCACAGCAGTTGTACCATTTGACATTCCCACCAACAGTGGATAAGTGTGCCTCTTTCTCCACATCCTCTCCAGCACTTGTCATTTTCTGTTTTGTTGATAATGGCCATTCTGGTGGGTGTGAGATGATATCTCATTGTGGTTTTGATTTGCATTTCTCTAATGGCCAGGAACCATGGGCATCTCTTCATGTGCCTTTTGGCCATTTATATTTCCTCTTCTGAGAAGTATCTGTTCAAGTCTTTTTCCCATTTTGTGATTGGATTGGATGTCTTTTTGTTGTTGAGTTGAACAATCTCTTTACAAATTCTGGATACTAGACCTTTATAGGATATGTCGTTTCCAAATATTGTCTCCCATTGTGTAGGCTGTCTTTTCACTTTCTTGATGAAGTTCTTTGATGCACAAAAGTGTTTAATTTTGAGGAGCTCCCATTTATTTATTTCTTTCTTCAGTGCTCTTGCTTTAGGTGTAAGGCCTATAAAACTGCATCCAATTATAAGATTTATAAGATATCTCCCTACATTTTCCTCTAACTGTTTTATGGTCTTAGACCTATGTTTAGATCTTTGATCCATTTTGAGTTAACTTTTGTATAGGGTGTTAGATACGTGTCCTCTCTCATTCTTTTGCATATGGATATCCAGTTTTCTAGGCACCATTTATCGAAGAGACTGTTCTGTCCCAGGTGAGTTGGCTTGACTGCCTTATCAAAGATCAAGTGTCCACAGATGAGAGGGCCTATGTCTGAGCACTCTATTCAATTCCATTGGTCAGTATATCTATCTTTATGCCAGTACCATGCTGTTTTGACCACTGTGACTTCATAATATGCCTTAAAATCAGGCAGCGTGAGACCTCCAGCTTCATTTTTTTTCCTCAAGATACTTTTAGCAATTCGGGGTATGCTGCCCTTCCAGATAAATTTGCTTATTGGTTTTTCTATTTCTGAAAAGTAAGTTGTTGGGATTTTGATTGGTATTGCGTTGAATCTGTAAATCAATTTAGTTAGAATTGACATCTTAACTTTAGTCTTCCAATCCATGAACATGGTATGCCCTTCCATCTATTTAGGTCTTCTGTGATTTCTTTTAACAGTTTTTTGTAGTTTCCTTTGTATATGTCTTTTGTCTCTTTAGTTAAATTTATTCCTAAGTATTTTATTCTTTTAGTTGCAATTGTAAATGGAATTCGTTTCTTGATTTCCTCCTCAGATTGTTCATTACTAGTGTATAGAAACTCTACAGATTTTTGAATGTTGATCTTGTAACCTGCCACTTTGCTGTACTCATTTATTAGCTCTAGCAGTTTTGCTGTGGATTTTTCAGGGTTTTCGACATATAGTATCATATCATCTGCAAACAGTGAGAGTTTTACTTCTTCCTTTCCAATTTTGATGCTTTTCTTTTTCTTGTCTAACTGCTCTGGCTAGAACTTCCCTCACAATGTTGAATAACAATTGTAATAGGGGACATCCTTGTCTTGTTACTCATCTTAGGGGGGAAGTTTTCAGTTTTTCCCCATTGAGGATGATGTTAGCTGTGGGTTTTTCATATATTCCCTTTATCATTTTAAGGAAGTTCCCTTCTACTCCTATCCTTTGAAGTGTTTTCAACAGGAAAGGATGTTGAATTTTGTCAAATGCCTTCTCTGCATCAATTGAGATGATCATGTGATTTTTCTGCTTTGATTTGTTGATATGGTGTATTACATGAATTGATTTTCTTACGTTGAACCGTCCTTGCATACCTGGGATGAATCCTACTTGGTCATGATGTATAATTTTTTTAATATGTTGCTGGATTTGATTTGCTAGAGTTTTGTTGAGTATTTTTGCATCTATATTCATTAGAGAGATTGGTCTGCAGTTTTCTTTTTTTGTAATATCTTTGCCTGGTTTCGGTATGAGGGTGATGTTGGCTTCATAGAATGAGTTAGGTAGCTTTCCATCCACTTCAATTTTTTTGAAGAGTTTGAGCAGGGTTGGGACTAATTCTTTCTGGAATGCCTTGTAGAATTCACATGTGAAGCCATCTGGTCCTGGACTTTTCTTTTTGGGAAGCTTTTTAATGACTGATTCAATTTCTTTACTTGTGATTGGTTTGTTGAGGTCATCTGTTTCTTCTTGAATCAAAGTTGGTTGTTTATGCCTTTCTAGGAAGTTGTCCATTTCATCTACATTGTTGTATTTATTAGCATAAAGTTGTTCATAGTACCCTCCTTTGTTTCTGTAGGGTCAGCAGTTATGTCTCCTCTTCCATTTCTGATCTTATTTATTTGCATCCTCTCTTCTTCTTTTGTCAGTCTTGCTAAGGGCCCATCAATCTTATTGATTTTCTCATAGAACCAACTTCTGGTTTTATTGATTTTCTTAATTGTTTTCATGTTCTCAATTTCATTTATTTCTGCTCTAATCATTGTTATTTCTTTCCTTTTGCTTGCTTTGGGTTAGTTTGCTGTTCTTTCTCCAATTCTTCCAAGTGGACAGTTAATTCCTGAATTTTTGCCCTTTCCTCTTTTTTGATATAGGCATTTAGGGCAATAAATTTCCCTCTTAGCACTGCCTTTGTTGCATCCCATAAGTTTTGATATGTTGTGTTTTCATTTTCATTTGCCTTGAGATATTTACTGAGTTCTCTTGTAATTTCTTCCTTGACCCACTGGTTGTTTAAGAGTGTGTTGTTGAGCCTTCACATATTTGTGAATTTTCTGGTGCTTTGCCTATTATTGATTTCCAACTTCATTCCCTTATGATCTGAGAAAGAGTTTTGTATAATTTCAGTCTTTTTAAATTTTTTAAGACTTGCTTTGTGACCCAGCATATGGTCTATCCTTGAGAATGATCCATGAGCACTTGAGAAAAAGGTGTATCCTGCTGTTGTGGGGTATAATGTCCTATAAATGCCTGTGAAGTCTAGCTCATTTATTGTAATATTCAAATTCTCTGTTTCTTTATTGATCTTCTGTCTAGATGTTCTGTCCATTGATGAGAGTGGGGGATTGAAGTCTCCAACTATTATGGTAGATGTGTCTATTTCCCTTTTCAGTGTTTGCAGTGTTTGCCTCATGTATTTTGGGGCATTCTTGTTTGGTGCATAAATATTTATGATTGTTATGTCTTCATGTGGAATTGTTCCTTTTATTAGTACATAGTGTCCTTCTTTGTCTCTTTTAACTGTTTTACATTTGAAGTCTAATTTGTTGGATATTAGTATAGCTACTCCTGCCCTTTTCTCGTTGTTATTTGCATGGAATATCTTTTCCCAACCTTTCACTTTCAACCTATGTTTATCTTTGGGTCTAAGATGTGTTTCCTGTAGACAGCATATAGAAGGATCCTGTTTTTTAATCCATTCTGCCAGTCTATGTCTTTTGATTGGGGAGTTCAATCCTTTCACATTTAGTGTTATTACTGTATGGGTAGTACTTTCTTCTACCATTTTGCCTTTTGTATTTTGTATGTCATATCTAATTCTCCTTCTTTCTACACTATTCTCCACACCTCTCTCTTCTTTCTTTTCTTATCTGTCTCTAGTGCTCCCTTTAGTGTTTCTTGCAGAGCTGATCTCTTGGTCCAAATTCTCTCTGTGATATTTTGTTTGAAAATGTTTTAATTTCTCCATCATTTTTGAAGGACAATTTTTCTGGGTACAGAATTCTTGGTTGGCAGTTTTTCTCTTTTAGTAATTTCAATATATCATCCCACTATCTTCTCGCCTCCACGATTTCTGCTGAGAAATCTACATATAATCTTATTGGGTTTCCCTTTTATGTGATGGATTGCTTTTCTCTTGCTGCTTTCAAGATCCTCTCTTTCTCTTTGGCCTCTGACATTCTGACTAGTAAGTGTCTTGGAGAACATCTATTTGGATCTATTCTTTTTGGGGTGTGCTGAACTTCTTGGATCTGTAATTTTAGGTCTTTTATAAGATTTGGGAAATTTTCAGTGATAATTTCTTCCATTAGTTTTTCTCCTCATTTTCCCTTCTCTTCTCCTTCTGGGACACCCACAACACGTATATTTGTGCACTTCATATTATCATTCAGTTCCCTGAGTCCCTGCTCATATTTTTCCATTTTTTTCCCTATAGTTTCTGTCTCTTGTCAGATTTCAGATGTTCCATCCTCCAGTTCACTAATCCTAACCTCTGTCTCTTGAAATCTACCATTGTAGGTTTCCATTGTTTTTTTTCATCTCTTCTACTGTCTTTCATTCCCATAAGTTTCGTAATTTGTTTTTTCAGACTTTCCATTTCTTCTTTTTGTTCATTCCTTGCCTTCTTCATATCCTCCCTCAATTCATTGATTGGGTTTTGGATGAGGTTTTTCCATGTCTGTTCATATATTCTGAATTAATTGTTTCAGCTCCTGTATCTCATTTGAACTATTGGTTTGTTCCTTTGACTGGGCCATATATTCAATTTTTTTGGTGTGATTTGTTATTTTTTGCTGGCGTCTAGACATTTAATTACCTTAATTAGTTTATTCTGGATATTGCTTTCACTTATTTTACCTAGGGTTTTCTTGCTGGATGAGTTTGTTGTCTATCTGTTCTTTGACCTTCAGTTCAGCTTTTTCTGGAACTCTAGCTTAGGTTTTATTTAATAGAGGATAATTTTTCAGTTCTTGTTTTCTTGTTTCTTGCCCTGTTTGTAAGGTGCCTTTTCCCTCCCCACCCTTAGGAGGGTCTATGTAGGTATTATAGACTCCAGCCGGGTTTTCCGGAGTAAACTGGACTCCTATCAGGGGGAAGGAGTCACCTGCGTCAGTTTTCTCTGAGGGTGAGACCCAGCAGGTTAAAAGACTTTCCTGTGAAGTCTCTGGGCTCTGTTTTTCTTATCCTGCCCAGTATGTGGCGCTTGTCTGTCTGCAGGTCCCACCAGCAAAAGATGTTGTGGCACCTTTAACTTTGGAAGACTCTCCCTGCTGGGGGCATGGTGGAGGCAGAGGAGGGGTTGTAGGCTGGTTTTAATGGCTTCAAATTGCCAAGCCCTGGGTTCTGAATTCCTTGAGAGAGGGATTTCACCTGAGTTGGGCTTGACCCCTCCCCTGGGGAAGGCACAGATGGGAGACAGCCCTGAAAGCAGTCCATTTCTGCCTATGCCTGGGGCAGTTGCAGCCCGAGTAGTACCACCGCTGAATCCAGAGGCAGCCAAGCCTCCATAGAAACAGCCACAAAAACCTCTGTTTTGTCCCCTTTCCTCTTTTTTTGGTTAGCCCAATAAGCGACCTCCGCCTTGACCAGGTTTGCCTGATCTGGGGGCCTATTTTTAGTAGTCAGAATTTTTAAATTAATGCCACAATTGGTGTTTGACTGGACTCAGTCCCTGCTACTGTTAGAGTGTCTTTCCTTTCCCCTCTGGGAAGCCACCTGTGGGGGAGGAGCACCGGGCGTGGGGCACCGCGGCTTGGGGAACTCACGGTTTGGGGAGGCTCGCAGTCGGTCCAGCTGGTACAGACTGGGGTATGCTGTGTGTCTGGTCACTATTGTGGCTCTGGGAGCTGTTCTGTACTTGTTTCTGGTTATTTAGTAGTTGTTCTGGAGGACGAACTTTGATTAAAATAACCCACGCTGGCCTCGGGCTCATGAATATTCAGGAGGCTGCTTCTGGTGCCAGACCTCCTTTATCTCTTTAGGTACATTTGCCTTCATTTCTTTGAATTGATTTAGCAAATTTGGTTGTACAGCGTTGAAGTTCCAGATTTTGTTTATCCTCTTTTGATCTATTCCTTCAACTGGGCCATTTCCTCTTGAGTTTTAGTATGCCTTCTGATTTTTGCTGATATGTGGTTATCTGATTATATTGATGGGTCTATTCTGAAGGTTGATTTCTCTCTCTTGTCTAGGGTTTAGTTGTTGTCTGGGTTTGTTTTAAGTCACTGATTTGACAGTTGGGTCATCCATATTTCTCAGTCAAAACAGGGCCGGGGAGCCAGGTAGGGGGTGTAGACTAGCCCCAATGGGCCTGGCATAGGGTCTGGAGAGGCTCTGAAAAGTCCTGCAGTTCCCCTGCCTTTCCCCTACCCATCAGATGGCGCTATTTGGTGACTTAATCATTCTCAGAGGCTGGTTATCTCCTTGCGCCCAGGCAGTGTCTGACTGTGCAGGGCTGAAAATGTGGGGTTCCTGTGCCCTCATTTTGCTGACCAAGATCTGGCTCACTGTGGGGCTGTGTCCCCTGCCTCACTTGTGGAGGATTTCCCAGCCACCCCCGTCTGTAGTCACCCCCAGGTAAGGATCAGGTCACCCTTGTTTCCCTCAAGGGTGGGGGATGGGCACCAGGACCGAGAGCTGGAAACAGTCTCTGTCTATGTTTTCTCAGACTCTTTGTCCCTCTCTGACCTGGACCTTGAAATGTCCTCCCCTGTCCCCCAGTCCCCACACAGTTGGCTTGAATAGTTTCTGCCTGGCTACTTATGCTTGTAGGGAAGATTTTGCAGTTCCCTCCCTGGTCCTCCATTTTGGAAATTCCTCCATGCTGTACTTTTGTATTCCACCCTCCCCCACAGCTTAAGTCTTGCTGTGGGTCCTTGTGGGCTTGGGTCTCTGTGTTTGGATATAAATGGGGATCTGTGCCATTGCTGTGAGCCTGTGTCCCCAGTGGGAGTGCGGACGGACTCTGGCTTCTGCCTCTGTACACTTTCTGAGGTATTGAGACCGAGTCAGGGGCAGAGGAGAGGACTGGCTGGTCTGGGACAGAAGTTTCCCACCTGATATTTTTCTCTTATTTTGATTCAGTGTTTGTGGGATTCTTCTTCAGTCTATACCTTTTCCCACCCTGTTTTCTTATGCCACTCCTGGTACCCACTGGGTTAGTTGGTTTCTCCAGGAAGTAGATACTTGAGGTGTAGTTAGGATTTCAAGAGACTTATTGGGGGATAATGGCTTTGAAAGATAGAATGGGGAAGAAGCAAGATTGGGCAGGGAAAGCCTCAGACAGTGATGCAAATCTGCGAAAGTCTCAGCCTACCTAATGGGAAGCTCCAGAGCTAAAATTGCTTACTAGGGAAACCATGTCTTGGACAGAAATCTCTAGGCTCTGATTATCCTTTCAGCTAAATGATTGGCTGGGGGCTACGGAGGAAGAGAATAGCCTCTGTTCAAAAGCTGAAATGAATCCTGAGGATGCTGACAGCTGGAAGCTGGAAGCGAATTGTTCCTTGAAGCTAAACAACAAATTCTTCCTTGAAGGAAAATTGAGTGTCAGCCCTCCATGGCTGATGCAAGGATGATTCAGGCATCTTGCATCATTGTCTCAGGACAGCATTCCAAGAGGGTGAGAACTGAAGCAGACAAGACCCTGAGGCTTAGGCTTTGGAATACATACAACCTCACGTCTACCATATTCAACTGGCCTAAGAAAGTCAAAAGGCTCGCTCAGATTCAAGGAGTAGGAAATATGCTCTACCTCATGGAGGCAGAGGGAGCAGGGTCAGGGCAGGGGAAGAATAGCAAAGTCTCAATAAAAAGGGGTGTGGTGTTCCTTAGGAAACTAAATAGCGAATTGCCCTATGACCCAGCAATAGCACTACCTGGTATATACCCAGAAGAACTGAAAGCAGTGACACAAACAGACATTTGCACATGGTGTTCATCATTCACAATCATCAAAAGATGGAAACAACCCAAATACCCATCAACAGATGAGTGGATTAACAAAATGTGGTATATGCATACAGTGGAATATTATGCAGCCTACTAAGACAAAATGACATCCCAAAGCATATGACAAGATGGATGAGCCTTGAGGGACATAATGCTGAGTGAAGTAAGCCAGACACAAAAGGACAGATACTATATGACTGCATTTTTATGACCTTGGTAAAGGTAAAATCAGAGGCTTGTAATATAGAATATAGGGGACATAGAGATACATAGAAACTAGACATGGGTGAATGATTAGCTAATGAGGTTGAACTCAAATGTAAGGGAATAGATCTAAGTGACGGCATTTCTCTACTGGGTCTATAAGTAATATTACCATATTGAAGGTGAGCAAGATTGAAAGGGTTGTATGGATTCATGTGTCCCACTGATTAACACTAGAAATATAAGTAAGTTCTTGCAAGAACTATTTCAAAGGTATGATTTGTGTACAAAGAGTATTTAAGTCCAGGGTACAGGGGGAAAACTGCTATTGCATGCTATGGACTATGTTTAACAGTAAAATATCAGCAGTACCACAGCAACATTGGGTAAATAATGGGGGGAGGGCAAGAATTAAGGGGAGGTTTAGATTTCCTATTTGATGAGGGTGTGTTTATTGTTATCTTTCTTTTGGAAACAATAAAATTATCTAAAATTGAGGGTGTTGGACTTTGGATATTATACGTGATACCTAATGAATGCAGGTGGCTGAAGGATGCACTGACCGAGAAGAAGATTGGCACATGATGGTATATACATATGATTGAATATTGTGCTGCTACAAAAAGGAACGAAGTCATGAAGCATGCAGTGATGTGAATGAACCTGTAGGACATTTGGTGAGGCAAAATAAGCCAGAAATGAAAGAACAATTATTGTATGGTCTCCTTTAAAAAATGCTTATAAGAAAACAGGGGCATAGATTGCAAGCTCAGGTAGCAGACACATGTGGTTCGGAGTGGTAATTGTTATTTCTGGATTTTGAGAGGCTGTTTTATAAATATATAACCTGGTATTTGGAGATAAGAATGAAGCCAATCAGGTCAGCATTAAGGTAATTCAGAATGCAGGGGTAAGGAAGACATTGTCTATGTTTTAGAACTGTACCTACTCTTTTGAGACCAAAGAAAGAAAGGTTTATTTTGTCTGGAACCTAAATTTTCAGTAACATATAATCTAACTCAACTTGTCTGGATAGCACATTTGAACACTGAAATGTAGGGAGCTCAGAAAAAGAATGAAAATCTTTAATCCTGTATAGTTTAATATAATGCCTGGATACATCTTAGACTATAGTAAGCAGATAATCAAAAAGTATTGGCAAAGTCCCTTGAGGGATGGGAGAAAAAATATGCAACTATTAAACTTTACCATCAGGGAATTCCCTGATACTGTGTCAAACATTAGAGACAGCCAAATCCATAGGCCAAGCCCATTATCTTTGTCTTGTGAAGCTTATGAATGTAGTGGAAAAGCTTAGCCTACCTATAGCTATATCTAAGAGTTACTTCTGGAGGACCTCTTTTGTTGCTCAGATGTAGCTTCACTCTCTCTAAGCTCAACTCTGCAAGTGAAACCATTGCTCTCCCCCCTATGTGGGACATGATATCCATGGATGAAAGTCTCCCTGGTGGCGTGGGAGATGACTCCCAGTGAAGAGTCCAGCCCTGTCACCATGGGATCAACAATTCCATCCTGACCAAAAGGGGGAAAAGAAGTGTAACTAACAAGTATCTGGCTAAGAGAGTTCAAATAGAGTTGAGAGGCTACTCTGGAGGTCGCTCTTATGCAAGCTTCATAAACTTCAGTTAGACGTTGCTACCTATCATAACTTACCAAACCCCAACCAAAACCATTGCAGCCAATCCTAAAGAACAACTATGGCAATATATAAGATTCTACAATGGTTCCATGCACTAGGGTAACTTTCCAGGAACCTACAACCTCCAGATGGGTCCCTGGACCAGATAAGTCCTGAAACCTAGAAGGCCCAGCCTCCCTAGAACATCAGCTAGTTCCATCTCCCTAGCCCATATTATTGACAACCCCTTCCAACATGAAAAAGTTAGAAACTCCATAGTCCAAATACCCCTGAAGAGTGGGATAGAAAGGTCAAAGATGATGGTGGAATTATACAGAGAAGGTAAGGTTTAACACACAAATATGGTTGCTGAATCATTAAATTGATATTTCTCTTAGGCTCCAGTATCTTACAGCAGCTAGAAGCAAGAACCTAAAATTGTGGAATTGTAACCCATACCAAACTCTGAAATCTGTTCTACAACTAATTGTTGTGCTGTGCTTTGAATTTATTGCGTTTTTGTGTATATGTTATTTTTCATAAAAAAGAAAAAAAAGTCGATTGTGATAATAAAAAATATATATTTATTCCTTCTAGCCTGCTATTCTGGAGCCGCTAGGAGGAAAATCTGAGAGGATGATATGGTAGCCCATGACAAACTCTGGGATCTGTCCTGTAACTACTTGTTAAAGAGTGCTCTGAATATTATTGCTTTCTTCTTTCTTTGCTTTGGATATATGCTATATTATACTATTTAAAAAGTTTATAAAAAAAGGGGTGTGCTTACAGGGATGGGAGAGATTATTGTGGCAGTCCTTGGAAACAATTTACCACAGCTAATATTTATTGAGCTTCTAATATGTACAATATATATTAAATCCTCATGTGACTTGATATCCATTAGGATGGCTATTATTTAGAAAAATGGAAAATAACAAGTGCTGATGAGCATGTGGAGAAATAGGAACCCTTGCACAGATGGGAATGTAAAATGGTGCAGCTGTTATGGAAATTAGTTTGGTGGTTCCTTAGGAAATTCAGCGTAAAACTACCATATAACCCCGCAATTCCCCAAAGCATTGAAAACAGGGACTCAATCAGATGTATACCTTATTCTTGGCAACATTATTCACAACAGCATAAAGGTGGTAGCGATACAAATGTCCGTTAGTGGACAAATGGATAAACAAAATGTGGTATATATGTATAGTGGAATATCATTCAGTTATGAAAAGGATGAAGTTCTGATGCATGCTACAACATGGTACAACTTGGATGAGCATCATGCTGTGTGGAATAAGCCATACACAAAGAGACAGATATTGTATGACTTCACTCATATGAAATATCTAGAATAAGCAAATTTATGTAGAGACCAAGTAGAGTACAGGTTAGCGGAGGCTGGTGGGTGTTGGGGGAATGGGGTGTTATTGCTTAATGGGCACAGAGTTTCTATTTGGGGTGCTGAAAAAGTTTTGGTAATGGCTGGTGGTGATGGTAGCACAATATTGTGAGTGTAATTAATATTACTCAATGGCACACACAGAAAATGGTTTTCTTGGGAAATCTTGTGTTGTCTATATGTGAGCACAATAAAGATTTTAAAATTCTCATGAGATAGGTTCTATTATGATCCTCATTTTAGAAAACATGAAAACTAGGGAAAGAGAGGTTAAGTAGTTTGGCCAAGCACACCCTGCTAAGGAGTGGTGGAGCCAGGCATTGAACAGAGGCAGATGGAATATCCTGTGCTGTAGTAATGGGTCTGCACGTTCTCGAAAGTTGTGCTCCATGATGGCAGGGCCTGTGATTCCTTCATCTCTGTGTGCCAGGCTCCTGGTACAGTGTCTGGCACCTGGAAGTCACTCAACAATGTCAGCATAGCTAAATCAGTCAGGAAGCCTTTAAGCACAATATAATAAACAAAAAGTGCCTTACACAAAAAGAACATGTATTATCTCACTAATAGTGGGTCTGGAGGTAGGTAGTTTTAAAGTTTGTTAATTTGACATCTTATCAATGTCAGAGCTCTGGGTAATGCTTTTCTATGCTTTTGGTCTTCCCCCTCATGTCCTCAGAATAGCTGCCAGAGCACCAGACATTCCTTATAGACATCATTCAAAGGACAAAAGGGGCAGGGCTTCCCTTCTCTAGGGTTTTTGTTTTGTTTTGTTTTTAATCAAGAAGGAAAATTTTCCCAAAACCTTGCCAGCAAACTTACATCCCATTGGCTAAAATTGGGCCACATGTCTACTTCTGAAGCAATCACTTGAAAAAGGGAATGGGATTATCATAATGGCTTTAGAACCCTCAAGACTCATCTTCTGAGGCTGGGCACATTGGTTTTGGACTCTTGACAATTAGCACAGAAAGTAGGAGAAATGACTGTAGACCACCACAAAGTGTCTATCACTTTTGGCTGTGGCTCTGAAGCTAGACAAAAGGGTATGTCTGTGATCTTGCACAGATGACCTAACATCTCTGAGCCTAAGCTTCCTCAAAAGTAACACTGGAATATTAGTACCTATTCCATAGGTTTGTTGGGAGGATTAAATGAGATACAGCATAGGAAGTGCTTGGCTTGGGGCCTCACACATGGTAAACATTCTCAGGAGACAGTGATGAAGAAGGAAAGATAGACGAAAAACAGTGAGATGGTATGATCTAGGAGTGCCTAGAGTGTACAATGATAGTGACTTAATGTACAAATTAAAACATCTTTTTGCATGAGGAAGAACAAAGGAATGTCAATATTGCAGGGTGTTGAAAACAGATGGTAATTCATATTTTAAAACTTTATGTGTGAGACTAAAGCAAAAAATGTTTATTTGGTATAAAATTTATAATTTGACTAGTACATTTCCTAATATAACTACGTGGACAGTTTAATTGAATACCATAAGTACATGGAACCTTGAGTAGGGCATGAGATTTTGTAGGTTTGTCCAGAGTGGTGCCCCGATAAATCCCAGAGTGATTTGAACAGTAAATAAAAAAGTATTTGCAAAGTCTCCTTGGGGGAATGGTGAGGAAGGGGGAAAATTCAAGTATGGAGAATTCCTGATATTTTCTGAAGCAGTGGGGACAACCAAGGCAATAGGCTGAGCCCTCAATCTTGGGGTTTGTTCATATGAAATGTAACCCTGCAAAGAATAGACTAAGCCTACTTAAAATTAGGCCTGAGTTACCCCCAGCAACCTCTTTTGTTGCTCAGATGTGGCCTCTCTCTCTCTCAGCCAACATGACAAGCAAACTCACTGCCCTCCCCCTCTCAACATGGGACATGACTCCCAGGGTTGTAAACTTTCCTGGCAACTTGGGACCAAAATCCTAGAATGAGCTGGGATTCAGCATCAAGGGATTGAGAAAACCTTCTTGACCAAAAGGGGGAAGAGAGAAATGAGACAAAAAAAAGTGTCAATGGCTGAGAGATTCCAAACAGAGTTGAGAGGTTATCCTGGAGGTTATTCTTATGTATTATATAGATATCACCTTTTTAGTTAAGGTATATTGGAGAGGCTGGAGGGAAGTGCCTGAAAACGTAGAGCTGTGTTCCAGTAGCCATGTTTCTTCAAGATGATTGTATAATCTTCACAATGTGTCTGTGTGACTGTGAAAACCTTGTGTCTGATGCTCCTTTTATCTATGGTATGGACTGATGAATAAAACATATGGATCAAAAATAAATAAACAATAGGGGGAACAAATGTTAAAATAAATTTAGTAGATTGAAATGCTAGTGATCAATGAAAGGGAGTGATAAGGGGTATAGAAAAAAATAAGGGCAACAAAGGCTAAAATATATTGGGTAGTTGGAAATACTAGCAATCAATGAGAGGGAGGGGTAAAGGGTATGGTATGTATAAGTTTTTTTTTTTTATTTCTTTTTCTGAATTGATGCAAATGTTCTAAGAAATGATCATGGTGATGAATATACAACTATGTGACGATATTTTGAATTATTGATTATATACGAAGAATTGAATGATCACATGGTAAGAATGTTCGTGTTTGTATGTTATGTCTAAAAAAATAAAAAAATCAAAACAAACAAACAAAAAACACGAAGAACCATGTTGAATGAAATAAGCCAAACACAAAAGAACAAATCCTGAGTGATTCCACTTATATGAAATACTTTGAATGACCAAATTCATAGAGAAGGAAAGTAGATTACAGATTACCAGGGGATGGGGGTGGGTGGGCATTATTGCTTAATAGGTACAGAGTTTCTGTTTGGGGTGTTGATAATGGATGACGGGGATGATTGTGAATATAATTAATATTAGCAGTTCCTCTTCAGGCACGTTCCCAGCTTCCCCCGCCCCTGGTCAGGTGGTGGGGCTTTCTTAATGGATGCATTTGGGAAGTACTAAGCATGTCCCCCTCAGCTTAACCACTATTCCCCTTGGGTCAGGGGTTCCCTAAGGCTCCTCCAGGTTTCCTGTCACATGGAAGGGAGTCCTGCCGCAGTCCAGCACTGCCCATGTTTTGGTAAGTAAGGGTAACAGAGACTGCTGCTTACCCCAATATCTATTCCTCTTCTCTCTGTGGTAACAGAATATTGGCTGAGTAAATGGTCATGCAGCTAATGACTGCTTTTCTCAGTCTCCCTTGCAGTAGCTGTGGCCGTGTCACTAAATTCTGGCCAAGGGATGTGAGAAGTGATATGTGCAACTTTCCCTTGTGAGAAAAGGGGACCACCTGTCCCCCTCTTCTCCCCTCCTGATGGATGCACCGTGGACTCGATGCTTTGAGCTGGCATAGCAAACTTGAACCACCAAGTGCAAGTAACATACTGAGAGTGGCAGAGTAATTAGATAATTAGGTAAAAGGATCCTGGTCCCTGAATTGCCTGCTTGGGCTCTTACAGAGCCCAAGGGAAAAATAAAGGTCCCCCTTGCTTAAGATCCGGTACTTGGGGTATCTCTGCTGTGGAATCTGAGCACATACCCTAACCAACACAGTAAGCTGCTTGGTTCTGGGATCCAGCTAGTGGGCACATTTGCATCTCACAATTAGCTATAACCTCCAGCTTAATTTTTGCCCAAAATAAATGAGTGTCACAGCCCCTGCTGCTCGCCTTTTGTTTTATTGCTAAGATTGTTCAGGAACCAGGTAGGGTGGTGGGGTTTTATCAGATTCAACTTTCACAAGACATATATGCTGGGGTTGGTTAGAAATTCTGCATGGGTTTTTTTTTTTTTTCTAGGCTTTTAAAACAACTCTATTGAGGTATAATTTACGTGCAATGGAATCACTCAGTTCAAACTCAGTGAGTTTGGTCAGTGTGTACAGCTGGTGAAGGCAT
This sequence comes from Tamandua tetradactyla, assembly GCF_023851605.1. Lineage (NCBI taxonomy): Eukaryota > Metazoa > Chordata > Mammalia > Pilosa > Myrmecophagidae > Tamandua > Tamandua tetradactyla. Next base: position 24,123,279 of record NC_135327.1, on the reverse strand, counting down.
ACCTTCTGAGTCTCTCTTGAGGGTGGAGACTCAAAGGTAGGACCATGTTTTCAGTTTCCCTGGACCCAGGGCTCAGCACAGAGCTGGCACAAAGTAGGTCCTCAGGAAATATTTGTTGATGGGGCTGATGCTTGAGGGAACAAGAGCCTGGGGCAGGCTTCCTATAAATCATAAATGAGAGGAAATGGAAATCTCTGGATACTTTTCTTTCCATTGGAAACCAGAGCAGATGCCTATTAATTTCACCCAGCCTCCCCAATTTGGGACTGGGCAAGGACTCTGAGGAGGGATGGAATGTCCCTCTTCCCAAGCCAAGGGGCAAGGCCCCAAGGATCTACTCAGAGAGAGTAGCAGAGCTTGTAGGGAGGAGAGAAAGACTGCTTACTGCACAGCTGGAGGTCTGCTGTGCTGTAGAGCTCAGGGGCTCAGCAGCATTCAGCCACCAGAGGTGGGGCCTGGTGAGGATTTTTGGGAGAGCTTGATATTAGGAGCAGAAGTAGACAGATTCTGGTGTTAGCTGCTCCAGGAGAATTCTGGAGGTGGGAGACTGGGGCTGGAGAAGCTCAAGATGGCAGTGGGGGGGGGGGGCAGCATCTGGGGGCAGCCGGCTCACCCGTTTGGGCGGTAATGTTGTTTGAGCTTTCCATGGGCCAGCTGAACCCATGAAAGGGAACTGGCTTCAAGCCCCACTCCTTCTAGGGTAAAGAGGTAGTGGGGGGTACCTCCAGAGGTAAGTCACCCCTGGGGGGCAGAAAACCTGCAGCTGAATGCTGGCTAGAGAGGGCACTGGTGGCCAGAGTGTATCAGCACCAGGGAAAGGGAGCCATTGTCACTTTTCTTTTAATTCCTACCACCCTGCTCCAATCCTGAAGGATCATGAAGCAGGAGCGGAGGGGGGTAGGAAGATAAGGAATGAGTTATGCCTCCTTCTGCAAGCATGGGGCAGGCCTGAGCAGCGTACAGGGAGAAGTGTTGAGCTAGAAGTGAGGTGGAGGTTTTTATTTAGCCTGGACTGGTTCCTTAAATTCAGGGAGTGAATTATAATTGCCAAAATGGGATTAGTCATTGCAAGTGTCAGGAAAACTATGGTATCTATTTGGGATTATTTTAAGGAACAAAGGATGAGAAGCTAGTAGAGCGTGACTGAAGGCAGGGAAGGTTCCAGTTGCGTTAATGTGCTGAGGGCTGGCTGAGGCAGCACATTCCCCGCCCTGCAGGAAGAGTCAGGTGAGGAGAGCAGCACAGGGAGAAAGAGCCCCCATGAGCAGAGGCCAGGCTACCACCGGACAGCTTGCTCTGGAAAAGGGTTCCTCATCTGACACCTGTGGGAGGGCCTAAAAGAGTTCACCTCACCCCGCAGACAGTGCTCGAACCCTGTCATCCCAGGGAGCTCCCTCCCAAGCAGCCTAATCTGTTTTTGGATATCACAATAGAAAGTTTTTCTAAATTGACTTGAAATCCATCTCCCTATTTTACATATAGGCCACTTAAAACAAGCCCATTCCCTCTGGATATCGGAATTGGGAGAACAAGTCCTCTGCATGTTTATTCCTTTTTCGGGAGGATGTGGCCCCAGCCTCTCTCCCTCTTTCTCTACCACTTTAGGTGAAACAACAATCAGTGGGAATCTGTGCTGTGCAATCTCTCTCTTTCAAACATTTATTTTGAGAATGAGGAGGTGAGTGCCGTGGTAGGTGACTGGGCATTCCCCTGTCTCTGCAGGAGCCTGAGGGAGGAGCAGGAATGTCTCAACTGCAGGCTGGGGTCAACAAACAGTCCAGAGGGTCTTCTACCCCCATTTCCATTCAGAGAGTCCCCGGGTCAAGTGGCCGGAGAACGTGCAAAAGTGATCAAGTCGTGTTCCAGAGAGAGTCGGCCCCAGCCTGGGAGTGTGGAAGGGGCGCTGTGTGAGCTGGAGACTGCTGGTCCATCTGGCAGCCCTGGGGGATGGAGTAGGCTTCCCAGGCAGGACAGCATGGGCAGGGGACCCACTTCACAGGTGAGTCCTCCCTCCTCTGTGTTACCCAAGTTTGTGTGTGGGGCTGTTGGGGCCCTTCACTCGGCCACGTCGATGGACAGCATGGCCTTGATTGCAGGGAACTTGTTGCAGGAGAAGTCGGCTAGCAGCTGCTTGGTGCCACTCCGAGTGGGCAGGATCTCAAAACGGATCCGGGACCGCTCCTTGGGGCGCAGGGATGGCACACTGATGGGGATGGGCATAGATTAGTATTTGTGGCTAGGCATGCAGACCTCAGGCTGCAGGGGGCTCTGGGGGGCTCACATCCTACTCTGGGGGGGTCTGGCCAAGGTCACTCCTTCTTCCCTCCAGCTGCCTCCCTGAGTCACTGTGTCCCTCCAGCCCTGTAGACACCTCAGCAGCAGAAGTTGGGGGTCTCATGATCTCCCAAATGTGTCAAGCCTTGAGGACCAGCCCTAAGCTCTCCCCAGGAGTTCAAATTTAGTGAACCCTGAAACAAATGCAAATAGGTGTGTTTTCATGGGTTTCTCCAGTTCCTAGGCTTCCCAAAGGATGAAAACTGAGGCTAGAGAAGGCTGGGTGGGCCCCGCCCCGCCCCCGCCCCGCCCCCGCCCCGCCCCCGCCCCCGCCCCCGCCCCCTGTCCTCATCTCCCACCACCATGGCTCTGGCCGCTCAGGCCTGGGACTCACTCTATCTTGAGGCTGCCCCGCAGCAGCCCGCTCCCTTCCACCCTCAGCACACAGTCCTTTACTGGCTTGTCCAGGGGGTTGGAGAACAGCATCTGCACGTTCACAGGACGCTGCACTTGCGCCTCATCCAGCACCTGAGGAGAAGAGGGACAGCTTGGTCAGGACACTGGCTTCTTGTCCCCTACCTGCTACTCGGTGAAAGCTGATGGGGCTGGGCCAGGAGGCTGAAGGACAGGGAAAATACCCCTGAGGACGAAGGAGGGCAGGGCTGTTTACTTATCCTCACTAAGTGCTAGGCATGTGTGCTGTCTGAGGTTTCCTGACATTCAGCAAGGTAGTACTGGGAAACTACTATCGTCCCCTAGGTGCTGAGAGAGAAGCATGCAGGGCAGGGGCTAGGAGCTAGGAACAGAGCCCAAGCTCCAGCTCCAGTTAATCTAGGGAAAGGAGGAGGAGCCGCTGCTTCCAGGGACAACCCAATTCTACTGTAGGCCTCTGCTAAGTACAAAGAAATTACGATAAACTTAATAACATTACCTTCTTTGAACCTCTTACACATTGGGCCTGTTCCTTTCCTTAAAGCCTTGACTCTCCCACCCTGGGAGGCCCTACAGGCATTGAAGGTGGCAATCCCAGGCCCCTGAGCCTGCTCAACCCTGGTTCAGCAGCCCTAGTTCCTTCTACTCTTTTTCATCAGATGCAGATGGGTCTCCCTCCTCAATTCAGGCTGCTCTTCTCTGATTATACCCCAGCCTATGGATGTCCTTCTAAACATCCGGAGCCCAGAGGTGCCCGGCGTGCTGTGTATGGTCTTGGCAGGGCTCAAACACAGTACTGTCCTGGGTGAGGGGTCAGAGAAGGGGAAACCTGGGTTTCAGGTCAGAAAAGCAACCTGGACTATTCACTCTAAATGATAAAAACTGTTGTACTCTGCTAGGAACTAGCTGTGACCCTAGGCAGACATGCCAGCTCTCTGGACTCAACGTCTTTGTCTGCTAAAAAGCAACAATCATCTCTATCCTGCCTTCTTCCCTGGACTGGAAAGGACCAAAGGAAATCACAGATGGGAAAGAAAACATTTTGAAAATAGAAACTGAAATTGTAAGTCTGATGGATTTCTTTTCTTCTTTTGAGGATAGGATCACTGAAGGTTGCTTGTTTTGTTGGTTTGGTTTTTATTTTTGTCCTGAATCCTCACAGCAGCCATTTATAGTCATACACTGAAGTTCACACACTAGTAAACAGATGATTCCAAAGTTTTCATTCTTTTTACTAGGCCCTGCAATACTATTTGTGAATAGTTGAAGCATTTAAGAGATCATGATTTATAATTTCTCCCATGGAACTCATTGAAGCATAGACCGTGATTTGGAGGGTACAGCATAATTCTATGTCACTGGGATATAAAATAGCAACGATGGTGCTATGTTTTCATATTGATCTTCAATTTGAGATTCCCATGAATTTGTTTTTCTTTCTTTATTGCTGCTTGCTACCCTCTCCTATTGATCCAAATCTGTAAATATATCCAAAGGAGACGAGAAGGGCCATCAGAAACTTGTGTCTCATCACCAGTGGTTCTTGGGTTACTTTGAAGGTCACCACTCTATGGAACAATGTTCAGACTTTATGGTCTGATTCCATGGCAATGCTAATTGTCAGTCAGTGCCAGATGAGATAAAGGGACTTTACCAAGACTGTTACCTTTTCATACAGATCATCTTCATGAGTTTGAAAATTCATACCCTGTTCTGAGCAAGCTCTGCATTAAGATTCTTGATTCTTGATTCTCTATAAAGACTTAAATAGAGGAGAGAATGTGCTAGGGGGAAATTCACACAAAGATGCCTAAAGGGAGAAAGATTAGGTGCCTTTGACAAGATTAAAGAAAGTTCTTGATGGCACATTTCTAGCCTTTGTGTGTTCCGATTTCCCTTTAAAGGCATTTTATTATCATCTTTAAAGATGAAGTAGTCTTGATATGGAAATTCAAAAGACGTAGAGCAGAAGAGTTGAATGAAAAAAGAAGGCAATGTAATGGGGGGGAAACCTAACTTCACGGGTCATTCTAGAACAGAATGTTTTAATAACTGAAACTGGCAGTTATACAGCATCCTTTCCTAGGTTCCAGAATTGGAGTTGGTGCTTGGCTGTCTATTGTGTCTACAGAGATGGGACACATTTCTCAGAAATGCCTTATGAAGCAGAGGCTACAATAAGCAGACAGAGGACAACCATGGAACGGCAATGAAAACTTCCCTCTCCTGGATGGGGAAGAAGACAAGTCCAGAGACAAGTAGATCTGGAATTCTCCAATCCCATCCTGTGGAGGTGGCTTTTTGTTTTTGTTTTTGTTTTGTTTTATAAATACTGACTGAGTACCTTTTAACACCAGATATTATACCAGGGGACAGAATGAAGAACCCAAAACTGGAGTAGCACCTACCCTCATGGAGTTTAAAGCTGCTAGTCACCTCAATGAAACAACTGCACAAATGAAGGTATTATTTCAATGGGGACAAATGTTCTCAAGGAGGCATATGCTCTGAGGATATGACTGGGGACCTGGCCTAATTTGAGGGTCAGGAAAGGCTTTCCTGAGGAAATGACAATTCATCTGAACCATGAAGAATGAGTAGGAGACAGATGGGAAATGGAGAAAACAGTTCCAGGCAGAGGAAACAGTTCCTGTGACAGTAACTTCAAGAAATTGAAAACTGAGGTCCTGGAGGTTGAGAGCGACTCAGATGAGAGCTATGGGGAACCACTAGGGGGTTTAAACAGGAAGTGATGGCGGCTAGATTAGTTTTGTTTTTAGTTTTTGTTGCTTGTTTTAAGGCTCCTCTACCTGCAGCATGGAAGAACGTGGCAAATCTTCCCTCATTCAGAGCTAAGATTATTGGATAAGGAGGTGAGGTGATGGAAAACACTGCTTGGGGTTAAAATGTCATGTCACTACATTGTCAGGAGCATGTTCATGTGTGGTTTCCAAACTGACCCTGCAGGTAGTTCCCCCAAAGAAAAGCTTTTGTGAAAATTAAGCTTTGTTTAGTGCCTCCCAAGGTAACCGCTTCAAAACCACCACAAACACAAGTTCTTGTCTAGCTGTAAGTGGTCTTGTTACTAAACTCCTATTTACCCTACAAGACCCAGCTTTCTGATGTCCTGCTTCTGCTATGTCTTTCCCAATCTCCAGAAAGAGACAAGTCTTCCCTTTCCGGGTCTATCTCTGGGCTGTACGTACTTGCAATGTTGTCCTTCTCACACTTTAGCACAAACTGATATCTCACAGTAATGGCCACTAAAACTTTTTTGTTCATTGAATTGTTGAGCATACCTTGTAAAAAGCAGCTCTACACACAAAAAGGTAGTATGGAATTTCCTAGTTAGAAGGGAATTAAGAAGTCCTACTTCCAAGTGGATATTTTGTTTTAACCCCCCTAAGACTCCCATAATACCCTTCAGTGTATTGCCAGATTCTTCAAAAGACCTATTATTGAAGGTTAGCACTATTTTCCCAGTCCTGTGCCAAGACTTTAGAGTCTCTCAACCCAATCATCCTGCAGGGAAGTGTATTATTACCTCTATGACAGAACTGGAGCAATTGGGACTCAGAGATTAAGGGACCCACACAGTGTCACTGCTGATAAGTGATGGGTGTGGATAAAAGGTCAGGTCTGTTTGGCTACACTGACCAGTCTGAACTACCGCCCTCCTCTGCTTCCCCCAGACTGACTCCGTAGCTTCTGAAGTAGGGGACCACCTCTCATTATGAAGCACAAGTCAGACCAATTAGGATGGTAAGGCACAACCGTAGACAAGCAGTGAGGGAGAACCAGTATTCCGCATCAGAGGAAGCGCCCTGGGGCTGAAGACCTGGTGGGGATCTTTTGTTCCCCTACCCTCACTCTGGGGTGCAGCTTAGGATGGGTGGGGTGGGGTACAGCAGCCATAATGATCTGGATGCTCTGAAAGTCTGGGACTTAGGAAGGCACTGGAGGCACTGTGTTTGGACAGGAAAATGCAATCACTGTCTAGACAGCTGGGGCAGGTGGCAGATTCTGCAGAAGAGGGAAGAGCATGACCCATGAGCTCTTGTGGGAAACGAAGGACCACCCCATCCATCTGCTTGTCTTTGCTGAGTCTCATGCTGCTCAGCTTTGTCCAGCCTCACTCTGGAGTCCTCCACCCTGGGCTGGGGGGATGGGCCAAGGGGCTGAAGGTGAGTTACAGGCTTGGAGTTAGCACAGATGCTCCCAGTCCACTGCCAAGGAGGGGATGGAGTGGCGCCCAGGGCCTCCCACAGACCTGCATGCCCCCATATGCCTGGGCTCCTGGGAGAAGCCTACAGACAAAAGAAAGCCCTTTAAAAGCAAAGAAAGAGGGAGTCCTCATCCTCAACCAGACTTCTTGTACATTTTGAAGATGCTTTTGTTGGCTGCTGATGTACTATGATGCCTTGTAAAGGGTACTAGGCTGGGAGTCCTAGGACCTGGAGCCAAGCCCTGGCTCTGGCAGTAACTGGCTTCTCCTTTCTGGGTCTCAGTTTACCCAGGTATTAAATGGTAGAGCAAGGGAGCAGGAGACTGGGTTTCTAAGAATCTAAGATTCTGTAACTCTGGGGTCTAGAAAGTAGAGCCATGTCCATTTCTCATCATGACATAAGTGCATCCAGGGCTGGGCTCTGGGTCATCAAAAGACATGCCAGCTCTCTGAGGGCAGGACCCATGGTTTGAGCCTTTCTGTGATTCCAAAGAACACAGCAGGTGCTCAGTACCTGAGTACTTTAGTGAGTGACCTGAAGTGCATGCTCCAGCCTCCTCCTCAGGTGATTTCCCCCGTGTGTCTTGAATGAGAACCAAACAAGCTGCTGGACACATGTGCTCATCTGTCTCACCAGATAAAGCAAAAACACTGGCCAGAGTCGGAGCTCCTGGCTGATCATTTGGACTTGAATTGAGCTAGTTCTCTGCTTCTCTCAGTAGGAAAAGACCCACATTTGTGATAAGGGTGTGTGCTTGGGGTGTGGCGGGGTGGTTGTGCTACAACTCACAGAAGGCTGGTGGGGTTCAGGGGGCTGACTGGCTGTGGGAGGCTCCCCCTGCCCCTGCCTACATCAGTAGGCATTTACCTCCAGGGTCAGCGTGGGGTTGTCCAGGATGATGTCACGCTCCACCAGCACCTCGCTCTCATCAGAGACCTCGCATATGGCAGTGATTCGGATCATGTTGTCTGCCTTCAAAAACTTCTCATACTGAGCATATGGGATCTTCACAGGGTACTGTGTTTCTGGAAGGAAATGCAAAGGCAACAGAAATCAGAGAGGGTAATCAGAGAGGGTGGGATTGGTTTCTAAAACCTTCAAAGGCTGATGCTGAGTCATGCCAGTGTGAGCTGACTAAGGAGATCTGTAAGTCCAGGCCTGGCTGAGCCCCCCGCAGGCCAGGTTCAGTGGGAAACACCTCCTTGTTCCATGTGGGTCCCAGAGCAGGCCAGGGAGAGACCAGGACTCAGGCTAGTGGTGTCACATACTGTTTGAGGTAAGGCTGCAAGGAGGAAGCTGCCTCTAGTTCTTGCACTGCAGGAATTTACCAAAGCCTGCCAGAAAGCCTGTCCATTGGCCTTCTGGTGAGCTGGTCCAACCCTCTTGGTCAGCAAATGCTGAGGCTCAGAGAGGGAAAGGGGACTTAACCAAGGTGACACCGCAGATGGGGACAGTGTCAGGGCAACACACCCAGTTCAACTGCCTCCTCGCCCCTTCCCATTTCACTCTGCTGCCTCTTGCATACATCTGTGTTCTTAACCATCTCCCTCATAAGAATTATTTTTGGCTTACAAAAATAGCTCTTCCTTTGAGCTTTGAAGGTAAATGGCAGCCAGGAAGTTACTTCTGATATTAAGATTTCTCCTAAGATTCTGCCAGAAGACATTGTGAGGGGATGCTGCCTTCTGACAGGTGTCACATGGCTCGGTTTCTCTGCAGAAAGAATTCTTTCAAGATGGGCTTATAATTATAATTAATCAGGTGTTTTTTTTTATTAGTTTCTTATGTGAAGCAAATAACCACCCACCCTTGTTAATCTGCTTTGTCTCCAAACTTTTCATAACAGCTTGGAGGATTTTGCCAACGTGGGCACACCTGCGTTCTAATCCTTCTATAGCACCAATCTCGCTCCACCCCACCCTGCTCCCTTCCCACCAGGCTACCCAGGGGCAAGGAGTCATTGTTCCTCCCAAACACTCAGACTCCTGAGAAAAGCTGTCGCTGTCATCAGGAATCAAGAAACTCCACCCACCACTGGCAGTTTTGGGGGAATGTGGGCCAAGGATTCAAGACCCTGTGGTGCATTCCAGAGTCAAACCTGCAAAATGATTGGATGCTGGAAGTGAGCGGGGGGTGGGGGACAGCTCGGGGAGTGATGGCAGCACTACAACATACAAAAGAAGGGGGTGGATTTAGCATCAGGAAAACTAGGGCCAAAAGCCCAGCAGTGCCATTTACTAGCTGTAAGTGACTTAAACAAGTCATTTAATCCCTCTAAGCTTAGTTTCTGTCTCTAAAATGGGGATACTGGACTCTGCCTTATTCAGAAGGTCAAATGAGATAGTAGATGAAGAAGTACTCTGAAAACTGTGTGAGCTGGTACATGTCTTTAAAGTATACTGCTGTTGTGGCTATTAACGGCAGAAGCCTTCGTCCTTCCTCCCCCAGGGAGCAAAAGGGTTTTGGCTGGCATCACCCTGAATTGCATTGTTCATAGTGGCAATCACTTCAAAGCATCACGACCAAGGTTTAACCACAGAGGTCGCTGGCTGCTCTGTCCTTAGTCAGCTGACTAGCCCAGAGCGCACAGGAATGATCCAGCCCAAGGTAACATTAAGAAGTCTGAATGCGCGGTACCCCAACAAATCCAGGATGAGTTACCTTCTTCTGGGTCCAAGGCTATCTTGGAAGAGTCCTTCCACACCTCGTGGACGAGCGTGCCATTGTAGACGATGGCCCAGGCTGTCATATGTACTGTCACCATTTTCATATCACTGGTCAGGTTTTTGAGCATCAGGACCAGGTTGACTTCCTTGCCCACTTCCAGAATGCCAGTGACCTTGAACTTCCCGGAGATGCTGGGCTCCTGATTCTCTGCTCGCAAGCTCCCTGCGGATGTTGGACCAAACTCTCGGCTAGGTTTAAGTTTCCCCAAAGCCTTTTCAAACACTTGTCTTTCCTGACTGGAACCTGTATGGAGGTAGAAGAGAAGAGTATCTCAGGGAGGTGGTGGCAACTGGTATAAAGGACAGAGCCTCACCTAGAAAGGCAGCCTGGAGTGACAAGTTCTGCTGCTGCACCAAGGCTGTTAGCTAGGTTCCAACTTCTTGGGGTCTACATTTCACTCTCTTTGACATGAGGTGCATAAATCAGCGTATGCCCTTCCTGTTAGCTCTAAATTGCCAAGAAGCTGTAGGCAAAGCTTTATCAGAACCTATATAAAATTACTGTATGGCCTGATGATATGCTTATTTTGTTAATTAGGTTAGATTTTATTTATTTTTGACAAAAAATGTGAGTCTTAAAGAACACACAGATCATTTAAAAATAAATGCCAAAACGTAGAGCTGAAAAGGGCTGATCTGAGTTTACGAGGGAAAAAGGTTACAGCTTAGTACTGATTTCATGAAAAAAAAAATCTTTAAAACTGCTTCAGTGTATTATTCTGACTTGTAAGTGGCTCCCTCTGTGCATCAGTTGATGAGAGAGAATTTCCCATGCTTGGGATGGCTCCTAAGTCACGATTAGTTTAAATGATTGAGAAATTTCAGGTTTCAAAAAAATAGCTGGGCTGAAGGAAGGACAGGTTTGCTGAGTCTGACTAGGGTCACGGGTTAAGCCAAATAGGATGGCAAATGACTGTGACGTGTGGTAGTCACTGCTCCTGTGGAGCTAAGAGCTGAGTGGCCAAATCCAAGTGTTAAAGCCAGGGCTGATTTCCCAGTTCATGTCGGCTCCTTGCCTTGACCTCAAGAGAGACCTACTAAGAAGGAAAGGTGTTGACCTTCCAGGAACACAGAGGTACATGTTGTTGATGTCTGCAGACCACACTTACGGCAAACCAAACTCCCCTTTCTCCAACAAATCTGTGCAGTTTTTAAGGTACCAGCTGGCCTATTTTAAGCACTTGACAACTTACTGAGCCTTTTCCCATAAGTTATGCGCCACAACTGGCAGAGACCTTAGAACCCAACTCATCCAAGTGCATTGTTAGAGTTAAGGCCCTTAGAGGAGAAGTATCCCCAGGTGTCTGGACCTTTGGTCTAAGGTTCCTCCCACAACACCCTACTTCCGGAGCAGGCAGCCAGGTTACCCAAGTTGATAGCTCCCGGTGGGCTGGGCTCCTTTTGGTGCCTTCCCATTCCTGCTTGAGTTGTAAATCCACACCCAGAACCGATTGCTGTGCAGGGATCAGAGCCTTTCATGCCCAGGATTGAAGTAGGTGTGTTTACACAATGAGGCTCAGAGCTTAGATTCCTATGTAGGTCACCTGCTGGGCTTACTCAAGATTAGGCTTCCTGCTACTGTTTTCTCTTTGGTGTTGCTATGGTGCAAATTCTTAGCAAGCAGTTTATGAGTTACCCTCCCTCACCGGGGGGACCTTCTGAGACAAGTCAGTATCACTGGGTAATAAGTGGACAACAAGAGGCAGGGTGGTCAGTATTGCTGTCATGCAGGGGCTGGACCACTGCCAGAAGCCTGTAGGGATCTCCTTCCCCAATGTGGCTATGGCCTGGTCCTTCTCCATTGCTTAGGGACTTTAGCTAGGATAGCAAAAGCCACAAAAAGCAGGATGAAGGAAAACAGGAAGGCAAGGGACTCCACGGAATCATATATTCATGTAAGCAGTGTGCTGCAAAACGGTCACTTTGGGAGGTCATTACACTAAGGAGGCTGCAGATGTTCAAACTGATAAAGTTCGCCACTACTCTTTATTAAGTCTTACTATGTGCCAGGCTTTGAACTTGGAGCTGTATGCATATTAGCTTATTTCAATTCTACCTAAGACAGGCCTTGCTTCTCTCATCTCAGGCAGGGAAACAAGGAGTCCGAGAAAATAAGGAACCTGCCTGGAGTTCATTGCCTACTCCAGGTGATTTGTTCCCTTGCACCCTATACTTGTTCCCACATCACTACACTAATTCAAATGCTTGTTCTATATCTGCCTCCCCTGCCTACCCCTGGGACTGTAAGCTCCCTGAGGAAAGGGGTCCTTCTGCAGTGTGCCCTCATTCTCCCCAGGGCCCAGCATAGACCCAGCCATTCAGGAGGAACTCAGTGTGTGTTTGTTAACAGAGAAGGTCGGTCAGACCTCAAACCCTGGGATTGACCTGCAGAGCCAGATGGGGACCATATGGAGGCCACCAGTCTTGCTACCTTGGATATGGGTCCCAAAATACTTACGAATGCCACGACCAGAGGACCCACCCACCTGGTTATGGAGTCAGACACCCTCTCCCGCGTGCGGCTTTCTGAATCTGTAAAATACGGCTATAGCCGACAGCCAGCAGCCACCAGTGCTCTAGGGTGTGCTGCGGGCACCTTTACAAGAACATTTTCCTGACTCCTCAGAACCAATGGTGAGGATCAAGTAAATCAACGATTGCAAAGCATTTCAGAAGGCATAAAAATGCGGACCCCATTAAGGAATGACTGTGGTCCGGTAGAAGCTCTAAATTATTTTAGGCCATTTCTCAAATGAACTTTGCCTTCAAATGCAGAGAACTTTTGTCACCACTGGGACTCTTTAAAGAGATAACCTGATAGTTCTGAAAACAACTTCTGAAATAGAGCCACATATGCAGCCCTGTAGCATCTAGTCTTGTAAGGCAACTGCAGGGAACTAGCATGCATGTGAGAGCTTAAGATTGCAGGGACTCAGGCCATCACCTTACAATGAGGTCACCTCTCATCTGGGTTCTTAGAAGGCACGTGCCCTATCTTTGGGGTTCTTGGCCATTCTTTGCTTAGATTTTCCTGCCTGTGTTTCTCAGTGGCTAGGAGAGTGGACTGACTCCCCTTGGAGCCTTCTTTGAGGGCTAATGTTTCCCCCATGTTGCTCAATCATGGTGCTCACACCAGGCATCCAGTGTGGAAAGGGCCACAGCTGGAGATGGGCCAGGCTGACTGTACTACATCTGCCAAGACAACTTTGTCCCCACTGAAAACAACATGGAGAGTTGGGTGTGAGATGCCAGGAAGTAATCCCACCATTCAGGCAGAACTGGCTGAGAGTGCAGGAGGAGGATGCGTGCTTTTCTCTTCCCCCCTCAAGGCCTGGTAGGAAAGCTGACTCTCCTACCTTCTGGGTACTTGTACTTCTCCGTGATGTCCATGCGAGATTGGCTGCCCACAGCCTTGGTGCTGATGTACTTGCCCACGGAGTGAGTGTCGGAGGAATTCAGTTTCTGGCTGTCATTGGCCTTGTCGTAGATCCAGGTGTTGCGGTCGGCATTGACCTCCGCGAAGATGAAGGGCATGTCGAACTCCATGTTCACATCACCCTCTCGGATCGCGTAGACTGAAGCAGGGCCACACTGGAACACCCCTGGTGACCAGGATGCAGAGGATGGGTGCATGCCCGGGCCAGGCCCATCTGCCCTTCCACAGTAGCCCACCTCAGGGCCTGCTTCTCCAGAAAGCCTGCCACAACATTGCCGAGCCTGCTTACCTCTGCCCCACCTCTTGTGGCCCCCCAAAAAGATATGGTCAAGTCCTAATCCCAGTACCTGTGAATGTGACCCTATTTGGAAATGGGTCTTTGGAGATGTAATTAGTACAGGTATAATTATATGGACCCTAAATCCAAGGGCTGGTGTCTTCATAAGACGAGGGAAATGTGGACACAGAGACGCAGATACTGAAGGGAGGAGGCCATGTGAAGACAGTGGCACAGAGTGAAGAGCTGCAGCTGCAAGCCAGGAAATGCCAAGGATTGCCAGGCATTGCCAGAAGCTAGGAAGAGATAAGGAAAGATTCCCCCCCCACCCCCTCACGGTTCTGATGGAGCATGGCCCTGCCGATTCCTTGATTTTGTATTTCTAGCCTCCAGAATTTTGGGACAATAAATTCCTATTGCTTTAGGTCACCCAGTTTGTGGGTGACCTAGAGCAGCCCTAGGAAATGAATACATTACCCAGACTCCTTCAGAGCTGCCTGTCTGTCTCACTCATTTGGCACCCAGCACAGACTCTCCCGGGCTATTGCTGTCTTACTGCAAGAGCACCCTGGTCAAACTCAATCTGCACATAAGACTGGCCCAGTCCTTCATTCCATGGGTGTGTAACCCACACTGACTGATCAACTTTGGTCTGTTTCCTAAAGAGGAAAATCTTGCTACCTTTTGCTGAAGGTTGCTACCTCTATACTACCTCTTCAAATCATTTTACTCTAGATGATTCATTGACCGCCCCAACCCCCACACACCTGTACTACTTCCCTGAATACCCAACCTACAAGGGTCTTTTACTCTTCTGAACTCCCCAAGCCCTAGGTATCATCTTCCTTTCCTCTAGTGCATAGCCTAGGTAGCTCAGATATGTGTGTGTGTATAATATAAATAAATATTCATGAAGTATCCAGCTGAAAAAAAGCAAGGTGCAAAATAGAAAGAAGAGTATGATCCCATATGTGTTAACAAAATAATAAATAAAACGATGCACTCATACACATTTTAATATGCCTAGAACAATGGCTTTCAAATTTTTTTTACCATGACTCCTAGAAAGAAGTACATTTTACATCATGACAATATATTATCCTGAAACAAAAGTTTCACAGAACAATACTTGTTCTTACTATGCACAGGATATCCTGACATTTATTTTATTTTTCTTTAATTTTTATTTCTATTCAATTCTACTTCATTTTAAAAAAATGACGGTCACAACCCACTGACTATTGGGTTGCAAGTAAAAGTTTTAAAAGCGATGGCCTAGAAAATATCTGGAAGGTTGTCTCTCCTACCTCAAAACCTAGTAACATGGATTGCGTTGAATACAGGGACTAGGTGTTGAGTGTGGGAGAGTCATGATTTTCATTGTAAGTCCTTTTAGAACTGCTTGAATTTTTTTCTTGTGCATATATTACTTTTACCATTACTACTTTTTTTTATAGTTTGAAAGAAACAACTCAAAGTGAGTGTAACAGGCAATATGTGCTCCAGAGGTCAGAAGAGGGAAGAGGAAAAACTCCCAGAGAGTCTGGGACCCAAGCCCTGATGGGAGATGAGGGGGAGAGGCCAGGGGTGGGAACAGAAATTCTGGTGCACAGCCTGGGATAGGGTTGAGACAGCCTGCCTAAAGGAGAGCTCAGCTTGGCAGAGGAACAGACATGAAGGTGAGAAAGGCACATGGGACATGGACATGGAGGGCCTTGAACTGAGCAAGGAAATTTGGACTAAATCCCACGGGCAATGGAAAACCAAGTCTGTGCTAGAGGGTTACTGGTGGCAGCTCAGGAACATCCTTGTGGGCAGATGAAGGTGCCTTTCTTTTGTTGCCTGGCAAGTGCAGGGCCTCCTACGGGGCAGCAGCCACCACAGAAGCAAGTGTAGGTATAGGGAAGATGCTCGTTTAAATAGCAGCCCAGTACAAACAAAATTAGGGTGGAGAATCTGTTTTTAAAATATTTTTGCTTTAATCATTCTGCCTGCCAGAATAGAGAGGGCTTTGGATTACGTCCCTGTGTTACTGTCACGAGTAGAAATAATTAAGGGTAGACCATGATATAGGGACAAGCCTGGAGAAGACTAAGAATCAGCAGGCTGGCAGAGGGGTTACCTTGGCTCCTCTCTTGGGGAGTTGCGTCCAACACCTGCCATCCATTGTATGATGGGCCCAGGTCAGTCCGGATGAACCAGCCTTCATTCCAGACGTGGAAATTCCTGAAGACAGAACCACAGATTGCAGAGCTTGCCTAAGGCCACACAGCAAGTGAGAGGCAAAGCACCATATTTCTGACCTGATAGTGAAGCACCCAACACTCATCAAGTAAGTTTATTCTGTGCCAGTTGTTGTGCTAAACCTTTGTGAGCCTCACCTCACATCCTTACAGCATTAGAAAGAGAAACTGAGGGTCAAAGAGGTGAAGCACCTAACAGTGGCAGAGTCAAAGTTTGAATCCAGGTATGCTTAACTTCAAGCTTAGGCCTTGGCCATCATACTCTACCACCTTTCTGAGGAACAGAATGAATCTAATTTAGAGCCAGCTACTTGGGGGGCAAACATACACAGCTTCTCTTCAGTCTTCTGTTGGGGTACACTTTTGCACTTGGTGTGAACTAAAAATGAATGGGGTGGCAGCAGGAGTGACAGGTCTGGCTTAGAGCCACCAAGATTCTGGGCTGGGGTCTCAGTAGAAGAATTAGAAACACTAGTCCTAAAATGTTCTCCATCAAAGGCATCACTATTCACCTTGTCTCCCAAGCAGGAAGTCTCAGTCACTCCTCCCATCTCTCACCAGAGCCAAAATCTTAGTCCTTTCTCCTCTTCTCTACTGCCACTGTCAATCATTAGCACTGGCTTTGGAAGTTTTCAGTCCAACTTGAAGAAAATAGAAGTTCAACATAAATCTGAGTTCTATCCAATTTGCAAAAAAAAAAAATCTTTATCCTTTGAGGTGGAGAAGACAGATCTAAGCAAAATACCAATTTCAGAAGCCATAATGGAAAAGATGGATAAATATGAGTAGGCAGAAATACTAAACTTATATATACCCCAAAAATTAATAATTAAAGAACTATAGTTCCACTTCTGATCTGGAAGAGAAAGCTCTTAACAGATAGGTGCCTCTGCAGACAATAAACCCTGAAAAAAAAAAAAAAAGCAACAACGACAGAAGCTGAGGGCTCTGGGGAATGAACATGCTAATCAGGGAGATTTTGGAGGGGAGTCAAAACTTGGAGGAAGTGGCCAGCTTTAAGTGAGCAGTACTTCTCGTGACTGCCCTAAGGACAGACCACAGATATGGTACAGTGCAGGGCAGTAAAAACTCTAACAAGCCCCTTTCTCACCTGAGGAACCTGAGAACAGAGCTTGGGTCAAGCAGCATCGCTAGGAAGTAAGAGGGGAGTCCTGGAAAGGAACAGACCAAAGAAAGGGAACTACAAACTCATATATAAACTCTCTCCACACCTCTGGCAGATCCTTGAGCCACACATGTCCGTGGAAGACTACAAATAGCCCATTAAAGCTAAAAGATCTGAGCCAAGATTTGAGCTGCTGCTCGTCACAGCAGCAAACTCTGTGAGACAGTCTGCAGTCTGAGGCTACCCAAGTCAGACCGCTAAAACAAAAGAACAAACTCCAGATATGCCCGGTGTCCAGGAGAGAAGCCCGAATTACTCAACATACAAAGTACCAGAAAAACACGACCAAAAGAACCAAAACGGAAATGCTTAACTGGAAAAAAAACCTGAAATAAAAAATTCAATAGATGAGTTTAATAACAGAATTGAGATGACAGAGGAAAGTCAGTAAACTTGATGAAATTCAGTAAACTGATGATAGTAGAAATTTTCCAGTCTGAAGAAGACAGGGAAAAAAGATAGAAAAACATCAATAAAGCAGGGAAAATAATGCAACATCTGTGCTAGACAGAGACTTACTGTAATTAACATTAAAATGTACTTACAAATCAATAAGGAAAACCCACCACAAAAAGTCAGATTCCAATAAAGAACAATGAATAGGCAATTTCTCTGATCCATGTAGTATTAACTCACAAATATTTAAAAGATTAAAGTATACAATGATACTCATTGTTAAAACTATGTGGGGAGGGTGGTGCGCTGGTGGCTCAGGGGCAGAATTCTCACCTGCTATGCCAAAGACCTGGGTTTGATTAAAAAACAAATGTGGGGAAAGAAGCACTACCATACATCGCTGGTGGGAGTTGACCTATCTGGAGGGCATTTTGGCAATGCATATGAAAAAACTTTAAAAATCTACATACCCACTAAGCTAGAAATACCATTTCTAGAAATTTCTCCTATAGAAAACTCACACAACATCACACAGATAAACATTCTGTGAAGCTGTTTACTGCAGCACTGTTTGTAGTAGCAAAAATATTGGGGGGAAGCTCATCAATAAGGAAGTGGATAAACTGGCATAGTCATGGAACGAAATATGCAGCTGTTGAAAAAATGAGGAAATCTAGTACTTACATGGAAGAATATCTAAAATATACCATGAAGTAAGAAAAGCAAGTTGCTAAGTAGGTGTGTGTAGGTGTGTGTATATATATAATGAGCACATTTGGATTTAAAATATTATACACAAAAAGCCATAGAAAGTTCTTAGCATTATAGACTTTGATAATGTTAAAATTAATAAATGTTGAGAAGTAGAAAACAGGGAGTGCAGCAAATAAAACATGAAATAAAAACTTCCCTGTATTAGCTGAAGTTACAAAGTAACCAATTGAGGAAGAAAATAGGGTGATCAAACAAGGAAGGGTGGAGAAAAAGAGTAGAGGTGACAGGAGATAAAGATACAAGTAGTCACCAAAGGACATGGAAGACCAGAAATATCAAGAAATAATAAATAATCTTACTATTATTTACTGTAGTGAGATATAATATCTATCTTACTAAATATACTTACAGGTATAGACAACCTCAAGAAGTACTCAAAACAAAAATAGTTAAAAGTAGTTGTCTTTGGGTGAATGGGGATGGGGAAATGTAGGGCAGGATCTCTCTTGCTTTCGATTATAAGACCATCTGCTGTATTTGATTTTTAAACCATGTGCATATATTTCTTTGAGTTTTTTTTAAATGGCCCTGAGATTGAGAAAAGCTTCTTGACCAAAAGGGTTAAGGGATATAGGAGACAAAATAAAGTTTCAGTGGCTGAGAGATTTCAAACAGAGTAGAGAGTTTATCGTGGAGGTTATTCTTATGCATTATATAGATATCCCCTTTTTAGTTTATGGTGCATTGGAATGGCTGGAGGGAAGTACCTGAAATTGTTCAGCTTGATTCCTGAAGATGATTATATAATGATACAGCTTTCACAATGTGACAGTGTGATTGCGAAAACCTTGTGTCTGATTGCTCCTTTAATCTGGGGTATGGACAGTTGAGTGAAAAATATGGATAAAAAAATAAACAAATAATGGGGGGCAAAGGGTAAAATAAATTGGGTAGATGGAAATACTAGTGGTCAATGAGAGGGAGGGGTAAGGGATATGAGATTTATGAGCTTTTTTCTTTTTTCTTTTCATATATTTTTCTGGATTGATGCAAAGGTTCTAAAACTGATCATGATGAATAAACAACTATGTGATAAAAAAAAAACATAGAAAGCTGGTCCCCAATAATTCCATTGTCTCAGATAGATACCATTAACCATTTGGTGTAGATATTGTGTATATGGACAGATTTTGGTGCATATGGACTCACTTTTTACATTATTTATTTCTGTAGTGTTCCCACTTTCTATAATGAGCATTACTCATTAAGTCTATAACTCTATGATTAGAAAATAAATGAATATATTTTAAAATATGTATATTATTTAAATAATAATCACTAACACAGTATTTCTATATTAAGTATCTTCACTGCTTTATATTTATTATCTTTTAATCCTTGCACACTCCTATAAGATAGGAACACTTATTATGTCCGCTTCACAAACCTGTAAACTGAGGCACAGAAAAGTTAAGTGCGTTGTCCAAAGTCTCACAGAGAGTAAATAGGCAGAGTAGCATTTAAATCCAGGCAGAAGGACCCCAGAGTTCATGGTTTGTAACTACAAAATTATACTGTCTCTCTAAATTTTTATTTACTGACATACAAAGATCTAAAACATTATAAAACAGACTGTATAAGCTGATTTTATTTGGATAATTAAAACTCATACCCAGATAAACTGGAAGGATCTATTCCTCAATGTTACTGGTGTTTTTCTTTAGATAGTCAGATTACTAATGATTCTTCTTTTTTAGTTTTTGATTTGTTTGAGTGCTATAAAATGAGTATATATTATTTCTATAATCAGGAAAAAGTCACTTTGGTTTTGTGTCTTGTGAGAGGCTTCCTGCAGGGACCAGATAGGGTATGTGTGCATGAGAGAGCCCTATGCTCTATGGGTGTAAGGAGTTAGAAGCACCCCTTAACTACTCATCACATACAATGTGACCTTGCTACACCCTTTAGGGAACAAGGGGAAATATAAAAAGACAGCTTGAAAACAAGGCAGAAAGTGGTGAGGTCGTATGAGGTAAACAAACAAATATTAAAAATAATACCAACCAATGGTACAAATAGGAAGAAAGGGTGCTCTCCCTTGCTGTGGGAGGGAAGCATGGATCACTACAACCCTTCTGGAAGACAACAGCAATCAGTGTACTGAACCTTACAAATTTTCATTCCCTTTGACCCAGGATATGCATTTCTGAGCAATCTTTCTT
This sequence comes from Tamandua tetradactyla, assembly GCF_023851605.1. Lineage (NCBI taxonomy): Eukaryota > Metazoa > Chordata > Mammalia > Pilosa > Myrmecophagidae > Tamandua > Tamandua tetradactyla. The sequence goes on along the minus strand of NC_135327.1, from coordinate 24,103,147 downwards.
ATGGGACTTATCACAGATGTGCCCAAGATTCACATATAAAAATGATCATTACTGTGTTGTTTATAAAAGAAAAAAGGAAAATAGATAAAATAGGTAACAGCAGGGAAAGAGACCCTGGTTCAGTCACTCAATGGAACATGATGCATTTAAAATAATAGTTCTGAAGATTATTTAATGACATGGAGAAATGCTCATAAGATAATATTTAGCCAACAAAGCATGATTCAAAATGCTTTATGAAGTTGCTGGTTTCCAGGTGTGAGAAAAAGTAGAATGAATCTATTATATGCTTGGTCTTGTACTTATGCCTTGGAAAATGAATAATTCCAATTTTATAAACAATAACTAATAGAGTAAAGATCAGATAGAAAACTATCCACTGTTAGAAGTATGTGAACAATGGAATTACAGGTGGCTTTAGATTATTCTAGGTGGGAGAAAGCAGCATGGTAGGCAGGAGAAATTGGTAAGAACAACAAGTTTCACATCCATTTTCTTCCTAGCAGTGAACCCTGAGGGAAGGGCGGGTTGGGAAAATATTGTTAAATAACTATGCTTTCATATTTATTTATAAGGTGGGAATTTAAGAGAGCAGATAACAAATGCATCCTCATTTGGAACCAGCTGGTTTTCTCACACAGTATTTTGGCTGTTTGCCTTCAAGTGCCCAAGGGCACCATTGTGGAATTTCTAGTTTAAGTTCCTGGTTGGTTCCATCTCCCTCGCCTCAGCCTGTACCCCAGCTTGGGCTCTGTTCTTGTCTTGAGGGTTTCAGGAGTAGGAGCTCAGTGAAGGGTAGTCTGTGGCATTAGAACTGCCTGAGGCTTTTATGAAAAGATACAGATTGCTGCCTCTCCAGCTACCCCCTCCCAAATCAACTCTAATACAATCTCTGAAGTTTATTACGTGTTGCCCTAGAGACAGCAACTGAGTTAATCTTACCCTTAAATTCATGGACTTGAAAGTCAGGAGACCCAGCCTAGAAGGTATCTCCAAACTGCCACCCCTTCCACTGGTGAACTCCCATTTGTCCTTCCAACTGCAGTTGTTACTACCTCCCTGTAACCTCTCAATCTTTCCTGACATCCCAGAGCGTGCCAATCATACCTCTGTGCTACCTCTTAGTTTTACATATAATACTATTATTTCACTTCTTCCATCCCATAACCATCCCCTATTATGCAGCTATGAGTTCCTCCAACATATTCCTGCATCCTAGTGCCCAGTGCAGGAATCAGCACATGGTATGTGCTTAATCATGTTTTGAACTTAACTCTTCTGCAGCGTAGACACTCTTGGAGCCTCAGCTTCCTCACTGCGGGTCTGCTCTAGGTACATTGGAAGCTGGCTTAGTATTAGGGGAGATGTTTAGAGGCAGAGACAGTGATGAGATTAAATTAGGAGCCAGGGGCTCAGGCTGATATGGGGGTGCACTATCCACATGGATGGACAGTCCCCACATGCCTTTTACCTCAGAGCCCTATAAAGCCTCGAGGTAAAGCATTAGGTCTGTTACTCTAGAAATTTGAGAATCAAGTCACACAAGTTAAGAAATCAAGCCAGAAGTGTCAAGATAAAGATAACGTTGGCCAAACTGTTTCAAATCATTTGGCTGCAGTTCAGTGACTGAACTGACCCTGGAGGTCTCTTTTACAGATGTTCAGAAGGGAACTGAGTAGAAGCACTCCAAACTAAGCTCCTCCAGCAGAATCCTGACTCCGAAGAAGTGAATACTTTGGAGATCTGTGCTTCTGAAGTCAAACTACTGGCATGAGCAGGATGGTCTGGAATAAAATTTACACCACTGGGTGCTGTGAATGTGATTAAAAGAAAGACCTGGAAGAAATTGCTGAGGTCCCCTGATCGAGCCCTTCACTTTACAGATGGAAACAGGTGCAGAAAAGTTAAGCACTTATAGGATGACATACACTTAAGAGTGCCTACATGTCTCTGGCTGATTGCTTAGACTAGTTACTTCTCTCTGGACCTCTGCTTTCTCATCTATATAATATGCAGGTCCCTCTCCAAGGTTCCTTCCAGTGCCTTCCGAGGCAGGAAGACCTGCGGAAGGAGACCTATGCTCCACCTCTACTGGACAGCCGTTCACAATGGGCCAGAGTCATTTCTTCCCACTGAGCTTCTGACAAAGCGTTTAATCTTAAAAAGAAGTGGCATTTGCTGCCTAAGTGTGTACTAAAGAATCCAGGTTCTCCACTTGAGTGGGTTTCCAAGGGATCCTTTCATCCAGCCCCTGAAAGGGCAATTCCCCACCTAACCAGAACCTTGAACGGGGTCTAGCCAACCTCCTCTGGGACAACTCAAGGTCAGAGCTGTCAGATTTCTCAAACGTCAGTCAGTAACAATAACATTCTCTGGTATCTCCATGATACTTTAAAATGTACAGAGCTGCATGTGTTCAAATCCAAGCTTCACCTTCTAGTTACGTGATCTCAGGTAAATCACTCAGTTTTCCTAGGTCTTGGTTTCCTCATCTATAAAATGCAATGAAAATAATAGTGCCTACTTCATCATTTATGAGGAGTAGAAAAAAGCACTTATAGCAGTACCTGGCATACATCAACTGAGCAATCGATTATCAGTTGTTGCTGTTATTATTATTGTTAAGCACTTATGGATGTTTTATCTCACTTGACCGTCACACGCTATTTTTTTAGGCAAATTTGGACAATGTTCTAAAGCTTTCAACATTTGCAACATACAGTGTTTCAGACTGAAGTTTTCCTGTCCAAATCCAAATAGTACAATGATCAAATGTCCTTATAATCATAGGTGACTACTTTCATTCAAAGCACAAAATGACTCTTGGTTTAGCTTCCCCATGGGTGGGATTTCTGTAAAAGGAGCAGCATGGCTCCCTTGGGAAGGGTAGATCTCAGGCAAAAAGTGGGGTGGGCTGAAGGCTGCAGAGAGTCAAAAAATTCAAGCTGGCAAGTGACTAAAATGATGATCTAGTCTAGGCCACTTCTTAGATTTCATTGATGGAGAAACTTGGGACCAGAAAGTTGAAGTGGCTTATAAAAGCCTCCCAGCGAGATGGCAGTGAAGCTCGAACTGGGGCTCGAGGCTCCCTGTCTTCATATCCTCCAGTGCTGGGTCTTCCCCTAGCCCCTGTTTCCCTCCACAGCCTACAGGGAATAGAGCAGTGAGCGGTCCTCAGCAATTACTACTTTCTGAGAAGGGTTCACAAAAGGATGGCAGAGGGTGGTGCGATGGTGGCTCAGTGGCAGAATTCTCGCCTGCCATGACGGAGACCTGGGTTCTATTCCTGGTGCCTGCTCGTGCAAAAAAAAAAGGCTGGCAGAGGGTGGTGGTGATGGGGACCCTCAGGAACAGCCAGAGCTTCTGGGCCTGGCACCCTTCCATAAGGCCAGTAAAAATGTCAGTGGAAACCACCTGGAATGTCCCTATCGGCCCAGTGGTTGTTATACTTAGAGTGAATTTTTATGCTGATGTGGGTGTGGTAGCTTGAACTGGCAATCAAGAGACTGGGGTCTAATTCCAAAAAAGCCCCACCTTCCTGATTCCAGGAAGCCTTCCTTAACACCTGCCTCTTGAGTGCCCAAGGTGCTGACTGTTTGAATCACTCACCTGGCACACTGCACACCATCCTGTGTCACAAATTAGCCTCTACTAAGGGTTTCCCCCACCTTGCCCACAGCTAATAGCACCATAAATTCTTTAAGCGGAGAGATGGAGTCTTCAGCTTTCTCACCACCCACAGTCCTTAGTGCACAGGATAATTATAGAAGGCTGACACTAAAAGGGATCCCAAAGATGAGCCATCTCATTCGACCAATCCCCTTCTTTTGCAGAGGAAACTATGGCCAAGAATGGCACTGCCACAACAATCAAAACAGGCTGTGATGGGATTTAAGACACAACAACAAAAGAAAAAACAGGGGGAAGAAGAGACACTCATTTATGAGAATCTGGAAAACAAAACCTTGCACAAGGAACAACGTCACTAGGGAGAAAGTTGTGTATGTGAAGATCAAGAAAGGAAATCCTAAAGTAAGGCTTTTCTCCCCCATTAAGCCCTGGAATCCACATGACCTTGGGTGAATTCCATTACTTTTGTTCCCCTTCAGAGAGGTGCGATGCTTACAGTATTCAGTTCCCTTGTTGGTATAGCTTTTAACAGCTTTTTCCCTTGATTTTTATTTTCTTTTTTATTTTATTCCATTAGTTATATTAAGCACATTTCAGAAAAGCTGGATCTACTTATTCTGGGAATAAGTAATAAAGAATATTTTATATAGGCTACCTCAAAGTTGAACATCTGGAAATAAGGTCATGTCTACTATAATGTTATTTAGCCATATATATGAGCAAGTGATTATATGACTGTTTATATCCTTTGAAATGGATTAAAACAATGGTTTATTGACATAAGCATGCGGCACATCATATACATGGACACACAGATATATTTACAGGTAAAATTATTTTCAGATGTCATCCGGTAAAAATTTATCATTTGGTATAACCTTAAAATCTGCAACAACATCTATTTTTATGTGCATATACTGCTATATTCAGTTTTAGAGATATGTCTACGTGTTTTACATAACCTACTTCTTGTTGGCATCAGTTATAAATTATATATGTGCATGTGTGTGTATAAATACACATGCATGTGGCATATTTATGGTTAGTAATATATATGCCGAATTACATACAAAGTTTTTTACTTTCAGCTGGAATCCAATATTAACTTCTTTCTTTTCATTCTACCAACCAAGGTACATAAGTATATATACATAACAGAAAAGGTGTTGCTTTTATTACTCTTTAAGAAAGTTAACAAATCATATGCAAGGCCTGGAGTGAAAATAAATTTATATTTCTTACTGGAAAATCAGTAAATTTATTTTCTAAAGTAGTTTAAAGCCTAATGAATTCCATAAATTCAGGACAATTTTGCAGATCCCATGAACCATATCCTCACTGATACTAGGCTCCTTAACTGATAACAAGATAGAATGGACCATCAGATCTTGCAAAACTTTGAGAAGCATTTTTGGTCCTGCTCAATGTGTAATTGGCATTGTCAGCATTTCTATTCTAAACCATGGATTGACATGTTACTTGTTTCCCATCTCTCACCACTTGGAGCTGGGTCTCAGGGGAATGGTGAGAGCAAGAGGCTGCTCAGAAATGGTGCCCTAGGTCAGAGAAAGGGTCAGGTACTTACCACACACTGTCACTGCCTCTGTCCAGGGGGTTTCCCATGGGGTCATAGTACACGTCTACACTGAGGTTTCGGTCTGTGTCATGAGCTGAGCTGAAGTTGGTGACCACCCGAGAGGGAATCCCAAAAGATCGCAGCACTGCAAAGTAAGGGCCAGTCTGAGGACTTGGAATGTGGTGGAGAGGGGACCTAGGCTCGCTATATTTCTGCCCCCTGACCCGGTAAAGACGTATCACACCCCAGGTACCTGTATTGAGGGTTCCAGCAAAGACCCAGCACTGCCCAAATTGGACAGGCCTGAAGCCAGATCTCTTCCATTCCTTGAGGATCTCCACACTGCCATTCCAGCTTCTTGGGTCCCGGCCACCCGTGTAATCACCACTCCAGTTCCCAGACAGTACGCCATTGTCATCATTGCTATTTATCTGGGCAGGAAACCCCCCCACCCCCGCAAAATGAATCAGAACCGTGCCTCTTCCACAAAGAGAGAAAAGCAGAACTCAGAGGACAAGATGGGGGAAGTGAGGGAGGAAACAGAGAGCCATTAGGTGGACCATCAGGTGTTTCTAGGTAATTTGGGGAATAATAATTGTAATGCTAATCCTTTAGGTGTATTGAATGTTTCTGAATTTAAAAATGCTTTGATTAACGGGCCATGCTTGAATGCCCTTGCTACATATAGCAGTCCCCGGCAGCAGTCTCACATGCTTGTAAGTGGCAGAATAAGGTTGGAAACCCAGCTGGCAGGGGACTTCCTGCCAGAGCCCTTGTGCCATCATCAATGTCTAACTTGGGTGTCTGTGGTTTGGAATTCTGTTTTGGTATACTGGTCTTCTAAAAAGATCACTTTATAACTTTAGCAACTAAGTTCTCGGAACGAATAAAGACAAAATGTAGCTTTTCTTTCATGCATTCATGCACACATTCATTCACCCATTCATTCAACTTGGGGCACTGTTCTAGTGTAAGTAACAGCCATGATACAGTGTGAAAAGAATGCTGGACTGGGAAGGAAGAGGCTCAAGTTCCATTATCTTTTAGAGACATATTTTGAAATATTTTATAGGTAAAATGATGTAATGCCTGGGATTTATCAAATAGTCTGTGGGGGTGGGGGTTAGATATGAAACAAGATAGGTTTTGAGTTGGTCACTGCTGAAGCTGGATGATGGGTACACAGGTGTTCCTTATATCTTTGTGTTTACTTTCATATATATCTGAATTTTTCCATGACAAAGCATTAAAAGAGAAAGAAAGAAGGAGAAACCTGTGTTATAAGCCCAGTTTAACCCTTTGTTGGCTCGAGGATTGTGCGCAAGTCAAGTCACCTCTCTGGGCCTTGTTTCTTCATTTTCTAGTACAGAGAAGGTTAGAAACAAATGACAATGGTGTCTCCCAGTAGTCAAGTTTTCAGAGTCTGGGAAACTTTGATGGTCATTTATCCCAACTGTATAACAGAAGGCTGGATGATGATATTCAAGTTTCCCCAGCCTGAGAATCTGTGGTTGCTACTACTTCTCTTTGGGAGAGTCCGCAAATGCTAAGGCTTATGATAATGGAGATACTGGAAACAGGAGGATTCTTGCCTAGGACAGGTTCCCCAGTCCAGGGGATGAGCTCTGTACCACCCTCCAGAAGGCGCTGGGCTGTAATCACAGGGTCAGACAAGATGGGACCTTTCTGAGATGGAAGATGGAACAGCCAGTTCCCAGCTACTGAGTCACCAATGCTCTAGCAACAAAGTGGTAATCAGCAGGGTCATCTCTGGCTGAAAGCTGAGCATTTCAAAGCCCTGCACATGTCATAATTAGCTCAGGGCCCAGCCCAAGCAGGAGGTCTGAAGAGAGCATCAGGGAGGTGCAACTGAGGAAACTGGCACCTAAAGTGGTTTGCCCTGAGGGTAGGAGTGAGTCAGCAGCTGCAGGAGTGGGCTGCCTCACCCACACTCTCCTAGGCTGGAGAGGTAAAGCTTTAGAAGCTTCACTTAATCTCTGCCTTGACTTTAATCTTGCACTCCCAGGCCACTTGATTTTCTAGCCACCCAGTTTGCAAGGTTCAGCTCAAGCCCCACCTTCTCCCCCTCCCCTCCCCTGGCTGCTCTGATCCTCACAGGTCAGCTCAGGACCTCCAACTTCTGTGGACTGACCTATTCCAGCCCTACTCGTTTCCTTCAGCCCAGTTTAAGACTCAGCTCTTTCCAGAAGCCCCCTCTGATTACCTTCAGATATTTATCATGTGGTCTAAATGTGGTTCAAATTTCTAACCACAGAGCTAATTTGTTGGCTTGCAAATCATCTAACTTGAAAGTAAAGAGACCAAGAAATGTTTAGCTCATTAACCAGCTACCATATTATAAGAGAAAGAAAAAAATTACACACTTCTGATAATTATTTAGTTAAAAGGGATAAAGTTAAAGAACTCACTTTGGCTTTTAGCTTTTTTAACTTGTAACTTTGTGACAAGTAGAGCCTATGACTGGAAACTCCAATGGAGAAGAGCAAATGAAGTTAACACTACAGGTTTGCTAGGGGACTTACCCTATGGCCACCTTCTCAGATGCCCAGCAATGGAGTTGAATCTCAGCTCTGCTAGACACCAAGAGGGCAAATTCCCTTTGTCATTTGAGAAACGCCATTTGAATGTGGAAAGGGCCTTGGCTTAGAGTTGTGGATCTGGATCTAGTTCTGTCTCACAATGTGTCCTGGACAAGGCCTTGAACTTAAAGGAGCCTCATACAGCCTCATACTCTGCATTTGCCAAGAGTGAATGGCTGCCACTTGGATTTTGCGGAGCTTCAGTGAGATAACACATGTAAGAACAGCACTTGCTTAACCCATAATTGGTGTTCAATAAATGATAACAACTAGTTAATAGCAATTTCCCATTACTCACCATTGCAGTCAGCACCCGGCCAACATATTTGGGGTCACTTCTGCGGGCCACATCTGTAGCAGGGTCACGGCGGAAATTCAGACTTTTATCCAGGACTGACAGGCTGATATTCAGAATGTCCTCCTCAAACTGTTAAAAAATGGGACCAGTTGTAAGAATGAAGAAATGCTAAGGAGTCTAGGCTAATGAAGGGTACAGGAACCACACTGGGGAGAACCACAGAAACAGCCAGGGTCCTTCCACCCCATGGCCTCCAGAACTGAGTGGTTGCTACTAAGGAAGAGCCACCACTCCCAGCCATCCACCCTGCAAACAGAGCTCTCCCCATGCACTGCCCTGACTTCCAAGAGTGAACAGAGGGATCCTGGCATAGCTAAATGCTTTGCTGATATGGACTCCAGAGCAAATGGCTTAGCCTGTCTGGACATTGTGTGGTCTAAATGTGGTTGAAACTTCTAACCACAGAGCCAGTTTGTTAGCTTGCAAATTATCTGACTTGAAAGTAGAGACCATGCCTGGAAAAAGAGGGATGGGGCTAAGCGGATCTCAAAGTTTCCGTGTAGCTCTCTCACTAAAGGGGCATTTGAAGCTATTCTCACAAAATAAGACTATTTTAAGTCAATGCTTCTCAAACTGAGGCCAATCTCTCTTGCCTTAGGGCCTTTGTGTTTGCTGTTCTTTCTGCCTAGAATGCTCTTCCTCAAGCTAGCTCCTTGGTTCCTTTCCTCACCTCCTTGGGTCATCGCTCAAATGGCCCCTTCCAAAAGAGGCCTTCCCTGACCATGCTATAAAAAACAGTCACCTTTTCATCTCTAGGTGTATTATACACCCTTATCCTACTTCTTTTTCTTCTTCCTTCAATGAAATTGACACAGAGACGCAACATAAAAAAGATGAATGCAGAATTGTTTTGATTATTATAGAATGGGGTCTGGAAATAGGTAGCACCCACCTGCCCCCCCTTTCTGGTTATCCATTGCACCTGCCTACAGTACCTCATTCTAGTGACTTCATTCATCTGCCAGGAAGAAGAAAAGGTGAAAGGAATCGCTGTATGATTTCTAGGCTAAGCAAACCCGGGACTGTGTGGAATGAGATGGGAACCAAAGTATGGACATCAGTGTATAGACCAAGAAGGTATGACTTTGAAAGGATGAGTGCACAGTCAAGGAAGTTTCACCGCAGTTTTACATAGAATGGTTAACAGAAACCAAGTCTAATCTCATTGCTTCCAGTGCCTCCAGTGGCCCTTATCCTCATTTCGGCGTCATGGCACCAAAACTACTCATTGTGCTGATTTAGTTATATGTCTGCTTTGCCCTCTAGATTGAGAGTTCCTTAACCCCATATTCATCTCTTGTACTCTTAGGGTGTAGCTGGGAGCCTGATGCATAGTAGGTAGTCGATAACTGTCTTCTGAAAAGGAAGGAATGAATAGAAGGACAGGCAGATGGACAGATGGGGGATCTTCTGCCTATCAGTGGGCCCAGCTGCTGAGTCCTCGGTAAATAGGGACAGGACCCCAGCTTCACTACAGTTCTTTTACCTGTCCAAAGTTCCAGCCAAACATGCTAATTCGATTTGTGCTTCCCACAAAGATAACGCCAGAATCTTGCTGAACGTACTCCTCTCTTTCAGCGTCGTTATTCATAAAGACACTGTCCTCTGTGTGTTGACACAGAAAAGATGTCAGAGACAAGAATTTTTACAAAGGACTAGAGATATCAGTCCTCCTCCCACTCCTGAGGACTGAATTGGGGGCAAACCCCACCATCAGCCTTTCCCCCAACCTTTACCTAGGAATGTAGCATTGGGTTGTAAGGTTTCCAACCCACAATGTTAGGACTATGAGCTGGGAAGACACATTTGCTCATTGCTTCGTCTGGCAGGAAGCTCTTGCCACGCTAGAGAACTCTACTGTGGTAACTGCCCCTTATAATTACAACAGGCTAAAAAGTTTGATTAAAACCCAAGAGAACCTCCAGTAGCTCCAGTGGATGTCCATTTAATGGTGAGGAATCTGAGTCAGAGAGGTAGAGTAACTGCTCAGAGTGAAATAATTCTTCAGCGGTAGAGTTGGAACTTAAACCCACAGTTTCTGACTTCTAGCTTCTGTGCTCTTTCCACAGCCCACAAACTTTCTCTAATCAAACCTGATCCTGTGAAATTCATTGCCCCATCTCCTTTCCATGGGGCTCTGCTTAGTTGGTAGCTAGGAGTATGCATGGTTAGATACCTACCTTGCAACCAGGGATTAAAGAGCAGTATGAATGTCCCAAGTTTCACAGAGAAAACCTTGCCCTGGGAGGAGATCTGAGTGTCCAGCAGGTACCGTCCTATTGGTGCATTAGCAGGAGTAGACATGGTGATGGTTAGGGAGCTGTCTTCACTGGTCTGGAGCACCGCATTCCAGTTGCCACCACTTCTCTCCTTGGAGAGTGGAAACACGGCTTTTGTCCTGGCTGACTCTGAGGGGGAAGGCCCTGTTAAGAAGACAGAAGACAATGCGAACAGGGGATTGCTGAGCAGCCTATGGGGAGAGTTCAGGTTCCAAAACAACCTTAGGGGTCCTATGTGGGGTGTAATCCAATGAAGTAGCACATGGTAGTACGGCAAACAACTTGAGAGACCACACAGATCAAAACCTTTTTGATTTGAAGATGATGTCTCTGAGGCTCAGAGATGGGCAGCAATGAGCTCAAGGTCACCTTGAATCAATGGCAGGGCTAGGCTGGAGCCCAAGGCCCAGTGAACTCAATATCACCACCACCACCACTTAGATATACAGGCCCAAGGGCTACTCAGGTGTAAGGTGGATGAGTAGGTACCTGTGGAAGCTGTAAACATCAGACTTTCTTCAGAGACAGGGTTTTTAAAGTGTATTTTAAAAGAGAATGATTGGCCTCTCCGCAAGATCGGCTCCTGGCTATAGAACTTGTTGGTGTGATGTGCCTGCCGGTTGGAGTTCATTTGCCAGTCGACACCGGTGAGTTCTAAAGTAGAGAGAGAAAAATAAGGACTTGAAGTTCCAAGGAGGCAAGGAAGAGGGAAGGTATGGGGAAAGGTATAAGTTATAAAGGTATAAGTTACCAAAGGGACACCTTTTAGGAAGGGGGTAGAAGTCAAACTTCTAGAAAGAATGACATTAAAAATCAAAGACCTTGAACAGCATAGCAAGAACTTCACCTCCTGTTCCCACTAAACCACAGCTGATATAACCTAAGCTCATAGAAAATGCTCTGCCCTTTTGGACAGCCAAATCTGTACATATACTCTTCCCCCTTCACCTGGTCAACTGGCACTCAGCCCTCAGGAAATGGCCCAATGCTCAGTGAGATTTTGTCCAGCTAGTCAAGAGACCTGGTACCCTCATCTGTGTGACCAGAGCATCTGGGTTCTGTGCATTTTGAGCACGGCTCATTACTTTTGTGGAGGGAGACTTGAACAGAACTGGAAATGAGGGTACTTCTCTCAGACTCACAAATGGTGCCTTGCATTCTTTCTCCCCCCCACTGTGTCTCTCCAGACATCAACTGCCTTTTATCACTTTGACACCCAGCGAATATTTGCCCGTGTATCTTCTACCTACTCTGTATCTGCAATACCTTGATGTTGGCCTTGACCTCTGATGCTGGGAAAGACAGTCATAGTCATGATTCTGAGCAACATTTCTAGGCCTAGAGACTGCGAATTCCCTGGCCCAAAGGGGACTTTGAAATGCTCACTTGTGAAAGATGTATATAGGAACAGGTCAGAGGCCCATGAGACCTCAAGGACAAAGACCTCCCAGGCCCCTCCTCCTCAACTTTTTTTTTAGGAGATGCACATGATTTTGGAAGTGATATGGGATCTGAGAGATGCTATGGTGTATAAAGACTTTAGTCTATATAAACCTTTTGAGAAATGTTAGTTCTTTAAGTTGTATTTGAGACATTGCATCACCCACTCCTTTGCCAGCCAAACTGGTCTCTGTCTTTATAGTGAGGCCCCAACTATTGCGGGCAGAGTGGTGAGATTTCCTAGTGCAAAGCCTAAGTCTCCTTTATATAGGTCTGTCCCTCCCATCAGAACGTGCCTTCTTGATCTTTATATTCTAATATCTAGCATATTGCTTCATGGCAGTAGGGGCCTAGATGAATAAATGAATGAAAGAATAAAGGAATGGACAAAACAAACAAAAAAGCCAGTGTCTTTTGTACACCAATGTTTTTAACATTATTCACAATAGCCAAAAGGTCTATCAACGGATGAATAGATAAACAAAATGTTATGTATACATACAATGCAATATTATTCAACTGTAAAAATGAATGAAGTTCTGATGCACACAGCAACATGGAGGAACTGTGAAGACACTGTTGAGTAAAATGAGCCAAACACAAAAGGAGAAATATTGAGTAAAATGAGCCAAACACAAAAGGAGAAATACTTAGAAGTAGCAAATTTCTAGAGATGATTATAGCTTACCAGGGGCCGGGGGTATGAGAGGTATGAGTAGGGGATAAGTTGTTATTACTTAATAGGCGCAGAGTGATGGTAGTACAGTATTGTGAATTTAATTAATACAACCACATTTTACAGTTTAAAGTGGTTAAAATGGGAAATTTTGAGTTGCACATGTTGCTACAATAAAAAGTTTTAAAAAACTGTCACACAATGGCCATCATGGCTGCCACTCAAAATTCAGTCCATAAGGAAAGATGACTATGGGGCATTCACTTGATAAACATATGTAGGGTACCTATTTTTTGCAGTGGGTAAGATGAGCATCTTTCATCTTTCCCCCAATAAAAGGTGTAAGAGCAAACCAGGCAGGAAGACTCACATTCAGTTATAGGGATCATGAAAAGCTTTATTAAAAATTCTGAGATGGCTCTCCAAGCCAACTTGGCAGGTGAACTCACTGCCCTCCCCACTATGTGGGACATGACTCCCAGGGGTGTAAATCTCCCTGGCAATGTGGGACAGGGCTCCCAGGATGAGCCAGAACCTGGCATCCTGGGATTGAGAAGGCCTTCTTGACCAACAGGGGGAAGAGAGAAATAAGATAAAATGAAGTTTCAGTATCTGAGAGATTTGAAACAGAGTTGAAAGGTTATCCTGGAGGTCATTCTTATGCATTATATAGATATTCCTTTTTAGTTTATGGTGTATTGGAGTGGCTGGAAGGAAGTACCTGAAACTGTAGAGCTGTGTTCCAGTAGCCTTGATTCTTGAAGACGATTGTATAACTATATAGCTTTTACAATGTGACTGCGTGATTGTGAAAGCCTTGTGCCTGATGCTTCTTTTATCCAGGGCATGGACAAATTGGTAAAATAAAATACGGGTAAAAGTACATAAATAAATAAATAATAGGAGGGAATAAAGAGTAAAAAAAAAATGGATAGATTGAAATACTAGTGCTTAATGAGAGCGAGAGGTGAGGGGTATATATGTACGAGTTTTTTCTTTTTTCCTTCCCTTTTACTGGAGCAATGCAAATGTTCTAAAAAATGATCATAGTGATGAATATACAACTATGTGATAATAATGAGTCACTGATTATATACCATGTATGGAATGTGTGTATGTGAAGATTTCTCGCTAAACATATTAAAAAGAAATGGCTCAGTGGTAGAATGCTCACCTTCCATGTGAGAGACCTGGGTTTGATTCCTGGACCATGATACAGCACCCCCGCCCGCAATATATATATATATATATAAATTAATGCTGAGATGAGCCTGGAAGGAAGGCAGCATTGTGGTAGGTGCAATGGTGCAGCCTGCATTCAGGACAATGTGAAGAGAGGCCCCACAGGCTTGAGGAAGGGAAGTATCCTATTTGGCTAGAGCAGAAGCTCTATACAGAAAAACAGAGAAAGGGGAGCTGGGAGAGAGTGTGACACCAGGCAGGGACTCCTACCTAAAGCAGCTTTGGAAACCAGGGAGAGGGCCATCAGAGGGACTATCTCAAATAAAATACAGGTTTCCTGGTGGATGAGCCAAGCACTGGAGAGAGGCTCAGCAGATGTCCTTGTCACCACCTCAGAGTACTAAACATTCACTCATTCATCCACCCATCCATTCATTCAACTATTTATTGAAGGAATAAATTAATAAATTTCAGCTGAAAATCAGGGAAACAAAACAGTCATACATTCAACAAGTATCTAATGAATGAAGGGAAAGGCAAAGGGAGAACAGGAGGTTTAGAAGGAGGGAAGAAAGAAGATGAATGTTACGTAAGCTCAGAAACACCAGATGGAGGTAGCCCAGATCCTAAGCACTCTGGTAAACCTCAAGCTTAATAATAACTTGTACAGAGCGTGCTTGCTAGATGCTAGGCTCACTAGGGAAATAGTTCCCAGGGGTTTCCATCCCTGCCTCCTACCAACCTTGTTCACTCCCTTCTGGGCATCCATGCCAGTTGAGATTTGGTGGAGCTTTACTCTTGGCCATTTGTTTTAGAACAAAGAAGTTCTCTCTGGAATATGAGACCCCAAAGGCCTCTACAGGGTTACTGCATCCCCACCCCCACCTAAAAGGATGCACACCCCTCTTTCCCATGTGAAACCCACTCTTCTAGACCATGAGATCTTTAAGAGCCAAGATTATATCTCCAGAAATCCTGTTGCCAAACGCAGAGTGAGGAAGGAGGGGCAGGGGGGATGTCACATCTTCAGCGGGTACCTGCATCCCCTCCAACAGGTTCGCATCTTTCTTTGCACTACTTGCTGGGACTGAGTCACTAGTAGAGGCCTCTCCTTTTCATCCCAAAGACCAATGGCTTGTCCTTAGGGAGAATGACAAAGAAAAACTGAGCTGGGATGTACCCTGGCTACAGAGGCACCTTTCCTCCCAGCAGGGCTTAGCCTGCAGAAAGGAGTCTATAGGCACATTTCACGCTCCTGCCAAGAGAGGTCCTTAGTGGACCGAGAGGGTGATGACTGCAATATCAGCTAATGTTTGCTGAGCATCTACTCTGCACCAGTCATTATTCAAAGTGTTTACATGTATTAGCTCATTAAATCCTCACCACAACCCTGGGAGGTGGGTACTTTTATATTCTTTTTTATAGATGAGGAAATCAAGGTATAGAGAAGCCAAATACTTTGGTAAAGGTCACATAGCCCCTGCACAGAGAGATCTAGATGTGTAGTCTTGGGAGTCTGACTTCAGAGCCCACACTTAGCATCTTTGCCTCTCTTACCACCAAACCTGAACCCTGGCATGAAGGAACGTTGCTCCCATTAGAGTGGGGTTAGGATATGTAAGTCTTCTCCGAGCTGGAGAAGAAAAGGGAAACTCACACTTGCCAGCAGCCTATAACGTCAACTACTATTAAGAGTACACAGTGCATGAATTCCTTCAATGAATTTGTGGATGAATTCCTTACAAAACTGGAAACTGAGGCTCAGAGAGGCCTCTTATCTGAGGTGATAAAGCTAGTAACTGGCACAGCCAAGACTCTGACACCAGATCCTATAGACTCCAAATCTCCTACTCTTTCCTGTTGCCATGGTCCCCAGTGCTTCTTTTGGAAGGGTGTCCTTCTTAGGACCTTTAGTCCAGATGGTACCCTAGGTGGGAAGGACGTCTCACTATGAGTTGCTCTTTCCCTGGCATTCGCATCCTGACAAACAGGAGAGAAAGAGCATCTGAAAGGAGCACCCTCACTCCTTGTTCTGCTGTGACCCCTAGAATTGGCTCCGCCAGCCCAAAGATCAAGGATCTAATGATCCTGCCTGTGACTTACCCAGGGCCCTTTGCTCTTCCACCCCTTGACAAAGTTTACTCACAGCCACTGTGTCAGAGGGTGTTCTAGAACGGAAAAGAGATAAGGTACACAGACATCTAAGGTTCTTCTGGAGTCTTCAGTCTTCGTATATACTTATGAGCCTCAAGGCTATTTTTTGCACCAGCCGGGGTGATGGGAAGGAAGGAAGGGGGACTGCACTGGTACTACAATTGACTCACTAACTTATACACTTAAAAAACTTCAGAATGAAAAAGAACCCAAGAGAAAGAGCACAAGAGCACACACTTCTAATTCTCATTCCGATGAGAGGCCTGGGAGGCCCAGAGAGTTACACTTAAGTCACCTACAGTGAGACATATCTGGACTCTTGCTCCAGTGCTCACAATTCTCTGCCAGTTACTGCTTCACCTTCAGTACCAGACTTAGGGTAAGGTATCAGATTTGTGACCTGAGGATATCACTGCCACCAGCAACTTGTGTGACAGAGACCACCAAATAAATGTCTATCCTTACATCCCTGTGTGCTTTCTTCCTTGGTAATAAAACTCCCCACCCTCACAGGTGCTGAATTTCCTAGGCCTCTCTGCAGCAGGATGAAGTTATATGTTTTAACTTCCAGGAAACTGCCTTTTTTTTCTCCAAGGGAAAATTCATGTAACTTAGAATTAATCATTTTAAAGTGAAAAATTCAGTGTCATTTTGTACATTCACAATTGTGGAACCATCACCACTATTTAGTTCCAAAACATTTTATCATTCCAAAAAGAAACCCCACACCCAGTATCAGTCACTCTTCACTCTCCCCTCCCCCTCAGCCCCTGGCAACCACTAATCTTCTGTCACTTTGGATTTTCCGATGCTGGACATTTCATATAAATAGAATAGCACAATATATGGCCTTTTGTGTCTGGCTTATTCACTTAGCATAATGTACTTAAGGTTTCATGCATGTTGTAGCATGACTCAGTTCTTTATTCCTCCTTATGACTAAATAATATTCCTTGTACGGGTACACCACATTTTGTTTACCCATTCACCAAATGATGAACACTTGTGTTGTTTCTGCCTTCTGGCTATTGTGAATAATGCTTTTATGAATGTCTGTGTACAAGTGTTTGTTTGAATAACTATTTTCTATTCTTTTGAGGAAACTTTTTCAAAACAGTTGGTAGATGCCCTTTTCCTCCTGTTTTTCTCTCTCCTTCCATCCTGCTGCCTAGAAAGGATGTAATGTACTTCATAGAGATTAAAAATGTCTGGACGTGGGAAGAAAAAGCTAAAGGGAGATGGCACAGGCTAGAGAATGAGAAAGGAAAGTGGGGAGAGCTGAGCAGGAAAGTGCCTATGTCTGGAGCCAGTGGAGATGGGCTGTGTGGGACAGGGGAAGGGAGTTGGGGGCAAGTCACAGCCCTGCTTGACTAAGGTCTGAGACCAGGTTTCTGGGCCAAGCTCTGGGCAAACAGCTGCTTGGAGTTGGGCTGAGAGGCCTTGGGCAAGGGTCTCAATGGCTGTGAGTGGCCCTTTCCTCATCCTTAGAAAGGGGATATAGCGAGACCTGTCTGTCCTCCCTTGCAGAGTTATCATTGGCATCAAGATGTACCCCACCCCTATGGCCCCAAAGGTGGAGAGGGAAGATGTCTCAGGATCTCATATATATGTAATAGCAAACATGCAAAAGAGTAGAGGAGAGGTAGAGCTTTTTCCTGGGCTGCCATTGAGAGTGCCTCATGGCCAAGCACTGTACTAAGCCCTTCCCCTGTACAATATCTTTAAATAGTCATCAAAACTCAATGAGAAAAATGATAGTCCCATGTTGTGGATGAGGGATTTGGAAGCTCAGCCGGGTATGGCTGTTTGTCCAACATCACCCATTCAGAGCCTGGACCCAGTCCAGGCTGGAAGCCAGGCTTCCTCTCCATTTTTGACCCCAAGCTGCCACCCTGCAGCTATGGTGGCAATGAATCAGACAAGGCTCCTGGGAGCTGCCGGAGAGAGAGGCCCACCTACAGCCTACTCCTTGTCTAGACATTAGATAGCCAGGGCAGGAGGAAAGGAAGGAAGAAGGACTCCATGGCCCCTTCACTTCCAAAGAGAGTATTTAGAGTCTCTTAGATTCTTGCACACAAGAATCCCCAGGAGCGCCTAATGTTGGCCTAGGTCCTATTCCGGAACAATGAAGTTAGAATCTCTGGGTTAGGGGCAACACCGGTATTTTTTTTTAAGCTCTCTTTGTGATTTCAATGTCAAACTAGGACTAAGAAGCACTACCTTAGGCCTAGATATTATTTTACACTCATCAGAGTCCTTTCACATTGACAATCTCACCCGAGCCTCCTTGCAGTTCTGGGAGGGAACCACAGCCCCCTTTTAACAAATAAGAAAACTAAGGCTAAAAAGGGAACTCAGACTCCTGAACTCATCTCTCAGCCCCTATCAGAGACTCAGTCCACCAGAGACTCCAGGGCCTTGTTCCCGCCAATTCTAACAATGGAAATAATTCTCTAACTCCAGTGCGCACCCAGCCTGGCATGTGGGCCCTGAGGGGAGAACGACTGTCCCATCTGCGGAGCACAGCACAGCAGGATGGAGGCAGAGCCGAGAAGTCACCTGAGGTTAACAAGAGAAGCACATAGATGCAACAACTGGAGGCCTGAAAATATATGATTAGGGCTGGCCGGGCAAGGGGACCTCATGCTAGGGAGGCTCTTAGTAACGGGAGAGGTTCCCCTGGAAAGGTCCTTGATTAGAAAATGGACTTAATATGATAAGGATTTTCTTAAGACCCCAACAGCAGAAAACAGGCTCATGAAAGAAGTTCCCAGGTAATAAAATGTGTCTACTGAGCACCTGTGAGGTGGCTACCACAACCAAACCCAAGTTAGAGATGAGGAAATTGAGCCACGGGTTAAGTAACCTGCCCAAGGTCACTGAGCTAGTAAGAGATAGAGCTGAAATGCAGTTCAAGCATTTGCCTCTGGACTTGCACTCATCACTTTTCTGCTATCCCACACCTGCATATCATCCGACAGCAACAAAAACTGAAATATGGGCAGCACTTATTCCAAGTGAGATGAAGCTGCTGGCAGAGCTCTCTCTTTAAAAAGGGACCAGCTTCTGCTCTGGTGAAAGAATGTGGCTGGAGCTGGGGAGGAGAGGAGAGAACTTCCTCCTCATTTCAGTCATTAAGTAGCTTTAGCCACAAGCCTCTGACCCAGAGGAGTGATCTGTTTTGCAGAAAGGCACAGGTATTGCTGTGGTCCAGATGGCTACAACAAGAAGCTGCTTAAGGAAAGCCCAGGAAGCTGTTAGAAGATTTACAGAAGGGAAGAAGGCAGGAAGCCAAGAGGAATTCCTGACTGCTCCCTCAGGAGGAAGAGCCTTTGGTGGCCCAGCTCCTATGAGATGTGTTTTGTGACAGACCCACTGCCCAGAGTGTTA
Organism: Tamandua tetradactyla; assembly: GCF_023851605.1. NCBI lineage: Eukaryota > Metazoa > Chordata > Mammalia > Pilosa > Myrmecophagidae > Tamandua > Tamandua tetradactyla. The sequence continues at coordinate 24,083,862 of NC_135327.1, read as the reverse complement.
CACATCCTCTAGAGCCTGTGGAAATGAGGCCCATAGAAGGGGCCAAACCCTGAACCCTGAAGCCTAGGCCAGGACACTGCCCAGCAAAGAAAATTACTACTCAGCTGAGAGAGTTGTTTATCTGCAAAACAGAGGTTCTGGTCTCCCCAAGGCAGAGGTCTCTGCCTGCACACTTTGCTTCTAATCCAGGACCTCTAAGGGACTCTGGGGATGGGAAGTGGTGCTTCCTCTCCACATTGGGCTCAATCTTCTCTGGCGCTCCATCCTTCTCCACCATCATTCCCAGCTTTAGCCCAGGCTGCTGCTCCACCAAGAAGTGGAATAACTGAACCTCAGCTGATTCCAATAAGAACTTTACCTGAGGAGCTTGTCAGAGTCCTCTCAAATCACTTCTAAACTTACATTGTGCTCATCCAGCACACACGTATCCCTGATAATTCCCTGGGTCACACTACTCTCCTGCATTCATCTTCCTGTTCCCTCCGCCTAGAACAACTTTCAACCCGCAAAACTACTTCAACACTTTCAACTCACAAAACTACTCCTGAACAAGTCTAGGTCTTCTTCCATGACCCAATGCCATCTATCCCCTATCCCCAAACCCAACCAAGATTGCTCTCCTCCTCCTTTTTGCTCCCATAGCACTTAGTTTGTATTTCTAATGCCTCCCAATCACAGTCCACCTTGTATGCTACTTACCTAGTAACTGGCGTTATCAAGCACCATCAGACTGTAAGCTTGCTACAGGCAAGGACCACATCTCACTTATTTCTACGTCCCTCACTGCACCTACCATGGTTCTTTCATTTGGGTGTCCAATAAGTAAATTCCTTCAACTAAGAAACACTTATTGAGCACTTACTAGCTGAAGAACTAAGAGCTGAGCTAGGAACCACATGAATTAGGGGAACAAACGCATTCACCTGTCTTTCCCCACCTTTGTCCACGCTCTGTTGATCTTATCCCTGGTTGACTGAGATGCTGAGATATGAGCGCCTAACATCTCCATGAATCCCAAGCACCTGACACACTGTGGACTCCTAAGTAATGTACAGTAGGCTCCACCGTGGTGGGGCGGTCATGTGGGTACACCATGGGTCCTGCAGAGTGATGGGGGTGCACACTCACCCCCAGTGGGAGCACATGCTGGCCCACCTGCTTTCTGTACTTGGTCTCTTTTCATGCAGAGAGAGAAGCCAGTCCTGGAGGGAGCCTCAAAGTTCATCTATTTCAAGCCTTCATCCTGTAAGTGGGAACCTGAGGCTCAAGTAGTGGCAGGGACTTGTCTTGGAAAACATAAGCAGTTGATAACAGAGCTCAAAAGAGAAACCAGGTTCAATATTGTTTTCCTTTGGCCTAGATGTGACATGCACTCATGTAGGAGCTCAGTTCTGGAGGCAGTACCCAGTGGAAAGGAATTGCTGGGTCCTAGTCTGGGCTCTGCAACCAACTTGCTGTGTGACCTTGGTAGGTCTCTACCCCATCCTGGGCCTCAGCCCCCTCCTGGGGGCCTCAGCTTCCTTGTTTTGCGGAAGATACAGAAGGAAGGATGGCCTGGATGAGAGCTACCATCCATCCCTCTTGCTAATGTCTACAGGATCCAAAGCTTCTCTTTTCAGCAACCCAGCAATGCTGTACTTTCACTGGAAGAAATGTGGAACAGGGGCAGAGCATCCATTTTGGCAGCCAGACTGACCTGGTCTTGGTGATTTCTGAAGGGCCCATAACTCACTTTTCACCTCTTGCTCAGAGATTCATCTGGAAAGCCTTCCAGAGGTCCTAACTGCCATTCACAATATTTTACCCATTTGACTCATGCCTTGTTTGGGTTCATCATCACCATCAACCCACCAGGGCTGAGCACCCATGACAGGCACTAATTAGCAAGCTGCTCTGCAAGGGTGCTATCTAACAAAAGCCAAGATCCTTGACAGTAACTGCAGAGCTAGAGAACCTGCAATTCTTGTTCTTTTTCATCCTCCTTCCCTGGTACTGCTTGTAAGGATCATGACAATCTTGAGGCACACCTGCTCCTTCTGCTACTGGGAGGGTTCAGCTCATTAAGTTGCTTTCAAATGAACCTGTTGGTGCTTCCAGATGTGCAGTTTACTCAAGGAGCATTCCAGTGATACCAATGGTTTCTTTTAAATCCACTTATAGGCTGTCACTCTCCCACTCCCTTCCTCCCTTTTAGCTATGAGATGTGCTTTTCTCCGCCTATGTTACTGACAGCTAGGCAACAGTGCATTAAGAAACATGGGAAGCAAGTGGCAGCTGGCTTGACTTTTCAGGTAGTGAACAGTGTGTTAAAAAAAAAAAAAAAACACCAACAGGGCAAACCTGTCTGTTTATCCAAAGAAGCATGACTTCCAGCTGCATTTAACATCCTGCCCATCACTCAGGACTGCAGTCCAAACATGGTCTGCTCTATGAACAACAAAGCTTTCCCTCCCACTGGGAATGCACTAACTAGAGGGATTGGGCAACCACTGAGAAAGAAACACCTTCCAACAGAACCGTAAAATACCAGCATCCACCTTCAGAACCCGTAAGGAAGCTGTCCCTTTAGGCTGGCCTGGAGGTAGGACAGGCTTCAGGCTGGGATCCTGTGGAGAAGATGCCGTTCATCACACTCACCAGCCATGTTGCACCTTCCTCTGCCTCTTCTCTGGGCTTGTCTGAGAATGGCACACACAGTGTGGGGAGTCGGGCTGCCAGGAGCGCCTTACCATTTATAGAAGCCTCTCCTACACACCCCAATTAGAATTATAATGAGGTGGGTGAGGCACCAGGTCATTCCTGTAGTGCCTGTCAACATTTCACTTACGACATACTTGTCACCCAATGGAAGGCCATCCTGCTTATGCAAGATGAGCTTGGGGACTTGGGGGGGTGGTGAGATACTCAGATAATTCACTTTTATAACTTTTCAGAACTTAGGGTTTATATTATAATGCCATGCTTTTCTCTAAGTGTCTTGTCCAGAGCTGATGCTGAAAAGTCCTGTTTGGGTCAAAGAACTGTCTCGGCAGAGTCTGGAGGCAGAACACTGTGAAGTTCTTTCTCACTACACACATATTTTAGCATCTCCTATGTGCAGAAGGAATATGAGTCTCTCAGCAAGGCTCGCTGTTCAGGATGGCAGCACAGCAGAAAGAGTATTCAATTTGGAATGAGAAGCCTTCAGTTCCCATGCTGGCTGGGGCCTTGGCCATCATGAAACCTTGAAGCCTTGGCAGCCCTGGTTGTACTGGGGCTAATCATGCCCACATTCTCAACTCACAGAGTTGGGGGAATAATCAAGTGAGACGATGCAAATGGAGAGTGCTTGTAAGTGTATGACAATGGGTTAAACCCAGATATCATGTGGAATCAAAAGTCAGGTTACTCCAGACTGGATGGGTCAGGAGGAGGTGGGGGTGATTTGTTCTTTTTAATGAGGCAGCAGGAGCAAGTACTGAACTGGTGGTGGTAGTAACTGGTTTTTATCTCAGGTCTGCCACAATAGTCATTGAACCTCTTGGTTTAAAAAAAAAATGGGGGATGGGAACAGATTCTGACATTCTACACTTTTAGTTTGTTAGTTGTATTTAAAGAGGTATACATTTTCAAAAGACCATAGTGTGGAGATTTATAAGTATCAAGGTTTCCTGTGATTAGCAAGAGAGGCTTCAATATTTTTTTGTTTTGTTTTTTTCAAAAGTCATGCTTCAAGGATTCAGGACAGACCAGAAAGTTCTCAAGGGTGGGCAATGAAGACCTAACACCACAATATCGAAGTTGGGGTGGGGATGCTGGATCTTGAGAAAGGTGAGATAGAACAGAGGGGTAGATTAGAAAAGAGGAATTAGCTCTGTTCTTTCCTCTGGGCTCTCACAGTGCCCTGTACTTTTTAGGATCTCTATTCCTCCTTGTATCATGCTGCACTGTAACTATCTGCATATGACTGCCCTCATCCCTAGATTGTGAGCTCCTTGAAGACATGAGTTGCGTATGATCATATCTCCATCCCAAAACCTAGCACAGGACTTGGCACTTGGTAGGAACACATGTATTTTTAGATAAGTGAATTAATCAGTCAGGGCAAAGATGGAAAGAGTAATTTAGTGTTCACTGCGGGTAGGTACTGGCTAACCACTTTACATATCAGCACTACAACTCGGGTACTAATTTTATTCCTATCTTACAGTGGGGAGAAACAAGTTAACCTATCCAAGTCTTGTGATTCATGCCCATCTTTAAGTGACTCCAGAACCTGTTCGCTTAACCTCTGGTTCCAAATGTGGTGTGAACTCAGTTTTTCCTGGGCATCCAGTAGCAAGGCAAGACAGAGGCTGCACTTGTGCCAGATAGATATGCGAGCCAGTGTTGGTTCTGGTAGGTGGTCGAGAAGATAGCTGAAGGCATAGACATGTACGGCACAGGGTGCTGGCCCCCAACCAGGAGGTGTGGGTATGGTCCTGGCCCTCGTGGCAGTACTATGACTCTGGGCAAGAACCTCATTATGTGGAGGCTGTGTGGATTGAATAGGATGAACAGATATGCACATGCTTTGTAATATAAATGAAAGGAGGGGTTTTGCTTTCATTATTATTGACCTGGGAGTCATGAAGAATTGGACCTTGGGCACTCCTTTCAGTGACCTGGGCAAAGCAATCTTAGAGATGCCAGGAGGGGTGCAGCCTTTGGAAAGGAACCCTGGGGTCACATAGACTTGGGCCCAAGTTCTGGCTCTGCCAAGTCACCTCACCTCTTGCAGCCTCCGTGTCTTCATCTATAAACTGGAATAGAACTGCTGTTAGAATTAAAGAAGATAAATGAATGTAAAATGCTTACACAGAGTCTGGCCCAGCTCAGTGCTACACATTTGTATTGATAGTATTAGTATCCATTTTATCTGTAACGTACCAGAGAGCCCTGAACATCATAGATTTTGAGATGGAACCCACAAGTTTGTACAGGGTTGCCTGGCCACTTGGTCTTCCCTTGGAGGGGTCTGTGGCTGCTCAGTCTCGAGCCCAGTGTGGTGTGGTAGAAAGATGCCCTGAGTTGAAATCAGAAGACCTGGGTTCAAAGCTGGGCTCTGTGGCTTTGTGACCTTGGCTGAATCCTTTTAACCTCTTTGAGACTCGGTTTCCTCATCAGTCCCTCTCACACACCTCACAAAATTATAGTGAGGATCAAAATCATGGGGCATTTGTGGTTCAGAAGTTGCACTGCAGCCAGGGAAGTGTTATACAAACATAAAGGCCAGTTTCTCTCCTTTGCTGCACTGCTGCTCTAGCCAACCTGGTTTCCAGTCTGTTAACTGACAATTGGCAGGACCGCCTCCATGGAGTCCTGCCGTGAGTCGACTTAATGTTAGCTGCTCACAGATTGCACCACACTTGCAGTCACAGCCCTGTCCTGCAGGCGGACTATAATTTGCATGCGATGTCACAATTTCGACTAAATGATTTTCAATTCCCGGGTGGAGTCACCCAGCTGCACGCAGGATGAAATTCCTGCTTGGCTCTACTCTGTGCCTTAGATTCCAGTTAAGACGGAACATGCAGATGTGGGCTTTTCGAAAAGGAAACTAATGGATTCTTGCCTTTCTTCTCTCCAATGAAGGGATTTAGGGTTGCTAAGGATTTCACAACACACGTAGCGGCATAGGGTCAAGAATACCCAGCACAAGAATACTCTTTCCTGACAAGTTTCTCCTGAAAATGCTGATGATAGGGAATTTTCATCTCTCGAAGCAGCCCATATCTGTACTAGACAGCTTTGGCTATAACATTAGTTTTTGGAGTGATTCAGAGGCTTTCTCCACACTGATCACAATTCCATCCCCAGGTGGACTCTCAACAAATTTGGGTTAGAGTGCATACTGAAAGCATAAGAAAGTTCTTCCTCATTTTAGGGAATTTGTCTCCCTAGTGCTTCCTAGGGAGCTGGACTGATTCTCACTGTCCCCCAACTCCTTGTTGGAACCACATACATCATCTGTTTCTTCCTTCACACAATAATGATCATCTTTTCCCCCAAGTCTGGCAAATACCCTCCTCCCTCCCAAAGAGTCCTCACTTTTCCAGGTTAAACATCAGCTTATTCAACCATTCCTGAGGATAATCATGATTTGGAGGCCTCTCATTATGTTTGTGCCTTGGTGGATCAGGCTGCTCCCCTCCTCTGAAAACTTTAATGACTCTTCATGGCCCATTTCAGCCCCAATTGCTTAGTTTGGCATTTAAGGACCTCCAGAACGTTTTTAACATTGATTCCATTATTTTCTACTCCTCTCACACAAACTCTCCCATTCACCAAAACATTTCTATTTTTTTGAGATTGTTCCTGCCTCTGCACCTGCTCATAATGTGTCCCTGCCTGGAACATCTTCCTTATTCCTTATGTGTTCAGGTCTCATCACCATCATGGCCAAAGCAAGTCTCCCCTCCTCCTTGTTATTCCAGTGTAAGTTGGAAAGAGGATTCATAAGGAACCAAGCATAACTAGGTGTGAGCCTTAAGGACACATTCTAACTGACTGAATCACCTTAGGAAAATCACTTAACCTCTTTAAGCCCCAGGTTTCTCCTCTGAAAAATGGGTTTAATGACACCCGGACTTCCAGCCTCCAGGGTGTGATGAGAAATCATGAGATAACATATGTACCAGTCCTTTGCAAATGACACGGTGTGTCAACTTCCCCACCTGTGCCATGTATCAGGCAGCTAACAGCACCCCATCTCAGTGTGTTAGTGCTGGGCCCTTTGGGAGGGGAGTGTGCACGTCCATGTGGCTAGTCCTTTTCCTGAGGGCCACTATGGAGACGTCAGGCCCTGTGCTAAGAGTTTTACATCAGTTAACTTTTAAGCCTCACAACAACCCTAAGAGGTAAGTATTGCTATTTCCATTTTATAGATTCCAAACAGAATGCTTAGGGAGAGTAACTGGACAAGATAAACCCAACTAAGAAGTGGTAAAACTAATGGCTGAACCCAGGTCTGTGATCCTAAAGAGACCCCACTTGTAACTACCAAGGTCTGACAAACTCAGTTTCAGGAAATCTCAGTCTCAGTGAAGCTCGCAACCAGGTCCTTTGTTCAGGAGACTGCTGTAGTGACACTGGTGATGACGTTATTAGTACTTCAGGCGGAACAGGAAGGCAGGGGCCCTTGGAGACTATCAAAGGCTTGACTTTAATCTGATTATGCCCAAATTTTCCATTCCCATCAAAACCAGCAAACAAAAGAAAACCTTGAAGGAAGAGTAGATGTCTAAAAGTCCCTAAGAATCCACGCTGGTGCTCCTTCATTGAATGCCTGTTGGCACTGTGTAAGGCCTAGTGTGAGCACTAGGAAACCCCACAGCCTCAGAAGGCTTCTACTTTACCCTCTACAGGAAAAAAGCAAGGGAACTTTTAACAACAACAACAACAACAACAAAAAAGGAAACCAGTAAGAACTACGAGCATCAAAAAAGTTCAAAAGGAGTGTTTGATTCTTGTCATGGAAATAAAGAAGGGCTATTTCTTGAGGCAATTCAGATAAATCCTGAAGGAAAAGATCATGGAAAGAGGCATTCCAGATAGGAATGAAAAACATGGGGAAGAGAGCAGCCCACCCTGGGAAGACTGTGGATAAGTTCATTCGGCAAACACGGCACCTGGGGACAGTGGGGGCAAAAGCTGGACAGGCCTGGCTCCACCTATACACAGATGGGGGCACTTAATCCTCCGACATGGGAAAGGCAAATCAGCCTTTGGCCTCTTGAAGGAAGTATTCTTTTTTTTTTTTTTTTGCCATACTGTCATTCCACCATTTCTGAGCATGCAACAGAAAAAACAAACAAGGAGAAGAAAAGAAACCACAGCCTACCACCTACACATGGAAATGGACTACGACAACCAGTAATGAGTGGGGACGCAAAAGGGCAGGTCATGGTGATTTTGTAACTTCTCAGAAAGGAAACAGACAGAAAGATCATCCAGCCCAACCCCTTCACTTTACAGATGAGGAAACCAAGGTCTGGAGAAAAATGATTTGCCTAAGGTCACAGAATAACTGACCTGAATTCCACAGCCAGAAGAGAGGGCAGAGATCATTCTGTCCAACTTCCTCATTTTACAGCTGAGAACACTGAGCCCTAAACCACCTGGAGCTAGAATGCAGGCTTTCCAACTTCCTGAACTCGGCTTTTTCTACTCTGCCATTTTGGTCACCTCTTATGTTTTGTTGAGAAACACATGTCAGTTTAGAAAGGCTAATGGGCTGGGCATGCAAGATAAAGGAAATATTAAAAATTTTCGATGTCATGTCATCAATAGCAGCAAATATTACCATGGTAGAACACATGTATAAGAATTCACAAGATATGCTTTTAGATTTATCAACTTGACTAGTTCTTACAAGGCTTCTATGAAGCAGATGTCAGTACAGCTGCCATTTTACAGGGGAAGAAACTGATACCCAGTTAGGTTATGTATCTTAGCAGAGGCTAGACTCAGATCTAAAACTCTGGATTCTAAATCTCATGTTCCTGCTATTCTACTTCATTTTAAAGTCTAATAATAAGTGGGTTTCAGAAAAAAAAAATCATTCTGTGATGCATGCTTTGTAATAGCTTGTAGATGCAGTGCTTTGCTGTATTTCTGCCATCTGATATGGTGTAAGCTTCTTGATAATAAATGTGATTTATTGAGAAGCTGATCTGGGTTGGACTAAAGTAAATCAGACTAAAGGGTAAAGGATGATATGGACTTATTTTAAACTCCAACTTCAGAATGACACCAAAGGAAGAGATGCTTATTTGGTTCAAAATTTACTTTTTGGTAGCACACTATCTGATTTAACTTGTATGGTCAGCTTAACTGAAAACCATGACTTCGTGGAACCTTGAATAAGGAGTGCGATCTTTTTGGTGCCCCAATACATCCATGAGTAATCTCAGCAGAAGAATAAAAAGTATTTCAAAGTTCCCTTGAGGGACTGGGGAAAAATATGGAAATATTAAACTTCTCCACCTGGGGAACACCTGATATTCACAATCATTGGGGACTGCCAATTTGATGGGCCAAACCCTCAATCTTGGGGCTTGTCCTTTTGAACCTTATTCCTGCAGAGAAGCTACGCCTACTTACAACTATGCCTGAGAGTCACCCCTGGAGAACCTCTTTTGTTGCTCAGATGTGGACTGTTATGCTAAGCCAACTCCACAGGTGAACTCACTGTCCTTCCTATTACACGTGACATGACTCTCAGGGGTATAAATTTCCCTGGCAACATGGGACATGATTCCCAGGGATGAGCCTGGCCCTGGCATGATGGGATTGAGAAACATTTCTTGACCAAAAGGGGGAAGAGAAATGAAACAAAGTTAAGTTTCAGTGGTTGTGAGATTTCAAATCGAGTTAAGAGGTCATTCTGGAAGTTATTCTTATGTAGTGTATAGATATCCCTTTTCAGTTTTTGACGTATTGAAGTAGTTAAAGGGAAATATCTGAAACTGTTGAAATGTAATCTTAATAGCCTTGATTCTTCTTTTTTTTTCTTATGCTGTATGGTGCAGGGGGGAGGGTCACATTTCATTCTTTTTCCATGTGACAATCCTGCTATTGCGGCACCATTTGTTGAATTTTATTTTGGAAGCGCATGGGCTGGGAATCAAATGCGGGTCCTCCCGCCTGGCAGGTGAGAATTCTACCACTGAACTACCCTTACACCCCCTAGCCTTGATTCTTGAAGATGACTGAATAACTATAGAGCTTTAAAGATGTGACCATATGATTGTGAAAATCTTGTGGCTGACACTCTCTTTATCCAGTGTATGGACAGATGAGTAAGGGAAAAAAAAGGCAAACAAATAAATAAACAATGGGGGGATGGGATGTTTTGGGTGTTCTGTTTTACTTTTATTTTTACTTTTATTCTTATTTTTATTTTCTTAAGTAATAAAATGAAAATGTTCAAAAATTGATTGTGATGATGAATGCACACTATATAATGATACTGTGAATCAATGACTGTATACTTTGGATGATTATACGGTATGTGAATATATATCAGTAAAATGACATTAAAAATGTGATTTATTGAGAAACCTACAGGTTTGGAAAGGGGTAAAGGGCTGTCCAGGGGATTGTGGTCAGTGGGGAAGGTGCTGGCTGGGCTGGGAGCCTGATGACCCACAGACCCTCCTTGGCCCTGGCCCTGCTGCTCACCCAAAGGCAAGTGGCATCTTCAAATTCCTTTCAACTTTAACATGATAAGAAAATTCAGAGATTAGTTTATATAGACCCTGCCTCTGATCTGTACCCCTTTCATCATGCCTGAAGAACAAGTGGACTTTCTACCAATGTCCCAAAGGAAAAGAAGAAAGACTAGATGAGGGAAGAGTTTCTTCTGGATTCCATCCATCCATCCATCCATCCATCCATCCATCCATCCATCCATCCAATATTTATCATGTCCACTATGTGCAGGTCTGTCTTTAGACATTTTGGGAAATTAAAAAATCATCAGATTATATGGAGGGCAATTTGCGTACAAAAGTGTACACATACACTAAAGAGTGGGAGAAAGATCAAAGGTGATGGTGGAGTTATATCAAATAAGGTAGGGTTTAACAAATGAGTATGATTGTTGAATCATTATGTTGCTATTTCTCTTAGTCTCCAGTAACTTGGAGCAGCTAGAAGTAAAAACCTAAAATTGTGGAATTGTAACTCATATCAAACTCTGAAATCTGTTCTCCAACTGATTGTTATGATATACTTCGAAATGTATTCCTTTTTTTTTTGCATGTATATGCTATTTTTCATAAAAAAGGAAAAAAGAGAAGGAGACACATAATAGAGAAGATAGGATTTAGCAAATGAGTATGACTGCTGAATCATTATATTGATATTTCTTTTGGTCTCCAGTGTCTTGAAGGAGCTAGAAAAAAAACTGAATAATCATGTAACTGTAATCCATACCAAACTTTAAAATCTGTCCTATATCTACTTGTTAAAATGTACTTGGAAATTTATTGCTTTTTTGTATATATATTATATTTCACAATAAAAAAAATTAAAAAGTCAATTGGCATAAAAAAGTGTACACACACAAATACATATACTAGGATGACCCACAAAATTTGTTAATAAAAAGAAGTATTTTGGAAAAAAGTAAATGTTCAATAATAGGAAATTTATTAAATTGTGGTAGATCCACATATTATTTGTGCAGATATTAAAAAAGGATTTTATAGCTAGCTTAATTATTTGATATAATAGAAGTGTGTGATTATTAAGTAAAGGAACAAAATTATATGTATGAAAGAGCATATTTTAATAAAAATATATATGACTGTGATACATATCATAACTTGCTTTCATAGAAAAAAATTCTGGAAAGCATGTTAAAAGTGGTCTGGGAAGTGCAATTAAAGAATGATTTTCATTTGATTCCTTATAATCTGTATTTCTCAATTTTTTACAATGAGCATATATTTTTATAAACAGAAAAAAACATATTTCCATTTTTTAAACTATGACTATATTAGCACAGAAAGATGTCAGTGATATATTGTAATATAAAAAGTAAATGTGAAAAATTTATGTATAATATGATCCAGTTTTGGTTGACATTATATCTTTATAACAAATACAGGAATTTTAAAAGCCTAAAAATGTTGTATGAATGGTGAGGGGTGTGTATGGGCACTCTATTTTTTGCATGATTTTTCAGTATACCAATAATTGCTCTAATGAAAAAGAATTGAAAAACAAAAATACAAATGGTTTGTATATCTAATTTTGTTTTGCTGTGTTCTCTAGTGTCTGTAAAGAGTATCCATAAATTATCTAACAAGAAAGAAAAACGTTTATTTTTTAAAATATTAGTAAAATAGAGTCCCTGCCTTTAAAGAGTTGACAACCTAACAGAAGGAATGCACATGCTAAGACATGAAATATGGTATAAATACTGTAAGAGGCAAATAAAATGGTAAGAAAGCTAGTGAAAAGATTCATGGAAGAGATAACATTTGAGTCATGCCTTAAAAGATAAATATGAACAAGCAAAAATTGGGGGAAAGGGCATTGTTGGCAGAAAAAAAAACTGCAAAGTGTGGGTGTGTCCAAGGAACAGCACATCAGAAGGCGCTTGATCATAAATGATCAACAATTTCCTATTAGCCCAGCCTGCCATACCTACTTAACCATCATGCTTAGTCATGTATTCTTCAATCTTTTCAAATAAGGTAGCTACGAAAGAGTGCAAAGGGTGCATTTTCCTTTCTGAATTGATCCTATTACATACTGAATAAGGTAATTAAAAATGGATTCAGTACTAGAGGACTTATTAATGAATTATTTTATAGTCTGGGTTTTGGCTATTGAAAGGATTTGATTAGAAATTTTGGTCTTGACTAAATTTATCCAATACTATAAGTTCTTTAATTCTCAAGGACAAGCTAGGAATTCCCCACAGAGCAGATTTAGATCTTAGTTTCACGCATCTATAAAGAAAACTATAAATTGCGGAGGGCCAGGGCTTGTCCCGGTACAACAAAGGCTTTTATAGCAAGGAAGATAATAGCTTTAAACTGGAAGAGTGACTTGCAAATGATGCTAGAACCCTCCCTACTAGAAGAGAGTCTGGAAAAGAAGAAGGGAGGGAAGTTCTGTGAAATGGCTCTGTTCACCTCTCTGGAATGTAAAGGTCGAGAAGGTCTAAACAAAGCTTGCTTTTTGAGTCATGGCAATATTCATAGGATTTATGCACAGAGGAAATGGAATTATTCAGTCAATTCCAATTTGGGACCAAATAAAGAATTTCCTAGTCACTATCTACTTCCAACAGGCCCCAAACACTTGGCCTATCTTGGTCATCTGTCCTGTAGCAAGGCAATTAGCAGGATTTCCTTTGGTTTAGAGACTCTGTCCTCAACAATCACATTTGGGTGAAAATGGAGCAGTAAATTAGATACTAAATTGGGGTCTAGTCCTGGCACTGTCACTAACTCACTTGGAGACTTTGGGAACATCACCTCTTTGAAATGAGGGGTTTAGACAGAATGAGTGAGTCTACAACCCTTCTTTCTGCTTTCATACCATCACATGTTCCACAAACATGCATCAAAAACACCTCTCAATTGACTCAGTGATTGTCAACCAGTGTTGCCATCTCTACCCATTCTTTGATATTCACTGAGAATCTCTGAAGAAGATTATCATAATATGATTTTCCCCAACTCTTAAATGGTAGGATCTAGATTTAAAATATCATCAACAAAGTCTTGAAAAAAAATAGATACATAGACAATTATACTTGTATATGCTTAAACAATATATGGAAAGTTGTTGACAGTGGTTTTTCCCGGGGGATGGAGACTTTTGAGCCTGATGGATGAGGAAATAAAGAGACTGACTTTTCTCTGTACATCCATTGAGTTTTTTGAAACAATACATATTATGTTAGGAATTTCATCTGGCTACATATAACAGAGACCTAGGAACAGTGACTTAAACAAATAAGGGATTCTATTTTTCTTGCTAAAGGGCAATCTGTCCAGAACTGGTCCTTTGGCTTTACACTGTTATCAGGGAGCTAGACACCTTCCAGCTCTCTGATCCACCATCCGTAGTTTGTGGTCCTCATCAGACCTCATGTTTACAGATAGCTGCACACCTCCAGGCAAGATCTCTGTGTTCCTGGCAAGATGAGGTAAGGGCAAAAAGCATGTGCCAGGTGATTATGACCCCTTTTAAAGGTCTTCTTTGGAAGCCCATCCTAGCAACTTCTGCTTACATCTCATTGCTCAAAATTTTGTGACACAGCTACCTCTAGATAAAAGAGAGGCTGGGAAATACAGTTTGCTTACTAGACATACTGCTATTCCACACAAAATTAGGGTTCTGTTAGGAAGAATGGAGATAATGGATATGGGGTTGGTAATCAGCAATGTCTGTCATACATACATTGCCTTTTTTAAAAAAATTAAAAAATAAGGAAAAAACAAAAAACTTTTGAAATGAGAGGAGAAAAAGTCACAAATGTGAGAGTTGGGACTTCTGGAATGGTGGTGTGAGGAATTTAGTGGACCTTCTCCCCAGTGAAGCAACTATTTAACATAAAATGATTTTAAAATAACTATTTAAAACTTCTAGAAATTGTTCTAAATTTCAGTAAGAACAAGAGTCTGTTACATTTGAGTCATTTCTCTCTCCTACCCCACACCTTAACTCAGTATGATGAAAGCACTATGCCAGGTATCCAAGAAAATGGGACTCCCTTTCCCCCAAGTCCCAGACTAGGAGTTATGATTTACTCTTGGAAGGGGTAGGTCACAGTATCTCTCATCCCCCCCATCTCCCCGCTCAAGTTGCCAAAGATCTGTTCTGGGCAGGCACAGCTAAGAGGACTGAGCCATTTTCCCCTAGTCAGCCCACACTTGTAGGATAAGTTTTATGCCAGGTACAGCAGGTGAAGACATTGGGCCTTGATTGTCCTTGACCCAGCTTTCTCATAAGGCAGAGGTTCCATGCTAGGAGAAGCAAGCCCACAAGACCAGATGCTCTCACCTCTGAGCCTATTTTTAAAGAGAATTGCTTTGATTTTCCTAAGACTATAAAACCCAGACACCCCCACTTTGACAGAAAGCAAAGAAGGTAGAACCAAAAACTGAGCTATCCAGATTTGGGTACTTACTGTTTTCTTGGTCTTTACCTCTCCCTGGATGTCTATTTCTTTGGGAAAAAAAAAAGCAACAATTTAGGAAACAGGATGACATCTCAGCACTGTTCTAAAGATTCAAGAATCCTAACCTGACCCTGCTTTCCCCACAGTTTTCTCATCCTGAGTTCTTCTCTCCTCTCATCAGTAACTTGAACGCTCTCTTTCTCTTTTCTATTAAAATAGTTATCTCCCGAAAAGCTCTGAAAAACATGTTGATGTATGTTGGAGACGAAAAGTTGGTAAAGGTGGTAAGATCTTCTAAGGTTATCTGCATTATACCAGAGGGTTTCTATTGGTGGGAGACCTGAGAGCTGTAACCGGGAGGAAGAGGAAGTAAGGAAGCAATTCATACGAACGAGAGGAACTTTGCAACAAGAATAGTAAGGCTGAATTAGACTTAGAAATTAAGCAGGTAGATGTATAAGTAGGTTTAAGTTGACAGATGTGTAAATAGTTTTCTTTCCTCCCCTGCCCCATTTTTCTTTCCTATTTTCCTTCCTTTCTTGGAGGTCACCCACGTATCAGGAGATGTCATGCTTGGCTCTTTACAGTTGCCCACACTTCATCCATTTACATAGCACCTTCATAGTTTTTTGCCATGTCTGTACACCAGCTATACCATTATTTACTTAATATTTTTCTTTAAATCAGTTCCCTTTTCTCTTCCTATTTTTTTAACCTCATAACCTACTTTAGCCTTATACCAATCAGTAACATACATAAACAAGTTTGGTATATTAATTATTTTTCTAATGTGAATTTAGATATATAACTATTAAAATTTAAAATATTTGTCCCCTCATCAGAGTTACATGTGCACACTTTGGGATGTATCTACATAAACTCATTTGGCACCCACAGCTAATTTGTGAGATTGGGATTCCTGTCCTTATCCTACACACATGAAATTGAGGTTCAGAGAAGTTAAGTAACTTGCCCAAAGTCGTGAAACTAACAAAGGCAGAGTAAGACTTGAAATCACTTATATCTCCAAGACCTGTGCTCTTTCTACTAACACTGCCCTACAGTGGGAAGGAAGGAAGAAAAGAGTAAAACAAAAACAAGACTAGTTTTAAAGATTCCAGGGTTTTTGACCCAACCCATGTGTACAATCCCTACAAAGAGCCAAGCCTTATTGCTCATTCTTGCTTTCTTGGCAGACTCCAGAGACCAGTGTCTGACATAAATGTGGTGCTTGATTTGTAATTGTTAACTGGTGGCTCTGTTCCAAGGGCAAATTCTGCAATGACTGTCCTGGTGCTGGGTCTCCTAGGAGCTTTCCTGAAACTTGCCTCTTCAGATTGCTAAACCCTCCTTTTCATTCACCATCACTCAGACCACCTTAATTTCAGCTTCTTGCCTAGACAAATAGGCCAAGGCTTTGCCTTTAAGTTAGGGAGTTAGATAATGAATTTATGACAGTGGGCTTTCATTCTGGAAAAATTGGAAGGATTCTTTAGTCTTCTCTTTTCACCAACAGCATCCAGTTGTCCAGCACAGAGAGAATACGCTTGCTTGGCAAAGAAGAGCAAGATTCTTTGCCACTTCCTCCTTGGTCCCTTCACTTTGGTCCCCCTACCAAGGGCTGATAAGTGTCAGGAATAACAGGGACAAAAAAACTAATATTTTAACTTTGGCCCATTATGTGTCAAACATTATACTAGATATTTAACATTTAGATATTTATATGTTATCTCATATAATACCCTCAACAACCTACAACCTTAACAAATAGGTATTATTATGTTCACTTTACAGATGAGGAACTCCAAGTTTGGAAAGTTAAGTAATTTGCTTACTTCAAATAGCTACTAAAAGGCAGATTTAAGATTTGAACCTAGTTCTATCTGATTCCTAAGTCCATATTCTTTTCATTGTACCAGGCAACCTCATCAATACCCCGCCCCCCCCCCAAATCCCTACTTCATGAGAAACCATACAAAGAAAGTGTGATTATTCCCCCAGTCATATTCCATGTTGAGTGTTCAGAAACATATGAGATCTCAAGGGAGAACTCATATATGAGAACAGTCCAACTTGAATTTTGAAAACGGGGGTTTCAGTCATAGTTATTGCACTAGGACAAATCACTTGACCTCTTTAGACTCAGTTTTCTTGTCTGTAAAATGGAGAGTCATTCATTCATTCATTCACTCAATAAATATTTGACTGCCTACAGTGTATAAAGCACTGTATGCAAGAGGTAATAACTACTCTCTACCTATGAAATTGCTACAGAATGAAACATCTGTGAAAGAGCTTTTTAAATTATATGGGTGCACGGGTGGTTCAGTGGTAGAATGCTCACCTTCCTTGCAGAAGGCCTGGGTTCGATTCCCAGATAATGCACCCCCACACCCTCCCAAAAAATTGTAAGGTGCATTATGAATAGAATGGGTTGTTACATGTAAGATGGGATCTAGAATAGTTTTTCCTTTCTAAAAGTCTATTATGTTCAGTTCTAGACAAGTGTTTCTTAGCAATGATCCCACTTCCTTTCCTTTCATGCTGTCCATAACGAGAAGTGCATGCATTTGTGGGAGAATGGGGGCCTATCTCTTTATATGCTTGAATTCTATTCAACCTGATGCAAGTCTGCTTTACTGCTGGGACTTCTATACTCTCTGCTAAGAAGACCACACATGCCCGAAGTTTTATAAGACATCAGGGCTACTTTTCTGTCCTGGGGCAGCTTAGGAAGGTAGACAGGGGTTGTGAAGATAAAACAAATACAAAACAAACAAAAACAAAAACCCACCATTCTTACATCTTTGCCATTCACTAATCCCAAAACCTTCACCAAATTACTTAATTGGTAAGCCATGTGGTAAGCCATGTTCTACTTAACATCAAAAGCTGTTGTGGAGTTCAAAAGAGACAATGTTTGTGAAAGCACTTTCTAAAGCTATAAGACAGGTACCAATATCAGGAATTGTTTTTCGGTGCTTACCACCTGAACTTGCATTAGCAATTGCCATGTCTTCACCTGTTTCCTGTACATCCTAATTACTAATGCCAGCTTGGGCTGCAACCACAAGTGATAGTATCTGATTTTCTGATCATTATCTACTTAATAAGTTTCCAACACTTCTGTCTTTCAAAAGCCATTCTCTCTCTTTTTCTAAATACCTGTGTACAGTCATTCTCTCAACACAGAAGTTGCAAATTTTTATCATCCAATAGCCTGTCTGAATGGCTAATGTCATCCTGTTCCCAGGAAGTGTAAGTTTATTTTCTCTTTTTTTCTATTTAAACTGCAGTCATTCCTAAATCATGGCCACCTACAAATTAATAAGTGTGACATTATTTCCAAGCCTTAATGACAATATAGACAGTCCCCGAACCACTCCTTGCAACACATCTTAGACATCTTTTGAAGGACAGTAATTAGTAGTTAGCATTCACACAGCACCTGGAGTCGCAAACGTATTTTATGACTTGGTTTATACTTTCTCCTTTAGAACCTCCCTAAAAGGATGGTCAGTAAGACACTGGTGAAGAAATCGGGGTCGTAGGTGACACCATCAGCATGACAAATCATCATTTCCAAGGATCACTCGTGTGATTCATTCCCTCAGTAAAATCTTACAGGGTTGGCTGGTTGTAATAAAGGTATTGTGAGAGCTTCATCAACTGAATCAATGAAAGTGACTGGTACTTCTGGCCTTTCAAAACTCCAACTCTGAACTAATAATTTCCAGATGCATTTTCTTTCAGCTGGTGCAAACATTTCTTCCTAAAAGAGTATCTTAATTTTCTCTAAGGCAGAGAAGGGAAGTGATTGCCCAAAGTCACTAAGTGAATTGGCTTCAGAGTTAACACCAAAACACATGGCACAAAGTAGTTGCTCAATAAATACTTGCTGAATGAATGGTTGAACTGATCCAAATCTGATGCTCACTCTTCTCCCTCACTGCACTTTATAAGAAGCAATTTAGATTTCTGCCATTTTTAAGCTTTTCTATGTTTCAGAAATTGTGACTTTCCTCAAAACTAAGTTCTAGTCCTGCACTGTCCGATATGATGGCCAAGAGCTTCATGTAGCCACTGGAACTTGAAATCTGGCTGGTGCAAAATGAGATGGGCTACAAATGTATTTTGAACTTTGAAGGCTTGGTGAGAAAAAGTATTGTAAAAAATCTTTTTTTTTCAATATTTCAATCTTTTTTATTAATTAAAAAAATTAACAACAAACAAAACATTAAGATATCATTCCATTCTACATATACAATCAGTAATTCTTCCTTTTTTATTAATTAAAAAAATTAACAAACAAAACATTAAGATATCATTCCATTCTACATACACAATCAGTAATTCTTAATATCATCACATAGTTGCATATTCATCATTTCTTAGAACATTTGCATCGATTTAGAAAAAGAAATAAAAAGACAACAGAAAAAGAAATAAAACGATAACAGAAAAAAAAAGATTATACATACCATACCCCTTACCCCTCACTTTCATTTACCACTAGCATTTCAAACTAAATTTATTTTAACATTTGTTCCCCCTATTATTTATTTTTATTCCATATGTTCTACTCTTCTGTTGATAAAATAGATAAAAGGAGCATCAGACACAAGGTTTTCACATTCACAGAGTCTCATTGTGAAAGCTATATCATTGTTCCATCATCATCAAGAAACATGGTTACTGGAACACAGCTCTACATTTTCAGGCAGTTCCCTCCAGCCTCTCTACTACATCTTGAACAACAAGGTGATATCTACTTAATGCGTAAGAATCACCTCCAGGATAACCTCTCGACTCTGTTTGGAATCTCTCAGCCATTGACACTTAGTCTCATTTCACTCTTCCACCTTTGGTCGAGAAGGTTCTCTCAATCCCTTGATGTTAATTTTCAGCTTATTCTAGGGTTTTTCTCAGTCCCTTGATGCTGAGTCTCAGCTCATTCCAGGATCTCTGTCCCACATTGCCAGGAAGGTCCACACCCCTGCGAGTCATGTCCCACGCAGAGATGTAAAATATCTTGTTAGCAATTTTTTTTTATTTTGACTACATGCTGAAATGAAAACAGTTTGGATATACTGGTTAGATAAAATATATTATTGAATTAATTGTACCTATTTCATTTTACTTTTTCAGTATGGCTACCAGAGAATTTAAAATTGCATTTACAGCTTGCATTATATTTCTTTTTTTTTTTTTTTAACTAGAGCAGTTGTACGCCTACAGAAGAGCCATGCATAAAACACAGTTTCCATTTATCACTCTATTATTAACATCTTGCATTAGTTTGGTACAGCAATTCATGAAAGAACATTTTTATCCTTGTACAACTGCATGACATTTCTATTGAACAACACTGTGGTCTAGTCTATATTTTGAAAAAGAATTATATTTGAATTATTAACATTTCAATAAAAATTATTTCTTCAGGCTAGCCAAGAACCTAGGAAACAAGGATAAGTGTAACAAATAATTTTCTTTGCAATAATAAAGAAATATTCCTTCCTCTCCTCTCCACTATTTTGTGATGGTTAATTTCATATGTTAACTTGGCTAGATTATAGTGCTCAGTTGTTTGGTCAAGCAAGCACTAGTCGGACTGTTACTGTGAGAGTATTTCACAGATGGATTTGCAGCTCTAATTAGTTGAATGCCTCTACAATCAACAAAAGGGTGCCCTCACCAATATGGTAGCTCTCCTCAACCAGCCAGTTGGAAGCCTTAAAAACCAGAGCTGAGGATTTCAGAGATCAATAAGAAGATTTCTGCCTCAATTTCAGTCTGCCACTTTCCCCTGTGGAATCAGGACTCAACTTAAGCAACATCTTTACTGGAGTTTTCAGTTTGCTGCCTGCCCTACAGAATTTAGACTTAATTAGCCCCTGTGGTCAAGAGAGCCAGTCGTTAATAATAGATCTTTTTATATATGAATGTATATATTTATATATGTATGTATGTGTCTATGCATGTACCAATGTCTCTTCATTGGTGTGGTTGCATGGTTCTATGCATTTGTCAAAATTTGAAGAAATGAATACAAAAAGTGTGAATGGCTAAAAGACATGGATTAAGTGGTGCTAGGGTAATAAAATTGTTTAAAAGCATCCCACCCCCCAAAAAAAGAAAAAGAAAAAGGATAAATTCACTATATGTAAAATAAAGCTTAATTTTAAAAAACAAATTTTTAAAAACATATTCCTCTTGTCTCCTGTACCTCAGACATCTGTTTCTCTTTCTAGAGGTAACAACTGTTACCAGTTTCTAAAGTATTCCATGGATATTTTATACATTTTCATCCTTATTTTTTAGATACAAATGATAATATTATAAGTACAGTTCCTCTTTTGCAATCTTAGTATCTTGAAGATATTTTCTATGGCGAATTAAAAAAAGTTTTATTATGCTAACACATATGCAATATAACACTTCCCATTTTAACCACTTTTGAGTATACAATTCAGTGGTGGTAATTAACATTTGCAATTAATGCACCACATCAACACCAGTCATTACCAAAACCTTTCCATCATGCCAAACAGAAATCTGTACCAATTAACATCAACTTTCAATTCCCTAGTTTACCTTCACACCTAGTAACCGCTTACATATTTTCTGTCTCTATTAATTTGCATATTCTGGTTATTTCATATCAGTGGGTTCATACAATATTTGTCCTTTTGTGCCTAATTTATTTTACTCACTATGATGTCTTTAAGGTTCATCCATGTTGTAGCATGTACCAGAACTTCATTCCTTTTTATCCATTCACTTTTTTTATCCATTCAACCATTGATGGATACTTAGGTTGCTTCCACCTTTGGGCTATAAACTATGGTGTACAAGTATCTGTTTGAGTCCCTGCTTTCAATTTTTTAGGGTATATACCTGGAAGTGGGATGGCTTGATTCCATGGTAGTTCTACTTAACTTTCTAAAGAGCTGCAAAACTGTTTTTCACAGTGGCTATATTATTTCATATTCCCGTCAACAAAGCATGAGGGCTCCTATTTCTCTCCATTCTCATCAACACTTGTTATTTTATATGTACATATAGAATAGCCTTTCTAGTGGGTTGGAAGTAGTATCTCACTGTGGTTTTTTTTTATTAATTTATTTTTTATTTATGATACATAACCACATACAAACACAAACATTCTTATCATATGATCATTCCATTCTTGTTATATAATCAATAACACACTATCATCACATAGTTGTATATTCATCATCATGATCATTTCCTAAAACATCTGCATCAATTCAGAAGAACCAATAAAAAGAAAACAGAAAAAAAATTCATACATACCATACCCCTTACCCCTCCCCTTCACCAATCACCAGCATTTCAATCTACTAAATTTATTTTAACATTTGTTCCCCCTATTATTTATTTATTTTTAATCCAAATGCTTTACTTGTCTGTTGATAAGGTAGACAAAAGGAGCATCAGACACAAGGCTCTCACAACCACACAGTCATACTGCGACAGCCATATCATCATACAATTATCTTCAAGAAACATGGCCACCAGAGCACAGCTCCACATTTTCAGGCAGTTCCCTCCAGCCTCTCCATTACACCTTAACTAAACAGGTGGTATCTATTTAATGTGTAAGAATAATCTCCAGGATAACCTCTCGACTCTGGAACCTCTCAGCCACTGACACTTTCTTTTGTCTCATTTCAGTCTTCCCCCTTTTGGTAGAGAAGATTTTCTCAATCCTTTGGTTTTGAATCCTACCTCATTCCAGCATTTCTGTCCCATGTTGCCAGGAAGGTCCACACTCCTGGGAGTCATGTACCAAATAGAGAGGGGGAGGGCAGTGAGTTTGCTTGCTGTGTAGGTAGAGAGAGAGAAAGAGGCCACATATGAGCAACAGAAGAGGTTCTCTTGGGAGTGACTCTTAAGCCTAATTTTAAGTAGGCTTAGCCTATCCTTTGCAGAATTAGTAGAAACCCAAAGATTGGAGGCTCGGCCTATTGCTTTGGCTGTCCCCACTGCCTGTGAGAATATCAAGAATTCTCCACTTGAGGAAGTTGAATTTTCCCCCCTTTCTCACCATTCCAAGGGGACTTTGCAAATACTTCCCTATTCGCTGTTCAAATTGCTCTGGGATTTATCTTGGCATCACTCTGGACAAACCTACAAAATCTCATGACCTATGCAAGGTTCCAAGTACTATGGTGTTCGATTAAGATGTCCACATAAGTTATATTAGGAAATGCACTAGTCAAATTATCAATTTTGTACCAAATAAACATTTTTTGCTTGTCTCACACACACGTTAAAGTTTTAAAATATTAATTACCATCTATTTTCAACACCCTGCAAAACTGACATTCCTTTGTTCTTCCTCATGCAGAAGCATTTTTAAATTTGCACATTTAGTCACTATCGTTATATACTCTAGGCATTCCTAGATTATACTATCTCAGTCTTTATTGTCTATCTTTCCTTCTGATTTCATTTATGCCCCCAGGCATCTTCCCTCTATCATTCCCACATTCAGCTTCATTCAGTGTTCTAACATTATTGTATTGCAGTTAGGTAGTATTGTGCTATCCGTTTCTGAATTTTTACAATCAGTCCTGTTGCACAATCTGTATCCCTTCAGCTCCAATTGCCCAATATCTACCCTATTTCTATCTCCTGATGGTCTTTGTTGCCAACGAAATTCTCCAAGTTTATTCACTAATGTCAGTTCATATTAGTGAGACCATACAGTATTTGTCCTTTTGTTTCTGGCTAATCTCATTCAGCATAATGTCCTTAAGGTCCATCCATGTTGTTACATGCTTCATGACTTTATTCTGTCTTACAGCTGCATAACATTCCATCGTGTGTATGTACCACAGCTTGCTTAGCCACTCATCTGTTGATGGACATTTGGGCTGTTTCCATCTCTTGGCAATTGTAAATAATGCTGCTATAAACATTGGTGTGCAAATGTCCGTTTGTGTTCTTGCCCTCATGTCCTCTAAGTGGATACTTAGTAATAGTATTGCCGGATCATATGGCAATTCTATACTTAGCTTCCTGAGGAACCGCCACACTGCCTTCCACAGCGGTTATACCAATTGACATTCCCACCAACAGTGGATAAGTGTGCCTCTTTGTCCACATCCTCTCTAGCACTTGTTGTTTTCTGTTTTATTGATAATGGCCATTCTGGTGGGTGTGAGATGATATCTCATTGTGGTTTTGATTTGCATTTCCCTAGTAGCCAGGGAAGTTGAGCATCTTTTCATGTGCCTTTTGGCCATTTGTATTTCCTCTTCTGAGAAGTGTCTGTTCATGTCTTTTGCCTATTCTGTAATTGAGTTGTCTGTCTTTTTGTTCTTGAGTTGGACAATCTCTTTATACGTTCTGGATACTAGACCTTTATCTGATATATCATTTCCAAATATTGTCTCCTATTATGCAGGCTGTCTTTTTACTTTCTTGACAAAGATCTTTGATGCACAAAAGCGTTTATTTTGAGGAGTTCCCAGTTCTTTCTTTCTTTCTTCAATGCTTATGCTTTGTGTGTAAGGTCTAGGAAACTGCCTCCTATTATAAGATTGATATGATATTACCCTGCATTTTCTTCTAAAAGTTTTAAGGTCTTAGATATAATGTTTAGGTCTTTGATCCATTTTGAGTTAATTTTTGTATAGAGTGTGAGATATGGATCCTCTTTCATTCTTTTGCCTGTGGATATCCAGTTCTCCAAGCACCATTTATTGAAGAGACTGTTTTGTCTCCAGGTGAGTTGGCTTGACTGTCTTATCAAAGATCAATTGTCCATAGATGAGAGAGTCTATATCTGAACACTCTATTCGATTCCATTGGTCAGTATATCTATTTTTATGCCAGTACCATGCTGTTTTGACCACCATAGCTTCATAATATGCCTTAAAGTCAGGCAGCATGAGGCCTCCAACTTCATTTTTTTTTCCCTCAGGATATTTTTAGCTATTCGGGGCACCCTACCCTTCCAGATAAATTTGGTTATTGTTTTTTCTATTTCTGAAAAGTAAGTTTTTGGGATTTTAATTGGTATTGTATTGAATCTGTAAATCAATTTAGGTAGAATTGACATCTTAACTATATTTAGTCTCCCAATGCATGAACACAGGATGCCCTTCCATCTATTTAGGTCTTCTGTGATTTCTTTTAACAATTTCTTGTAGTTTTCTTTGTGTAGGTCTTTTGTCTCTTTAGTTAAATTTATTCCTAAATATTTTATTCTTCTGGTTGCAATTGTAAATGGAATTTTTTTCTTGATTTCCCCCTCAGATTGTTCATTATTAGTGTATAGAACACTACATATTTTTGAGTGTTGATCTTGTAACCTGCCACTCTGCTGTACTCGTTTATTAGCTCTAGTAGTTTTGCTGTGGATTTTTCAGGGTTTTCGACATATAGTATCATATCATCTGCAAACAGTGAGAGTTTTACTTCTTCCTTTCCAATTCTGATGGCTTGTATTTCTTTTTCTTATCTAATTGCTCTGGTTAGAACTTCCAACACAATGGTGAATAACAATGGTGATAGTGGACATCCTTGTCTTGTTCCTGATCTTAGAGGGAAAGTTTTCCATTTTTCCCCATTGAGGATGATGTTAACTGTGGGTTTTTCATATATTCCCTTTATATGTTGAGGAATTTCCCTTCTATTCCTATGCTTTGAAGTGTTTTTAACAAGAAAGGATGTTGAATTTTGTCGAATGTCTTATCTGCATCAATTGAGATGATCATGTGGTTTTTCTGCTTTGATTTGTTGATATGGTGTATTACATTAATTGATTTTCATATGTTGAATCATCCTCGCATACCTGGGATGAATCCTACTTGGTCATGGTGTATGGTTTTAATGTGCTACTGGATTTGACTTGCAAGAATTTTGTTGAGGATTTTTGCATCTATACTCATTAACAAGACTGGTCTGTAGTTTTCTTTTCTTGTAACATCTTTGTCTGGCTTTGGTATGAGGGTGATGTTGGTTTCGTAGAATGAGTGAGATAGCTTTCTCTCCTCTTCAATATTTTTGAAGAGTTTGAGCAGGATTGGTACTAATTCTGTCTTGAATGTTTGGTAAAATTCACATGTGAAGCCATCTGGTCCAGGAATTTTCTTTTTGGGGAGATTTTTAATGACTGACTCAATTTCTTTACTTGTGATTGATTTGTTGAGGTCATCTATTTCTTCTGAGTCAATGTTGGTTGTTCATGCCTTTCTAGGAAGTTGTCCATTTCATCTACACTGTCTAGTTTATTAGCATAAAGTTGTTCATAGTATCCTTTCATTACTTCCTTTATTTCTGCCGGGTCAGTGGTTATGTCTCCTTTTCCATTTCTGATTTATTTATTTGCATCCTCTCTATTCTTCTTTTTGTCAACCTTGCTAAGGGTCCATCAATCTTATTGTTTTTCTCACAGAACCAACTTCTGGTTTTGTTGAGTTTCTTGGCTGTTTTCAAGTTCTCAATTTCATTTATTTCTGCTCTAATCTTCATTATTTCTTTTCTTTTGCTTGCTTTGGGGTTAGTTTGCTGTTCTTTCCCTAGTTCTTCCAAGTGGACAGTTAATTCCTCGATTTTTGCCCTTTCTTCTTTTTTGATAGAGGCATTTAGGGCAATAAATTTCCCTCTTAGCACTGCCTTTGCTGCGTCCCATAAGTTTTGATATGTTGTGTTTTCATTTTCATTTGCCTCGAGATATTTACTGATTTCTCTTGTAATTTCTTCCTTGACCCATTGGTTGTTTAAGAGTGTGTTGTTGAGCCTCCATATATTTGTGGATTTTCTGGCACTTTGCCTATTATTGACTTCCAGCTTCATTCCTTTATGATCTGAGAAAGTGTTTTGTATGATTTCAATCTTTTTAACTTTATTGAGACTTGCTTTGTGACCCAGCATATGGTCTATCCTTGAGAATGATCCATGAGCACTTGAGAAAAAGGTGTATCCTGCTGCTGTGGGGTGTAATGTCCTATAAATGTCTGTGAAGTCTAACTCATTTATTGTATTATTCAAATTCTCTGTTTCTTTGTTGATCCTCGATCTATATGTTCTGTCCATTGATGAGAGTGGGGAATTGAAGTCTGCAACTATTATGGGAGATGTGCCTATTTCTCTTTTCAATGTTTTCAGTGTTTGCCTCATGTCTTCTGAAGCATTCTGGGTCAGTGCATAAATATTTATGGTTGTTATGTCTTCTTATTGAATTCTTCTTTTCATTAATACATAGTGTCCTTCTTTGTCTCTTTTAACTGTTTTACATTTGAAGTCCAATTTGATGGATATTACTGTAGCTACTCTTGCTATTTTCTGATTGTTATTTGCATGGAATATCTTTTCCCAACCTTTCACTTTTAACCTGTGCTTATCTTTGGGTCCAAGATGCATTTCCTGTAGACAGCACATAGATGGGTCCTGTTTTTTTTAAATCCATTCTGCCAGTCTATGTCTTTTGTTTGGGGGGCTTAGTCTATTAACATTTAGAGTTACTACTTTATGGGCAGCACTTTCTTCTACCATTTTGCCTTTTGGATTTTAAATGCCATATCTCATTTTTCTTCTTTATCTTTATTGATATTCTTCATTTCTACACTCTTCTCCACACCTCTCTCTCTCTTTCTCCTGTCTTTTCTTATTTGTCTCTAGTGCTCCCTTAAGTATTTCTTGCAGAGCCAGTCTCTTGGCCACAAATTCTCTCAGTGAATTTTTGTCTGAAAATGTTTTAATTTCCCCTCATTTTTTTTTTTAAAGCCACAGCTCTTCTCTTTATTTATTTATTTATTTTTTACATGGGCAGGCACCGGGAATCGAACCCCCGTCCTCGGGCATGGCAGGCAAGCATTCTTACCTGCTGAGCCACCGTGGCCTGCCCTCCCCTCATTTTTGAAGGACAATTTTGATGGATATAGAATTCTTGGTTGGCAGTTTTTCTCTTTTAGTAATTTAAATATATCATCCCCAAAAATAAATAAATAAATAATCATCCCACTATCTTCTCGCCTCCATGGTTTCTGTTGAGAAATCTACACATAGTCTTATTGGGCTTCCCTTGTATCTGATGGATTGCTTTTCTCTTGCTGCTTTCAAGATTCCCTCTTTCTCTTTGACCTCTGACATTATGATTAGTAAGTGTCTTGGAGTATATCTATTTGGAGCTATTCTCTTTGGGGTACGCTGCACTTCTTGGATCTGTAATTTAAATCTTTCATAAGAGTTGGGAAATTTTCAGTAATAATTTCCTCCGTTAGTTTTTCTCCTCCTTTTCCCTTCTATTCTCCTTCTGGGACACCCACAACACGTATATTTGTGCGCTTCATGTTGTCATTCAATTCCCTGAGTCCCTCTTCATATTTTTCCATTCTTTCCCTATATTTTGTTTTGTTTGTTGGATTTCAGATGTCCTGTCCTCCAGTTCACTAATCTTATCTTCTGCCTCTTAAAATCTGAGATTGTAGCTTTCCATTGTCTTTTTCATCTCTTCTACTGTGCCTTTCATTCCCGTAAGTTCTGTGATTTGTTTTTTCAAACTTTCAACTTCTTCTTTTTTGTTCATTCCTTGCCTTCTTTATATCCTCCCTCAATTCATTGATTTGATTTTTGATGAGGTTTTCCATGTCTGTTCAAACATTCTGTATTAATTGTTTCAACTCCTGTATCTCATTTGAATTGTTGGTTCGTTCCTTTGACTGGGCCATTTCTTCAATTTTCCTAGCATGATTCATTATTTTTCACTGGCGTCTAGGTATTTAATTACCTTAATTAGTTTATTCTGGAGATTGTTTTCACTTTTTTTCCCCTAGGATTTTCTTGCTGGATGACTTTGTTTATCTGATTTTTTGATATTCAGTTCAGCTTATTCTAGTCCTCTAGCTTAGGTTTTGTTTAATAGATCAGAATTTTTCAGTTCTTGTTTTTTTGTTTCATGCACTGCCTTATTGTGCCTTTCACCCATGCCTTAGGAGGGTTTACTTAGGTATTATAGACCTAGTCAGATTTTCCCAGACCAAATGGTCTCCTCTCAGGAGGAAAGAGTCACCTGTGTCAGTTTTCCCTGAGGGTGAGACCCAGCAGATTGAAAGGCTTTCCTATGAAGTCTCTGGACTTTGTGTTTTCCCAGTCCTGCCCAGTATGTGGTGTTTTTCTGCCTGCAGGTCCCACCAGCATAAGGTTATGCCATACTTTTAACTTCAGCATACTCTCCCTGCTGTGGGAGTGGTGGAGACAGAGGAGAGGTTGTAGGCTGGCTTTAATTGCTTCACTTTTCCAGACCCTGGGGTCTGAATTCCTTGAGAGAAGGATTCCACCTGAGCTGGGCCCCACCCCTCTCCTGGGGAAGGCACAGGCTCCAGACAAGCTCTCAAACAAGCTAAATTCTGCCTATGCCTGGGGCAGTGGAGCCCTAGAAGACTTGTAAGGTTTTGGGGAGGGAGGGCCTTATAGCCAGTCCTGGTCCAGACTTGGGTATGCTGTGTGTCCAGTCACTGATGTGGCCCCAGCAGTTGTTCTGTACTGTTCCTAGCTATTTACTAGCTGCTCTGGAGGATGAACTAAATCCTACACCTTGCTAAGCCACTATTTTGGCTCTCACTGTGGTTTTGATTTGTATTCCCTAATGGCTAATGATGTGAAGCAGTGTTTCATGTGCTCATCGGCTATTTTTGGAGAAATGTCCATTCAAGTCCTTGACCCATTTGTTAATTGAGTTGTCTTTTTGTTGTTGAGTTGTGGGAGCTCTTTACATATTCTGGATACTAAACTCTTATCAGATATATGGTTTCCAAATATTTTCCTCCATTCTGTAGGTTTTTTCATATTCTTGATAATGTCCTTAGATGCATAAAGTTTTAAGTTTTGATAAAGTCCAGTTTAGCTATTTTTTCTTTTCTTTTGCTGTCTGTACTTTCAGTGTAGTCTTCTAATCCACTGACTATTACAAGGACCTGAACATATTCCTCAATGTTTTCTTCTAGGAGTTTTATAGTTTTATAGTTGTTAGTTCTTATATTAAGATTCTTGATCCATTTTAAATTAATTTTTGTATATACTGTAAGGGAAGGGTCCACTTACTTTCTTTTGCATGTGGATATCCAGTTTTCCAAACACCATTTGTTAAGAAACTATTCTTTTCCCATTGAGTGAACTTGATACCCGTGTCAAAAATCAATTGGGATTCCAGCCAGGGAGGGGCCAAGATGGTGGCTTAGCAATGTGCACATTTTAGTTCATCCTCCAGAACAACTACTAAATAACCAGAAACAGTACAGAACAGCTCCTGGAGCCACATCAGTGACCGGACACACAGCGTACCCCAGTCTGGACCAGCTGGACTGGCTGCAAGCCTCCCTAGAACCGTGAGTTCCCCAAGCCGCGGCGGCTGGCGCCTGGTGCCCCTCCCCCAAAGGCGGCTTCCCAGAGGGAAAGGAAAGAGACTCTAAACCTGGTCAAGGCAGAGTTCGCTCATTGGGCTCACGGAAAAAGAGGAAAGGGGAGGAAATAGAGGTTTTAGTGGCTGTGTTTCTACGGAGATTTGGCAGCCTCTGGATTCAGCGGTGGGACTTCTCAGACTGCAACTGCCCCAGGCATAGGCAGAAACGGGCTGCTTTCAGGGCTGTCTCCCACTTGTGCCTTCCCCAGGGGAGGGGTGAAGCCCAACTCAGGTGGAATCCCTCCCTCAAGGAATTCAGACCCCAGGGTTTGGCAATTTGAAGCCATTAAAACCAGACTACAACCTCTCCTCTGTCTCCACCATGCCCCCAGCAGGGAGAGCCTTCCAAAGTTAAAGGTGCCACAACATCTTTTGCTGGTGGGACCCGCAGACAGACAAGCGCCACATACTGGGCAGGATAAGAAAAACAGAGCCCAGAGACTTCACAGGAAAGTCTTTTAACCTGCTGGGTCTCACCCTCAAGGAAAACTGACGCAGGTGACTCCTTCCGCCCTATAGGAGGCCAGTTTAGTCTGGGAAAACTCGGCTGCAGTCTATAATACCTACGTAGACCCTCCCAAGGGTGGGGAGGGAAAAGGCACCGTACCAGCAGGGCAAGAAACAAGAAAACAAAAACTGAAAAATTATCCTCTGTTAAACAAACCTAAGCTAGAGGTCCGGAAAACACTGAACTGAAGGTCAAAGAACAGATAGACAACAAATTCATCTAGCAAGAAAACCCTAGGTAAGAGAAGTGAAAGCAATCTCCAGAATAAACTAATTAAGGTAATTAAATGTCCAGATGCCAGCAAAAAATAACAAATCACACCAGGAAAATTGAAGATATGGCCCAGTCAAAGGAACAAACCAATCGTTCAAATGAGATACAAGAGCTGAAACAACTAATTCAGAATGTATGAACAGACATGGAAAACCTCATCAAAAACCCAATCAATAAATTGAGGGAGGATATGAAGAAGGCAACGAATGAACAAAAAGAAGAAATGGAAAGTCTGAAAAACAAATCACGGAACTTATGGGAATGAAAGACACAGTAGAAGAGATGAAAAAAACAATGGAAACCTACAATGGTAGATTTCAAGAGACAGAGGTTAGGATTAGTGAACTGGAGGACGGAACATCTGAAATCCGACAAGATACAGAAACTATAGGGAAAAAATGGAAAAATATGAGCAGGGACTCAGGGAACTGAATGATAATCTGAAGCGCACAAATATACATGTTGTGGGTGTCCCAGAAGGAGAAGAGAAGGGAAAAGAAGGAGAAAAACTAATGGACAAAATTATCACTGAAAATTTCCCAACTCTTATGAAAGACCTAAAATTACAGATCCAAGAAGTGCAGCGCACCCCAAAGAGAATAGATCCAAATAGACATTCTCCAAGACACTTACTAGTCAGAATGTCAGAGGCCAAAGAGAAAGAGAGGATCTTGAAAGCAGCAAGAGAAAAGCAATCCATCACATACAAGGGAAACCCAATAAGACTATGTGTAAATTTCTCAACAGAAACCATGGAGGCGAGAAGACAGTGGGATGATATATTTAAATTACTAAAAGAGAAATACTGCCAACCAAGAATTCTATATCCAGCAAAACCGTCCTTCAAAAATGAGGGAGAAATTAAAACATTTTCAGACAAAATATCACAGAGAGAATTTGTGACCAAGAGACCAGCTCTGCAAGAAATACTAAAGGGAGCACTAGAGACAGATATGAAAAGACAGAAGAGAGGTGTGAAGAAGAGTGTAGAAAGAAGAAAAATTAGATATGACATATAAAATACAAAAGGCAAAATGGTAGAGGAAAGTACTACCCAAACAGTAATAACACTAAATGTTAATGGATTGAACTCCCCAATCAAAAGACATAGACTGGCAGAATGGATTAAAAAACAGGATTCTTCTATATGCTGTCTACAGGAAACACATCTTAGACCCAAAGATAAACATAGGTTGAAAGTGAAAGGTTGGGAAAAGATATTCCATGCAAATAACAACCAAAAAAGAGCAGGAGTAGCTATACTAATATCCAACAAATTAGACTTCAAATGTAAAACAGTTAAAAGAGACAAAGAAGGATACTATATACTAATAAAAGGAACAATTCAACATGAAGACATAACAATCATAAATATTTATGCACCGAACCAGAATGCCCCAAAATACGTGAGGAATACACTGCAAACACTGAAAAGGGAAATAGACACATATACCATAATAGTTGGAGACTTCAATTCACCACTCTCATCAATGGACAGAACATCTAGACAGAGGATCAATAAAGAAATAGAGAATCTGAATATTACTATAAATGAGCTAGACTTAACAGACATTACATAGGACATTACATCCCACAACAGCAGGATACACCTTTTTTTCAAGTGCTCATGGATCATTCTCAAAGATAGACCATATGCTGGGTCACAAAGCAAGTCTTAACAAATTTAAAAAGATTGAAATCATACACAACACTTTCTTGGATCATAAAGGAATGAAGTTGGAAATCAATAATAGGCAGAGTGCCAGAAAATTCACAAATACATGGAGGCTCAACAACACACTCTTAAACAACAAGTGGGTCAAAGAAGAAATTGCAAGAGAAATTAGTAAATACCTAGAGGCGAATGAAAATGAAAACACAACATATCAAAACTTATGGGACGCAGCAAAGGCAGTGCTAAGAGGGAAATTTATTGCCCTAAATGCCTTTATCAGAAAAGAAGAAAAGGCAAAAATGCAGGAATTAACTGTCCACTTGGAAGAACTGGAGAAAGAACAGCAAACTAATCCCAAAGCAAGCAAAAGGAAAGAAATAACAAAGATTAGAGCAGAAATAAATGAAATTGAAAACATGAAAACAATAGAGAAAATCAATAAGACCAGAAGTTGGTTCTATGAGAAAATCAATAAGATTGATGGGCCCTTAGCAAGATTGACAAAAAGAAGAAGAGAGAGGATGCAAATAAATAAGATCAGAAATGGAAGAGGAGACATAACTACTGACCTCACAGAAATAAAGGAGGTAATAACAGGATACTATGAACAACTTTACGCTAATAAATACAACAATTTAGATGAAATGGATGGGTTCCTGGAAAGACATGAACAACCAACTTTGACTCAAGAAGAAATAGATGACCTCAACAAACCAATCACAAGTAAAGAGATTGAATTAGTCATTCAAAAGCTCCCTAAAAAGAAAATTCCAGGACCAGACGGCTTCACATGTGAATTCTATCAAACATTCCAGAAGGAATTAGTACCAACCCTCCTCAAACTCTTCAAAAAAATCGAAGTGGAGGGAAAACTACCTAATTCATTCTATGAAGCCAACATCACCCTCATACCAAAATCAGGCAAAGATATTACAAAAAAAGAAAACTACAGACCAATCTCTCTAATGAATATAGATGCAAAAATCCTCAATAAAATTCTAGCAAATCGTATCCAACAACACATTAAAAGAATTATACATCATGACCAAGTAGGATTCATCCCAGGGATGCAAGGATGGTTCAACATAAGAAAATCAATTAATGTAATACACCACATCAACAAATCAAAGCAGAAAAATCACATGATCATCTCAATTGATGCAGAGAAGGCATTTGACAAGATTCAACATCCTTTCCTGTTGAAAACACTTCAAAAGATAGGAATGCAAGGGAACTTCCTTAAAATGATAGAGGGAATATATGAAAAACCCACAGCTAATATCATCCTCAATGGGGAAAAATTGAAAACTTTCCCCCTAAGATCAGGAACAAGACAAGGATGTCCACTATCACCACTATTATTCAACATTGTGTTGGAAGTTCTAGCCAAAGCAATTAGACAAGAAAAAGAAATACAAGGCATCAAAATTGGAAAGGAAGAAGTAAAACTATCACTGTTTGCAGACGATATGATACTATATGTCGAAAATCCGGAAAAATCCACAACAAAACTACTAGAGCTAATAAATGAGTACAGCAAAGTAGCAGGCTACAAGATCAACATTCAAAAATCTGTAGCTTTACAATACACTAGTAATGAACAAGCTGAGGGGGAAATCAAGAAACGAATCCCATTTACAATCGCAACTAAAAGAATAAAATACCTAGGAATAAATTTAACCAAAGAGACAAAAAACCTATATAAAGAAAACTACCAAAAACTGCTAAAAGAAATCACAGAAGACCTAAATAGATGGAAGGGCATACCGTGTTCATGGATTGGAAGACTAAATATAATTAAGATGTCAATCCTACCTAAACTGATCTACAGATTCAATGCAATACCAATCAAAATCCCAACAACTTATTTTTCAGAAATAGAAAAACCAATAAGCAAATTTATCTGGAAGGGCAGGGTGCCCCGAATTGCTAAAAACATCTTGAGGAAAAAAAACGAAGCTGGAGGTCTCACGATGCCGGACTTTAAGGCATATTATGAAGCCACAGTGGTCAAAACAGCATGGTATTGGCATAAAGATAGATATATCGACCAATGGAATCGAATAGAGTGCTCAGATATAGACCCTCTCATCTATGGACATTTGATCTTTGATAAGGCAGTCAAGCCAACTCACCTGGGACAGAACAGTCTCTTCAATAAATGGTGCCTAGAGAACTGGATATCCATATGTAAAAGAATGAAAGAAGACCCGCATCTCACACCTTATACAAAAGTTAACTCAAAATGGATCAAAGATCTAAACATTAGGTCTAAGACCATAAAACAGTTAGAGGAAAATGTAGGGAGATATCTTATGAATCTTACAACTGGAGGTGGTTTTATGGACCTTAAACCTAAAGCAAGAGCACTGAAGAAAGAAACAAATAAATGGGAGCTCCTCAAAATTAAACACTTTTGTGCATCAAAGAGCTTCATCAAGAAGTAGAAAGACAGCCTACACAATGGGAGATAATATTTGGAAATGACATATCAGATAAAGGTCTAATATCCAGAATATATAAAGAGATTGTTCAACTCAACAACAAAAAGACAGCCAACCCAATTACAAAATGGGAAAAAGACTTGAACAGACACCTACCAGAAGAGGAAATACGGATGGCCAAGAGGCACATGAAGAAATGCTCAATGTCCCTGGCCATTAAAGAAATGCAAATCAAAACCACAATGAGATATCATCTCACACCCACCAGAATGGCCATTATCAACAAAACAGAAAATGACAAGTGCTGGAGAGGATGCGGAGAAAGAGGCACACTTATCCACTGTTGGTGGGAATGTCAAATGGTGCAACCACTGTGGAAGGCAGTTTGGCGGTTCCTCAAAAAGCTGAATATAGAATTGCCATACGACCCAGCAATACCACTGCTGGGAATCTACTCAAAGGAATTAAGGGCAAAAACTCAAACGGACATTTGCACACCAATGTTTATAGCAGCGTTATTTACAATTGCAAAGAGATGGAAACAGCCAAAATGTCCATCAACAGAAGAATGGCTAAATAAACTGTGGTATATATGTACGATGGAATATTATGCAGCTTTAAGACAAGATAAACTTATGAGGCATGTAATAACATGGATGGACCTAGAGAATATTATGCTGAGTGAGTCCAGCCAAAAACTAAAGGACAAATACTGTATGGTCCCACTGATGTGAACGGACATTCGAGAATAAACTTGAAATATGTCATTGGTAACAGAGTCCAGCAGGAGTTAGAAACAGGGTAAGATAATGGGTAATTGAAGCGGAAGGGATACAGACTGTGCAACAGGACTAGATACAAAAACTCAAAAATGGACAGCACAATAATACCTAATTGTAAAGTAATCATGTTAAAACACTGAATGAAGCTGCATCTGAGCTATAGAGTTTTTTTGTTGTTGTTTTTTACTATCATTACTACTTTTATTTCTTTTCTCTATATTAACATTTTATATCTTTTTCTGTTGTGTTGCTAGTTCCTCTAAACCGATGCAAATGTACTAAGAAACGATGATCATGCATCTATGTGATGATGTTAAGAATTACTGAGTGCATATGTAGAACGGTATGATTTCTAAATGTCATGTTAATTTCTTTTTTTATTTTTATTTTTTAATTTTTTTCTTTCTTTCCGTTAATAAAAAAATAATAAATAAACTCTATGAGTATCAGAAACAGAATAAATCTCAGCCAGTAACTGATGATTTTTACTGAGTTTTGCCTATTGCTTCCTCTGGGCAAAGGGAGACAGCATGAAAAGAAAAGCAATCCCCGGATAAAAATACACTTTTGGCTTTTTTAAAAGCAGTTTTTTAGTCTTTAAATAAAAACTGAACTGCTTTAGTTTTTAGTTAATTTAGAGTGAGCTCTTGTGAAATCAGATATGTGAACCTTAGAGGCTAGTGATTTTCTGGCCTGATGTATTTATTTTTGAGTGGGTCA
Source organism: Tamandua tetradactyla (assembly GCF_023851605.1). Classification (NCBI taxonomy): domain Eukaryota; kingdom Metazoa; phylum Chordata; class Mammalia; order Pilosa; family Myrmecophagidae; genus Tamandua; species Tamandua tetradactyla. Next base: position 24,047,356 of record NC_135327.1, on the reverse strand, counting down.
ATTTAGACTCTGAGATGGACAAGACAAAAACGGCTTAGGAACACCTAGCTTGTCACTTGGGCTTGGAACACAGCTGCCAGGCTCTGTGGTATCTTAGATTTGCTGCAGCTGAAGAAAAGCCACAGGCTTTATTCTGAATCCTGAATCCATTGATCCCAGCTGCCAGGGCCTGACTATAAACTAAGACGTGGTCCTGTCTGCTATGGGCCATGAGCTGTGCAGAACTGAAAGCAGCCAAGCTTAATAAGCAGAATGCAGATGCTGAGACCATTGTGTATTTAGAACAACCGTCTGTCGGCAAGGAGCCATAAACTTCAAGAATATCATGGATTCTGGTTAGTCAGCCTCGGTCACAGACACATGCCCACAGGAAAGGGCTTATTCTCTGATGGGACCATCTTAAATCAAGCAGTTGAGGGGTTCTATGTTTCTAATACAGAGACCACTTGATTCCTAATTTGTGATTACTGCCTAAAGCTTGCAGGCTGGGGAGGGAACTTCACAGGGACTGTGACCCCCATCCACTTCTGTCAGATGGGCCTCCTCACTCTGACCCCCTCTCTAGGCTCATTACCGTTGATGGTCATGTTCAACTTTCCGGATTAGATGCAGTTTGCATCAATGGACCATACCTGACCCTCCCTCCTTCACTTTTCTCCTGGCTCATGCACCTCAGGTAAGGCAGTCTGATTATTAAATGCAGCTGTCCAAGACAAGGGGTTCATTTATCTAGGCTGCTCATGGATAAATGATGGGGATGAACGGGGTGGGTGGTTACATAAATACATTTTGAAATTTTTTGAAAATTCGGAGTTTTGTCCTGACCAATTTCCGAATACACAGGTCTTTCTGGTTAAGTTGCAAAAAAATATTTTTCTGTGAAAATATTCTTGTCCCTCTTGCATACAACCCTTCCAGGTAAAACGTCTGAATGACTACAGGGGATGATTTTTTTTAAAGTAAATTTATGATTGCTGAATGGGACACATTGGTTTTGTTACAACAGAGAAAAGAAAACAAAATAAAACAAAAAACCCAGCACCTGGGGAGGCCTGGGGGAAGGGACAGTCATTAGTGATGACTGCTTTTTCAGAACTGTTCTTGGAAGCTTTCCTCTTCCTAAAGGAAAACTGCCCATGCTGCCTTCTCAAGCTTCTGCCAATACTTCGGCTTCAGGCTGCCTTCCTGTGCTGCCTGAGGTCATGCTGAGCATCTGTACCAACTAGAAGGTAGCAGAGAGTGAGCTGGCCCTGCTCTCTCCACCCTGAGCACCTCTAGATGTAGTCCACACTGGATAAATGGATGTCACAGACAAGCAAAACCGATTGCAACTGACTGCTCAGGCAGAATCTCTGAGAACAAGAACTGAGCTGAATGAATTGGAAATGTCTACGTTGGAAAGTCTAGGGTGAAGGTCAAGGCCACATTTGAGACCCTGCTAACCTGACTACTTGATCAATATATGTGCTGCTTGGGGTGCCCTAACAATCATAAACTCTTTATTTACAATTTGCATACTATGTTTTGTAATGGTTTGCATACTACATGTGCCATCTGGAACTTCTTATGTATGTATACTATCTGTCATGACACTGCCTTGGCTCTGGAAGGCTTTCAGGTCAATTTCAACTTGCTGGCCAATGTCGTGCTGTGCCTAAATTGATGCCTCAGGCAGGGTAAAAAGATTCATACAGAAACTTAAGAAGATAGCCACTGGGATTTCTAACATAAATCTTTATGGCTAATGGGATTTGTTTTTAACTAGCCAAGATCCCTAAATAGCATAATGAGATCAATACTGCAGGTTGATCTCACTCTGCTCAATGAGGTCTATAGTAGGTTGAAAAGTTTGCCCCCAAAAGATATGCCCAAACTGTGACCCCCAGTTCCTGTGAATGGGAACTTATTTGGAAATAAGGTCTTTGTAGATGTAATTAAGTTAATGAACTTGAGATGATATTGGACTGGATTTAGTGTGAGTTCTAAATCCAATGATTGCTGTCCTTCATAAGAAGAGGAAAGGACACATAAACACACAGAAAGAAGAGGGCCATGCAAAGACAAAGGCAGAAATTGGAATTATGCTGACACAAGACAAGGAAACCGTGGAGCCACCAAAAACTGTAACGGTAAGAAAGGAGTCTTCCCTAGAGATTTCAGAGGGCACATGGCCATACTGACACCTTGCTTTCAGACTTCCAACCTCCAGAACTGGAAGAGAATAAGTTTGAGTTGTTTTAACCCACTACATTAGTGGTAATTTATTATGGCTACTCTAGGAAACTAGCAAAGGGTCCAATTATAATGATTTTGTTATAAAGATAGCTTGACCAAGGGCCAAAGGGAGGGATGAGCTGTGCAGAAAGGAGTTAACATGGCAGGCCTGAGACTGCTATCCATAGAAACACCTACTGGCAAGGTTGGCCCATGGCTGGCAGACAACATTTCACGTGTTGCCACAATTTTTTGCTGGAGGAATTAAACGCATACTATGTGGTTCACTGGGATGAAGGCTCATGGAAGTTTGTGCCTGGTTTCCTTCGGACTTCACCCCATGTGCCTTTTTCCTTTGCTGATTTTGCTTTGCAGCCTTTCGTTGTAATAAATCATAGCTATGAGCACAACTATATATTGCATCTTGTGAGTCCTAATGAATCACTGAACTTGGGGGTGGTTTTGAGAACCCCAACACAGTATAGAAAAAAGAAAGAGAAGGATTAAAGAGATTTAAAAGAAATGAAAGGAAGGGAGAAGACACAAAATGCTGGGGACAAAGAAAGGAAATGGGGGTAAGAGTCAATACAGTCATAAAACCAAACTTAGTTGCTACTGGGGTGCCACCTCCAAAGTAAGTTCAAGGGCCACAAAATTGCTTGAGGGACAATCCTCAAACATCTTTGGCACAGCACAACTACCCCAGGGTAAAAGAATGACTAACACTCCCCAGTCAACAGGAAAACATGAGCAGAAATGACAATAATTTATTATAGATATACAGGATTTTAGAACTTTTGTCCATTTTGCTGACCTTTCACAACCACTCCTGTGAGGTGAATTGGACTAGGATTATTATTTTTCCTAATTCACAGAGCATTTAAAAGGCTCCTACTTCTAGAGTAAAAAATATATGCCCCATTCATCTGTACTTCTTTGATAAAACTTACCATGATCTGTAGACCTTTATTTCCTTAAGGAGGCATGGTCTGACTTTTTTTTTTCTTATCTCATATTTTTTGTGTGGGGATAGTCTTTTCTAATGATTAATTCATTGTGGAAAAACAATGAAAATAAAAATAATCACATGCAATCTGCATTTCAGTCATCTCTGTATCTTGAAACCCACTCAGATCCAAGAATAATCTGGCACACAGAAGGCATTCAAACAATATTCACTGTCCTGCTATCAGCAGAAGGTTCCAATAATGACCATACGTCCCTTGTGGGGATGTCCAGAGGACTAAATGAGCTAATGGATATAAATGAGCTTTGTAAACCATAAAGCATGTTGTAGCTCTAACTTAGCTATTATAATTAGGTGTCCTTAACTTGATCATATAAGAAAATCTCAGACAATGACTGGGTTTTTCAAGTGGTCTGATGACCCATGGCTTACAACAGCTTTACACAGGCTTGCTTCTCACATTTTATACATAAGGAACCTGAGGCTCAGAAAGTTTCCAAGACTTATAGAAGGTCACATGGATACATTTGTACCTATGTCAAGCTGTGTTTTCTCCTCAGAAATAAGATTTGACTTTAAAATTGGTTCTCACTTATTTTCCTAGTAAAGTTTTAACATTTAAAAGTTATCAACTGCTTATTCCCTGCATTCTTCCTTTGTACTTTTATTTACCAAACAGACATTCAATGCCCCCCAAAGAGATACTGTCTCTTTATGGGGAGGTAGAAAAAAATGAGTGTTGGAATTGGACAGACTTTCTACTGGGTCCTAGCTGGGCCACTTCGGATAAGGGATTTAATTTCCATGAGATTTCCTCAGCTGCAAAATGGAGGCCATAATATCTACCTTTTAAAGTCAGGATTAAAGGTAATATTATGGAGCATCCAGCTCAACTCCTGGTACATCTAAGCCAGTCTCTGAATGACAGCTGAGCATCATCATCATCACCATTGATGTTGTTCTTGCTGCTGTTGTTATTACTAAATGAGTTGAAAGAAGAGGAGGAAGGATCACAGGTTATGGCCATGTAACCTAACCACCTGATAAACTCCCATGAAACCGGCCAGGCAAGTCACTAGCAAAACCAACATCAAAAGGCCTTTCTCCAATGAGACCACAAAAACAAAATATTTAAGTTAGCAATTTCCACCTCTGAGGGAAGGCACTGAGTAGAACCCAGGTATGAGATTTCTTTTCAGCAGCAGTTTCACTGTCTACCTGTGACTCATAAAACTGGGAAACAGGGGATATAAATGGTTGCATTTATCATAGCATCTCATGAAGGAGTGTGTGTGTAAGGTCATAGAAGAAGAACAAAGCCTATATTGGGGTGGAGAAGAGCAAATAAAAACTTCAATTAAGAGACTGAGGAGTGATCCGAAACAAGCAACATACAAAAGTGAGTGAAATATGTCATTCTGAGATCATAGGTCATGGTGATACCTTATTAATTCAATTTCATCCTAATAAAATGCTATTACTTGGCAAACTTGGGGGAAAATATAACAGTAGCCTGAAAAAGCACGGAGTCAGAGAGCGGGGAGGGCACTTAGAGGTCCCCTAGTCTAGTGATATTCATACTGTGGCTATGGGAGTCTTCAGATACAGATGCTTCAGGAACTCCACAAATCATCAAGTCTTTCTAGCCAAGAAGATGAAACTATTCAAGCTTTTAATCTGTTTTTGTCCCAGTGCTAATGATTTTAAAAAGTCTTGGCTCCCAGTTTAATCATAGCTGTGCATTCATCATCACAATCAATTTTTGAACATTTTTATACCAAAAAACCCCAGTGATAAATGCCAATGCCTATCCTGTAAATTAGAATCTAAAGGCCTGTTCAAAAGGCAGAGTGAGATCAACCCATAAGTCTTGCTTCCCTGTTCCACGTAGGAAAATGAGACACACTGGTGATCCCATTCCAGTTTACACATATTGCTAGATGTGGGGTTCTCCCTTTTTCAAACTTCAAGGAAATCTGTGAGATCCCTCCTCTTGTTATTAGGGGGTGAGGTTCAGAGGGCTTCAAGAGTTGGTGATCTGAGGGATCCTTCTTCCTAAAACATGATCTCCTAAGATTGCTCCTCCCTACTTAGAATGGGACTTGCCTATCGATCTCAGCCTCCTGAATTATGTTGCTCTGGGTCAGTCTCCTCACTGCCCACTTACTTTCTGTCCCTCTGAACTTGGCCTGTGCTCATAAACTGCCAAGGTAGGTGAGACATGCCCCTCCTCCTCCACTCCTGGTTTTAGTGGTATTTAACCAAGCCTGAATGAGCTCCATCTCCTTGGAGTACCCACCTCCCAGGATTACTAACCAATTCCATTCTTAAAAGTCCCGAGTTCTTAAAGCTGGAAGAAAACTTTGAGACCATCTAATCTAATAGCCTAATTTTACAGAAGAGGAAACAGGTTCAAGAAGGTCATGTGATTCAAACCAAGTCACACAATAAACTCAGGAGTCAATTCTAAATCTAGTGCCCATTCTAATAACCATGCCACCATTCCCTATTCAACTCAGTTCAAATCAACACATGCGTATGGGATGTATATATACTATGTGCATTTTAGGAAAGCAAGAGAAGGAGAAAGGACATGTGAAAAGAAGCAAAAAATCACAGGTTAATCCCAAAAAGACTGCAAGTGAAACAAGGATGTGAAAGATGCATTAATTACCCTTGAGAAGCTTACAATCCTGAAGAAAACAGAAGACAAGTATATAACACAAGATAAAGTATAAGTTCTCTGAAAAGGGTTTACATGTTAGACTCATGTTGCCCAAAGTAAAGGAAGTTTAAAAGTGCTTGGAAAAGGGCAGTGCAACAGTGGCTCAGTAGCAGAATTCTTGCCTGTCAGGCCTGAGACTAGGATTTGATTCCCAGAGACTGCCCACACCAAAAAAAAAAAAAAGTGCTTGGAAAAGGTCTCAGGTAGGAGGAAGCACTTAAAACACATTCAATCATTTGACACCCTTTCCAATTCCCTTCTAGTTGGCTTTTAGAGGGGTTGGAAATCTAAAATCTGCCTAGACTCCCTTGCAGCTAGGGTAGCTAGATGACTCCTTTCTGACCACTGAGATATAAGAAAGTTTCTTCTAGTACTGCCTCTGCCACTTTCGCTTTCTTCCTTGGGTACTCCACTAAGGAACGTGGAGTAGGGAATATAATGGAGTCCCTTAGTAGCCATACCAGTCCTGGATTGCCTGCCTCTGAACTTCTTGTTCCATGAGATAAATTAATCCCTACTGGTTCATGCAATGTAGAGGAATTTCTTTTATATGCAGTGGAACCCAAGACTGACTGATCCACAGGTCTTGGAAAAATCATAGGATTTCCACAAGCAGTGGCAGAAGAGCAAGAAAGCTATAAGCTCAAACTTCAAGGTGGGGAAAGCATGGCTCATTGTCTTGTCCCAGAGGGGTAAATAAAGACATCAGAAGATAAATTGACAAAGGCAGGCTGGAGCCCCTGATAGAACATCAGAGGGGCTCAGAGTACTTAGAAAACAGAGAGGAATTGTTGAGGGATGTCCAAGTGGAGAGAGAAGTGGGCAGCACTGTTCTTGGGGAACTGATGTTAGTTCCTTGGCACTCGGCATCAGATGCCTCAGCAAGCATGCCTTGTGCCCCAGATGAGCAGGCTGGGTGGCTTGAGAGGAGCCTGGAGCAAGAGTGGGTGGCCTATTTGATTCTAATCAGCAGTGCATATATTACATTCCTGTTTGCTTAGTGTTTACATGGACATCAGGAACCACAGGACCGCAAACTCCCATTCTGAAGGCACTTTCTCATCGTGTCACTTTCCTCCTAGCAAGCAATTACCTGGCTGGCAAACCACAGGTAAGTGAATCTAGCCCTCTGGCTTGGAGATGTATCCTGCAATGAAACAGCAGCATGTTTCAAACCACGAATATCTTTGCCAAGAATGGTCAAAGATGAAAGCGATAAGAAGACACATTAAAACAAAAAACAGAGAGAGAGATATTAAGAAAGAAACATTTTTGGGGCTATTGACTGGAAAACGGGAACAGAAAAATATCCAAACCATGATGGCTCTGAACAAGTCCAGGAACCTCAAGCAGCCACATGAAATAAATCCTTCCCTAGTTCCACTTTTCTGTGTATATGTGCTTCTCTGAGTCAGACACCTGAGCTTCAGAGGCAGTGTGATGCAGTGGAAAAATACTGTCTGTTGCTAACTGTTTATCTCCAAAAAAAAAATAATAATCACCACTCCTTTGACTTCAATCTCTCCACTTAGACCTTGGGAGGTTTGTACCAGACAGATTAAAGTTCTTTTCCTCTTTAAAATTTTCTGACTCCAAACTCCCTACTGCCAGCAGAGGGCCCCACCCTCTTCTCTGAGTTCCTAGTTAGTTTCTTGAGGGCAATAATTCTGTTTTCTTGGTCAATATACATGGCAGAAATGCACTAAATCTTCACTGAGCACATTCATGAGCAGCCACAGCTGTTCCTTATCAAGGGTTTTAGAAGGGAAGTAGACAGTCTCTACAGGCCTGGGACCCTGGCAATCAAATGGCGCCACAGCTGTAGCACTCCCATGCCCCAGGCTAGTCAGCTACAGAGAGAATAAAGCTAAGTTAGTGTCCTTTCTCATCAATTACATTCCACAGAACTAGTTCCACTAGATGTTGATAAACGTTTTATGAGAAAAAGGTCTTCTGGTTAAAAAAGGTTAAAAACATTGTTAACCTTACCCTGTACTCCATCTATCCCCCCCATATATATCATCTTAGTAAAGGCTCATTAGTAAATCCTACACTAAAGATATCTGTTTAATTTTGCATAACTCAGAATTCCTCAAATTTATTTATCCATGGAACTGTTTGCGGGACTACTATTAGCATGAACATAATTGAGAAACACAAGTTAGTGAAAATCATTTCTGCAGTGACATTTTCACTTACAAACCCTATTGAGGTTGCTAAAAGCCCCTCTAGGACCCAAAATTACCAGTCATTCCACAAACCAATGGACAGGACCCAGAAATAAGGTCAGATGTAAGAATTCAGGCCCTTATTATCATAATTATTACTCATTCAGTTAATATTTGCTTAATATCAACTGAAATTATCTAGTATTAAATTAAATTCTGGAAATACAAAGATAAATAAGACAAGGTCTCCTCTCTACAGAAGAGAACTGCATAAAGGGGAAGAGAAAGTCAGTACAAAATAATGTGCTAAGTAGTATAAACAGGTGTTAGGGGAAGGCAAAAGAAGGTATAGGGGAGAATTACAGAAATTGAACTTTAAATAATAAAAATGATAACAACATTAACAATACCTTTATATAGTACTTACAATGCACCAGGCACTGCTTTAAGCACATTACCTGTATTAATCCATTTAACTCTCACAACAACCTTACCAGGTACCCTTGGTACCTGCTTTTTTCAAACAAGGTCATTGAGAGACTCAGAGATGCTTGGTAACTTGCTCATGTTTACACAGGTAGAAACGTGGCACAGGAGGATTCAAATCCAGACTTCACAGTTTTCAGCTCTAGACTGTACTACCTCTCTAGGGATGAGCAGTTTATCAGACAAAAGGGGGCAGATTTCCAGGCAAAAGGAACCAAGGAAAAACAAGTAGTTGTGTGTGCACGAAACTCAAAGTCCACGGGGAGAAACAGGAGGTAAGGATGGGACCAAAAAATAGGTTCCTGTGCTAGGAAGTTCTGACCATATCCTGTGGACACAACTCTCAAACCTTTCCACTAATGTCCTCTAGGCAAGAAAGGAAAACATGAACCTTTCGGAGAATCTGGGAGTATAGCTTGAGGAAACCTCATGAACTTCTCAGAAGTGTCCTGCCTGATATGAAAAATGTATTGATAATCCCAAATTCTACACCGTAATAAAGTTTTTATTCACTTACCAATTCAATGAACATTTTTCTAAATGGTGCGCCAGGTAGATATGCCATTGTTTCTTCTGTGGCCACCCTGGCAACCTGCCTCTCAGCTGAAGGCATGGCTGTAAACAATGAGGAGTTATTTAAGATGTCTGAACCAGGCAAGAACATGATCAAATCCCTGTTTTTCAAAGATAACTCCAGAATAGCAAAATCCTAGAAATAACTTAACCAACCATCAAAAGGGAACTGACTAGGGCAGGCCACGTGGCTCAGCAGGCAGAGTTCTTGCCTGCCCTGCCTGAGACACGGATTTCTTTCCCAGTGCCTGCCCATGTGGAAAAAAAAAAAAAGGAAAAAGAAAGGGAACTGACTAAATAAATTAGAATTACATTTATACAACAGAATACTATAATACATTTTTTAAAATAGGAGAAAGATCAGAATGCACAAATAAACTTAATAATTTGTTAATAAACTAAAAAATTAAGTGAAAAATGAAAGCAAGGTGTGAACCAGTGTGTACAGTATAGTTACATTTTGTGTGAGGTAGACAGAGTAGCTTCAAGGGTATATCTACATGCACATACTTGTAGAGGCAAAGAAAAATTTTGGAAGAGCAATGCCAAACTATCAACAGTGAGTACCTCTGGGGAAGAGGACAGAGAATATGGAGTGAGAGAACTTGGTTTTCATTGCATACCCTTTGATACTATTTGAATTTTGACAATGTGCACGAACTTTTTTTCTAATACAAGAAATAGTTGAGTGAGTCCTAAATTGTTTCAAAATAAGAAGTTAAAAATAGTATATTTTTTAAAAGAAAAAGTGAAAAGAACTATGGCAGTAGTACATTATGGGTAGTAGACTGTAATAAAAGAGGGATTACAGAGAAAGACCTATTGAAAAGATACCATCCTAGAGCAAGATAAAATTAGACTAAGGAACTGGCTTAGTTCCAGGATAAGGAAGAACATTGAGAGATAATTAAGCAGTGGAATCTACAGGATTTGGCAATTGATTAGTTATAGAAGTTATAATGGAAGAAGTTAAGAATAACTTCATTGATAAGAGGGCTAGAAGAGCTAAGCACTAGTTGAATGTACAAAAATGAAGGAGCTAGAACATGGGGAGAGAGAATGAGTTCAGTTTTGGACATACTGAGTTTGAGGTATTTTGGATGAGTGACCTATTAGAAATATGAGTGACCTATTAGAAATTAGAATATTTTAGATGAGTGACCTATTAGAAAAAAAAATTTCTAATATGACCTGTTAGAAATTTTTTCAAAATAACTTATTTTGAAACAATTTAGGACTTATGGGTATGATGATAAATAATCACACTTACCTTATTGCCACACTTACCTTATTGCCAAAACTTAGTTTTGTTATTGTTGTTGTTTTTAGTTTTCAAAGAACTTATGAAGTTTTAACACAATAAATAATGAAAAGAGTTCACTTAGCAAGATTGAGATTGCTGTCATTAGTAAGGCCTCCTTGCAAGGCTGGCATCTGGAACTTGACTGATAAACTATTCCCTATACTGATATGAAAATTTCCCTAAATGATAAGGGTGGCTTGCTGTGCCTAGAATGCTTGTGAAACAAAATGGTTTATGATGAACACCTGCTTTCCTTCTAGAAGCCTCAAATTTTGATAGTGGTAGGCAGAGTGCCAACATGAGCAGCCCTCAATGAAAACCCTGGGTGCTGGAAACCACAAAGGTCTCCAGCCTGGGCTTCATAAGGTTGTGGTGATGGACACAAGAGGGTGATAGTGCTGTAGCTCTGAGTGGAAAATGACAGCAAAGGAAGGCCAAGTCACCCCACAACTCTCACCTGGGTGTAACAATTTCAACTTTCCAGCAGGCTATCATACTTCAATTTTACAATGAGAAGGTTTTGAGAGACTCATATTGGTGTCCAGAAGTCAAAGACCCCAGGAGACATCAGTGACGTGCTTTCCCAGCTGACAGAGGTGTTCTGGACAGTACTGGTCATTCTTGAGTGAAGTTTATTTCTGCAGAAGCAACTCCACACTTCAAGAAACAGAGGAAAAGATGTGAAAAGGCAGAAGAGAAATGGGAGAGAAGCGAGGATAGCACTGAGTCTTGAGAGATTTTAATATTGTTTAAGGAGTGCCCTGAAGAATACAAGAGGAAGGAGTGACTAGATTATCAAGATAATCAGATATCTAAATGTCAGCAAAAAATTATAAGCCATACTAAGAAAAAGGAAGATATAGTGCAGTCAAGGGAACACACCAAAATTTCAGAGGAGACTCAGAAGTTGGAGCAACTAATAAAAAAATGTTCAATAAAATCTATTACAAGTAAAGGATGGAATCTGTCATCAAGAACCTCCCAGCAAAGAAAGGCCCAGGAGAGGACAGCTTCACAGGTGAATTCTAACAAACATTCCAGGAAGAATTCATATCAATATTGCTCAAACTATTCCAAGAATTGAAGAGAAGTGGGCTATCTAACTCATTCCATGAGGCTGAAAGCAACCTAATAGCAACGCCAGATGAAGATACTACAAGAAATGAAAATTACAGACCAATTTCTCACATGAGTATAGAAGTGAAATTCCTCAACAAAACTTGCAAATTGATTCTAGAAGCTTATTAAAAGAATTTTCTACCCTGATCAAGTGGGTTTTATGCCAGGTGTGCAGAGTTGATTCAACATAAAAAAATCAATTTATGTAATACTCCATATCTTAGCAAAATAAAGGGGAAAATATATCAGCATTTCAATTGATACAGAAAAGGCATTTGACAAAATCCAACATCCTTTCTTGATAAAACCCTTAGAAAAATAGGAATAGAAGGAAATTTCCTCAACATGAAAGAAGGTATTTATGAAAAGCCCACCACTAACATCATACTTAATGGTGAAAGGCTGAAAGCCTTTCCTCTAAGATTTGTAACAAGACAAGGATAACAACTGTCTCCACTCTTACTCGACATTGTTGTTTAAGTTCTAGCCACAGCACTAGGCAATATAAAGACCTAGAAATAAAACACAACTTTCACAATTTGCTGATGAAATGATCCTACAGATAAAATGTCCTGAAAAACCTACAATCAAAACCCCTAGAGCGAATTTAAAAATTCAGCAAAGCCTTCAGGTACAAAGTCAAAACTCAAATATCAGTAGTGTAATAAGCTATCTGACAAGGAAATCAAGAAAAAACTTCACTTACAATAGCAACTAAAAGAGTCAAATATCTAGGAATAAATTTAGCTGAGGATGTATGGGACTTATAAACGGAAAGCTACAAAACATTGCTAAAAGAAATCAAAGAAGACAAATGGAAGGACATCTCATGTTCATGGATTGGAAGACTAAAAATCATTAATATGTCAATTCTACCTAACTGATTTACAAATTTAATGCAATTCCGATCAATATTATGACAGTATACTTCACAGAAATGTAAAAGCAAATTATTAAATTTACTTGGAAGGCTAAGTGGCCCCAATATCTAAAGCCATCTTGAAAATGAAGAACAAAGTTGGAGGGCTCACACTTCTGACTTTAAGACATATTACAAAGATGTAATGGACAAAACAGCATTGTACTTGGAGAAGCATAGATATGTAGACTAATGGAATGCAATTGAGGGTTCAGAAATAGACCCTCACATCTATGGCCAATTGATATTTGGCAAGTCTTTCAAGTCTACTCAACTGGGAAATTATATTCTCTTAGCAAATGCTGTTGGGAGAACTTTACATCCATATGCACAAGAATGAAAGAGGATCCCTATCTCAAATCATATAAAACAACTTAAAATGGATAAAAGACGTAAACGTTAAGAGCCATGACTATAAATTTTCTAGAAGAAAATATATGGAAGCATTTTCAGGATTGTGTTAGACAATGGGTTCTTAGATTTTACACCCAAAGCATAAGCAACGAATGACAAAATAAATAAATGGGACCTTCTCAAAATTAAAATATTTTGTGCATCAAAGGACTGTGCCATGAAAGTGAAGTGATAAACTAGTCAATGGCAGAAAATATTTGGAAACTATGTAACCAATAAGCGTTTAATATCCAGAATATATAAGGAAATCCTACAACTCAACAATAAGAAGACAGAAAATGGGCAAAAGACTTGAATACACAGTTCTCCAAATAGGTTATACAAATGGCCAGAAAGCACATAAATAGATGTTCTACATCACTATTAGTCAATGCAAATCAAAACCACAATGACAAATAATTTTACACCCATTAGAATGGCTATTTAAAAAACAACAGAAAATTAAAGTGTTGGAACAGAAGTGAAGAAATAGGAGTGCTCAATTAACGGTGGGAATGTAACATGGTATAGCTGCTACTGAAGACTGGCAGTTCCTCAGGAAGTGAAATATAGAACTATTATATGACACAGCAGTCCCTCTACTAGGTATATGACCAGAAGATTTGAAAGCAGGGATTTCGACAGATTTATGCACATCAATGTTCATAGTGCGGCATTCATTATTAACAATTCCCAAAAGTTGGATGTAATCCAAGTGTCCCTCAACCAACGATAAACAAATTTTGGGTTATAAATACAATGGAATATTATTATTCTGTAGAAAGGAATGAGGTCCTGGTATACGCAACATCATGGATGGCATTATGCTGAGTGAAATAAGTCAGAAACAAAGGGATAAATGTTGTATGATGTCACTGATATGAACTGATTATTATAAACAAACTCAGAGTTAGATTATAGAATACAGGTTACTGGCGGATATATAGAGGGCAAAGAATGGGGAGCTGATGCTTAAATTATACAGAATTAAGGTTCATTGTAAAGTTTGTGAAGTAGATGAGAGTTATGGTAACACATTAGTGTAAGTGTAATTAATAGCACTGAATAATGTGAATGTGGTTGTAGGTGGAAGTTTGGGGTCACGTATGTTATTAGAAAGAAAGAAGATAAACATGAAACTGTATAAAGTTAACCCTGTTTTGGACAAGTGGACTGGGGTTAGTAGTACAAGTATAAGAATGTTGTTTCATGAATTAGAACAAATATATGACAGATACAAGGTGTAAATAGGGTGGCATATGGGTAAAATACACTTACTGTAAATTACAGACTATAGTTAATAGTACAATTTTAGTATTCTTTCATCAATTATAACAAAGTTACCACATGAATGCAAAGTGTCAACAATGGGTTATATAGGAATGCTGTGTTTTTTAAAGATTTTTCTGTAAACCTACAATTTTTCTAATAATAACAAGATATACTTCACATGTTTGTGTATTGGCTGTTTTAAATGAGGTAATCCATGTAAATTGCTTCATACAGTGCCTAGACCATAGGCTACCTCAATAAATGCTGGGTACTACTGCTAAAAAAAATAATCACAATTATAAAATGTGCTATCTTCAATTATAACAAAAGTTTCACACGAATGCAAAGTGTGGGGGTGAGCTGGTGTGTGTAAATTGTGTATTTTATGAATGACTGTTCTATAAAACCACAACTTCTATAATTTAAAAAAAATTTTAAACTTGGCTGCTGAGTCTGTGATAAGCTTCCCCAGTAGACAATACTCCACACATATTGTCACAAGACATTGCTGGAGGAATTTAGTAGCTGCTGGGGGAGGACGTTTGGAACCTTGTGCATGGTTCCTCTAAACTTTACCCCATGGGCCTTTTTTTTTTGAGGATCTGCTTTATATTCTTTGGCTGTAATAAATTTTAGCCCCGAGTACAACTATATTCTGAACGCTGTGAGTCCTTCTAGAAGATCACTGACGATGTAGATGGTCTTGGTGGGGGGGGAGGGGCATGGGCTTGGAAATACACTCAAAATCTAAATCTACATAACTTCTTTGTACTCCTCACCTTCCTCCAATCTCTCTCTGCAAAAGTTCATAATGAAGAGGTAACTCTAAAAGTTATTTTTTTTAGAAGCCTGGAGATTCTTAGTAAAAGGTGTGGTACAAATAGGTGTGACCCTACTGCTACACCTGTCTTGTGACTATGTCTTACTAGTTTCATAGCGTGCCTAAAACCAAGCCACTCATCTATGAGAGCTTTGACAAAATGCTTGGTAATGACTGTATGACCTTGAATGCCTATTAATTCTGACAGTATGTGACTGTGATTTGTTCTCTATTAGAATGGCTTGGGATTCTCCTGAGACAAATCCCAACAGGAAAGAGGCTGAAGGTCACAAAGCCTGTAGAATGAGGTTCAGGGTGAATCAAGAATCCAAAGTAGTCTCAATTAACCTGTGATGAGTGAAGAGTGATGCACAAAGACTTTTGATCTTTATTATCCCCCAACTGTTCAGTTCAGGGAACTGCCCACTCTCCCATCCAGGTCTTGGCTCCAGGGACTCTCAGTCATAAAGGTGTGTCTCTGGGAGGAGCTGTTCAGACAAGCAATGCTTCCTTGTGTTAGATCTGCTCTGAAAACTGCCAAGTTCCCAATGCTTCTTTAAGAAGTGGGGGGAGAGGGGGTTGATGGTCTTTCTGTGTTATAAGTCATAGTTTTTGTTGATACTTTACCTTATAAGACATCATCATGAGCTGGGGAAAAAGACCAACCCTAGCAAGCTCTTCAATGTCAATGGCCCATCATCCAAGAGACTGAGTTACTTCCTAGAGCTTTAACACTGGCTACATAGTCTTTTCTTTTTATTCTCTATAGAATACTTGTCACCTCTTCCAGGAAAACATAAGATGACCAATCTTCAACTAAAGATATGCAAGCTTATTGGGATAAAAAGTGCATAGCAGTTCTACTCACATACAATTTCATGCATGTTTGTAAAAGTAGGTAATTGATTTTCCCATATACAATTATAAAGATCATCTTAGTCTTTGTCAAATATAGCATTTTTTAGACAATCCTTGAATGCAGGTTGCTGGTGATCTGGGATTCTCTGTCAGATAGCGAGGTATATGGCAATGTCTACTGGTCCTTCTCTCCTGGTTTCATTGTTTTTAGCTTTTGGCAGCTCCATCTGTGACTTTCTTCCTGAGCTTCTCTCTTCTATCCTCTTATAAAGAATTCTAGCAAGAGGATTAAGATCCACCCTGAATGAGGTAAGTCGCATCTCAAGTCAAGATCCTACTTACCAAAAGATACTATTTACAATGGTCCACACCCACAGGAATGGGGTGAGCTTTAAGAACATGATCTTTTATGGAGTACATATAACTTCAAACCATCAATTCTCCCCTCTTCAATTTGTTGGAAGAGTTTAAGCAAAATTGAAGTTAATTCTTTTTGAAATGTTTGGTAGAATTCCCCTGTGAAGCCATCTGGTCCTGGGCTTTTCTTTGTTGGGAGGTTTTTGATTACTGATTCATTCTCTTTACTAGTAATTGGTTTGTTGAGATCTTCTATTTCTTCTTGAGTCAATGCAGGCAGTTCATTTCTAAAAATTTAGATCCATGTGCACTCAAGAAGAATGCATATTCTGTTTGTTGGGTGCAATGCTCTATATGTGTCTGTTAGGTCTTTCAGTTTAGTGCATCATTCAAGTCCTGTACTTCCCGCTGGTCTTCTGACGAGATGTTCTATCCATTATTGTGAGTGGTGTGTTAAATTCACCTACTATTAATGTAGAGCCATCAATTTCTCCCTTAAAATCTATCAATATTTGCTTCATATATTTTGGGGCTCTGCTGTTAGGTACATACATATTTTAATTGTTACATCTTCCTGTTGACTTGTCCCCTTTCAGTATATAATGACCATCTTTGTCCCTTGTAACTTTTTAAATTAAAGTCTGTTTTATCCAACATTAGTATAGCTACCCCAGCTCTCTTTTGGTTACCACTTGCATGTTATATATTTTTTCCATCCTTTCACTCTCAATCTATTTGTATCTTTGAATTTAAGGTGAATCTCTTGCAGACAGCATATAGTTGGTTATACTTTTTTATCCATTCTGCCAATCTCTGCCTTTTGACCACAGATTTTAATCAATTTATATTTAAAATCACCACACTATAATACAGGATTTTCTTAAGCCATTTTGCTATTTAGCTTTTGTAAATATTATACCTTTTCTTTTTTCCTCATTTTCATTAATGCCTAATTCATATTTATTAACTGTTTTGTGTGTTGTACCATGCTGAGTGACTTCTCATTTCTAGCTGGATATATTTTTCTTCTATTTTCCTTGTGATTATTATGGGGTTAAAATTAAACATCCTAAATATATAACAATCATATTTGGTTTGACATCAACTTAACTTCAACAGCATGCACATATACTTCTTCTCTATCCCTCTGTTCCCCATGATTTTTTATACTTGTTACCACTTATATCTTTGTATACTGTACATTGTGTTTCCCAAAACATAGATTTATCAGTACTTTTCATGCATTTTCATTTGAGCACCATAGCAAGTAAGAAGTGGATTTATATACCAAAGAATACAACAGACATCCCTAAATCTTAATTTTTTGATAGAATTGTCTGAATCTAGCCTTACCTAATCTGGGTCTTTCCCTTGACAATCCACTAGGAAATCGTAGTTCTACCCAAATTGGAATATTTCCCTTACTTTTCACTATCCTGAAGAAACAATGATAATTTCCTGAGTTGTTAAGAATGGGACTTTCGAGGCAGACTTTTGACAGATTACCCAATCTCTCTGAGCTTCAGTTTCCTAGGCTGTAAAACAGGGTGGCTGTGAGAAGTAAAGATAATAATACACATGACATACTTAATCTGTGCTTTTCACATAGCAAACACTGAATAAAATGTAGCTATTATTATTATTATATTTCTCATCACAGCTAAGGCTTTCTGAGCCTCTAGTTCTCCTTAATCTCTAAACTCAAGATTTAGAGGTTCCCACACCAATAGTAGTTATAAATTTCTCCCCCATTTCCTTCTTGTCTTTTATTAACTTGCTACTTGTTTTCCCTTTTCCTCTTAGAGATCATTCTCTAAGATATCTAGTCTTATAGGTCATTTTGCCTTTGGTTGAATAACCTTGATCCTAAATACATTCTTCATAATTCCTCCTCACCCACGTACTCTTAACACTTCTATTTTAGTCAATCAGGACATGCATGTGGAAGATTTTACAGTCTATAAACAGTATTTTCATGTCAGATAGGACACATTGAATTTTTTTTCATATGACACTAGAAGTTAATGAGAGCTTCCAGAAAAATAGCTCATTTCTTGTTTTAGTGCTGAGCTTTGTAACAACTCTAATTAGGGTATATGGTTAGTTGAGATATCTAAACAACCAATTATCTTTTTTGGATATGAGTCACATGCATTCTAGATGCTTCATTCATTCTGAGATTCTGCTTGGATCCTACCCCTCCTGCCAGAACAAAAAATGGTCATACAGCAAAATTCCTAGTTGTGTGGATTTCTGGAATTTGCAGAGAAAAAATTAAGTATGAGACCCCTATCACAATTCCAGCCACAGTAATTCTAAAAAGAGGCAAAAGAAGGCACTTATATGTTAGATTTAAGAAGCAATATAGGTGTAGCCATCAGGGAAATGCAAATCAAAACCAAATGAGCTATCCTTTCACATGACTAGGAGGGTTATAATTAAATTGTCGAGGGTGTGGAGAAACTGGAGCTCTCATACACTGCTGATGGAAATGTAAAATGGTGTAACCACTTTGGAGAATAATTGGGTATATCTTCAAAAGGTTAAACATAGAGTTACTACATGTATAAACCCAGGTATATACCCTTGAAAACTAAAAGCATATGTTCAGACAAAAATGTGCACATGAATGTTCACAGCAGCATTATTCATAATAGACAAAAAGGGGGGGGGAACCCAAATGTCCATCAACTGATGAATGGACAAACAAAATACTGGGTGTCCATACAGTGGAATATTATTCATCAATAAAAAGAAATGGAATACTGATACAGGCTTCAAAATGGATGAGCCCTAAAAATATGGTTAAGCAAAAGAAGCCAGTCACAAAAGCTCACATATTCTATTATTTCATTTACATGAATGTCAAAAAAATATAAATCTATAGAAAAAGAAAGTAAGTAAATGGTTGACTAAGGCTGGGTGGCGGGTGGGGGGAGGATTTGGGTAGTAAATGAGGAATGACCTCTAATGAGTGTGGGGTTTATTCCGGAGTTTGTTCTAATTTGCTAGCTGCCGGAATGCAATATACCAGAATCAGAATGGCTTTTAAAAAGGGGAATTTAATAGGTTGCTAGTTTATAGTTCTAAGGCCGAGAAAATATTCCAATTACAACAAGTCTATAGAAATGTCCAATCAAAGGCATCCAAGGAAAGACACCTTGGTTCAACAAGGCCGATGGAGTTCAGGGTTTCTCTCTCAAGTGAGAAGGTACAAGGCAAACACAGTCACAGTTTCTCTTTCATCTGGAAAGGCACATGGCAGACATAACATCATCTGCTAGCTTCTTCTCCTGGCTTCCTATTTCATGAAGCTCCCTGGGAGACATTTTCCTTCTTCATCTCCAAAGGTCACTGGCTGGTGGACTCTGCTTCTCGTGGCTAAGTCATTCTGCTTTGCTCTCTCTGAATCTCCTTCATTCTCCAAAATGTTTCCTCTTTTATAGAACTCCAGAAACTTATCGAGATCCACCCAAATGGGTGGAGACGTGCCGTCACCTAATCCAGCTTAACAACCACTCTTGATTAAATTACATCTCCAGGGAGATGATCTGATTACAGTTTCAAACATACAGTATTGAATAGGGATTATTCTGCCTTTACAAAATGGGATTTTAATTAAAACATGGCTTTTCTAGGGTCCATACATCCTTTCAAACCAGTACAGAGGTGAACAAGTTCTAAAATTGATTGTAGTGATGGTTGCAGGACATTGTGAATATACTAAAAACTATTGAATTGTACACTTTAAGTGGGTGAATTGTATGGTATGTGAATTATATCTTAATTTTTTCAATGTTTTCCATTGTAAAATATAACATGTATACAAAGTAAAGAAAAAAAAAAGCAATAATTCTCAAAGTACACTCCAACAAGTAATTATAGAACAGATTTCAGAGTTTGTTATGGGTTACTATTCCACTAGGTCAGATTTTTCCTTCTAACTGTTCCAAAACACTGGAACCTAGAAGGAATATTAATTATTAATACAATGATTCAGCAGTCATACTCGTTTGTAAGTCCTAATTTCTCTGTTATACCTCCTCCTTCTCCTTTGATCCTTCTCCCAATCTACAGGGATCTTTAGGCAATGCCTGAACCGACTTCTTCATGTTGAGAAGGGGTGTTGACACTAAAGGATAAAGGAATGTAACCAAATGACAATCTTGGAGAGGCTGGTTCCTCTGGGCTTCAAGAACCCTCTGGGAATTACAGGTTCCAGGAAAGCAAACTTAGTGCATGAAACTTCCATAGAGTCTCAGTTTGAGCCCTAGGTGTTCTTAAGTGTTAACGGGAGTGATGTTGGTTGGGGCTTAGTACACCATGGCAACTAGCACTATCCAACTGAAGCTTGCACACAAGTACCCTCCAGAATAGCCTCTTGACTCCATTTGAACTCTATGATGCCTTACTTTATTACAGTTCTTTTCCCCTCTTTAGGTCCAGAAGGTGTTGTCAATCCCATAGCATCAGTGCCAGACTCATCCCTGGGAGACACACCCCAAGTTTTCAGGGAAATTTTCACCCCTGAATGTCATGTCCCAATGTAAGGGGGGAGGATAATGATTTTCCTTGCAGAGTTAGGCTGAGAGAGAGAGAGAGAGAGAGAGAGAGAGAGAGAGAGATCACATCTGAGCAACAAAAGAGGTTTCCTGGAAGCAAGTCTTAGGCTTCTTTATGGGTAGTCTTAGGTTTGCCCCCACAGAAATAAGTTTCATAAGGGCAAGTCTCAAAATCAAGGGATTGGCCTATTTTCTTGGGAGTCCCCAGTGGCTGAAAGGGTACCCAGGCTTTCCGAATGGGAAAGTTTAATAGTTCCATAAATATTTTTTTCCCTTCAGACTCTCAAGGGACTCTACCAGTACTTTTGAATTATCAGACCACCATAGTCTAAAATGTACACTGGTATTACATTAAGCTATACAGAATTACAAGGCCTTGTACTGTTCTGGACTCCAGGAGTTTAGGTGTGTGAGCTATCCAGACAGGTTGATTTAGATTATGTGTTACAGAAAATTTGGATTCTAGATATAATAAACCTCTCTGCTTTTGGTCTTATGCGGTAGGTAAAGGTCTAGAGTACATATACTATCATCTTTTACCCTAAATTCTGATTTATCTCAGTCCCAGCCAGACTGGCTTCATTTTTGGTTACTTTAACTGTGATTATATATATAGCTATGCTAACTTTCAGGGCTGCAGCATTGCATTTCTGGGTCTTAGGTATCATAGTTACTCAAAGTTTCAGGGAAATACCAGCTGATAGGCATATAGTTCAGTGTCTCAGAATCTAGAAATATACTCACAACTTCAGTATAAATGTGGCTGCTATAAGGCTTACAATCTAGGCTCCAATTTTCTTACATGTATTTTCTGAAAGAAAATTGTTCTTTTGTTTCTGGCTTAATTTGCACAACACATTATTACCAGGGTTTATTTAATTTGTTGTGCACCTCTCCACATGTTTCCTTTTGCAGCCATGCCATATGCCATCATATAAATGTATTACAGCTCACCATTCTGCTTCTCAGTCACTGTACCCTTCGTAT
Organism: Tamandua tetradactyla; assembly: GCF_023851605.1. Taxonomy (NCBI): domain Eukaryota; kingdom Metazoa; phylum Chordata; class Mammalia; order Pilosa; family Myrmecophagidae; genus Tamandua; species Tamandua tetradactyla. The sequence continues at coordinate 24,025,633 of NC_135327.1, read as the reverse complement.
CGTTCCATCTATTGGGCATCATGGATAACGTCCATAATAAACAAACCATGTCTTAGAGTATCCTCACTTGGTTGCACAATCAGCAGCACAAAATTGAGATAATTTTGGACAATTTTCATTGGTCTGCAGCAACAAAGAATTAACAGTGTCACCAACTATCAAATCAAAACTATCCCTTATCACAGCTTAATTGAACACCATACGTACATGAAACCTTGAGTAGGGCATGAGATTTTGTAGGTTTGTCCAGAGTAATGCCCCAATAAATCACAGAGTGATTTGAACAGTGAATAAAAAAAGTATTTGCAGACTTTCGGAGAAGATGGCGGCTTAGTAAGACGCGCGGGTCTTAGTTCCTCCTCCAGAACAGCAACTAAAGAAACAGAAACAATACGAAACAGTTCCCGGAGCCACGACAGAGACCAAAAAGACAGCGTACCCCATTCTGGAACGGCTGAACGGGCAGGGAGAATCCGCTGCGGTGAGATACCCGAGGGGCGTGCGCTTTCCCGGCCGGGGTGGCTGGCGACTGGGGTCCCCTCCACGCACGTGGCTCCCCGGTCTGACTGGGAACGTTGGATAGCGGGGCCCTCCTGCCACGCTTGGCGTCTCGGGCCAACTGGGCAATTTGGACCGGCACTCCCCCAAGCCGTGGCGGCCGGCGACCCCCCCTCCACGCGCAGTTTCCCGGGCCGACTGCGAGATTCGGATTGGCAAGTTAAAGGAGCCACAGCATCTTTTACTGGTGGGACCCGCAGACAGACGAGCGCCACAAGCGCCACCTACTGGGCAGGAAAAGAAAAACAGAGCCCAGAGATTTCACAGAAAAACCTTTCAACCAGTCGGGTCCCACACCCAGGGAAATCTGATCAAATGCCCAGACACCAGCAGAAAATAATGGATGCCGCTCGGAAAATTGAAGATATGGCCCAGTCAAAGGAACAAACCAACAGTTCAAATGAGATACAGGAGCTGAGACAACTAATGCTGAACAGAAATGGAAAAACTCTTCAAAAACCAAATCAATAAATTGAGGGAAGACATGAAGAAGACATGGGCTGAACAAAAAGAAGAAATAGAAAATCTGAAAAAACAAATCACAGAACTTATGGGAGTGAAGGACAAAGAAGAAAAAATGGAAAAAACAATGGATACCTACAATGGTAGATCTAAAGAGACAGAAGCTACAATTAGTGAACTGGAGGATGGAACATCTGAATTCCAAAAAGAAACAGAAACTATAGGGAAAAGAATGGAAAAACTTGAGCAGGGGATCAGGGAACTGAATGACAATATGAAGCGCACAAATATATGTGTTGTGGGTGTCCCAGAAGGAGAAGAGAAGGGAAAAGGAAGAGAAAAACTAATGGAAGAAATTATCACTGAAAATTTCCCAACTCTTATGAAAGACTTAAATTTACAGATCCAAGAAGTGCAGCGCACCCCAAAGAGAATAGACCCAAATAGGTGTTCTCCAAGACACTTACTAGTTAGAATGTCAGAGGTCAAAGAGAAAGAGAGGATCTTGAAAGCAGCAAGAGAAAAACAATCTGTCACATACAAGGGAAACCCAATAAGACTATGTGTAGATTTCTCAGCAGAAACCATGGAAGTTAGAAGACAGTGGGATGATATATTTAAATTACTAAAAGAGAAAAACTGCCAACCAAGACTTCTATATCCAGCAAAATTGTCCTTCAAAAATGAAGGAGAAATTAAAACATTTATAGACAAAAAGTCACTGAGAGAATTTGTGACCAAGAGACCAGCTTTGCAAGAAATACTAAAGGGAGCACTAGAGTCAGATACGAAAAGACAGAAGAGAGAGGTATGGAGTAAAGTGTAGAAAGAAGGAAAATCAGATATGATATATATAATACAAAAGCCAAAATGGTAGAGGAAAATATTATCCAAACAGTAATAACACTAAAAGTTAATGGACTGAATTCCCCAATCAAAAGACATAGACTGGCAGAATGGATTACGACCCAGCAATACCACTGCTAGGTATCTACTCAAAGGACTTAAGGGCAAAGACACAGACGGACATTTGCACACCAGTGTTTATGGCAGCATTATCTACAATTGCAAAGAGATAGAAACAGCCAAAATGTCCATCAACAGACGAGTGGCTAAACAAACTGTGGCGTATACCTACGATGGAATATTATGCAGCTTTAAGACAGACTAAACTTATGAAGCATGTAATAACATGGATGGACCTAGAGAACAGTATGCTGAGTGAGTCCAGCCAAAAACTAAAGGACAAATACTGTATGGTCCCACTGATGTGAACCGACATTCGAGAATCAACTTGGAATATATCATTGGTAACAGAGACCAGCAGGAGTTAGAAACAGGGTAAGATAATGGGTAATTGGAGCTGAAGGGATACAGACTGTGCAACCGGACTAGATACAAAAACTCAAAAATGGACAGCACAATAATACCTAAGTGTAATGTAACTATGTTAAAACACTGAATGAAGCTGCACCTGAAATATAGTTTTTTGTTTGTTTGTTGTTTGTATCTTTTGTTTTTGTTTTTTCTTTTTCCTTTATATATATATTTTTATTATTATTATTATTATTATTTTAATTCTCTTCTCTATATTAACATTCTATATCTTTTTCCGCTGTTTTGCTAGTTCTTTTCCTAAATCGATGCAAATGTACTAAGAAATGATGATCATACATCTATGTGATGATACTAAGAATTACTGAGTGCATATGTAGAATGGAATGATTTCTAAATGTTGTGTTAATTTCTTTTCTTTTTTTTGATTAATAAAAAAAAAATTAAAAAAAAAAAAAGTATTTGCAAAGCCCCCTTGGGGGAATGGCAAGAAAGGAGGAAAACTCAACTTCCCCAAGTGGAAAATTCTTGATACTCTCACAAGCAATGGGGACAACCAAAGCAATACACAGAGTCCTCAATCTGGGGGTTGTTATATGAAACTTACTCCTGCAAAAAACAGGCTAAGCCTACTTAAAATTAGGCCTAAGAGTCACCCCCAGAGAACCTCTTTTGTTGCTCAGATGTGGCTTCTCTCTCAGCCAACACAACAAGCAAACTCACTGCCCTCCCCATCTCTACATGGTACCAGACTCTCAGGGGTGAGGACCTTCCTGGCAATGTGGGACAGAAATCCCAGAATGAGCTGGGACTCAGCACCAAGCATCTGAGAAAACCTTCTCAACCAAAAGGGGGAAGAGAGAAATGAGACAAAATAAAGGGTCAATGGCCGAGAGCCTTCAAACAGAGTTAAGAAGTTATCCTAGAGGTTATTCTTATGCATTATACAGATATCCCATTTTTAGTTTAAGGTGTATTAGAGAGGCTGAAGGGAACTGCCTGAAAATGTAGAGTTGTGTTCCAGTAGCCATGTTTCTTGAAGATGATCGTATAATGACATAGCTTTCACAATGTGACCGTGTGATTGTGAAAACCTTGTGTCTGATGCTCCTTTTATCTACCTTATCAACAGACGAGTAAAACATATGAATTAAAAATAAATAAATAATAGGGGGAACAAATGTTAAAATAAATTTAGTAGATTGAAATGCTAGTGATCAACAAAAGGGAAGGGTAAGGGGTATGGTATGTATGAATTTTTTGTTTTCCTTTTATTTGTTTTTCTGAATTGATGCAAATGTTCTAAGAAATGATCATGATGATGATAAATAACTACGTGATGATATTGTGAGTTACTGATTATATATCAAGAATAGAATGATCATATGGTAAGAATGTTTGTGTTTGCATATTTTTATGTTGAATTAAAAAAAAATTATCCCTTATCACTTGACCTCCCCCCAGTTAGTTGCCCCTGGTAGTGCTGTGGCACTGTTAATGTCTCCCTGTTAACTATTGGCCATTGCATGCATTTTTAGTTTTCCCCTATACCCCTCTACTATTGACTCTTTGTCCAAAGTCAAACCTTTGAAATAGTTCATGTGAGAATTTATTTATAATTGTAGATTTAATCAGTGGGATACATGACACTATACATCCCCTTTCAGTCATATTCACCTTCAGTATGGCAATGTTACTTATAACCCCACTACTTAGTAACCATCATTTCTATCTGTTCCCTTGCATTTAAATTCAACCTCATTGGGTAGTCTTTCCCCATCTCTGGCTTTTGTGTACCTCTAAGTCTGCTAAATTCTAGAGTAACCTATGAGATTACCTTTACCAAGGTCCTAATAGCGAAATCATAAAATATCTGTCCTTTCGTGTCTGACTTATTTCACTCAGCATTATGTCCTCAAGGTTCATCCACATTATCATATGCTTCGAGACCTCATTTCATCTTACTGCTGCATAATATTACATCATATGTGTGTATCACATTTTGTTTATCCACTTGTCTTTTGATGGGCACTTGGACTGTTTCCATCTTTTGGCAATTGTGAATAGTGCTGCTATGAACATCGGTGTGCAAATGTCTGTTTGTGTCACTGGTTTTAGCTCTTCTGGGTATATACTGAGTAGTGGTATTGCCAAGTTATAGGGCAATTCAATATATAGTTTTCTGAGGAATTGCTAAACTATTTTCCACAGCAACTGCACCATTATACATTCCCACCAACAGTGAATAAGTACTCCAATTTCACCATATCCTCTCTAATAGTTGTAGTTTTCTGTTTAATAGCAGTCATTCTTATAGGTATGAGGTGATAGCTCATTGTTACCTTAATTTGGATTTTGCTTATAGCTAATGAAAATGAGCATATCTTCAAGTGATTTTCAGTCTTCTGTATTTGCTCTTCATAAAAGTCTATTCATATCCTCTGTCCATTTTATAATTGGGTTGCTTGTTCATTTGTTGTTGAGCTGTATGATTTCTTTATGTTCAGGATATCAAGCCTTTATTCGATATGTGGTTTCCAATTATTTTCTCTCATTGAGTTGGCTGCCTCCTCACCTTTTTGACAAAGTCCTTTGAGGCACAGAAGCTCTTGATCTTAAGGAGTTCCCATTAATCTATTTTTTTTCACTGCTTGTGCTTTAGGTGTAAAGTTTAAGAAGCCACTTTTTATTACTAGATCTTGAAGATGTTTCCCTGCATTTTCTTCTAGAAGTTTTATGGCAGTAGCTCTTACATTTAGGTCTCCAATCCATTTGGAATCAATTTTACTATCGGGTGTAAAGTAGGAGTTCTCTTTTATTCTTTTGGCTATTGACATCCAAGTCTCCTATGTCCTTATATTGAAAAGACTATTCTGTCCCATTCTGGTGGATTTGTAGGCCTTATCAAAGATCAACTGTTCATAGATTTCATGGTCTATCTGTACACCCTAGAGTCAATGCCATTGGTTAATACTTCTATCTTTGCACTACTACCATGCTGTTTTGACCACTGTGGCTTTATAGAAAGCTTTAAAGTCAGAAAGTGATAGTTTTCCCACTTTGTTCTCCTTTTTTAGGATATCTTTAGCTATTCAGGGTCTCTTTCCCTTCCAAACAAATTTGATAACTAGTTTTCCAAGTCTTCAAAGTAGATTGCTGTGATTTAATTGGTATTGCATTGAAGCTGTAAATCAATTTGGGTAGAACTGACATCTTGACAACTTTCAACCTTCCTCTCCATGAGCATGGAATGTCTTTCCATCTATGTAGGTCATTTTTTATTTCTTTTAGCAATGTTTTGTAGTCTTTGTGTACAAGTCCTTGAAATCCCTTAAAATGGTTAGGCTTATTCCTAGATACCTGATTCTTTTGGTCACTATTTTGAGTGGAATTTTTTCCTTAATTGTTTCCTCAGATAGGTCATTGCTTGTGTATAGAAATATACTGATTTTAGTACATTCATCTTTTATTCTGCCACTTTGCTGAATTTGTTTATTAGCTCAAGTAGCTTTAGCATAGATTTCTCAGGGTTTTCTAAGTATGGGATCAAATGACAGTTTTACTTCTTCCTTTCCTATTTGGATGCCTTGTCTTTCTTTTTCCTGTCTAATAATTCCAGTTAGGACTTCTAGTACAATGTTGAATAACAGTGGTGACAATGGGCATCCTTGTCTCAACCCTGATCTTAGTGGGAATGCTTTCAATCTCTCACCATTATATGATGCTGGCCATGGGTTTTTATAGATGCCCTTTATGATACTGAGGAAGTTTCTTTTGATTCCTACCTTCTGAAGTGGTTTTATCAGGAAAGGATGCTGAATTTTGTTAAATGCTTTTTCAGCATGAATCGATATGATCATGTGGTTTTTCCCTTTTGATTTGTTAATGTGCTGTATTACACTGACTGATTATCTTGCATTGAACCACCCTTGCATTCCTGGTATAAAGCTCACTTGGTCATGATGCATAATATTTTAAATGTTATTAGAGTCTATTTGTTCATATTTTGTTGAGAATTTTGTTGAGAAACATCTATGTTTGTGCTGGTTTGAAAAGGTGTATGTACCCTAGAAAAGCCATGTCTTATTCCTAATCTCATTTTGTAAAGGCAGTCATTTCTTCTAATTCCTATTCAGTATTAATGTTTGAAACTGTAATTAGATCATCTCCCTGGAGATGTGATTTAATCAAGAGTGGTTGTTAAGCTGGATTAGGTGGAGGTGTGTCTCCACTTATTTGGGTGGGTCTTGATTAGTTTCTGAAGTCCTATAAAAGAGGAAGCATTTTGGAGAAAGTGAGAGATTCGGAGAAAGCAGAAAATGCTGTAGCACCACGAAGCAGAGTCCACCAGCCAGAGACCTTTGGAAATAAAGAAGGAAAACGCCTCCTAGAGAGCTTCATGAAAGGAAGCCAGGAGAGAAAGCTAACAGATGACAACATGTTCACCATATGCCTTTTCAGATAAGAGAGAGAAACCTGACCATGTTCACCATGTGCCTTTCCAGATGAGAGAGAAACGCTGACCATATTCACCATGTGCCTTCTCACTTGAGAGAAAAACCCTGAATTTCATCGGCCTTCTTGAACCAAGGTATCTTTCCCTGGATGCCTTAGATTGGACATTTCTATAGACTTGTTTTAACTGGGACATTTTCTCGGACTTAGAACTGTAAACGAGCAACTTATTAAATTCCCCTTTTAAAAAGCCATTCTGTTTCTGGTATATTGCATTCCAGCAGTTAGCAAACTAGAACAATGTTCATTAGGGAGATTGGCCTGTAGTTTTCTTTTCTTGCAATGTCTTTATCTGGTTTGGGTATTAGAGTGATGTTAGCTTCATAAAATGATTAGATGGCATTCCCTTTTCCTCAAATTTTTTTGAAGAATTTGAGCAAAATTGGTGTTAGTTCTTTTTGGAATGTTGGATATAATTTCCCTGTGAAGCCATGTGGTCCTGGGCTTTTCTCTGTGGGAAAATTTTTGATGAGTGGTTGAGTCTCTTTACTTATTATTGGTTTGTTGAGATCTTCTATTTCTTCTTGAGTAGGTAGTTTGCATGTTTCTAGGAATTTGTCCATTTCATCTAAGTTGTCTAGTTTGGTGGCATATAACTGTTCATAACATTATCTTATGATTTTTAAAATTTCTTCAGGATCCATGATAATGATCCCCCCCCCAATTTTTTATTTTGTTTGTGTCAGCTCTCTCTTTTTTATTTGTTAATCTAGTTAGGGTTCCATCAATTTTATTGATTTTCTCAATGAACCAACTTTTGGTTTTGTTGATTTTTTAATCGTTTTATTGTTCTCCTGTTTCTTTATTTCTGTTTTAATCTTTATTATTTCTCTTCTTTTATTTGCTTTGGGGTTAGTGTGCTGTTCTTTCTTTAAATTCTCCAGGTGAGCAGTAAAGTCCTTGATTTTTGCTTGTTCTTGTTTTTTAATATAGGTATTTAGGGCAATAAATTTTCCTCTCCACACTGCCTTTGCTGCATCCCATCAGTTGTTGTATTCTCATCATCATTCATCTCCAGATATTTACCAAACTCTCTAGCACTTTCTTCTCTGACCCAGTGATTGTTTAAGAATGTTATTTAATCTCCATATATTTGTGAAAGCTCTGGTCCTTTGGTGATTATTAATTTCCAACTTTATTCCATTATGGCCAGAGAAAATACTTGAATAATTTCAATGTTATTAAATTTATAAAGACTCATTTTATGTCCCAGCATATGATCTATCCTGGAGAACATTCCATATGCACTAAGGAAGAATGTATATCCTAGTTTTGGGGGTGTAATTATCTATATATGTCTATTAGGTCTATCCCATTGTTTAGTTCTCTATTTCCTTGTTGATCCTCTCTGTCTGGTTGTTCTATCTATAGTGCAAAATGGTGTACTGAAGTCTTCCACTACTATTGTTGAAACATCTATAACTGCTTTCTGTTTTGTCAATGTTTGCCTTGTACTTTAGAGCTCCTTGATTGGGAGCATAAACATTTATGATTAGTATTTCCTCTTAGTGAATTGTTCCTTTTATTACTATGTAGTGTCCTTCTTTGTCTCTTATGATGCCTTTATAGTTAGAGTCTACTTTATCTGATATTAGTATAGCTACTTCTGCTTTCTTTTGGTTACAGCTTGCATAGAACATCTTTTTCCATCCTTTCACTTTCAGTCTATTTGTGTCCTTGGGTCTAAGATGAGTCTCTTGTAAACAGCATGTAGATGGATAATATATTTTAATCCATTCTGTCAATCTGTATCTTTTAATTGGTGAGTTTAGTTCATTAACATTCAAAGTAATTACTGTAAAAGCAGTTTTTTAATCTACCATCTTGTCCTTTGGTTTTGTATTGGTCAGATCTATATACTCTTTTTTCTCACTCTCTTTTTATCCTTTAAATTAGCTTTATTGGTTTTCTTCAATTCTGGCCCTTCTCCAGACCTTCTTCTTCTTTTTTTCTTTTTAGCTGGAAGGACTCCTTGCAGTATTTCTTGTAGGGCAGGTCTACTGTTGACTAGTGTTCTCAGTCTTTGTCTGTCTTTGAAGATTTTAATCTCTCTCTCAATTTTGAAGGACAACTTGGCTGGATAAAGAATTCTTGGCTGGAAGTCTTTTTTGTTCAAGATCTTAATTATATTAGACCACTGCCTTCTTGCTTTCATGGTGCCTGCTGAGTAGTTCAAACTCAGGCTTATGTGTTTTCCCTTGTATGTAGTAGTTCGCTTTTCTCATGCTTTTATCAGGACTTTCTGTTTCTCTTCAACCCCTGGAAGTTTGGTTAGTATGTGTCTTGCAGTAGGGCTATTTGAATTTATTCTGTTTGGAGTCCATTGGGCCTTGCTGATTTACATATCTACGTCTTCTACAAAGGTTGAGAAATTTTCCCTCATTATATCTTCAACTAACCTTCCCAGCCCTTTACTCTTCTCTTCTCCTATGGGACACTATTGATTCTTTAATTTGTACACACTCTTGTTGGCTATCATTTCCCTAAGATCCAGTACCATTTTTTTCCATCTTTCTTGCCATTGTTATTTTATGCACTCTAGTTCAATTGCTCTTTCTTCAAGCTCACATATCTTCCTTCTGCTTCTTCAAATCTGCTATTGTGTCTAATATATTTCTAATTTGGTATCCTTCCTCTCTACAAGATCTGCCATTTTTCTATTTAATCTTTTGAATTTTTCTTTATGCTCTTCCAGTGTCTTCCTAATATCCTTTATTTCTTTATAAATATTCTTGAGTAGTTGTTCCATATTATTCCCTCTGGAGTTTTGCTTTGGTCATTTGGCTGGGCCATTTCTGCTTGGATTTTCATGTGCTTTGTGATTTTGTTGTGTTTAAGGTATTTGATTATCTTAGTAAAGTTATTGCGCATGTTGGTTTCCTTCACTCATCTAAAGTTTTGTATTTACTTGGTTTTGCATTGAAGGTTCCCTTTTGCCCTTTGTCAGTAATTCCCTGCCAAACCAAGACCTGGATCTCATGTAGGGGGTACAATTCTATTTGAGGGTCTATTAAAAGCTAGGCAGGGGTGAACGGGTACTTCAGTGGCAGAAAACCCACCCACCATGAGGGAGACCTGGGCTCAATTCCTGGCCCATGCACACAAAATAATAATAATAATAATAACAATAATATAATAAAACAAAAAATATATACAATAAAAATATGAAAAAATATACCTCAACAGTAGTAGGCCCTAAAGTGAGGAGACACCCCAAGACGTATTGGGAATGAATTCAGACTAGTGTCCACAGAAGGGAGAGAAAATTTTAAAAATAAACAAATAAATAGTAAAAATAAAAAATAAAATCAATATATAAAATATATAAATAAAAATAATAAAAAATATAAAAATTTAAAAATAATATAAATAAAAAAATAGTATTGCTAGTAATAAAAAATAGAGAGAGAAAAATATTTTTTAAAAAGAAAGCGGTAAGATGGCTGATCCCGGTGAATGTGCTGGGGGAGCTGACCATAGTAGCTGGCAGAGCAGCCAATCTGCAGCACCCGGCACCCAGCGGATCTGCCACTTACCACACCCACTGGGATGGTCATCCATGGCACCCAACGGGTGACCACCCCCAGCACCTTGGGGCACGGCTCTTTGCAGTGGACAGCCAGGCCTCTGGGCTCCCTGCAGGTACTGCTGGCTGTAGAACTGTTTGGAGAGGTTTCCCTAGCTAGCAGTCAGGGCATCCTGGAGTGGGGGGGTAGTCAGTTCCCTCCAATCTGTACCTCCCTGTCCACCACCCTCCACTACCAGTGGAGATCAGTGCCGATCTGACCCACCCTGCTCTCCTCATCCTGATCTCCCCTGCCTCTCTCCTCCTCACAAAACAGTGAAGACCCTCTTCAATTACTCACTCCCCCTATGTCCCAGTCATTCTCTCCCCATCCCCTATCCTGCACCACGGAGAAGAACTGAATTCACCCCACTCTGCCATCTTCCTGGAAGCTGTGAATTATATCTTAATAAAACAGTTATATTAAAAATAATAAATGAATTAATAGAAGCATTACAGGATCTTATATTGAAAATAGAGACCAAAAGTAAAAAATTGTTTGAGTAATGACAAATCCCTAGTAAAACTGGTAATGCAGGCTGTAAGAAAGGCATTCTAAGGAAATTAAACATTAACAATAAAGAGATAAAAATGGATTATTCAAGAAGATAATTCAGTACCACCTTCTTTATGTGCTCTTAAATGACTGTGTAAGCCAACCTGCATTGTTCAGGAATAAGATTCATGAAGTAAAAGATAAACCTGTATCCAAAGTTTTATAGCAAACAAATCAAGTAAAGATGTTATTGACAAATTATGTACTCCGCACCCTGTGCAAAGCCCCAAGGTCATTCTGATCCCTGCCCAGCACTTGTTTACTGAGTCTTATTTAACACTCTGCCTGTAACATGGCAACTAAAATCTGTTCAGCCTTCTGTCTTAGACATTCTCACTTCACCTTTTATCACGAGTAGCAAAAGTGAAAGATGGTGCTCCCATATACAGCAATAACCAACTAATCAACAACTTAAATATAAGAGCTGAAACTATAAACCTCTTAGAAGAAAGCATAAGGAAATATCTGCAGGACCTCGTATTAAATAATGGATTCTTAGACTCTGTACTGAAAGCATGAGCAACTAAAGAAAAATAGATAAAATTGACTTTATCAAAATTAAACACTTTTGTGCACAAAAAGGACAACAAGAATGGGAGAAAATATTTGGAAACTATATATTTGATAAGGATTTAATATCCAGAATATGTAAAGAACTCCTACAACTCAACAACGCAAAGACAAACAACCCAATTTAAAAATGGGCAAGGAATTTGTATAGACATTTCTCCAAAGAAAATATACAAACAGCCAATAGCACATGAAGAGATGCTCAACATCATTAGCCATTGGGAAATGCAAATAAAAAATCAATGAGGGGGGGCCAAGATGGCGGCTTAGTAAGGTACATGCGTCTTAGTTCCTCCTCCTCCAGAGCAACTACTAGGTGAACGGAAACAGTGCAGAACAGCTCCCGGGGCCACGGCAGGGAATGGACACACAGCATACCCCAGTCTGGACTGGCTAATCTGACTGCGAGACTCTGCTGTGGTGAGATCCCCGAGCGGCGCGCGATCCCCCGAGCCGCGGCAGCTGTGGCGGCCGGAGCTCCTCCCTCCCTCCTTTCCAGGCTGGCTGAGAGTCTCAGAGAGGCAAGTTTCCCAAGCCGCGGCGGCCGGTGCCCCTCTTTTGCGGGTGGCTTACTGGACCGGCTATGAGTCTCGGATCAGAGGGCTACCCAAGCCGCAGCGCCTGGCGCCCCTCTTTTGCAGGCGGCTTCCTGGTCAGGCTACGAGTCTCGGATCAGAGGGCTACCCAAGCCGCGGCGGCCGGCGCCCCTCTTTTGCGGGCGGCTTCCTGGACCGGCTACAAGTCTTGGATCAGAGGGCTACCCAAGCCGCGGCGCCCGGCGCCCCTCTTTTGCGGGCAGCTTCCTGGCTGGCGCCCCTCTTTTGCGGGCGGCTTCCTGGTCCGGCTACGAGTCTTCGATCAGAGGGCTACCCAAGCCGCGGCAGCCGGCGACCGACGCCCCTCCCCCGCGGGTGGCTTCCTGGTCCGGTGGCGAATTCCCCGGACCGCTGCGGCCAGCGACCGACACCCCTCCAGGGAGAGGAGGGAATTTCTGACAGTGGCAGGGACTGGGTCCAACCAAACACCAATAGGGGAATTAATAAAGGAGACACAGGGTCCCCTCAAGCCGGGGCGGCTGACGCCCCCACCACGCGCGGCCCCCTGAACCAACTGAGAGAATTAGATCGGAAACCCCCAGGCCGCGGAGAACGGTGACTGGAGGGATCCCTTCCAAACACGTGAGACAAACATGTGCCACGAGCGCCACCTACTGGGCAGGATAAGAAAAACAGAACCCAGAGATTTCACAGAAAAATCTTACAACCTTGTTGGGTCCGACACCCAGGGAAATCTGACTGACTAAGTGCCCAGACGCCAACAGAAGATAACGGTCCATGCTCAGAAGACTGAGAATATGGCCCAGTCAAAGGAACAAACCAATAGTTCAAATGAGATACAGGATCTGAGACAACTAATGCTGAATATACGAACAGAAATGGAAAACCTCTTCAAAAATGAAATCGATAAATTGAGGGAGGACATGAAGAAGACATGGGCCGAACAAAAAGAAGAAATAGAAAAACTGAAAAAACAAATCACAGAACTTATGGAAGTGAAGGATAAAGTAAAAAAGATGGAAAAAACAATGGATACCTACAATGATAGATTTAAAGAGACAGAAGATAGAATTAGTGATTTGGAGGATGGAACATCTGAATTCCAAAAAGAAACAGAAACTATCGGGAAAAGAATGGAAAAATTTGAACAGGGTATCAGGGAACTCAAGGACAATATGAACCGCACAAATATAGATGTTGTGGGTGTCCCAGAAGGAGAAGAGAAGGGAAAAGGAGGAGAAAAACTAATGGAAGAAATTATCACTGAAAATTTCCCAACTCTTACGAAAGACCTAAAATTACAGATCCAAGAAGTGCAGCGCACCCCAAAGAGATTAGACCCAAATAGGCGTTCTCCAAGACACTTACTAGTTAGAATGTCAGAGGTCAAAGAGAAAGAGAGGATCTTGAAAGCAGCAAGAGAAAAACAATCCATCACATACAAGGGAAACCCAATAAGACTATGTGTAGATTTCTCAGCAGAAACCATGGAAGCTAGAAGACAGTGGGATGATATATTTAAATTACTAAAAGAGAAAAACTGCCAACCAAGACTCCTATATCCAGCAAAATTATCCTTCAAAAATGAGGGAGAAATTAAAACATTCTCAGACAAAAAGTCACTGAAAGAATTTGTGACCAAGAGACCAGCTCTGCAAGAAATACTAAAGGGAGCACTAGAGTCAGATACAAAAAGACAGAAGAGAGAGATATGGAAAAGAGTGTAGAAAGAAGGAAAATCAGATATGATATATATAATACAAAAGGCAAAATGTTAGAGGAAAATATTATCGAAACAGTAATAACACTAAATGTCAATGGACTGAATTCCCCAATCAAAAGACATAGATTGGCAGAATGGATTAAAAAACAGGATTCTTCTATATGCTGTCTACAGGAAATACATCTTAGACCCAAAGATAAACATAGGTTGAAAGTGAAAGGTTGGGAAAAGATATTTCATGCAAATAACAACCAGAAAAGAGCAGGAGTGGCTATACTAATATCCAACAAATTAGACTTCAAATGTAAAACAGTTAAAAGAGACAAAGAAGGACACTATATACTAATAAAAGGAACAATTAAACAAGAAGACATAACAATCATAAATATTTATGCACCGAACCAGAATGCCCCAAAATACATGAGGAATACACTGCAAACACTGAAAAGGGAAATAGATTCATATACCATAATAGTTGGAGACTTCAATTCACCACTCTCATCAATGGACAGAACATCTAGACAGAGGATCAATAAAGAAATAGAGAATCTGAATATTACTATAAATGAGCTAGACTTAACAGACATTTATAGGACATTACATCCCACAACAGCAGGATACACCTTTTTCTCAAGTGCTCATGGATCATTCTCAAAGATAGACCATATGCTGGGTCACAAAGCAAGTCTTAACAAATTTAAAAAGATTGAAATCATACACAACACTTTCTTGGATCATAAAGGAATGAAGTTGGAAATCAATAATAGGCAGAGTGCCAGAAAATTCACAAATACATGGAGGCTCAACAACACACTCTTAAACAACGAGTGGGTCAAAGAAGAAATTGCAAGAGAAATTAGCAAATACCTCGAGGCGAATGAAAATGAAAACACAACATATCAAAACTTATGGGACGCAGCAAAGGCAGTGCTAAGAGGGAAATTTATTGCCCTAAATGCCTTTATCAGAAAAGAAGAAAAGGCAAAAATGCAGGAATTAACTGTCCACTTGGAAGAACTGGAGAAAGAACAGCAAACTAATCCCAAAGCAAGCAAAAGGAAAGAAATAACAAAGATCAGAGCAGAAATAAATGAAATCGAAAACATGAAAACAATAGAGAAAACCAATAAGGCCAGAAGTTGGTTCTATGAGAAAATCAATAAGATTGATGGGCCCTTAGCAAGATTGACAAAAAGAAGAAGACAGAGGATGCAAATAAATAAGATCAGAAATGGAAGAGGAGACATAACTACTGATCTCACAGAAATAAAGGAGGTAATAACAGGATACTATGAACAACTTTACGTTAATAAATACAACAATTTAGATGAAATGGACGGGTTCCTGGAAAGACATGAACAACCAACTTTGACTCAAGAAGACATAGATGACCTCAACAAACCAATCACAAGTAAAGAAATTGAATTAGTCATTCAAAAACTTCCTAAAAAAAAAAATTCCAGGACCAGACGGCTTCACATGCGAATTCTATCAAACATTCCAGAAAGAATTAGTGCCAACTCTCCTCAAACTGTTCAAAAAAATTGAAGCGGAGGGAAAACTACCTAATTCATTCTATGAAGCCAACATCACCCTCATACCAAAACCAGGCAAAGATATCACAAAAAAAGAAAACTACAGACCAATCTCTCTAATGAATACAGATGCAAAAATCCTCAATAAAATTCTAGCAAATTGTATCCAACAACACATTAAAAGAATTATACATCATGACCAAGTAGGATTCATCCCAGGTATGCAAGGATGGTTCAACATAAGAAAATCAATTAATGTAATACACCATATCAACAAATCAAAGCAGAAAAATCACATGATCATCTCAATTGATGCAGAGAAGGCATTTGACAAGATTCAACATCCTTTCCTGTTGAAAACACTTCAAAAGATAGGAATACAAGGGAACTTCCTTAAAATGATAGAGGGAATATATGAAAAACCCACAGCTAATATCATCCTCAATGGGGAAAAATTGAAAACTTTCCCCCTAAGATCAGGAACAAGACAAGGATGTCCACTATCACCACTATTATTCAACATTGTGTTGGAGGTTCTAGTCAGAGCAATTAGACAAGAAAAAAAATACAAGGCATCAAAATTGAAAAGGAAGAAGTAAAACTATCACTGTTT
This sequence comes from Tamandua tetradactyla, assembly GCF_023851605.1. NCBI lineage: Eukaryota > Metazoa > Chordata > Mammalia > Pilosa > Myrmecophagidae > Tamandua > Tamandua tetradactyla. Next base: position 24,009,644 of record NC_135327.1, on the reverse strand, counting down.
GCAGACGATATGATACTATACGTCGAAAACCCGGAAAAATCCACAACAAAACTACTAGAGCTAATAAATGAGTACAGCAAAGTAGCAGGTTACAAGATCAACATTCAAAAATCTGTAGCATTTCTATACACTAGTAATGAACAAGCTGAGGGGGAAATCAAGAAACGAATCCCATTTACAATTGCAACTAAAAGAATAAAATACCTAGGAATAAATTTAACTAAAGAGACAAAAAACCTATATAAAGAAAACTACAAAAAACTGCTAAAAGAAATCACAGAAGACCTAAATAGATGGAAGGGCATACCGTGTTCATGGATTGGAAGACTAAATATAGTTAAGATGTCAATCCTACCTAAATTGATTTACAGATTCAATGCAATACCAATCAAAATCCCAACAACTTATTTTTCAGAAATAGAAAAACCAATAAGCAAATTTATCTGGAAGGGCAGGGTGCCCCGAATTGCTAAAAACATCTTGAGGAAAAAAAACGAAGCTGGAGGTCTCGCGTTGCCTGACTTTAAGGCATATTATGAAGCCACAGTGGTCAAAACAGCATGGTATTGGCATAAAGATAGATATATTGACCAATGGAATCGAATAGAGTGCTCAGATATAGACCCTCTCATCTATGGACATTTGATCTTTGATAAGGCAGTCAAGCCAACTCACCTGGGACAGAACAGTCTCTTCAATAAATGGTGCCTAGAGAACTGGATATCCATATGCAAAAGAATGAAAGAAGACCCATATCTCACACCCTATACAAAAGTTAACTCAAAATGGATCAAAGATCGAAACATTAGGTCTAAGACCATAAAACAGTTAGAGGAAAATGTAGGGAGATATCTTATGAATCTTACAATTGGAGGCGGTTTTATGGACCTTAAACCTAAAGCAAGAGCACTGAAGAAGGAAATAAATAAACGAGAACTCCTCAAAATTAAACACTTTTGTGCATCAAAGAACTTCATCAAGAAAGTAGAAAGACAGCCTACACAATGGGAGACAATATTTGGAAATGACATATCAGATAAAGGTCTAGTATCCAGAATTTATAAAGAGATTGTTCAACTCAACAACAAAAAGACAGCCAACCCAATTACAAAATGGGAAAAAGACTTGAATAGACACCTCTCAGAGGAGGAAATACAAATGGCCAAAAGGCACATGAAGAAATGCTCAATGTCCCTGGCCATTAGAGAAATGCAAATCAAAACCACAATGAGATATCATCTCATACCCACCAGAATGGCCATTATCAACAAAACAGAAAATGACAAGTGCTGAAGAGGATGCGGTGAAAGAGGCACACTTATCCACTGTTGGTGGGAATGTCAAATGGTACAACCACTGTGGAAGGCAGTTTGGCGGTTCCTCAAAAAGCTGAATATAGAATTGCCATACGACCCAGCAATACCACTGCTGGGAATCTACTCAAAGGAATTAAGGGCAAAAATTCAAACGGACATTTGCACAGCAATGTTTATAGCAGCGTTATTTACAATTGCAAAGAGATGGAAACAGCCAAAATGTCCATCATCAGACGAGTGGCTAAACAAACTGTGGTATATACATACGATGGAATATTATGCAGCTTTAAGGCAGGATAAACTTATGAAGCATGTAATAACATGGATGGACCTAGAGAACATTATGCTGAGTGAGTCTAGCCAAAAACTAAAGGACAAATACTGTATGGTCCCACTGATGTGAACCGACATTCGAGAATCAACTTGGAATATGTCATTGGTAACAGAGTTCAGCAGGAGTTAGAAACAGGGTAAGATAATGGGTAATTGGAGCTGATGGGATACAGACTGTGCAATAGGACTAGATACAAAAACTCAAAAATGGACAGCACAATAATACCTAATTGTAAAGTAATCATGTTAAAGCAATGAATGAAGCTGCATCCGAGCTATAGGTTTTTTTGTTTTGTTTTGTTTTGTTTTGTTCTTACTATTATTACTTTTATTTTTTTCTCTATATTAACATTCTATATCTTTTTCGGTTATATTGCTAGTTCTTCTAAACCGATGCAAATGTACTAAGAAACGATGATCATGCATCTATGTGATGATGTTAAGAATTACTGATTACATTTGTAGAATGGTATGATTTCTAAAAAAAAAAAAAATGGACAGCACAATACTACCTAATTGTAATGTAATTATGTTAAAACACTGAATGAAGCTGCATCTGAGCTATAGTTGTTTTTTTCTTATATATTTTTGTATTTTTATTTTTATTTTTATTTTTTCTCTATATTATCATTTTATTTCTTTTTCTGTTGTCTTGCTATTTCTTTTTCTAAATCGATGCATATGTACTAAGAAATGATGATCATACATCTATGTGATGATATTTAGAATTACTGATTGCATATGTAGAATGGAATGATTTCTAAATGTTGTGTTAGTTAATTTTTTTTAATTAATAAAAAAAAAAATCAGGGGCGGGCCGCGGTGGCTCAGCGGGCAAAGTGCTTGCCTGCTATGCCGGAGGACCTCGGTTCGATTCCCGGCCCCAGCCCATGTAACAAAAAACGGAAAAACAAAATACAATAAAACAAGAAAATGTTTAAAGATGTTTCCCTTTCTTCCTTCCTTCCTTCCTTCTATCCTTCCTTCCTTCTCTCTGTCTTTCCTTTAAAAAAAAAAAAAAAAAAAAAAAAAATCAATGAGATACCACCTCACATCCACTTGGATAGCTATTATTTTAAAAACAGAAAACAAAAAGCACTGACAAGGACATAGAGAAATAGTAACCCTTGTATATTGTAAAATGGTTCGGCCTTTATGGAAAACAAAATTAGGCATAGAACTACTATATACCAAGTAATCTCACTTCTAGGTACATATCCAAAGAACCGAAAGCAGGGATTCAGACAGTTATTTGTACACCAATGTTCATAATAGCATTATTCACAAGCCTTAAAAAGTCGAAGCAACCCAAGTGTCTATGAATAGATGAATGGATAAATAAAATGTGATATATCCCTTAAATGGAATATTATTCATTCTTAAAAAGGAACGAAGTTCTGATAAATGCTAGTGCATGGGAAAACCTTGAAGACTGTATGTTGAGTGAGACGTCAGACACAATGAGCAAGATATATGATTTTACTTATATGAAATAGCTAGAATATGTAAATTCATAGAGAAAGTAGAACATAGGTTACCAGGGATGTGGGAGATGGGAAATGGGAAGTTAATGAACTATGGATGTAGGGTTTCTACTTATGAGGTGATGGGAAATTTCTGGTAACAGATGATGGTGAGGAGAGCACAACATTGCGAAAATGACTCATCCCACTGAATGGTATGCTTGGGAATGGTTGAGATAGAAAAATTTATGTTGTATATATGTTTTTACAATTTATAAAAAGAGAGAGAGCAACTAAAGAGACAGTGACAAATCAATGCAATATATAATCCTGGATGGGATCTAATAATGGAGGAGAAAAGACCCAAAAGGACATTATTGAGACATATGAAAAGAACTGAATATAGACTGTTAAGTATTATATTATACTACACTATACTAGTATATAATATTATATTATATTCTTGAACATGATGACTGCACTTAAGGTGGTTATATAAGTGAATATCCTTGCTCCTAGGAAAGATACATGGAAGCATTATGTATTCAAGAAGCATGATACATACAACCTATGCTCAAATGTTTAGAAAATAGAAAGAGAAAACAATAGGCAGAAAGACAGGCAGATAGAATAATACAGCAAATTTGGCAAAATGTTAAAATTGGTGGCTCTCGGTATCTGAGATGGGGTGTGTGTTGAAGTTCTCTGTATAGGTTTTATATTATTTTTGCAACAGCTCTGTAAGTTTGAAATTATTTTAAAATTAAAGGTTTAAGAAACGGGTTGTAGGTGTGGGGGGGAACGGAAAAGAGACTTTTCCTTTCAATAATTATTCTTTTAACTCAAATAATTTACATTCAGCCACAGTATAGCTGATCATCTTCTGAATTATTCTTCGGAAGTTAAAAATGAAACTTAGAAATTACACATACACACACACACACAAAAGAACCAACTGAACAAATAGGACTCCATTGACGATGGCAATAAGGAATAAACATGTGTGAGACCTATATACAAGAATTATGAAACTTTACTGAAGAACATAAGAGAAAAGACCTGAATGAAAGGAATAATATTCCTTGCTCTAGGATGGGAAGACTTGTTATTGGAAAGTAAGTCTCCAGAGTATTCCATAGATTCAATATAATTCCAATAAAATCCCAGGGGAAGTGTGCATATGAGAGTGTGTATGTGTGTGCATGGTGCACATGTACGCAGATAAGCAGAAAGCAGAGGTTGGGGCACAGTTTGGACAAGTTGATTCTCAGGCTTTCTTGTATGAGATTATAGTAAGAAAAATTTTGAAAAACAAAAATAACAAGGGTGGAATGAGAGAACATTTCTTAAAGACCTAGAGGAACAGAGTTCAGAAATTGTCACAAATTTATAAGAAATTAGAAAATGGTTTGGGGACAACTGGCTAGTGTGAGAGGCCATGGCCAGGTCTGCTGCTGTGAAGGCCCTAGACTGGAAAGCTTCTCCACTGCATGGCAAGTCATGATGTTAAATTGAAAAGCCCTGTGCCTATGGCGTAGCTAAAATCCTGATAACAAGAACTCAGACAATAAGTCTAGACTAGAAGGTACTTACAGAGCAAACCGTTGTGGTAAGGCAGAGATGGGAGCTATTGTATTTATGACAGGACCCTCCACATTATTGGTAATAAAATCTCAAGCATGGGGAGATACTGATCCCTCAGATTCAGTCCGTACTGCTTAATCCCTGCAACCCAAAGTGAGCCCCAGGGGCATAAAGTGGTCAAAAGGGAGCTGAGACAACTTTCCATCAGGGTCTCCTCTAATGGAGTTAAAGGAATGCTTGCCACCTCTGAACACATGCCCAAGTGTCTAATTGCTGCAGATCCTGAAACCAACAGGATGTCAGCCTCCCTAAACCCTTCATTTTAAAAAGCACAAAATTAGATGCCTCCATCACACTATACACAAAAATTATTTACAAATAAATTAGCCTTCTGATGCAACAATTCAATTTTTAGGAATCTGACCTATCTAAATGTGTATGAAAGAGTATCAAAATAATCATTACAGCAGTATTTCTATGAACCAAAAAAAACACAGAAAATGTTAGTCATAATAACAGCTTATATATGTTGAGGATTTACTATAGTCTGGCTTTGTTTGAAGCTCTTCATACAGAGTACTTCATTTGATCGTCATAACAACACTATGAGATAGGAAGTATTATCATTCCCATTTTATGGAGAGGGAAACAGAGACACAGAAAGCATCCAAGGTCAAAGAGCTCAGTTCAAATCCTGGATGACTGGCTCCAAAGCTCACGCTCTTAACCAGTACTCTTTATTGCATCAATTTTAGTGTCCATTATTCATTCATTCATCCAAAACATATCAATTGAGCAGTTATCATGTTCTAGGCACTGTGCCAAGCACCTGAGACACAGTAAGAAAAATTAGACATGGTCTCTGCCCTCCTTGAGATCACAGCTTAATGGAGAGCAAAGATACCCAAAATGTGTAACCCTAAACTGTGGTGAGTACAATGAAGAAAAGGTATACAGTACTTTGCTATGAAAATATTTACCAGGCAACATGACAGAATACACGGTAAAGGGAAGACTTACCTGAAGTAATAATATTTGAATTGAGATCTGATGGGATAGAATGAGGCAGGGGTGTGTATGTGAGAGAGAGAGAAATGCATCAGGGAAGGAACAGCTTGGGTAAGGACTCTGTGAGTAGGGAGTATGGTGTAATCACTTCTGCCAGTAACTCCACACATGATCTTAAGGACCTGGCTTCTGAGAAACCCACATGTGTCATCCTTTTTGCAATCTCCCAGCCAGAGAATCCTGGAGCTTGGTAGGGTGGAGGGTGGAGGATTATGGCAGTTTTGGACAAGTGAGAAGCGCATGCCTCTAGGGCTTGCGAGGGAAGAAGGAGACAATACATCCTAGTTGTTGGGCGGGGATTTAGCACTCTTCTCATGCAAAGAGCTCCTTTGGTCAGTATTCATCTGCAGTATGGAATGAGTCTGAACTGGTCTAGAGGGAAGCCACTCCTTGTGACCAGGCCTTCAAACATGTTCCCTTCCAGAAAGGAGAGAAAAAGACAGATGATTATGAACAAACCACTAAAGACATAACTAAGTTACAAAGGCACTATGCCACCAAGACAGCTGGGAGGTACTAGCTGTTTCCTAGTCAGATACAATCATGGAGCCATCAGGCCTCCACTGGGAAGCCAGCTTCCCCAGGCTTGCTCATTCACTCCATCAGCACTTAGTAGGAGTAAGATACAATCCTGCATGCTGGAGGCAACTTGCAATCATATATCCCACAGGGCTTCTGATCCTGCACATAAAAAGATCAAATTCTACACAAAATATATTGTGAACCTAACCATATAAAACAAAGCATCCAGAATACCATAAATAATAAAAAGACTGGGAGGAACTACAAAAAGCAAACAAAAAATGTAAATTGTGTTTTGCCTCTCAAATGTAGAATTATGTAAGCTCTTTTTTATTCTACTTTATATTCCCCAAAGTTCTAAAATAAACAGAATACATTTTGATGGCAACATAATAGATTTTATTTAGATTCATTTATTAATTTAATAAACATTCAGTGAGCGCCTATTAGGCCAGGCACTCTTCTAGGCCCTAGAGATTCAATAGTGCATGTGCTTGGCATCTTAAGGGCAGGAAAGGACAATATGATTGAGGTGGAGGAAAGGAAGGAGTATAGGAGATCAGAAGGTAGCAGGTCTCACGGGGCCTTGTAGAGCATGACAAATATTTTAGATTTTAATCTAAATGGAGTTAAATAAAACACTAAGCAATAATTAAATGCCCTGCAGGAGAGAGGCCAACACAGCATATAATTGCATGATTCAGATATTACAGTTAGGACTGGAGAAAGGCAAGAATGCTGGGCAGGAGCAGTTAGGGATGGCTTCAAAGGAGCAGAAACATGGAGGTTGGACCAGAAGGATGGGGAGAATTCAAAGAAGGAAGGCTATAGTAGGCAGGGGATGCCTGTTCGGCCACAACACTTTCTCAAAGTCAAAACCAAATCTTCGCCTTAAAAGTACATTAAAAAAATTATTATTTTTAATTGTAGTGAATATATATAACATAAAAATCATTTTAGGTAGACAGTCCTTTGACATTAAGTACATTGACAATACTGTGTAACTTCTACCACCAGCTATTTCCAGACTAAGTTTAATCCCAAACCAACACTCATACTCACTTAGCAGTAACTCTCCATTTCCCCCTCCCTTCCCCATCCCTGGTAGCCACTTTTCTGTATTCTGTCTTTATGAGTCTACTTATTCTAAGAATTTCACATAAGAAAATAGTATGATATTTTTGTCTTTGTGTCTGGCTTATTTCACCCACCATGACATCTTCAAGGTCTGTCCATATTGTAGCGTGTACCAGCAGTGCACTCCTTTTTACAGCTGAGTAATATTCCACTGTATGAATATACCACATTTTCTTTATCTAGTCATCCATTAAGGGACACCTGGATTATAAAAGTAAGTATTTTTACGGGGAAGAACCTCTATGTTGATACCAAAGGAAAATAATGGGCAACTAGACCTTTTATTTGAGATAAAAATATGTTAAAAATCATGGCAGGAATCTGTCAAGATGTTGTGTGACACACCCCTATTTACTTCCATAAGAAGCCAGAATATTCTTAAGAAACATTCACACTCGGGAGAAAAAGGGGATCCCACTCAGAGAGCTGCTCAGAATTTTTGTGAACCTAGGGGATGATGAGGAAGAAGCTTTCAGTCACAATTTTTTTCTGCTTTTTTGCTATGCTTTCAAGTGGGAACTGCCTAGCTATCAAATACAGGCTTTTGACTGAACACAGCACAACCATCAGCCACGAGTTCTGAAAAGAGTAATGGGGCTTGGCTCTCCAACCCATCATAAGAAAGTGCAGTTGACAGTACACAAAGGAAAGGTAAAGTGCTAGACACAATATCAAGTCAACTGTGAGGGTCACTTAGGAAGCAATTACCACACAAGGGGCAACGAAAGGGAAGAGGGACAAGGCCAGGGCATTATTACAAAAAGTAACAAGACATGGATGAACCTTGAGGACATTATGTTAGGTGAAATAAGTCAGACACAAAAGGACAAATATTGTATGATCTCACTAATACGAACTACCTATAATCTGTAAACTCATAGACATAAAATATAGAATATAGGTTACCAGGATATAGAATGAGGCTAAATAATGGGGATTATTTACTTATATGTGCAGTATGTTTAACTAGCTCTAACTTAACACATTTGGAAATGGATGGGGGTGATGGTGGCACATTATTGTGAGAATAATTAACAGAACTAATTTATGGGCGAATGTGGTGGAAAGGGGAAAATTTTAATTATATAGGTCACCAGAAGGAAAATTGGAGGTTAAAACATGGGAATGTATAACATAATCAATCTTGTGGTGGATGATGACTGTGATTAACTGTACAGATAAAAAAAAGTTATCTTATGAACTAGAATAAATGCACAACACTATTATAAGGAGTTAATGGTAAAGTGGTATATGGTAAAAAATGTACCTATTGTAAACTATGGACTATATTTAACAGTAATATCTTAATATTCTCTAATCAACAACAGTAACTATACCACACTAATACTATGGGTCAATAATAGTGGGGGATAAGAGGTATGGGATGTTCTGGGTTTTCTTTTTTATTTTTATTTCTTTTCCAAATAATGAAAATGTTCTAAAATTGATCATGGTGATGTATGCACAACTATATGATGATACCGTGAGCCACTGGCTGTATACTTCAGATGGTTTGTAGTTGTATGACTATATCTCAATAATACTGCATAAAAAAAAAGTAACTGAAGAGAGCTCTTGTTTTAAGTCCATCTACCACACAGAAGGTGGCACAGGCACAGTGCTTCCTGACCCCCAGCCTAGTAGAGAAGGCAGCCCAAGTAGCCTCAGTTGTCTTCTGGATCTGCGAGCCTGGCAGTACAGCAAGGGGGATCTCTTGGGAGCCTACTAAAAATAAGCAGCAAGGGAACATGCTCGCCTTATTCAGTAGGCCTGAGACTTCCTTTCCCACAAAGAGATTCTAGGGTAACAGGGTGGGGCACTGGTAAGCAGGACCCCGACATAACAAGCCACCTGGCCCAGGAAGCCTGTTTGTACCCATGGTCCTGAGACTCCCTCAGGAAACACCAGCAGAGACCTGTGCTGCCTTAAAAGCATCAGCTAAACCCAACAGAGCAATATAACAATACAAAGCTCTGGAAATTAGAGAGTCATTGAAACTGCAGCCCACAAGAAAAATAAGCGACAGGGTATGTGCTAAACCTAAGTACCATTATGAAGTCCTGCTAAAAGAAAAGATTTAGGTAGGACTTGATTCTCCTAAAGTAATAGACAAAATGTCCAGAATACAATTTAAAAACCACCCATCATAACAAGAACCAAGAAAATCACAACTTGAATTATAAAGGACAAACCAACTGACACCAACACAAAGATAAATTAGATATTGGAATATCTGACATAATAATTTTAAACCAGTTCTCAAAATTGTTTCAACAATCATTTATGAAAATTCTCTTGAAACAAATTTTGAAAATTAGAAAAATCTTAGCAAATGAATGGAAGTTATTTTAAAAAGAAGCAATGGAAATTACAGAACTGAAAAATAAAATAATAAAAATGAAAACTTGCTGGTGGGCTTAAAATTAGAATAACAGGATAGAGTCAGTGAACTTGAGAACAGATCAAAAAAATTTAATGGATTTAAACAACAGAGAAATTAGACTGCGAAAAAAAAAAAGAAGAGAGCCTCAGGGACTTACGGGAAAATAAAAAAAAAATCCAATAATCATAGCATCAGAGTCTTAGTAGGAGAGGAGAGAATGGGACTGAAAGAGTATTCAAAGAAATAATGGCTGAAAAGTTCCCAAATTTGGTCAAAGACACAAATGTGCAGTTAAAGAAGGTAAGCAAACCCCAAACAAGATAAACTCAAAGAAATCCATGCCAACACATACATCATAATTAAGCTTCTGAAATATAGAAATGAACACAAAATCTTGAAAGCAGCCAAGGAGGAACCATGAATTACCTTATGGGACACAGTAATTTGAATGGTAGAAGATTTCTCATCTGCAGCCATGGAGGCCAGAAGAAAGTGGCACAACATTTTTCAAGTACTGAAAGAAAAGAACTGTCAAGCACATCTATATTTGACAAAATTACCCTTCATCAATAAACAGGAATAAAGTTATTCTCAGACAAAAAGAAAACTAAAAAAATTTGACATGAGCAGACCTACCCTTAAAGACTGGCTAAAAGAAGTTCTCCAAATAGAAAAGAAATGATAAAAGAAGGAAACTTGGCAAATTAAGATAAATGTACCTACATAGAAGGAAGTTTTAACACCTGAAGTGGTAAAGTCACATGTATGTAGGGTAATGCCAACAATAATCACTAAGAACACTATTCAAAGAAATACACATAAAAAACACTACAAAAAAATCAAGATGGAAGGCTTAAATATGTTCAAGTAACCCAAAGGAAGGGAAGAAAGGAGAAACAAAGGAATGAGAAACAACAGAAAAAAATAATAAAATATCAGGCTTAAGCTCTAAAATAACTGCTTTAAATGCAAATGGTCAAAATATAACAAAGGGCAAAAATTGGAAGAACAGATTTTTTAAAAAAAAAATCATTCTCCAAATATCTAACGCTTATAAGAAACTCACTTCCAATTCAATGACGTAAGCAAGCTGAAAGTAAAAGGTGTAAAAAGATATTCCATGTAAATGGTAATCAAAAAAAAGCAGAAGTGGCTATATTGCTATCATATAAACTAGACTTCAGAGCAGTGAAAATTACTAGACACACAGAGGGACAATACATGATGAATAAAAGGATCAGTCCATCAAGCCAACATAATGATCCTAAATGTGTATACACCAAACCACAGAGCCTCATAATACACAAAGAAGATCTAAACGACATGATGCTGATTTTAGCATACAACTTCCATCCTTTGGAAGAAATTCTTCTACCTCAAAAGGATTCATACCTCGGGAAAAGCTCTCAAGGGAATCACCATATCCATTTTTCTCTTGACAGCACACGCAAGCAAAATATAGACTACATTTTAGAACCAGCACAGTAACTTCATATGGACAACTGCTCTGAAAATGAAAAGTATCATACATAGGTCCTTAGAATTGAAAGAAACCTTAAAGGTCATTTACCCCAGTCCTGACCCCAATACAGTATCTCTTTCTACAGAATTTCCTCCACCAAAAAAAAAAAAACTAGCTCTGTGATTGTCCAGCCAGGAGACAAGAGCCACTTGTCCCTTTTACTTTTTATAAGCCACTGTAATTGCTACTGAGTGTTGGTGAGGAAAAGAACTGAGATCACTGTTTTAGTCTGTGCTCCAACAGGCCTTAGGATGGAGAATCCATTGCCTCCTATTCTTTATTTGGGTGACCCCATTAGAAAGTTCTTTTTCCCAAAATGAGCACTGCACTGTCATTAGTACTAACAATTAGTACAAACTCTCTAGGTGATAATAGGCATTGATTGCCTTAAAAAAGCAATATGCCCTAAACTATAAAATAAGAAATGTGCACCAAGATTTATGTACAGATATTAAAGTAACATTGTCTATAAACACCAAACTTTACAACCTAAATGGCCAAGACTAGGGGACTGGTTAAATCAAATTATGATACAGTCATACAATGGAACTAGGCAATCATAATTATTAAGTATCCTTTTTTAGAAGAATATTTAATGATATAGGGAAGAGTACATATTTTAAAATGAAAATAGGTTATAAAATATTATACAAAGAATGATTTTGATTTGTTTCAAAACTACATTTATAGGTGTTTATGTATGTGTATATATGTGTAAGGATGGAAAAGTTAACAAAATAAAATCTATTAACAGGAGATATCTCTGGCATTATGAGTACCTTTTATTTTGGATGCTCTGGCTTTCCTCGTTTTCTATAAAAATTTTATTTCTGCAATCAGAAAAAAAGAGTTTTGACTTTCCCTTGGGAGTTTTCCTATCCACCACTCTAGCAATCAGCCTATTTCTTGCTGTGCCTTTCCTCCTATCCATCCATGATATCCTCCCCTGGGTTCTCAACATACGAATTCCATTGCTCTCACCTTTGCCTGGCCCCAAGATGTTTCTGCCCCCACTTTACTACCCTAGCCCTAACACGAATTGAAATCCCCTTTTCTTGTTTTTCTTCAGCAGGCTGAGACAAGGAAGTATTTTCCAAATTCATTGGGAGAATAAGACAAAAATTACAGAAAACACTAAAAGCAACAAAGTAGCTGCAGCAAGGCATTGTGGGCTAGCTCACCCCACATGCTGTCTACCCTTGGACTGTCTAATTCGGCAGCTCTGAGCAACATGTGGCGACTGAGCATTTGAAATTTGACTGGTCCAAACTGAGATGTGCTCTATGTGTAAACACACATCGGATTCTGATGACTTTATACCAGAACAAAAGTAAAATATTAACAACTTTATACTGATTACATGCTCCAGTAATTTTTAGATGTATTGGGTTAAACAAAATACATCAAACATTAATATCACCAGTTTCTTTCTACATATTTTTTAATGTGGCTACTAGAAAATGTAAAATTACACACACGGTTCACATTACATTTCTATTGGACAGAGCTGCCCTACCCTTTTCTCCCTTATCTGCCTCCACTGGAGAGATTGTGCTCTCTCCTTCAACTAGGGATGGTCATGGGATACAGTTCTGAACAAGTTGAAGGCTGCTGGGGGTGGGATGAGGGTGGGGGTTCTATGAAAGTTTTTGCTCCCCTGATAAAAAAAGAGACCCAGCTGGCACTGACCATTTCCCCCTTCCCTTTCCTCCTGTCTTGAATAAAGGTTCCTTGGCAGGAGCTGAAGCAGATGCTTTGTGGTTACGAGAACCTGCCAAGGAAGAAGAGAAAGGATGTAAGGACCTGAGTTCCTGATGGTATTACGTAGTAGCTGAATTAATAGCAGCAAAGACCTAATTCAAATCTCTTGTCATGCGAGAAAAATAAACCTTTGATTAAAAAAAAAAAAAGGCATCTTAGGTAGTCTTCTATTACCTGCAGCTATATATGTTGCTAACTGACAGAACCATCCAAAGGACAGATGTTGCCCTAAGCCACACCAAGCATGGGGTCTCCGTAGTTGGCATAAGCTTTCTAAGCACCTCATCTAGCTCTCTTCCCTCTCAACTCTTCTCCAAGCCCTGCAAGATCCCCCGTCTTATTTTATGCTCACATGGGAACAATCTCATCCCCTGGTAAGTCAAGTCCCAAAACACCCAGCTTAAAACTTTTTGATTTTCAAGTTTCGATTTTCAGTCTGGGAACCTATCAATCAGATACTGGTAAAACTGTGGGAAGAAGGAATGTTGACCTCATCCCAGGTCAGATGCCTCCCTCCTCCAAAGGGAAATAATCAAACCCCTCAAGAGCCACAGGATAATACTTTAATTATAGGGCAACCACAAATCCTATGTAATTGGAACTGGCAGACACAGCACCAGGAAGATATTCTCACAGAGCCCTTCAGTCATCAGAGGACAACACTCAAGTCCCACCTGAGCTTTTCCAGGTAAACACCCCCAGTTCTATCCACTGTCTCTGTTTAAGGTATTATTTTCAGTTCCCTGGACATTCTGAGCATCCTCTTCCAAACAGACTCCAGTGTCTAATTCTGCTTCCAGTATGCTACTGGCATAAAAGGAAAAGCTCACTCACTTGCTCATCTGCATGGCACAAACTCTCCTCACAGCATTAGAACCACCTGGGCATCAAAGAACACTACTGGCAGTCCAGTGTCTCTGGCCACAGCTAACTGGATCTAAAGAGGGGACAAAAGAAATGAAAGACAGTTGAAGTTTGCAGGCACTAGGGGGTTCATGGCACTGGAGATCTGTTGATCTAGATTTGAGATTCAGCTTGTGTGACCTTGGACAAATCACCATTATAGGAAAATTTCAGCTGTAATACCCTTCCAGTCTCAGACCCTCCAACATCATCATTATCAATTCCTCCTCTCCTGAAAAGTAGATGGTCTGGCAAACTGACTAATATCTGCTGCTGCTCCTCTCACCTTCCCTATCTCAGTAAATAGCATCTTTCATCCAGGTGCTCAGGCCCTAAACCTTAGTGCTATTTTTGATTCCTCTTTCTCTCCCAGCCAGTATGGAACCCTGTAGCAAAACTTCTAAGTACAGAGAAATTTACCCCAAACCCAACTGCTTCTTTTACTCAACCATCTCAGTCCAAGCTATTGTCATCTTATACCTGGACTCTTTCAACAGCTCTTGATTGGTCTCTGCTGCCGCTCTTGCTCCCCCAAATCTGTTCTCTACCCCGTAGCCAGAATGTTCTATCAGTCAGGTCATGCCATTCTGCTCATACTGCTCCGATGTCTTCCCAACTCACTCAGAACAAAATCTACAATCCTTAACAGGCTTTTAAGATCCTATTAATCTAGTTCCCACCACCTCTTCTCTGCATCCTCTGACTCCATCGTTTCTTCCTCTCTAGTCTACTCTCTTGACAACTCCCTCTGCATAGAAAGCCCTTCCATCATTTATTGCCCACTTCCTCCAGGTCCCTGCCAAATGTCACCTTCTCAGAGAGGCACTATACGGTTTGTGTTTTTTACTGTCGACAGTAAAATAGAATGTAAGCTGCTTCTGTGTGCTCTTCTTTTGTTCATTGCTGTATCCCAGTGCCTAGTACAGTGTCAGGGAATATGCTGAATGAGTGAGTGAACAAATAAGTGTATAAATGTCTTCCTCAAAACCTCTGTCTGAAGATCATGTTAACTTGCTTTCAAAGTTTCTACTGTAGAAGAGAAAGAAACATGCCCATTGGCATTCCAAAGATGTTCCAGAGTGTACTGGTTGAGCCAGAGGTAGGATGCTCCAAGTTTTCCCTGTTCAGGTACTTCTCCCCAAATAGTGCCCTTGGGGTTTGCTTTGAATCCTAAAATCCCCATAGAACAGTATGAAAAACACTAGATTAGATGACCCTTACAGGCTTCTTTAGCCCAAACCTCAAATACAGTGAAGGGATCAGAAGCAACAAAAAGATCTTCCCTGGCCTGTGTCTTGCCTAGAGCTGCTGAACTCCTCTGAAAGTGGCCATAGAGAGAGAAGAAGGAATCCAGTGTGACATTATCACTATGATAAACGGGGCCTTTTCAAACTGTGGGGCTGCAGCACTAAACTCTCATTTAGCCCTGCTATCTCTGGAATGTAATGTCAAGCAATCCACTAATAAGGGATGAGGAAATTGCATCAAAGAAGCCAGCTCATCCTTGGGGAGTTAAGAGCACAGGGCCTGACGTCAACATGACACTAGACTCTCATCTTTTAGCAGAGGCTACAGAAATGACGCTGCTGTCATCCTAATTATGGAAATAAGATGTAAATTTGCAGCAGGCACCACTCTCAGCTATTGGACTGTGAATCTGTGACACCAATGCTTCAGAAATCAAATCCAATCAGACTTGAGTATTATACGAGGTAATGAGACAGCATACAATTTCCGGCACATGGTAAGTGTTCAATAAATGTTAGCTGCTATTAGTCAGGTCAATATGAAATTCACTTTTACTCTGTTTCCTGCACGGAGTCATTCATTCATTCAACATATATTTTCTGGGTGCCTAGATGTGCCAGATAACACAGAGAAGATAAAATTACAAAAGATTACCCTGCTTTCAGTGAGCTAATAGTATGATATCAGCAATGATGATAAAAAAACCGAACTGCTAACATTTCTGGAGCACTTTCTGTGCACCAAGTGCTGCTGAACCCTTTGCATACATTTCACATAATCCTCACAATGGCCATGGGTATTACTAACCTTTTTCAAAGATGAGGAAACTGAGGCTTTGAGACTTATTCAAGGTCACACAGAGGTTCAAATCCCCTCTTTCAGAGCAAATGCTTGTAATCTCCATGAAATACTGCTCCCCTTGAACCTAGTGGATTAACACACTGGAGGATAAGAAGGGACCTCATCCACTGCTGAGTTAGGGGTGGGTTTCTGGAAACAAAGTAAAATGAAAATGACTATTACCAGATGCTCCTGCTCCAGCTGGTGGAAGAAGTCAGTCCAGGAGTCCAGGTCTGGGAATCCGTAGCAGCAGCCAGCAATGCATTTAGCTGCATGCCATCCACCTAGAAAAAGGAAGGCAAATTTCATCTTTCCGGACTTTTTGTTAGAAGGGAAGGGTTGTAACTATTCTTATTTCACCTCCAAACTTCTTGGCAATTCTACCTATTACAAACATAAAATATAAGTGAGAAAACTTCCTCTACTTTCTCAGAATCCCTATAGCATCTCATCTATAACTTCCTCACAGCATATGTCATTATCTCTTACTATTTCAGAGACTTGTTGACATAGTCAGTACTAATTAACTTTTACTGAATACATTACTAGGAAAGGCTAAACATATATAAATAGATAACTATACCAGGCAGCCTTTGTTAAAAGAGCCCTAAAGATAGGTGAAGGAGGTGGTGCAAGGGTGTTCAGGGACAGAATTCTCACATGCCATGCGGGACACCCAGGTATGATTCCCGGCCCATGCACTTCTCCAAAAAACAAACAAACAAACAAACAAAAATCCAACCAAACAAAAATTCAACAAATGGTGCTGCAATAACAGGATACTCACGTAGAAAAAAATGAAATGTGACCCCACCATACAAAAAAGAAAGATAGATGAGGGAACTGAGTGACTTGCCCAAGGTCACACAAAGAACTAGTAGCATACCCAAGACCAAAAGCTTCCGCATCCCAACCCAGTGATCTTGTAAGTAAACCATGCTGCCTCTTTTAACGACGTGAAAAGCTGAAAAACTTTTCAGGGAGAGGGAGCCATGTGCAAACATACCTGCAATCCAGTCAGAGGCTAAAAGTCCTTGCGGTAGCAGGACAAAAGCAATCCTCTCCAATCTCACAAGCAAGAGGTGATAATAGTGATAACAGAATCATGATCACAAGAGAAAGCACTTAAATCCTAAGTGGCCAACACCTTTCTAGGTCCTTTACAGATATTAATTCCTATAATCCCAACAACTGTGTTAAGTGGGTGTTATGCCTATCTCCATTTTCAATGAAGAAACTGAGGCACTGGGATGTTTAAGTAACTTGCCCAAGGTCTTCTAATAGCAGCTAACATTTATTGAGCACTTACCATACACCAGAAACTTAGTCCAAAAACTGAACTAAGTCCATTACCTCGTTGAATATTCAAACGAACCTAAAACAATGACTATAATTACGGCCATTTTCAGATGAGGCCGGTGAAGCTTGGAGCGGGGTAACTTGCCCAAGAAGTCTGAACCCAGCGCCCGTGTTCTTCCGCAGTACTACGCGGCCACGTTCAGGGTTTGCTGAAACAGCCTGGGTGTGAGGTGGACCAGAACCTGGGCGCTGATACTTTCGCAAGGAGTGTCACGGCGGAGCACTCAGAAAGGGTCGCTCCGGACACCAGATCTACCGCGTGCAAGACCCTTCGCCTCTCCACACGTCGGCGCCCCAGCCCGGGGTTTCCGCGCCAGGATCCCCCACGCAACACGAGCCGCTACTGCCCCCTGCTGCCGGCGGGACAGAGAGCCCGACCTCGCGTCCGGCCCGGTCCTCTCCAGGGAAGGGCTCTGCCCCAGCTGAGGGCGCTCGGCCGCCAGGGCCAGCCCCACACAGCCGCGACCACCACACACGCGTCCCCATCAAACCCCCACCGCTAGAGAAAACAGAGGTTGTCCTCACAGTACTTCCTCTTCTCTCAGCCTTTACTTCCCTCCTCACACCTCTGGCATTGCACATCCCACCTCCCGTGGTTGCCATGGTGAAGGACCCGGGGAGGGGTGCGACAAGCGC
The DNA here is from genome assembly GCF_023851605.1 of Tamandua tetradactyla. NCBI lineage: Eukaryota > Metazoa > Chordata > Mammalia > Pilosa > Myrmecophagidae > Tamandua > Tamandua tetradactyla. The sequence continues at coordinate 23,991,569 of NC_135327.1, read as the reverse complement.
CGGAAGGGGCGGGGTCCTGCTGCTGTCGGCGTGCGTCGTGCGCCCAGAGAGCGGGCCTCTAGCCACCAGGTTGCTATGGTAATACCGCGCCAAGGGAAGCGCGGGAAAAGGAGGCTGAGTGGGTCTTTACCTTGGCCAAAGAACTTCCGGTCTCGTAGGACTCCCGAGAAAAGACCTTGCAGCCTGCGCCGCGGGTTTGTGGCCACGGACCAGCAAATGGAGCGGGGCCTCGGGAAGGCGAACGCCCCTGGGCGCTCCGACTTGCAAGAGTGGACTGGGCAGAAGCTGCTCAGCTCCTGTCTCCATTTTCTTTCCACAGGTGCGGGGTAGCCCCTGGTTGCCATGGTGATGCCAAACGCAGAGGAGGGCCAGGGAACGAGTGTGTAGACTGCGACGAAGGAGTTACACCAGGGCGCTAGGAGACTTAGGGCAGTCGGAGTGGGGGACCGCTTTCGGCAATGGGCACGCTTCTTGGGGCCCCTTATGATTTCACCCTGCTGTCCTCGTTGAAGCAGTGAGGGTGTTCGAGGGTCACTGAGGGTCTTTTCTCCATAGCCGCCTAGTTTTCGGTAGCATGGGCATGCCATAATATGCCGTACTGTATTTAACCAGTCCTCTTCTGGAAAACATTATTTTTGCTCCCAATCTTTTGGTATTACAAACAATGCTGTCTTAATAGTAATAACCTTATATATACCCCTATGTACTTGTGCAGTTTTCCTTATAGAATAAATCCCTAAAAATAAAATTGCTGAGTCAAAAGCCAAATGCAATTTTAATTTTCATGGATGTGACCAAATTGTCCTCCAGAGACACCAGTAATTTGTGTCCCCAGCAAAGCTGGACTCCAATCATTTTAATTAGGATTCTATCAACAGCGATGAATAGCTGCAAAAGAATTTTCCAGAGCAAATGCCATTAAGCCAGTTTAATTCTTTCATCAATTTTAAAATAAACTTTATAAAATAAAAATTTTTATTTCATGGAAATTATTTTCTTTGAGTGTTTCTTTGACATGTAAATTTCATAATAAAATTTGACTTATTTAATTTTTTTATGTTGAATTTTACTTTGGTTTCTGTTGTGAGGTTTCTTAGATCAGCATTTTACTGAAAAAGAAAAAAATCAGCCTCTGACATCTAGAAGCTGGCCTAGCACTCAAGACAAGGCCATGTTATTCTCTGACATAATCTCACAGAATCTCTCTGAGAGCATTATAAAATGAGACAAAGCCAGCCTATTTCTTAATTTTATCTAAAACAAAGAGAAGGTCATTGTGTCACCCACAAAATCTCTATCTCTTGACTAAAATGAGTGACTGCTACTTTACCATTTACAGTTTTATCCTCATTCTAGTCTGCCCTCCCTATAGATTAGATTTAATAAGATGTCCAATCATAGACTTGCCCTGACAGCAGTCCAAACAGGGTGAACACTTGCTTCCATAGACCCTCCCCAAACCACCAAACCAAAGCTCAAATCTTGTAGGAACGGGTTCTTTCCAACACCCTCTTACTGAAACACCCTGGTTCCCTCATGGTGTGTGTTCTTCCTTTGCTGCAATGAATAATAAACCAGCGTGTTCCAATTACAGAGGTGGTCCTGGGGGTATTTTACTGGAGGAACTTGACACTACCAAGTTCAATTCTGTTTGGTAAAGTTTTGCAGATCTAACATTTACCAGTTGCAGTCCTCCATAAATGATTTTTAAGAAAGAAAAAAAATTATATGGACAATGTGTTTCAGTTTGTATTGTTTATTTCATCCACATCTGATGAGTCCTACCTAGTTCTTGCAGTTTTCAATGTTACCCTTAAGATGTGCTTCTTCTGTTTTTTTTTTATTGTTTGTTTGTTTGTGTGTTTGTTTTGTTTTGTTCTTGTCATGGGCAGGCTCCAGGAATTGAACCTGGATCTCCGGGCATGGCAGGCGAGAATTCTGCCACTAAAGCCACCATTTCCCACTCCTGATTTTTTTTTGAAATAGCAAATTTAGAAGGTGCCATCTTAACTATCATCAGTTTTATTTGTATTACTTGTTTCTATAGTAATAGTCATTATGCATGGACAGAAGATTGATAATTTGTATCTATTTCTTACTCAAGAACCATAGGGCAACAAGGTAGAACTTGGATACGTGGCAAAGCAAAAATGTGCTGCTTCAAACAGTAGATTTGTGATATGCTTGTGGTGTGCTTGTGTCCTTGTTGTGTCCTTTACTGAGCACTGGGAAGATAAGCCCTGCCATTAAGGTATTCATGGTCTAATCAGAGAGATCTGGGAGCTGGATGGCTTCAATCTGACAGATGGACGAGAATGAAAAAAGATCTTCCAGATGGAGGGAACAGCCAAATGCAAGGTGTTTATTCGTTCAGTAATTGTTTATTGAGCGCCAACTCTGTGCCACGGACTGGGCTGGGCATTGGGGGTGCAGGGGTGAATAAATTCCACTTGGCCCCTTCCTGGAGCTCTCGAGCTAAGGGGAGGATGCATATAAGACGATGACACCAATGACTACAATGAGTGATGACCACTGAAAAGAAAACCCCAGCGTTCTGCTTGGACAACGCGTGGGAATCATGGAGGAGGGCTTCTTTGAGAGAATGATTTCTAGTCTGAGATGTGAAGGATGAATTGGAGGTTGCCAGGCCAAGAGGAGGAAAGGTGTTCCTGGCAGATACATCAATCCATGCTTGGAAGTGAGAAAAGGCTTGGCCTCTTGTGAGGGAATGAAAGCAGGCCAGTATGCCTGGAATCAAGTGGCTTATGGGAGAATGTTGGTGGATGTATGAGGCAGGCAGATGCCTGGTCCTGCAAGGCCTTGCTGTCTATGCTAAGGAGTTTGCTTTGTAACTTAGAAGTAACAAGCCAGGGAAGAGTACTAAGATAAGCAGGAAATGATTAGATTAGAAATATACCTTACAGGGTCTGCATGGAGAATGGATTGGAGGGGGGATTATGAATGCCAAGAAACCAGTTAAAGGCTATCACAGGTGACCAAGGAGCAAAGATCATGTTGAAATTCAGAGGAAGAAAAGCCTTGAGTGCTGAAGGTGGAAATGAGATGGGTGTGGATGGAGGAGTATGCAAGAAAATATCTAGCAAAAAATGTGGAAGAAATCAATTGCCCAAATAATGGGGCAGTTGGAAAATAAATTATAATACATCCATATTGTGGAAAGGAGAGTTACCCCAAGACATGCTCAAACAAGTTCAAGATTTTGACTTTATGAAGAGTTGCATTTAATGCCCTTTCTTTGGTTTCCAAGGAATTCCATTGCATTGACAAGGAGCAGTTTTGAGCCTTGGAGCAGCCATCACAGTCATCTCCACAGAGGTGTAGTTGATGCGGGTTGCAGTTAAGTTTCTAGTTGATAGCAGAGACATCCCAGGCAAATCTCTTGCATTCAGGTTCCTTTCTCTCTCTTCTGTTTTTTTCTTTCATTTAAAACTGTTTCGTGACTTTGAGAGTCTTAGATATGTTTTGTGTGTTAACTCTTGCAGTAACTGTGAATCCCCATTTAAATAATAGTTTTTTCATTTATGAAAATTCACCCTGTGAATTTTTTAGGAACAAATTACTTTTAAAACATTTCTATGCAGGTATTTAAAAGAATAGGTAGGAAAAATGAGGTAGAGCGCTATACTCTAGCACGAAAAGGTGTACAAACCATATGGTTAAGTGAAAAAAAATAGTGTATGTAGATTATAAACTTATTCTTGTTTTTTAATATACCCACTTGATAGTGGATAGTAGTGATGCTTTGGGAAAAAAATGGACGCATAAACAGCCAACTTTTAAAGGATGGCAAAAAAATATTCTGCCATTTAAATATCTAAGTTCCACCAAATTAACTCTGTTGATGGGGGTCTAGAATAGGAAACTGTAATACCTGACAATATGTTGAAGATCAAGAAATAGATGAGAGGGAGCTCTCCATTTATTGCACATGACATGTGACTTCGGGTCAAGCCACCTAGAAAATATTAGCAAAGCTTAATGTCTGTCTTATTTTCACGTAAACATAACCATAAATATAAATCCTAATATTCTCCTCTCCCACCCAGTGGATCATCTGCATACCCCACGTACCCTACTTTAGAGAACACTGATATTTGTATGATTATACAGGCAGAGCACTCTACAAATGGAGTAGATGAGTCATTAGAACAGTATGCTTATGCAATTAGCATACAACTTTATGTATAATATGCAACATGCATGAGTCAAGGAGCATAACTGTCCTGAGAAGGGAGACGCTGTGCCAACACTGTGGGTGTTTGTCTTCTTATCTGGCAAAGGAGGAAGATGGATTTTGATGCGCTCTAAGATGTCTTCCTCCTGACACCACATCTGAACAACCCTTGGCTGTTGATAAGGAGTTGAAGTGGCAGTACTGAAATGCAATGGTATTCATTTTATTCTGTGAAACTATCCAACATTTGATATGTGGTAGTTTTTAAAGTCACTTAGTGTGGTTCTGCGTAGTTCTTCCACGTCAAAGAGGATCTGTTTTTAAAAACATGAATTTGATAAAAGAATTTAATTTTTAACTATCCCCTTAGAATACATTGAAAAATTGTTTTTCAGCCTTTTAGCTACCTCTGCTGGAGGTAGAGTCTGCATGCTATCACAAAATGGAGAAATAAAGATGACATATCACCAAAGCGATCGTGTACACTTGGAGGGAATTATTTCGTTTATCAAAATGAAGTTTGTGGCACTTTTCTCGTAAATGACATTGAATTAGAAAAAGTTATTGAGTCAATCAGGCAATCTCTATTGAAACCCTCTGTGAAGGAAATAAAATAAAAGTGGCTGACATTTATCATGACATTTATTGTGTGTGTGCCAAGCAGAATCAGATCAAAGCAGTAATCTATAAGTGGATTAAAACAGCAAGGGAAAAAATGGAAACTATGGTGCCAATTGCTTCAGAATATCATGCAGGACTGATTGCCTCAGAGTTGGCAAACTGTAGAGTGGCCCACTCCCACCAGTGTAGGAGGCATATTTGAGTGATGTGACAGAGCGTATGGGGGTCAGAGGGGAAGCTTTAAATCAAGTTGAGACTACCTGAAGGTTAAGAATGAGCCAGCCATGTGAGGAGCTAAGAGAAGCGCCTTCCAGGCAGAGGAAACAACAAGTGCAAACACCCCAGGACAGGGACCCAGTAACATTTTTGGGAAAGGAAAGGGAGGTCCCTGTGGCTGGAGCACAGAGAGCCCAGGAGAGAGATGTTAATGCATTGGGAGGTGGTTAGGAGCCATAAGAAAGACTTTTAATAGCATTTGAGCTGTGATGGGAAGACGTTGAAGCTTTCACCAGGAAAGTGGCTTGAGCTGTTGTAACTTAGAAAAGACCCATTTGGTTGATGCGTGCAGAGTAGCTCAAGGAAGGCAAGAAAGATGGCAGAGAGAGAAGCTAAGAGGCTATTGGGGTAGCCTCATCCAACAAGAAGTGATTGAGATTTGGAATAGGTATGGACAGTGAGGCTGAAGAGAGATGGCTGGATTTGAGATGATACTTCTAGTGAGAACTAACAGGATTTGCTGAAGAGAAGGAGGGAGAGCAAACGTGTTACCTAGGATTGCAGTGTGCAGTTGGGTGGATGGTGGCTGGGGTTGCCATTTACTGACATTCAGCAGACCCAGGAAAGACAGACTTGTGAGTGGAGGAACATGTTAAGTGCGAGATGTCCATTAAACATCCAAGTGATGAATCGAGTTGGATGTAGAAGTCTCCAGCGAGACCTCACGGAAGAGGTCTGGCTGAAGATGGGAATCTGTGGCTCAGCAAATAGATGCATTGAAAACCACAGGGCCCGGTGATGGTAGCCTAACACTGTGAATGTAATGAACATGACTCAATCAAGTACTAGAAAGTGGTTAAAATGGGAAATGTCATGCTGTAGATAAATTACCACAATAAGAATTTTAAAACAGCCACCACAACAATAAAAAACCACAGAGCAGAATGAGAACCCCCCCCCCCCCCCGGAGACACTGTGGGTGGGGAGGACCAGGGGTTCAGGGCTGATTCCTGAGAATATGGGTGTTCAGACTTCAGGTAGAGGAAGCCCTGCAAAGGAGACTGAGAAAGAGCAGCTGGTGAGATCCGAGGAAACTCCTAGTCAGTATGAGGGACTGACTCCATTCAAAATTCCAAATAAGTGTTGTATTTACTGCATATATTGCAGTTGTCGTCGTCTTTGTTGTTATTATTATTTTGGCCACATAAAGGAAGAGTCTCATGCAATGGATCCACATTTTACTGCTGTTTCCTTGCCTTTACCAATTGCTCTGTTTGCAGAAGTCAGACATGAAATGCTATTGAGAGAATAAGGGATTCTCACCATCCCCCCAATAGCTGAAGCCCAAATGTTGTCCTCAATCTCATTTTAACTCCCCATATGCAATCCATCAGCTAGTACTGTTGGTTCTACCTTCTAAACATCCCACATCCACTCACTTCTCAAACCCTCACTGCCATCAGCCTGCTTCAAACCAGTCTTCCCTCTCTTGAACAAAGGCAGTCACTTCCTAACTGGCTTCTGCTTTCACTTTGCTCTCCTCCAGTAGTAGGACAACTTCCTAAAATATAGTCAAAACGTTACTTCTTTTAAAACCCTCAAAAAAAAAAAAATAACCTAAATGACTATCAGTAGGGGACTGGTTAAATAAACAGAACACCATGCAATGCAATATTATGCAGACATACAAAAAAGATTGTAATGAGACATTCTCCCAGTACAGATGGAAATGATCTCCAGGAAAGGCAGAGAAAAAGCAAAGCGTAGAGCAGTTTTGAATATCATGCTGCCATTTATAAAAGAAAAGAGGGAGGAAGTATGTGTGCATGCCTGTGTGTGTGTCTGTGTGTGTGTAAGATGGTATATGCATGCAATGTTTCAAGAAAACAAAAGAAACGAGTAACTAGAGCGAGAGGAGCTGGGCAGGTGGGGGATAGGATGGCAAGGAGGCAGTACACCTTTCAGTACTTCTGAATTTTGAATTGTATGATTATATTATCTCTTCAACAACAAATCAATTAAACTTTAGAATTCACATGATATAAAGAGTTAACCCTCTCACTCCTGACCTCCCTTAGCAGAAATGTAGTCTGCTCACCCAGCCCTGAAAGACCTCACACCTAGCCCTCCCTCCAAATCTGCTCTCTCTCCATCTCCTGCTCTCTAAGGTCCAACCACGCTGGCCTCCTCTTGTCCTCAGCAAGCCAAGTGTAGTCCCTTCTTGGAGGTTTTGCTCTTGCTGTGCCTTGACCGCTCCAGAGAGGCCTGCTTGGTTCATTCCCTGAGACGCTACTCAGAAGTCACTTCCTCAGACAGGTCTTTCCTGGCCTCAGTTGAAATTTGCTCCCCCTCACTCCCATCACTGAAAATTCATGGTTTACCTTCTTCATAGCAACCACCCCTCTCTAAAATGGTTTTATTTACTTGCTTAGTGTACATCTCCTCCACTCTGCTCATATTTCACCATGATCCTGATGCCTAGAACAGTGGCCGGCTCGTACTATACAAGAAAGATTTATTAATGAGTGAATTAAAAATATGTTTCTCTTTTTCACTCCAACCTCATGATAGCCACCTACGGCCATGATATTTATACTATTCTGTTTCTTTGCAGTTCATGGTGACAGCACGGAGACTAGAATTCTTATCCTGGCTTCATTTTTCCTTAGCTTTGTGGCCTTGGGCAAGTCACAAACTCCACTGGGGTTTATGGAGATTAAACAGGCCCACTCCCCTCGATAGGACCCTTGCCACAAGAGAAGAATGACTGCTCCCCATTTAGGGATGAGGAGATGGGCCCGGGCAGGCGAGGAGACCGGCCCTAGGGCGTGCAACAAGTGGGCGGTGGAAGCGGGTCTTGACATCGGGGCTTTTGAGTTCATGTTCAGCATCTGAGCAGAAGAGGCTTTTCTCTTTAGGGTTCTCTTTGGGTTCTGCGCCCTTCTCCACTGGGAACGGAAACTGTGCTTATAATCAACCACCACCATAGCATCCTTCTTTCCTGGCAACTGGTAGTTTGTCTTTTGGTTTGCTTCTCATAAACGGGTGATATGTTTTGGCTCCTGACACAGCACGCAGAGTCTCTAAGCAACATCATCAAATTCAGTGCTGGGCCACACTGAATTAGGGAGGCTATTTGTGTCGTCGTTTCTTAAAAGGAATGAAACGGTCGATCAGCTCTTGTCTCAGCATGTTTATTTGTTATCACTGATGGAAACACCAGCATTTAAAGCCAGAGAATCGAACCCACATTCTGAGTGCCTTAATACAAAGTCATTTTCCAGACATCGTGATCATAATTTATTTTCTCAATTTAGAGCGCAGACTGCAGGAACAAAGCCTAGATTTATAATGACCTGGAGGAACTGGCGAGCCTGAAATTTGACAGCAGATGTCACCAGTGCTGCGTTGCTCCCCAAGCCACTGGCATTAGTTGGTATTTCAGTGCTCGGGCATTTTCTCTGGTGTGATAAAAATGCTTGTGAGAATGCAGGGGGTTATTGTGAAAAAATTCTGCCTCCAAAGGCAGCCACTGTTGTAGATACTGCACACACCTGACCTTGTTTATACCTGCAATGGCCTTAGGAAATTACAGGCATAATCCCCATTTTATAGGCAGGAAGACTGAAGCTTGGAGTGGCCCATGTTGCCCAAGATCATGCAAAGAATGACCCATGCCTGCCTATCTCTAAAACTGTACTCCTTCTATACTATCCCTGATTCACGTCCAGAGTCATAAACAGTCCCCAAACCATGCTTGAAGAGTTTCTACCTTGCACCCATCCATCTGAGCCAATTAGAGCTACTGGGATTAGGAATGACAGGCTGAAGCAGATCAATAAAGGCACAGTGTGTTGAAATGCAGGATTTAAGTGAGCAAAATGACAGCACAGAAGCTCCCAGAAGCAGACTCCCAATAGGCCTCCTACCCTGCAGCTCCATGACGCTAAGTCATCCCGGCACTAACATTCAAAGAGCCTTTTCCTTAACAAAATTAAGTCCCATTTTTCCTTTTCTGCTCCTCTCAGTCAAGTAGCAATCAGCTTTGTCATTCATTGTGCAGGAAATCAGCCAGGGCATGCCAGGGAGCCTGCAACTGAGAAATTAAGATGTCTCTTGCAAAATTTAGAGAACAAAGAAGCTGTATTATGCTCTTTGATTCCTGTCACTGTCTTCAATATGGTGTAGAGACTATGTTCATTGCACCACCAAAGCCCAGGTGAGGTTGGCGAGGGCAGGGATGAGGCTCGGAGGATGTCCTTGGTCTCTTGGGGGGGGGGGCACTAACATGTACCAGCTCCTATTGCAGGCCAAAGGCTTTATATATGTGGTCTCGTCTAATCCAAATGGCCCTGCTTGTTAGCTATGATACCACTACCCCCCACCTCCACACACACACACTTTACATATGGGTAATGAGAAGCATAGAGGTTCCATGGCTTAGCTGGAGGCCAGAGCCTGGATTTAATGCAAGTCCCCTGACTAAAACCATCTCATTCTACTGCAAAGCCCCACTTTTTGGGTTCCCAGTGCCAGTCCCCAGCTCCACACCCTTTTCCAGGGTGGGTCATCAGCGATACAACTTCCACATTCACTTTCTGACCTAGACTATGCCAGGGTCTGGCTGGGCAACCTTGGACAAGCCCCTTTTATCTCTCCATCTTCAGTTTCCGACTATAAAAGTAGGATGACAGTCATCGTTACAGGCTCCCTTCCCACCATGTTCCATCTAGCACCAGCAGAGCCTTCCTTGTTCTGGGTGGGTGCTGAGTGAGCCAGGGCTCTCACACTGGTGCATAGGTTTCTAATCTATAAAGCACAATTCAAAGGTCAGTGAGTATAATTATCTCACCAAAACGTGGCAAGCCCTCTTTTTAGAATAGCCTGAGACTATGTTGCAATGTTTGCTATAAAGCATCAACTCAAATTAAAGAACAAAAATCATTTCCAAAACAACACAGAAATAAGAGGGCTTATCAGAGGCAGATTTTGGTTCCCATCTTTTAAAGGCCTTTAAGCCTGGTAGACAGTTAGGTGGCCGATGGGTCAGTGAACACAGGCGAAAGAGAGCTTTTATCCCCATCACTGGTCCAGGGGGGCTTCTGGGTCACTGCAGACCCCTTAGAAGCACTTCCACCTCTTCCTCCACCAACATTATCCAATACTTCACTCGCTCATTCCAACCATTTCTTTTATACCCAGCACTTGTGTTCAAATAGGAAGAAAGCATGCTTTCTCTTCAGAAGGCACTTAAAATGGGAGGTTACATGTGCTAAACTTCGGTGTGATTCAGTGTCCTGCACTTGACCAGCTCTGTCCCCCCATTTGGTCCCCATCCCAGCTCCTCCCATGAGGCCTCACACACAGGGTGCTCAATTACCTGAGCTGAGGGAAGGAAGGGAGGGAACAGAGCCACAGGACACAGAAGGGAAGCAAAACATGGGGAGCCAGCCCATTGGAGTCTGGGCAAAGCTGACCCAGTTCTGATTGAACAGAGGAGGTTTCTGGTGCCAACAGGCTGGGGGCTCAGCCTTTGGGCGGAGGGGACACAGAGTAGCAACGCACACAGCACAGCCACTGTCACTGAGCACTCAGGAGGTGCCAGGTCCTGGGCTCTGGGCTTTGGACACCACCTTTATCGGGGTGGCACCACAGGCTCCTTTGCTTGAGGTTTTGCTGGAACCGAGTGCTTCAGGTGGATTTGCACTCAGGATCTCCTGACTCCAAAGTGCCTGCTCTCCAGCTTTCCTGTGCCTTCGGAGTCACACGGGTGATGGTGGTGATGGCAGCACAACATGGTGAATGCAGCTACACACCACTGAATTGTATACTTGAAAGTGGCTAAAATTGGAAATTTTAGGTTGTATATATGTTACCGCCATAATAAAAAAAAGAAAGAAAACTGAAACAACATCGAACTGTACAACACAAAGAATTAACACAAATGTAAACCTAGTGTTTAGTTAATAACATAATAATATGGGTTCATCCATTGTAACAAATGAATCACACTAATGCAAAATGCTAATAATAAGAAAAACCAGTGGAGGGGGGCACATATATAGGAATCGTATTTTCTGCATGACGTTTCTGTAAATCTACAACTGCTCTAAAATGTTTTAAAAATCACCCGGGGACATGAGTGGAAAATGGGGTTTCTGGAGCCTCACCTGCACCCTCAGACGGTGGTCCAGGAGGTCTGGGGTGGGGAGCAGAAATCCTCCCTTGTATCAGCTGTCCCGTGCTGCGGGAGGCTTAGAACTCTTGAGCAAGCCCCAGAGTGATTCCCCAGCAAGCAAAGCCGAGACTGATTCAACGTCTCTTCTGTATGGGGCACAGGTCTCACTGCAGATTAACTCATGGAACCCTCCTAGGCAGTCACCCAGGTGGGAGCTATCAATACCTACATATTAGAAACAAGGAAACCAGGCCCTAGAGAGGATGCATAACTTGCCCAATGCTGCAGTGGTTTTTCAGGGGTGAAGTCTGGCTCTGGACCTCTGGAACCAGGCCTCTTAGAGTGTACTGAAGGCAGCGAAATGTGCTGCCTGGGGGTCCAGCTCAGGAGGGGAGGAGGTGGTCAGAAAGAGCTTCGGGAAGAAAGATGAGTCAGGACTCCCAAGGGCAGGCGGCTCCATAGAGGAGGTGGACAGGCCTTGCAGTAGTAGCAATACTAGACGGGTGTGCAAGTGCACTTGGGAGTGAGCTGTGGGAGTGGCTGCAGGAGGGGCTGGAGAAGAGGGCTGGGGCCTGGGTGGCCAGGCCCCAGGTCTGTGCTGGGCGGTGTGCTAGCCAAAGTGACAACTACACATAGTTGCTGTGAGTTCAGATTCTCTGAAAAGAGGCTTTGGGGAAATCAGGCCCAGCTACCTTGTTTTTCCCATGAAAACTCTAAGGTCTGGAGAAAAGTGGCTCATTGGAGCCCATACCAATGCTGAATCCCAGTTCAGTCCTTTCCATCCATGAAACAAGGGGAAAAGGAATTAATATTTAGTGAGCCAGGCCCTGAATCAAACATCTGACTCCTGTATTCTCGTCTCTCTGCTTTAATCCAACGTGGAAAGGAAGAAACTCCTGAAAACTGGTCCAAAGTGCTGAGGCATGCCCAGGAAAGGAAACCGGCTCCAGTGAAGGGTCCAGGAAGACCCTGCTGGAGGCAGCCATTTGCAGTAGAATAGCACTTTTCAAAGCATGGCACTGGCCTTACCTGGTCACTTATAAGAAATGCAGTGTCCCAGTGCAGAGTCAGACACTCTGGCGGGTGGGGCCCAACAATCTGTGTTTCAGCAAGTCAGCCAGGTGATGCTAGCCCTGGCTCAGGCTTGAGAGCCACTGAGCTAGAGCATCCCAAGGGTAGGTGTAGAGACCTGGAACACCCAGCGCAGACTCCACCATGTCCATTTGACCTCAAGGTTTCTGGGGAATCTTCTTCATCTGCTAGTTGAGTTCTCCAGTTCATCCCAACCACACAATCAACGGGTTGGCATAGGGCAGTGGAGGAGGAGAAAGGCTGGATTCAAAAAGTGCTTCTGTTTTGAAAACAATGATTCTGAAGCCAGAAGCGTTTCCAAAGAGATGAGTCCTAAGTGAGGATGCTGTGGGTCTGCTTGACCCATCCTGAGGGTGCTGATGAGTGGGCGCACGTGGCCTCTTAAACACACTCATTTCCATCCCCTTTGTCTTCAAGTGCAGGCTTCTGGCAGTACCTTAAAGGGATGGACTCCAAACCAATTTACGTGCGGGGACAAAGGCGTACAGCTGTCAACCTCCTGGTCCTCAGCAGCCCTCACCTTCTCTGCCACCCCCTACCCTCTGCTCCAGCCACACAACCCTTCCTGCCCCGCTCCCGGCTCAGGGCCAGAGCAGCAGCTTCCCTCTGCCCAGAGCGCTCGTCCTCAAGGCTTTGTAAGGGCTTGTTCTGTCACTTTATACGGGGCTCTGCTCAAAGGCCACCCCATCAGAGAAGCCCCCCTGGCCACTCTAGCTGAAGTGGCTGCCCACCCCCACCCCATTCAACTCTTATCCAGTTTTAATTTCCTTCCATTTGACATTATTCAACACACTTATCTATTTATTATATGCTCCTAACCAAACAGAATATAAGTTCCAGGAAGCAAAGACCCTGTTTTGTTTGCCACTGAATTCCCAGCTGCTAAAACAATGCCAAGCACATGGGAGGAGCTAAATAAATCTTTATTGAATTAATCCAATGAATGAGGGCTTCATGACATATTTGGCTGAAGAAACCAGCTGCATTGGGTAGGTCTAGACACAGCTTTGGGATTCTTGCCATTAGGCCAAGGATGACGTCTGGGACTATAGTCTAGGTCAGAAGCATTTACTAATCATTCATTCAAAAAAAAAAAAAAGGTTAAGTGGGTCCCTACTAGGTGCCAAGGCTCTAAATTGGCTGCTAGGGTTACAATGATTAGCCAAAACAAGCAATGTCCCTTATCTATCCTGGAGCTTAAAGTCCAAGTACTACCAAATCACACAAACAAAATAATGTGTGAAAAGGAGAGCTACCTGATGCTCCAAATTCCTCTAATGGAGGGACATGATCTAGTCTGGGGTGGTGGGGAGAGCCTCCCCGAGGAAGTGAAGAATGAGCAGGAGTTAAATGGAGGAAGGGAGGAAAGATGATGGGGGAGAACATTCTAGAGAGGGGGAATGGCATGTGCAAAGGTTCTGTGGGAGGCCAGAGAAGCCTGGTGATGACAACAGAAGGGAAGAAGGTAAGAGAGCTTAGAGCAGGGAGAGAAAAACAGGGAATGTGACCTGAGAGAGCCTGGCAGGTGGGGGGACTTGATCTTAAGAGCAGAGTAGAAAAACCAAGGCATTTTAAAACAAGTGGTTAGGTGACACGGTCAGATTTTGTTTCAGAAATGTCTCTCTATCAAACCATTTTGGAGTGCATATATAGAACTAAAATTTTATATGTATGTAAAATTGTGGTGGATAAGAATTCTAGAGCTGGAATGCCTATGTTCAAATCTTGACTCTACCATTTAGCTCCTGTGTGACCTCAGGAAAATTGCATCACCACTCTATGCCTCAGTAAGATGAGGCTAATGGCAGTGCTTACCTCATAGAGTTGCTGTAAGGATTAAAGTGGTTAATTCATGTAAAGAACTTAAAGCAGTGTCTGACTCGCAGTATGTATTCAATAATGTTAGCTATTATTATTATTATTATAAAATTTAAGGTATTGGTAATCCCTCATTAAACTAATAAAAAACTAAAGTACAGAGAAATTATGCCTGTGCCAACGGTTATTAGGCAAACTGGGGAAAAAAAAGATTCAAAAAAAAGAAGAAAAATTTAACCCCTATATTATCAGACATAAGTAAGACTGGCTGGGTAGGTCAGTTTTTGGTGTAAAGTTCCAAAATGAGTCTGGGAAGTTTGTGGAAGACAGGCTAAAGGATGTATAGTCCTTATGTATTTAAACTGCCCTGACAATAGCCATTCATTCATTTGCTAAATTTCCATGCCTATATTAAGCACCAGGCTCAGTGCCGGATAATAGAAATGCAAAAATAAATTAGATATGGATCCTGTCTTAAAGAGATCACAATCTAGTGGAAAAGATTTGCCAGTAAACAGAAAAAAAGAAGTGTTATAGGCGTGGTGTTCACTGCCTCTGCAGTTAGGCATTGCTTGTTGTTTGTTACCTTTCTATATGGAAATAAGCTCTGCTAACCTTGGTTTAAGCTTCAAGTTCAGGGAAATCAGAATGCTGTTGGCGACAAGTAATAGAAGCATACAGCATTAAGGATTTTTTTTTTTAACCTCACATAAAAGAAGTCAAGGAAGTTGGGAAGGGGGGAAGGGAGAAAAGGGGAGAAAAACAAACAAAAAAAGGCACTGAAATCTCTTTCTAGGGCTTCTAGAAGGAGGAGGGGGAGGAGAAGAGAAGGAAGGAGAGTAGGATAGTCCTAAGAAGGGAATCTCCAGGGTTGACTAATTAAAAAATCCATGTTCCATCTTGGGTGGTATGAGGAGTTTTGCAGACCTTCTCCCCAGTGAAACAACTGTAATGGGCAACAATTATTTTTCATAAACCAACCATTTAAAGACTGTGTAAACTGTCTTATGGACATACAGCAAATGAAGAAACATTTCATGGGAAGGGAAGGACCGTGAAAGCCCCCAGTCTTGGGGCCATGGCCCACTCTGTCCCCACTTCCCAGCTCAGCACAATGAAGCTTTGCCCCAGATGGGTGCAGCCAAGAACACAGGGCTCCTTCTTCCCACAGATTACAGCTTAGGACCACAGAATCTCCCAGGAAAGGCAGTGCACTACCTTTTCACACCCAACCCACCCCCACAAGCTCCATATTGTAGAGGCTAAATTCCAGGCAAGAGCAGCTGAGAGGACTGGCTGACTCTTTGGTTACATGGTCCTGTAAATCCTCTTTTCTTCTGAAGCCACTTTCAATCTATTTTTTGAACGTGTCCGGACAAGTAGAAGGAGTCAGTGTAGAGTTGTGGATTGAGCCTGGATTGGGATTCAGAACTACCTGGGTTCAAATCCTGACTTAGCACTCTTGTGAAGCTTTGGGCAATACTTCCCCTCTCTGGGTCTCAGTCCTTGTCCGGAAAATGGTATTAACCTCCCTACCCAGACACCAAACAGGCCCAACACAGTGCTTCTCAGACACCGTCGGTGCCTAATAAATGTTAGTTGGTAACACATTCTAGGTTTGGGTTCACCTCATAGTGCCCCCAAATAATTGCCAAAGTGAATTGAATCATTTCCTCCCATCCTTTGGAAGTGCAAAGTCAAAGTTACTATTTTCCCCAAGAATCCTGAGCAGTTTGTTCCTCTATCAAGGCTGCCAGAATCCCTTTGGCTTATTTTGTAGTTATTTGCATCCATGGTTCATTGTCCTCACTCGACTCAGAGCATCTCACTGGCAACAAGCATGGCACTGGGTACACAGTAGGTACTTAGTAGTATTTGATGAATGAATCAATTAATTTAAGCACAAGTAAAGCCCTTAGAACTCTCCTCCTGTGCATTTTCTCATAGATAAAATAAGAACAATACTCTTCAGCTCTTGGTTAATTTTTCTTGCTTGTGAATGCCTGCTCCTGTTTCTACAAGCAAGAGGCAGCACACCCTTTCCTGTGCTCTCATCTCTTGTTTGATGGTCCATGTCTCCAGTGGGGTTCCGAAGCTGCTGGTGATTAAGGGACTAAAACCATAGCAAGCAACAGCTGATGTGGTGGCATCCATCACTGGCTTCATCTTGCTGCCTTGGCTGTGCTGGTGGATGAGACTGAGACACACCATTAACTTTGATGCTTCACTGGAGGGTTGTTCTGTGCCTTTGGTAATGAGATTTGGCAGTTCCATCCTATTCTCCACCAGGACCGGAGCTGAACCTGTTGGTTCCAGGCATCTGATTAAATTGTCCTCTGAATTTGTCTTTAATTCTCAAACATGAGTGAAACCAAGTCATTTGAGGAGTAGTTTTCTTCATCCACCTGTGTACCAGTTAGAAATGTGTTCAGTTGCAAGAAAGAGAATCTGACCATAGTGGCTATAAACCAAATAAGAGTTTAGATTTCTAATATAATAAGACCAGAGATAGGCAGTTGCTGGTTTTGGTTCAGTAGCTCAATGGTGTCAGGAGACAGGACTCTGTGATTCTTTCGACTTTTCCCTCATGGTACTAGGATGGCTGCACCACACCATCCAGCATATTGTGTTAATGGCAGAAGAAAGGAGAAAAGAAATTCTCTCAGAACCCCCACTCCCACCCTACACCCAACTCAACAGGTTTTTGTTAGAGCTCATTAGCCAGCACTGGGTTGCAAGGCCTCCATTAGCCGGGCAAGTGGGATAAGAGAACTATTGAGATTGGCTAAGTCGAACTGTGATCTGTGCCATGGGTCTGGGCACACAGGCTTCCCAGGTGTGCTGGTTTGAAATGGTGTATGTACTCTAGAAAAGTCATGTCTTAATTCGAATCCCATTTTGTAAAGGCAGCCATTTCTTCTAATCCCTATTCAGTTTCGTATGTTTGAAACTGTAGTTAGATCATCTTCCTGGAGATGTGATTTAATCAAGAGTGATTGTTAAACCAGATTAGGTGGAGGCGTGTCTCCACCTATTTGGGTGGGTCTTGATTAGTTTACTGGAATCTTATAAAAGAGGAAACATTTTGGAGAAAAGAGATTCAGAGAGAGCTGAGCAGAATGACATAGCCACGAGAAGCAGAGAGTCCACCAGTCAGAGACCTTTGGAGATGAAGAAGGAAAATGCCTCCTGGGGAGCTTCATGGAACAGGAAGCCAGGAGAAGAAGCTAGCAGATGATGTTATGTCTGCCATGTGCCCTTGCAGATGAGAGAGGCACCCTGACTGTGTTCACCATGTGCCTTTGCAGATGCGAGAGAAACTGTAACTGTGTTCACCAGGTGCCCTTCCACTTGCAAGAGAACCCCTGAACTTCATCAGCCTTCCTGAACCAAGGTATCTGTCCCTGGATGCCTTAGATTGGACATTTCTATAGACTTGTTTTAAGTGGGACATTTTCTTAGCCTTAGAACTGTAAACTAGCAATTTATTAAATTCTCCTTTTTAAAAAGCCATTCTTTTTCTGGTATATTGCATTCCAGCAGCTAGCAAGCTAGAACACTGGGCATTTGTACCCCAACCTTCTTCCAGATGCTACAGCTGTTTTGTTTGGAGAATGGGGCTTGGAGTTGTTATTTATGTTTTTATTCAACTCCTATGTCAGCTGGGGCCTCCCTGTTTCTTCAGACCTAAATAAGGTTGACTAGAACCCTTGACTCCAAGCCCTATTAAAGATTTCCTTAAGGAATCTGTGATTTTCCAGGGCAGGGCAAGGGGATGGCCAGAGCCCTCAAAGTCAATTCTGGCTTAGCTCTCCTATTCCCCCAAGTGGTATCCCTGCTATGCATGAATCCTCTCAAATAGGACATGCAGCCTCTTCCTCTTCTAATGCTCCCCCCACCCCCGACTGCTCTGTCCTCTCCATCACCACCACCATCACCCCCTGCCAAAGAAAAGAAAATCAATTCGCTCAAAGCCTTTGTGGAATGGCAGACTTACCTGAAGTGTGGGAGTCTCTGGGAGGAGTTGCCATGTATGCCATCTTGCAGGCAACATCAAATTACATAACTCCTCCCTGCTCTTAAAATCCAGCAGCCTCACAGCACCAGGGGTTTCCTACAAGCCCTCTGCCTCATACTGTCCAGGCCCACCATCTCTCTGCCCCCACATTCCCTTCCCATCTCTGCTTTCTTCCCCCTTCTCTCCTGCCCCTTCCCTGGAGCAAAGCAAAATTCCCAGCAAAATGAATGTGTAAGACAGAGCCCATTTGGGTTTTTCTCTTTGGTGCTCTGACCCTTGTTAACACTGGAGCCCTCATCTTCCACCCTTAAAGACTCTGCAAGGTATTTTTCCCAAGAGAGAGTTCGCCACTTCTACTTCCCATTGGAGAAATCCTGGTGCCAAATAGTAATACAATATGTTCTCACCTTAAGTGCACATTTGGTTGTGGATTGATGGAGGTCTTGATTAATTCTTGAGTTTGGGTACTTGATTGGGGGTGCAGTGAGGATAGACTATAATATAATAATTTAAGGCTATTTAATCCTGACTAGCCTGAGAGAAAAGTAGCTCAGTATGGTCCAACATCACTTACCAGATTGTCTGCATTGATATTTGGTGCTAAGCCCAGCCAACTGTGAAATCTTGCCATGCCTCCTCTTTGTCAATCCCTTCTTTTATGTATATACCTACTCAGGGTGAGAGTGCAGATGATTTTCATCTTCGTTTTGCTTATCTATAACAAGCATACATAAATGAGTACATTTATTTGAAAAAATATATATATTATTTAACTTCACACCAGCTTCCATGTCTGTCCTCTCACTGGATTGCCCAATAATCCCATGAAGTAGGTATGAGAAGTTTCTCTCTGCATCCAGATCTGCCTGCCTCTGAGTCTCTCCTCTATGAAAACCTCTCAATCGCTCACACTTTGGGACAAATGACCTGCTTTTCAACCCAGCCCCCACTCACTATATGACTTTTGCCATTTCACCTCTCTGAGTCTCAGTTTCCTCTTCACCAAATTGAAGACTAATCCATAACCATCAAGGCTGGATTAATGTGGTGGTTCCATACGATGTCAACCTCATTTCCCAGCATTTCCTTCCCTTCACAGTTGTAGGGTTAAGATTGGCCACAGTTAGTGCGAGATCTCAAGGGTGGACATGAAGCCATGGCCAAGTTCATGCTTGAGAGGTTGGTATAAGCTTGGGTGCTGTGCAGCTCACGCTGGGTGAGTGGATCTGCCAGCTGCCGTTTTGGTGGGGTACCAGCTGGGTCCACTTCCACTGGATCTCCTTGGGAAGTAGCCAAGCCTGCAGCTCTTCTTGGATCTCCTCCTTCGGTTTCTGTGAATCCAGGGTTAGGTTCTTGGGCAGCTCTGTGGCAAAGTGACTAGTTTCTCCTGTGGATTGCCTGCATCACTGAAGTTGGAGGCCTGGAGATGATGAGAGACTGATGTGGACTCCAACTCATCCTTGTGCATTACAGTTTTTCCTTGTTCTCCTCCCCACTTCATGATTATCTTTCCTTCCCAACTGCCTACCCTGCTCACTTCAGGCCCAATATTGGAAGCAAAAGGAACAATTATATAGAAGCTGGGCCAACTTCCACAATTGTGTAAGGTCAACTCCTTATAGTAAATCCCTGTTGTGTATCATTTCTAGTAGATCTATTTTCACCTTGAACTCTGACTGATAAATTAATATGATAACAAATGTGAAAGTGCTCAGCAGCCCTTTGGCTTCAACAAAAAGTTCTTGTCCTTTCTCTCTCTGCCATGATTCTCATTTGCATTTAATTCTAATATCTGAATAAGGAAGGTGATGAGGGTGGTTTGGGAGTCCCATATGCATTTGAGTTGCAAACCCTCTGTCTTACAGTTTCTCATTACAATAGTTGAGATTCTTGGTTGCAAATAACAGAGACCCCTCACAAAGTAGCTTAAAGGAGAAAGGAATTATAGGGATACAAATGTTTCGTCTGTATGTCTCTGCCAGTCTACTTCTGTCCTCTTCTTTCTCTGCAGATAGGCTTTCTCTGATTCTCTGCCATGGCCCACCCAGTGCTATAAAGTTTTTCTATAGCTCCTTTATTTGAGAGACAAGCCCAAACTAAATTCTCAGTCCCAAGTCAATATCCCCAGGAAAGAATTTGATTGGTTCATCCAGGATAAGGTGGTCCAAACAGCTGTGGGGGGTGGGATGGGGTCACATTGCTTAAACATAACAACCTGAGTCCACCACACCCAAGAAACAGGCCCTTCAACACATCAGACAGGTTAGCTTCTGGAGTTGTGAATGGATAGATATAGGGAACCGGTACTGGTCCAGGAAGCCACAGACATGCCTCTGGCTTGTCCCCTTCTCCCTCTGTATCTTGCTTGGCAGCTGACCTAGTTTGTTCCAAACCTGTGAAAACCATCCAGCATCTCTCAGCAGTGAGGAGAACATAGTTTACTCCTGTGTAGTGGACACAGGCGATTGGATTGATTACAGTCTTGACTAGCTAACAAATTAAACGATTTAGACAGAATGAACAAAGTCCTTGGAGAATACAATTTTCCAAATTGACATAAGGTGAAACAGAAAATTTGAATAGTGCTCTATCTATTGAAGACTTTGAATTTGTTATTAAAAACCTCTATCAGTGTCTAGTTGAACATACTTCCAGTGTGCCTTTCTGTACTACAGAGAATGGAGAGATAGAAACACATTTTCCAGACTTCCCTGCAGCAAGGAATTTGAATGCAATTTTCCTGTGAGCAATCAGACGCACTTGGCCAGACACAGTTAATACTAAGTGGGGAGAGGGGCAGGACACAGTATTCACTTTGCCCTTGCAGGTCACAGCAGAGGCAAGTAGAGCAGCTGCTTTTCACTTTGGCAGACATCCTAATTGTGGTCGAGACGGTAACCAATTTATTCAGTGGTTTGGCTTTGAGAGCTGTTCCTGGAAGGTGAGTTTAGAGGCAGTTTTTTCAACTCTTCTAACAATCTGTGCACCACTTAATACTCTGGGATATGTACATTTCTCTGGAAGTAAGCAAGAGTAATTCTGTTCTCTGAAACTGACCAATACATAGTCTTTCAGACTCAGAACCTGAGGCTGCCTCCTCCAGAAGGTTTTCTAGATTACTCATCTCCTCACAGAGCCCCTCTTCTCTGAGCTCCTGTAGGCTTGTCCAGCTGGGTCCCTCATTTGGCATTTGCAAGACTCCTTGTTTGGTTAGCTTGCTTTGCTGAGACTGAGTTCCCTGAGGACAGGACCTGCAACCACACTTCACCATATTTCCCATGGGGCTCTAACTCACCAACTGAGTCCTGTGGCTTATCGTGCCCTTGGTTCTGGGGTGCCCCGTAAGGAAGCTTCACTCCAGAAACAGGGTGCACTAGGGGGGCAGGGACCTTGAGATCATCACACCTATTTTGTGCTTCTACCCTGATTAGATGCACAGACTTATGGAACAAAAACAGAGAGAGCAAAGAGCACTGGCGTTGGGGTCAGACAGACTTGGGTTCAAATCCTAGGACTGCTAATGCCACACTGGAGACCAGGAGATGTTGTGTTACCTCTAAGACCTTCAGTGTCCTCATCTAAATGAGTGCTCCTATGGGGATTAAAGCAGATAGTGTGTGCGTAGCTCCTGGTATAGTGTGTAATGCTCAGGAAATGGTGGCCATTATTTTTTATCATTCCATGGTAAAGAATTGGGAGGGACTTTGAAACCATCCCAAACATCCAGTCCTCTATTTGGTAGTTGGGGAAACCAAGGCCCAGGGAAGCTGAAGAACTTCCTAGTGATCACATAATTCTCCAGCAGCTGTTCAGCAGTGACTCAGGACTCCTGACTCCCTGTGCAGTGCTCATTCTTCCATCCATGGGTCCAAACCACCCCAGGAGCACAAACTTTCCTCCATTTTTTATAAAATGCTCCATAAATACTGGTTGGTAAAGAAACTATGTAACCAACACTTAAGAACATCCCACCCTTTCAGTCCTCTTGAATCCCTTATATCCTAATTCCTTCTCAGAGGAGACAGTGTGGAGGCCAAAGACAGGGGGGTTGGTCCTGCCTCAGCTATTGACTTGTTCAGTGAATGTCTAAAGAGTGCTGGTTGGGAGCCTACGTGAGCCGAGCACTGTACTAGGCTCTGTGTTTACAACAGTGAACGTGGGAGAGGTGGTCCTTCCTCTCCCGGGTCTCAGGGTCCACTGAGGGAGATAAATGCTCATCAGATAATATCTCAAACACATCATTACAAACGGATGACTTCCAGGCAAAGTGCATTGAGGATGCATTATCAAGGAGACCTGATCTTACCTGGGTGACTTTGGTTAAGTCCTTTCTCTTAGTCTCTCCAGCCACTGTTTTTTTGTTCTTTGTTTTTTATCTCTTTTTAGGCCCGGAACTTCTTCTCCAAACCAAATGTTCCATAGGATCCCCACTATGTATACTAAATCAGGGCAGAACTTCTCATGGGGGCCCTGAGGTGCCACCATAGAACCCAGGGCTCCATGAAGCAGAGTGTGAAGCCCTCAGAAATAGATGGTCTCTGAAGAATCTTCTGGAACTGTCATTTTCCAACACTATGAACAGGTGATTAAGAAACTGAACCCTAAAGGCAGAGAGTCTTGGGTTCAAATCTCACCCTGCTATGCACCAGCTGTGCGACATTAAGTCATAGCACCTCTCTGAGCCTCAGTTTCCTCCACCTGTAAAATGGGTATGACAGACATCATTGGTCACCCACCCCATGCTCTTCTCCCCCTCTTCTTTGTCCTTACTAGCAGAGCCCAGCCTTGCTTGGGTTTGGGACAGGCAGCAGTATGTTCGGGGACAGTGAGCCCCTCTGAGATGGTCATGGTGTTGGTAGCTATCATGATGCTTTGCCCCTTCGCCAATGATTGGTGAGTGGTGAGCTTATGACCTGTTTCTAATGAGGTGTCTGGTGAATGTGAGGGCTGTTGAGTAAGATTTTGTCCTTGAAAAAAGAGAAGAGCAATGTTAGAAAATGGTCCCTTCATGATCTAGTCCCTTCGTCCTGCCCTGACTCTGGTTCTATGATACTACAGCAACTGTTTTGTAACCATGAGACAAATGACAAATCTAAAAACAAAAAGCCAACCTAATTGTATTAGCATTTGCTGACTAACAAAACACCCCCAATTTAGTGGCTTAAAACAACACTCACTTATTTGCTTGGGATTCTGTGGTTCTGAAATTTGGTCTGGGCTCAGTGGGAATAGCTCATCTCTGCTCTGCATGGTACTGCCTGGGCTCATTCTTATATCTGGGGCTTCTGCGGGAGGACTGAGTATCTCTCCATGAGGTGTCTCATCCTTAAGGAGTTGAATTCAGGCTTGTTTACAGAGCAGCAGCATTTCAGGAGGATGAGAGAGAAAGTTCAAGGTCCTTTGAGACTAGGTTTGTAATTCTCATACCCTCACTTCCTCTGCATTCTATTGATCAGAGACAGCCAAAAGGTTAGCCCAGATTCAAGGGGTGGAGAAATAGACTCCATCTCTTGGCAGGAAGAGCTGCAAAATAATTGGGGCCATTTGCAATTGGTCACAACAGCTCAAGGATGGTTGCCAGAGAAAGTGTGGTCACAGGTGACATCTTAAGCTGCTGTAAAGATGTAGAACTGCCTTCCTCAGACTTTATTACATCATACAGTCAAATTCCTTTTTTAAATCAGGAATTATTTTACTTGCAAACAAAGGGATCCCTAACTTATACATCAGGTATAAGAAGAATACCTACTCATTGAACTGTTGAGAGATGAAATGAGATATGCTGAGCTCCTAGGATTCAGTCGGCACTCAGTAAAGGTTAGCAGGTATTGGTGATTGTGAGGGTTGGCCCAGCCCTAGAAGGGGTTCTCCTCTGAAATATGACTCACCCTTATTATGGACTTCTGTTAGCAACTGCCAAAGGGACACACATAGGCTGAGTCTGGGCCCCTCAAAGGCCATCCAAATCAATGACCAGGGGTCAGTATGGAATGTGGTCAGGCCACCAGCTGCTGCGGAGAACCTGAAACCAAGGATGCCGACCCCAGCAGGCCCACGGAGAGGGGTTCCAGCTCTGGTTCCAAGCAGAGAGGTCTGAGGAAATCAGAGGTTTTCAGATGGATAAATAGAGGTCCCAGGAAGAGAGGTGACATACCCAAAGTCACCCAGTGAGATTGGAACCAAGTCAAAACCAGACCCCAATTCTCCTGAACTCCAGGAAAATCACTAAACTATGATAACATGTGGTGTTTTTTGTTTGTTGGTTTCAAGAATGAAAACTCTAGGAGGGTTATTCTCTGAGGCTAAAGATATGACCATGGATAATGAATGGGTTCAGGCACAAGGTTTGGGACTGATGGGGGAAATGTTCTGTTCCTTGACCTGGACATTGGAATATATGTGTGTTCATTCTGTGAAATTCACTGAGCTGAAAACTTAGGATTTGTGTATTTTTAAAAAATCTATATTATACTTCAATTTTTAAAAATCCAAAAAAAAAAAAAAAAAAGCTTCCAAGATTGTATCCCCACAAAAAGGCTCATGGAAAACAGGTATATCTTGACATGATGGAGAAAGCACTGGACCTAAAGCTTAGGACATTTGGACTTTAGACCAGCTAATCGCTAGCTGGGTAACCTTGACGTAACCTCCATGAACGTCCAGTTCTTTATTTCTGAAAGAGGAATGTTACTACTTCTCCTGTCAAACTTGCAGGATTGTTTTGGGGGCAAAAGAGACCATGGGTGCGATGGGGCTTTGAAAACCACCAGGTGTGAGTGCTAATGCTCTGCGTAGTCCTTTGTGAACTGCTGGTTTGGGGCCTGCTGTGTGGGGGCAGGGGAGGGGGCACACTGCTGACTCAAATGGAGTTGGTGACTCAGTCCCTTCCGGGGCTTCAGAAGCAAGTGAGAACCCTGGTCTTGTGCGTCACATGTGACAAACCTCAGAAACCTGCTTCTGCCCAGGGCTGGGAATCCAGGCGAAATCAAGACAAAGTGGGATTTTGCACAAGTGGCCAGTTTTCACAGTCCTGGGGGCCGTGTTCCCTATGGACACTGAAAGCTGTTGCGATAATGTCACAGGGTTAATCATCCTCCCTCTGTCACCTGCTGGGGCCGCCAAGAGGAGCATGTGATGCCAGGTCACCGGGCATCAGAGATGGGGTGTGCCTCCTGCCTCCTCTCTTCAATAGCATCTCCTCCCAGAAGATGGGGGACAGCCCCCAGAGCCGAGGGAGAAGTAGAAAGTGTTCTCCAAGAAATCAGCAGGGCCAGTGGAAGAAGTGTCAGAAGCTGAATTAAAAGTCTCTGGCAATTTCAGTCTTGATTTCTCATGTCATTGGTGCCTATGAAATTGTAATTTATTGCCAAAATGAAAGGTTAAAGGAAAACACTGTGACGTGGGACCATGGGGCTGAGACGTGGGTGGTAGGAGCTGCAGTTTTAGGTTAGTGGATTGAATTCTGCAACCCACACCCACCCCCACGCCGATCCCCTGCTCAGCTTACCCCCTTCTCACACATGCCACGCTTGCTATGTTCACTGTGCATTGCACAGCATGCCCAGAGGGCCTCAGCATCCTCCTATATCTGCTCCTGCTTTCCCCCTACTTCTCTGCCTGTAGACTCCATCTGCTGCAGGGGTGGGCTCGGCCAGGCCAAAGCGTTTGCAAGGGACCCTTACCCCTGGCAGTGGGTAAGTACCCCATGCTCCGTGGCCCTCAGGTGGGACGCCACCCTCCCCCGAGCTCCCCCAGGAGTTGAGCCTCGGTTGCTCACTGTGGTAATTTGTTCTGTTTCACACCCTTGTATGGTTCTTTTCCCTTTCTGGTCTCACTTCCCAAGCCCCTGCCGGTGCTTCCTGTCACTCCCAAGTGATCCACTTGCACTCACACAGCCTAGGGCCTTTATTGTGTTTCTCTGCACCGAGGGTGTAAGCTCAACAAGCGCAAGGATCTTCGGTTCCCTGATGTGGCCCAAGGGCCCAGAATCATGCTGGGCACATCAGAAGCTCTGGAAAAATATTTGTTGAGCAGGTCACTGTTTATGATTGAATGACAATTCAGCAAGCATTTATATAGTGCCTGCTCTGCCAAGCTCTGTGCCAGGCATCTGGGATTCTCAGGGAACATGACAGACGCAGGCCCTGCCTCCCGATGCTCACGGCCTAGCGGGGGCAGAAAACAGAGCATCCAGCACAGAGGCTCGGGTGGGAGACAGAGGGACATGCAGAGGACCGCGGGGCACAGAGGAGACCTGGGTGGAGACACTGTGGGGACAGCCTGGGCTGAGCCTGGGCCCAGAAGGGCCTGATACTTGGTTTAACACGCTGCCCTTGCCCTCCTGAAAGTCTCCAGGATACCCCAACGAGGGTCTGTGTGTTCATTTTGCACTGGGTCTCAGAGCTCCTGTAACGAGTTCCACCAGAGGCGACCTGCATACCGAGACCTGGAGCGACTGCAGGGAGGGGGACCGAAAGTGCCGTGCTCCATGGTGAGGGCACTGGAACACGCAGACTAGTTCTTTGGTTCAACTGCAGTGCAGAGGGCACAAGGATGCCACAGAAGGTGGCAGAGGCCAGACGGCGAAAGGCCTTGTGGGTCTTCCATGCTCAGGAGTTTAGCTTTTATCCAAAGGCCACATCAGGTGTTAACAGCAGGGCAGAAGGGCGTGCGAGCAGGACTGGACACAGAGAGAGAACAGGAAGAGTCTGTTCCAAGAGACAGGGAGAATTTGGCAGATTCGAATGACATTTAGGAGGTGGAGGCCGGTACTTGGTGACTGACTGATTGAATATCCAGGCAGCAATTGTGTTTTCCCAACACCTTCAGACTCAGAAACCCCGGGAGTACTCCCCGCCCCTGGGCAATTCTCAGATGCCCACTTGGGATGCACCCCAGCTCTAGCCAGGGGCGACAAAACCCCTGCAGGGAGAGCTTTGGCTCTGGCACCTCTCCTTGCAGCACAAAGGCTCCAAATGAGGTTTCTGCTCCAAACTTTAATATGTTAAAAATGATCTTGGAGCCTGCCTCTGCTCCCGGTGCCTGATGCTGAGGCCTCCGAGGGTATGAGAGAGGGAGTGAGAGCAGATGACAGCATGGAAGCAGCAGACCTGACTTGATGCTGTCAGAGTCCCCAAGGGCAGATCATTCTGTGCCAGAGAATTGGGTAGTCTCATCTGACCTCTTTCCCATTTTACAGATGGGGAAACGGACCCTGCAAGGAGGAATGAAATGCTCAAGGTCACCAAGGGAGGGAGAGAGAAGCTTGGTCTCCTGATTCCTGTTCTGCTCTTTCCACTGTCCTGTGTGGTCTCTCTGACCCCATGCCTCCCGGCGTCCCCTTCCCTGGTGGATTTGGGAGGCACCTGCAGCTCAAGGTCACAGGATGCATCAGGATGCTTTGGTCTTCGAGGAACCAAACTCCTAACTCCAAATGCCTTAAACCAGTGGTTCTCAAATGTGGTCCCTAAGCCAGCCACCATAGGCATCACCTGGGAACTTGTTAGAAATGCAAATTCTTGGCTTTGCCTATGGAATCAGAAATTCTGGGGGTGGGACCCAGCAATCAGTGTTTTAACAGATGATGCTGATGCCTGCCCAAGTTTCAGAGCACTGCCTCTACTGCCTCAAGCAGTAAAGATATTTACTGTTTCACAAAACAAAAGGGAGCGTGGCACCAGGGTTGGTGAATTTAATTGCTTTGACTTTGTAAGGACCCAGGGTCCCTCTGAACTGGGTCCTGTCCCTTCTTGATTCAACTACTGGCCAGGAGAAGAGTTACTATGTTTGGTTAAGAGTAATCTCCAGTTTTAGAGAGGAAATACAGCACAGGGATAAAAAGCACAGATTTTTGAAGCCCCTCCCCCTTCATATCTCGACTCTGCCACTCACCAGCTGCGTGACCTTGGTCTAGGTACTTAGGCTGTCTGTGCCTCGGTTCTCTCGTCTGTAAAACGGGCATCGTAATAATGACTATCTCCTAGGATTGTTTGGAAGACAATGAGAATTCACATTTGTCAAGCGCCCAGGACCATTTTTGACTATGTTTTCTAAACAAGCATCAAGTACACTGTTATTTATCCTGCTTTTTAAAAACTTTTTAACTTAACTACAGGGTTTGGATGTTATTCCATAACAGTACAGAGAGCGCTTCCTTGTTTCTCTATTTATTTATCTATTCTTTTGGCGTGGTATTCCGTTATATGAATGTACATAATTTATTTAACAATTAGTTCACTTTAATTTATTTGGTATTACAAACAGTGCTGTGATGGATAAATGTGTACATATGCTGTTTCACGTGTGTATGAGCATATCTGTGGAATAAAATCTATAAATAAAAGTGCCGGGTGGACAGATCCATGTGTGTACATTTCAGAGATACTGCCGCTAGATGTTATGCCAGTTTATATTTCCCCCAGCAGGGTGTAAAGATGCCTACCTCCCTGTAGCCTCCCTGGGAACAGCTACCATTTCTCAATCCTTTGTACCTTCAGGGCAATCCACCTGTATGGTGGCACTTATTTGCCCAGGAATTTGCCCAAGAAGAGAGGTGAAATGATTTGCTTGCGTGATCAGCTAGCTCAGGAGAGAGTCCTGATGAGGCCCTGGCCCGGGTCAGCACTTCACAGTTTACAAAGCATGCCACCACCTGTAGCAGATGATCCTTGGATCCCATTTTGTCCCCAGCATCTCCCAGGCTGTATACCCTCCCAGCAGCCAGCACCTGCATCTCTGTTGGAGGGACGCTCTCAGCCAGCTGGATTCTGCTTTACCTGCGTGGAGAGCTGGAAGTGCTTGGAAATTCTCCAGGAGCGGGGATGGGGGGTAGAGGGGAGAATTTACTTCCTCCATTGACTGGTGGTTGCAGGAGTATAAATACCCCAGCTTCCCCCCGCCCCCAAATGGGACATGCTGAGGTGTGATCTACACTGTCTCCCGTGCACCCCCACGGGATGGACACAGACTGGGACTTTGGAAGCACACTGTGCTTGGCTTCCCTCTGTTCCCTGTCCTGTTTCCACATCCTGTTCTAGCTGCTCCTAGAAAACACTTTACAGAAAGTGATTTTCACAAGAATCCTTGTCTCAGGGTCTGCTTCTGGGGAAGCCAAACCAAGACACATCATCTCCCTGTCATGTACAAGGTGAGAAGGCAGCTTGGGAAAGTGACGAGGTAGAAGAAGTAACACAGCTACCAAATGGCCCAGGCTGGGACTAGTACTTCCAACGAGGGTTTCTAACTTCTCATCCTTGTTCCTCCAAAAGAAGGACTGACACTCCAGCTCTGGCTGAGAATAGGATCTTCCCTTTCCTCTTTTTGTAGTGAATCTTCTGAACGCAGTGAATCTTCTACAAACACCTGCCTGTGTTCACATCTCCCCATACGGTGTGTCTGGGTCCCTGGGCCTTGCCTCTTCTCGTCTCTGAAGTGATTATGTTGTCTAATAGTAAAATCAGTTCAGGATTTCATGTCGGTTACATCCTAAATGCTGAGTTTGACCATAATTGCAGCAGGCATACCATAATATATTTATTTAACATACCCTGAGTTAGGACCTTTTGCATACATTTGCATGCTATTTGCATCTATTTTATTGGACTCAAAAAGAAAATAATCAACAGATGCAGCTCCTGAGACAGGCGGGTTGGCCTCTCGATACCTGGAAATGGGGCTGAGGACCACCAAGCTTGCCCAGTCCCAAGGCCTGGACTCACATCACTGGCTGAGCAGGCTCTCACCTCTGCTCTGCCTAGAGGCTTATTTGGGTAGAAGCTGAGGGTCTTATGTGGAGCCCCAGGACTCACCTTACTCAGGACTGGGGTGAGGTCCTCTGCCCAATTCTCCCTCTTACCCATATTACCCCACACCATGAGTATTATGGCCAAATCACTTCCTTCTGGTCACTGCTGTATTCCCAGGCCCTACCCCCAACCCCAGCCTTGAAAAGATGCTTAAAGCACTATTAGTCAGAAGGAGGGATGGATGGATGGTTGGAGGGATGGACGGACACGTTCTGGTTAATAAGTATTTCCAAAGCACTGTTCTGAGCCTCTCTCCCTTGCTCAAAAACCCTTCATGGCTTCCTATGAATTACAGGATAAAATCAAGGGCTTCTTTAGGCATGTAAAGCCTTACACACCTGACTTCAAACCTGTGAGTGCACAAACATTTATTGTATACTTACCGTACCAGCCTTATGACAATGATCCTGAAACCGAGGCTGGGAGAAGGAAAGGGGTGAAGTGTCTGTCTTACTTGCTGGAGTCACACAGCTTCCTCCTCCCTCCCTCGCCCCTCCCTTCCTCCCTTCCTCTCCACATCTGGTTAGCACATCCTGAGGTCCAGGCCCTGGGCCAAATACCAGGGTGGGGAGCACAGACTCAGGAATGGACAGTGGATGGGAATCACCCGGGTTCTCTGGAGGAAGGAGGGTTAATCTTTGACTGCGATTAGCCTCACAGCTGTTTCCTGTCAAAGTCCTGGCTGCACTTCACCAGATAGGCCAGCAGAGGGCAGCAGCCTCTCTGGTTACAAGTCGCAGAGCATCTCGAAGCTCCTGGCGGAACCTGTCCCCGAGAGCCCAAAGGTGTGAGCCAGGCAGGTATGTGTCCGTGTGTTTGCAAGTGTGGGAGAGTGTCCGGACATGGGATTGAGTGTACAAAGGTCAGAATGTGCATCTATGGACCTGGTTACTTCTTCAACTCTCTTACCATTCTACAAGTGTTTATTAAGTTTCTACTCTGTGCCAAGCCCTGTTCTGATGCTTGGGATTCAGCAGTGAACAAGACAGATGTGGTCCCTGCTCTCAAGAGACCAGAGCTGGGTAGAAGAGAGACCATTTAAAAGAAAGCCAACAAATTAAGTGATGTAATGGGACGATAACAATGATCTAAGGTGGGGGTCGTCTTAGTGTCCTAGGGCTACTGTAATTATCACAGACTGGATGGCTTAAAATATCAGAAATTTATTGTCTCAGAGTTCTGGAGGCTCTGAGTCCAAAATCAAGGTGTGGGCAGGGCTACGCTTCCTCTGAAGTCTGCAGGGTTCTGGCGATGGTTTGATGACCATCTATGGCATCACTCAATCTTTGCCGCCATCACATGGCCATTTCTCCTTCTGTCCACAACTCAGTCATATTGGATGACACCAGTCATATTGGATGATGGCTCTCCCCTAATCCAATTCGGCCTCATCTTAAATAATATCTTCAGTGATCCCATTTACAAATAGGAGTGCATTCATGAGACCAGGGGCTAGGAATTGAACATATCTTTTTGTAGGACATAATTCAATCCATTACAGGAATGGAGACTAATTTAGACCAGGTGGTCAGAGACAGCCTCTTGAAGGAGGTGACAGTGGAGCTAGGACCAGAAGACCAGAAGGAATCAGCCAAGCAAAGATGTGAGAGGTCCTTCCATGCAGAGGGAAGAAAGAGTGCAAAAGTCTTTGAGGAGTTTTAATTCTATTTGAAGAATAGCAAGCCCTCGGAGGTTTTTGAAAAGGGGGGGTGATGGAATGTTTAACGGATTTACAAATTGTCTAGCGGCTGGGTGGGAAATGTTTTAGAACTGGGCCAAGGTAGTTAGTGAGAAGGCAAGAGCGCATGGCGACTGGGACCAGGATGCAGAACTGGGGAGAGGAGGATGGCTTAGATACATTCTGGAGATGGGGTGGCAATGGGGGTGAGGAGAGGAAGCAAAGGCAGCTCGTGGGTTCTTGGTTTAAACGGGGCTAGAATAACAATAATGATACTCATTATGAAGATTAGAAATCCTCGTAGCATCCAGAAAAGTGGACTAATTTGTAAAGGGCCATACAGACAGAAAACAGAGGAGGTTTGTGCAATATATGATCCAGGGGCCTTTGCCCAATACCCTGAAACACAAAGGAAGCTTCACAATCCATTGTGGGTTGGCCAAGCAAGGTAGCTAAAGAAATGGGTCAGTACCCAGAGGCTCAAAGCTTCTCAGTCCATGTCCCTGAGTGTGCCCACAAGGGACTGCCTTCCAGACCCTGGCCCCACATACCATTCAGGTCCCAAGGAGCTCAAGACCTTGACACTGCACCCCTGCATTGGAGTGGGGGGTTTCCACTGAAATAACGCTCCGGACCTCAGCATCACTAGTCCTTGGGGCTTATCAGACTCACAGGACCATCTCTCTTCACCTTCTCCTTACTTTTCACTTCTCCAGCCAACCACTTTTGCAACCTGCCCAAGCCCTCTGGACCCTCCACCCTTCCCTCTCTCCAGGCGTAGCTGAGAGTTACTGCTGCTGACCCACCACCTAATCTTGGGCAAGACGCTTCACTGGGCTGAGTCTCAGCTTCTTTACCAAAGTGAGGATATGGTCCCTATTTGCTGTTTCTTGCCCAAACTAAGGACTACCTAATACTGGCTTTTCTAGTAAGTGTTAGAAGGCTGAAGGTGGGGAGGACCATATACAAATACCCCACAGATGGAAGCTTTGCTGTCCAAGGCTTCAAGGACATTCTACCAGCCCTCTCCAGTGCCCAGGCAGATCTGGGCTGGGAAAATGGCCACCTCCAGAGCTCTTGACCACCCACAGCTTATGATGATGGCTATTGCCAGGCAAGAGGCCTCAGCTCAGGCTGGAGCCCCAAGGTCAGTTGACCACCAGCTGACCTGCTATTTCTAGGCTGTGGGGGTTGCTAGTGGCCTCCTGGATTTCTCACCTCGATTTGAGCCTGGGAGACAGGAGCAGGGTAGGCCTGTGCTTTGGGACCCCATAAATTGTCATGCCTCTGGAGAGGCAGCCCCAGGAAAGCACAGAATGGGAATCCTAATCTGACATCAAGTTTGGGACCCAAGCAAGTCTGGCAGAGCTTGGCCTCTCATACCCAGACCTATTTCCTCATTCCCATCACCACTAAGAATGATGCAGGGGTTCAGGGAGGTCAAGTGACTGACCCAAGTTCACACAACAAGGAAATGGCAAAGCTAGAATTTCAGCCATGCCTGTCTCTTCCAAGATGACGGTACCAGCATTCATTTACCCTTGTGATTTGCAGATGGGATTCCTTGGAGCCTCAGGTTTCAGTGGAGGTGTCTCAGGGGCCTGGGAGGGGAGGAGAAAGAGAAGCTGAGCTCTCAAGTGGGACTCTGCTATTCCCCTCTTGCATCTATTTCATTTGGGTCTCACAAGGAAAACAGAAAGACTAAAATGTTTTCAAAAAATAGCTGGCCCATTCGATAATTGCATAAATGTGAGGCTTACAGGGGGCAGGAAATTGTCCAAGGTGCCCAGCAAGGACTAGAAGCCAAGGGCCCTGGCCCCTACCCTCTCACTGCTCCCCTGTGTCCCAGGAGGAGGATGTGAAATAGCATCTATCTAGTGCCCCAGGGGGGCTGGCTCCTTGTTAGGGACTTTGCATACACTAAGCAGCAGCTAATAAAAGTGCTAATTTGCTCCCCCCAAACCAGCACCGTAAGCATTTTTCATCCCAAACACACTACCTAGGTAACACCCAATCCTTTTGTTTTCCATTCATCTTGACACTTGGTGCTCTCAGAAGTAATCATGTTATTTATTGATTTATGTGTTAATTATCAACTTCCCCCAAGCTAGAAAGTCAGCTCCAGGGGAGCAGGGACCAGGACCAAGTCTGCACTGCTGACTGCTGTCCCCCACCACACTGGGCACAAGGCGTGACCCGCAAAATGTGCTCAGTTGCAGGAATGATGGAGTCAAAATCCTCACACCTCTAGAAGGGCACTGGTCATTTTGGCTCACCCAGTATCCATCCCTCCTTCTCAACAGTGCTCTGATTTCCTTTTGAGGAAATCCTTTAGTCCACTAAAGGATTAATGAGCCTTAATGATTTGATAAATCTCCTAAGATAAATTCTGTTTTTCTCTCTTTATATAAAATTTTATTATTATTATTAGAATGCTGACTAATGTTTGAGTGCTCTCTGGATGCCAGGTACTGTTCTAAAAACTTTACACATCTCACCTCATTTAATCTTCATAGTAAACCCAGGATAGAGATGCTCCTCCCAACCCATTCACAGAGGGCAAAAGCAAGGCTCAGAGAAAGATCAGCTTTCCGGTGGCTGCCAGGACGGGGATAGGAACCAGGGTAGGCTGGCACCGGAGGCGCCACCACGGGGAAACAGGGCACTATGGTGTCCCTTCCTTGTGCCCTGTTTCCCACCACCTTGATGCAATCAAGGGCCGGACTTGTACCTCCAATGGCCAAATGGGATTTTAGCTCTGAGTGGAATGATGCAAGAATGGAGGAATTGGTGGAGTTACCTGTCAGGTGGGCCCTGACAGGTGGCTACTATTTCTGGCTCCTGCCCGATTCCAGGCCTGGCACTCTAGTTGGCACCTCAATTCCGGGATCCCCAAGTATCTCCAAATAAATTCTCCTTTTTCACTAGTGAGCAGGGCTTGGCATCTGTTACTTGCTACCAAAGAACCTAACAGATACAAAACCAAGAGGTGAGATATCAGCTTCTGCTGTGGAAAAAAACACCCCAGGACTTAGTGTGTGAAAATTACAAGCAATTATTTCTCCAGTTCTATGGATGTCTTCTGGCTCATCTAGGACTAGTACGTCTCAGTTGGCCTCACTCTGGCAGTCGCCAGGCTGGATGGCCTGGAGTTGGGGGTGGTGCTCAGCTGGGATGGATCATGTCTGTCTCATGTGGCCTCTCATCCTCCGAGAGGCTCTTTTACAAGGTGGATTCAATTTCTAAGAGAAGCTAGAGAAGACGAGACCCAAGGCATGAGTGCTTTTCTGGCCTCTGCTTGCATCACATTTGCTATTGTCCCATTGGCCAAAGCAAGCTGCATGGCCAAGTCCAGAGTCAGGGTGGGAGAGGATCACCAGAGAGCATGGACAGAGGGAGAGCCATTTTTACCCTTTACCACTGGTGGAAAATGTTCGGGGGTGGGCGCTGCTATTGGACAGATGGAGAAACTGAGGTGCAGAAGGGGAAAGGGGCTAGCCCACTGACACACTGGGAATGACAGGCAGGGCAGGGATTTCCCAAACCCTATGGAATCTCTGGCCTCCATCCACTGTTTAAAGCCAGAGCCTGGTTTTTCTCGCGCGCTGATGTGAAACAAGCTGAGATAATAATCTCTCTTGCAATAAGGAAAATGCTACAGTGAGACATTTGTTGTGCAAAATTAGCGAGTCCCATTTCCTGTGTGGCAGGCTGACCTGGGATAATTGCCTTTACGCACAGAAAAATAAGAAAGGGACCTGAAAGCGCTTTCCACAGCCCAGAAAGGCCGTCTTCTTTAAAAAATCAATTACCTATTCCCACTTCAGCGAAAACACTTCATAGACTCATTTTACATTCTAAGTAGAAAGCTGTGCTGTCAGCTGAAATCTACCTGAAAATCTTTCGCAGGGACAGAGTGGCCAGATAGAGGTTCCCAATTACCTCGGCTATCTATCGATGTTTCAGGTGGCAGGACACAGTGGCCATCTCCATAATGAATTGCTCTTTTCATCCGAAAGAAACCTCCAAAGTGCCAAATAAGCCCCGGGTTTGGCTCCGCGCCCCACCCCCGCGAAGGCCTGGTCTGCTGTCGGTTGGGGTTTACTGCCCACCACCCCCGACTTAATGGTCATATAGGAAAGGCATTGCAGAAACTGTCTTCCTCCTGCGAGCACAGGCAGCAGACAGACCCAAGTTCAAGTCCTTGTTCAGCTGCTTTCTAATTGTGGGAAAACGGCCGATGACTCACCAGCTCTTGGCCTTGGTTTTTCTCATCTGTGGAACAGGGACAGTAACGGTGCATTCCTGCGTAGGGGGCGGCAGCATCCTGAAGGAGCTGTCCCTAGAGCAGAGCTGGGTGCCAAGGCAAGGGTGACGGAGTTCACACCGCCACGTGCCTCTGAGGACCCGCTGGCCTCTGCCTCCCCACACACCTGCGTGGTGGGCTCCAGAATGCGGCTGCCTGGGCCCAAATCCGGGCTCCACCGCTCACCAGCTGGGTGAGTTTAGGCAAGTCCCTCAACTTCTCGTTAGCACAGTGGGCTTCCCCCTGGTGCTGACCTCAGAGGGTGGATGTGAAGTATCAGCTAATGTGGATCAAGTGCTGAGAATGGCCTGTGGTGTCTTTGCCATCAGGGGATGGAGTAGTGGAGGAGAAGGGGAGGCAAGTTCAGTTTTCAAGCTGTTGCATTTGAAGGGCTCTTGGGACATCAGAATGAAGATTTGGGCATGTTCAGATGAAGAGGCACACGTGTATCTAAGTCAGGGAATGCTACCAACCTTGTGGGGCGGGGGATGGTATCAGAAGCATCTTTTCTCAAAGGAAAGTCCTGTGTGTATTCAGAACTGCTGGGGTACAGGGTGAGCACTGGCCTTGGCCATTACTTTTTGTAAGGGACAGCTTTGAGAAGTGAGTGGTGACCCTCCGAGCCTGTGCCAAGACAAAGGCACACAGCCCATTGGCCACGATGACCCCAGGGAGCCCAGTCCTCCATGTGTAAACTGAGGACTGGAATGACCATCTTGCAGGGGTGTTGTGGAGATTGGAGAGCTCTCCTGCATGCAAGGCATCACCCAGAGAAGGTGCTAGGGATCAGCAGCTACTGTCATTGCATCTTGTCATCCTGACACCTCCCCGCCACCTCCACTCTCCCACGTCCAACCTATCACCAATCTTCCTTCAGAATCTATACAGACCAGCCACTTCTCACACTTTCACCTCTACTGGCCTGGCCCATGTACTACCACCCCTACCAGGGTTATGGCAATGGACCCCTGACCCACTTCCCTGCTTCTACAACATCGCCCCACCAAATCTATTCCTAACATGGAAACCAAAGGACCCTTAAGAAATGGAAGCCAGATGCTGTCACTGTGCTCAAGATCTTCCAAACAGCCCCATCTCATTCTGTGGAAAAGCCCACCAGGCCCTGCATGCTCCAATGCCTTCTGTTGCATCTCCTTTCTTTGCTTCCTCCCACTCAGGGCTTCTGCACCTGCTCTTCCTTCCTCTCAGCTTTCTGGTCACTGCTCAGATGTCACCTTTGCAGGGAAGCCTACTCTGACCACCCTGACCTTTATCCCATTACCCTAATTTCTCTTTCTTCAAAGAGCTCACTGCCTGATATATATTTCTATTTGCTTGGTTTTATTTGAATCCCTGCACTGGGCTCTGAATGCATAAATGGATCAGAATCCCCAGCGACTGGCATGGGTTTGGCTGAGAGAAGGCCCTCGGTGACTGTGTAATAATGATGGTGACCACGTGGTGAACTCTGAGGAGTCTGGCCCCTGACATGCATGCTTCCCCATGACACTGTGAGATAAGTTACCAGTAGGTCCCCTGGTTTACAGAGGAGGACGCCAAGGCTGGCACAAGCCACATGGCCTGCCCTGGGTCACTGTGAGTAAGGGAAGGCTGGAGGCTCTGGGTTGCACCTATTGAGGTAGCTCAGGCAGTGAGTGAGCTCAGTGGGCAAATAGACAGTAACCCTCAAGGGAGCCTCTGGAGCTTTGGGTGTGTGTGGGCAAGAAGACAGGTGGGGCTTGGCTTCCCAGGGTCACCTGGGTCATACCAGGCCTGAGCTCCACCCAGGCCTCGAGCAATTGTACAGCTCTTTCTTTTAGAGCCAGTGGGCTGGGAGAATGGGTGGTGGGCCCTGTCAGCACGATTAGGGAGCACAAAGCTGAAGGGCTGGCAGCGTGGGATGTGACCCAGGGAAGCTTCTCCCGGCGAACATAGACTAAAGCCCTGCCTGCCCCTCTCACCCCCAGCCAGTGCCAGGTTATGTAACGTGTTGAAGCTGCGAGTGGAATCCATCCAACCCTCTGCGAACCCTGCCTACACCCCAGGAAATGAGTCTCGGGAGACAGACTGAGCTGGCTCACCAACCCCTGGCCTGACCAGCACACGCACATGTATGCACACCTGCTGGGGTCCAAGGGAGAGCAGAAACCCAGCTTTGGAGCCATTCACTCACCCAGTCTTTATGGGGCACCTACCCGACAGCAGGCACTATTGTAAGAGCTGGGAATCAGCCATGAGCAAGGCGGGCAGAAGTGACCACCCTCGAGGACCATAGACGGCATGTTATATGTAGCTACGTGCTCAAGAGGAAATGAAAATGAAGCCAGCAAGGAAGACAGGAGGAGAGGGAGAGAGTAGGGCATCTCAGCACAGTGGACAAGATCAAAGCTCTGGGGTGGGTGTGTGTGGGCCCAGGGTGGCCGCAAAATAACACAAAAATGGGTGGGTGGGGCTGGCACAGCATGAGGGAGGGAGAAGGAAAGTAGTCACGCCAGGGTGGTGGCAGTGGCGGACCACAGAGGGCCTTATATGCTGTGGTCAGGACTTGAGCATTTACCCTCAGCGAGATGGATGCCGTTGTTGCAGGTTTTGAGCAAAACAGATCTGAGGGTTAATTGGGTCCTGCAAATCCAGCAGTGCATGGGTGAAGATGCTGGCTTCCATCCTCCAGCTCTGCAGATGGAGCTGGTACCTCCACGTCTCCAGCAGCCACTGTGGCGAATAAATAGGACACCTGCTGCCTGCCCCATTGTGCTACTTCTCCATGTTTTCTCCTTTCCCCGGCCACTGTGCCCCACTCCAGGTGGCTTTGTGAGAAGGGGCCCTGGAGGGGGACCCAGGCAGGCAGATGGTTGCTGAGAGGAGGGAAATCTTTTTGAAAGACCAGTCCAGTTGTCTTATAGGATGTTCCTCATTTGTGTGAAATGGATTGTCCCCTCCTCATTAGATTCAGATTAAACATTTGGGCAATAACACTTCCTGGTGAGGTTGCATCCTGCCTGTTAAATTACATAAGGAGGGGCATCATGTCTGTTTGTCTCATCACTGGAGATACTAAATTTGATCACTTGATTATGGTGGTTCTAATAGATCTCTTTATTTGTAAAGGTGATCCTCCTCTTCGTAAATAAGTCATCTGTGTAATGATATTTGAGACTGTGTGGATAGCCTGTTCCCAGAAGTTGTCACCCAGAGATGTTAGCAGGCATTAATATCCTTGCCTGAAATGATTTTTGCATTGGTGGCTGCAAAATGGAGATTTTTCTAATTCTATTATCCTTTCTACATTCTTCTGTAAAGAAAAGTTTTCCTTTGCTTCTGCTCTCATATTCTGTAGATATTCATAGATTATTCATTATTATTACTCAATGTATTAAAAACCCATTATCATCATGGTTCTTTTTGATGCTCCAATTCTCCAAGTTTGGCCTGTGGACGTCCTTTCAACCTGGTTTTTTTTTTTAAGGGAGTTTCAGTGAACAATAATTTACATACAATAAACTGTACATATTTAATAAGTTTTGACACATGTGTGCATCATGAAATCATCATCACAATCAAGGTACTGAACCCAAAATTTCCTCTTGTGTCTTTGGCGCTCCCCTCACAGTTCTCCCTTCTCTCCTCTCCCAAAGCAATCATTTGATCTGCTTTCAGTCGCTACAGATGTTTGCATTTTCCAGAATTTTATATAAATGGAATCATACAATATGTATTCTTTTGTGCCTGGCTCCTTTCACTCAGCATAATTATTTTGAGATTCATCCATGTTTTGTGTGTATCAATAGCTCTTTACTTTTTAAATGTTGCACAGCATTCCATTGTATGGCTATATCAAAAACGTTTAGTCCACCCAGCTCTTGATGGACATTTGGGTTGTTTCCAAGTAAACAAATAAGATTGCTGTGAACATTCATGCAAGTCTTTGCAAGGACATGTATTTCCTTTTCTTTGGGGTAAATTCCTAGGAGTGGAATGACTGGATCAAATGGCAGGTGTATGTTAATTTTTAAGAAACTGCCAAAGTGTTTCCAAAGTGTTATACCATTTTACATTCCTACCAGCAGCGTATGAGAGCGTATGTTCAGCGTATGGTCAGTCTTTTAAATTCTAAGCCATTCTAATAGGTGGCACCTCATTGGGGTTCTCACTGCATTTCTTTAATGCATCAGGGGCTTGCTCCTGGAAACTGGGCCTGTGGTGGGCAGCGTGCCCACAAGCTGCCATCTTTGTGCTTATTTGCCATATGTTTATCTCCTCTAGTGATATGTCTGTTAAAATCTTTTGCCATTCTTAAATTTCGTTGTTTATTTTCCTATTGCTGAGTTTTTAGAGTTCTTTATATATTCTGGATCCAAGTTCTTTATCTGATGTATGCTTTGTAAAGATTCTCCCAGTCTGTGACTTATCTTTTCATTGTCTTAAGAGCATTTTCTGAAGAGCAGAGTTTGTAAATTTTGATGTATTTCAATTTGTCTATTTGTTCTTTTACAAATTATGCTTTTGGTGTTGTACCTAAGAAATCTTTGCCTAATCCAAGGTGACAAAAAATTTCCCCTATCTTTTCTTCTAGAAGTTTTAGTATTTTATTTATTTATTTTTAACATGGGCAGGCACCGGGAATCAAACCCGGGTCCTTGGGCAAGGCAGGCAAGCACTCTTACCTGCTGAGCCACCGTGGCCTGCCCAAGTTTTAGTATTTTAGATTACATGGTTAGGTCTATGATCCATTAAATTTTTTTTTTATTGTGGCAACATAAACACAACATAACTTTTCTCATCATACTACTTTCAGGATACCATTCAGTGGTATTAATTACATTCACAATATTGTGCTACCCTCACCCCATCCATTACCAATACTTTGCCATCACCTCAAACAGAAACTCTGTGTGTACCTGTTAAGTTTTAACTCATCCCTCATCCCCTCCCCCAGTAACCTGTAGTATACTTTCCAGCTCTATGAATCTGTGTACTCTAACTTTTTCACATAAGAGGAATCAAAACATATTGATCCTTTTGTATCTGGCTTATTTCACTCAACATGATGTCTTCAAGGCTCATCCATGTTATAGCATATAAAAGGAACTTCCTTCCTTTTTACAGCTGGATATTATGATTCACTTTGATTTAACTTTTGTATATGGAATAAAGTATAGATTGAGTGGATGGAAGTTCTTTTTTTTTAATATATGGATATCCAGTTGCTCCAACACCATTTTTAAAAAAGGGCCCTTCTTTCTCCACAGAATTGCCTTTATACCTTTATCAAAAATCAGTTGTTCTAATATGAGTAGGTCTATCTCAGGACTTTCTATTTTCTGTTCCATTGATCTATTCATCTATATTTATGCCAGTATCATGCTCTGTTGATTACTGTTGCTTTTTAATAATCCTTGATAGCTTTGTTCTTTTTCAGAATTGTTGTGACTCTTCCAGGTCCTTTGTATTTCCACGTGAATTTTGGAATCAGCTTGTCAAGTTCTACAACAAGTCCCCTCCTGGGATTTTGATTGGGAATGCACTGAACACATAGATAATTCATGAAGAACTGTCATCTTAACAATGTTGAGTTTTCCAACCCAAGATCAAAGTGTCTCTTTTCATTTATTTATTCTTTCTTAATTCCTCTCAGCCATGTTTGGTAGTTTTTGCTCGGAAAGGGAGCAGGCATCCAGCAACGAGTGGCATGGGCATGCAGTGGAAGTCTGGGCACTGGCAGGGGCCGGAGGCCTTTAGAGACCCTGGGCTGCACATGGGCTTATGGAGGAAGCAGCAGATCTGGGTGTACCCTCCAGTTCATGGGCAACTGTGCGCAGACCATGCAGGGGCTTTGGTTTCAAGAGGGTTGCAGAAAGGTTACTGCCAGGCTGAGAGATCGCATTCTGGACCTGGGGCTGCGGTAGGCATCCACCACGGACTCCCTCACCCGCACTGGAAATTGCAGGAAGCCTCTTCCTGCATTGTCCTTTCAGCATCCTTTGAGCTTCAAGTTGTGCTCACTTTAGAAGAGAAATGCTTAAAGAAATTCTGCTGCTTGTCATACTGAACACATATTGAAGGAGCATTCAGAGCTGAGAGGCAGTAAATTAATAACTGATACAGATGGACAGAGCTTACTATTTGAACCTGTCTCTGAAGTTGGTTGAAATGTGGGTGGGAAGGTCTCAAGAACAGGATAGTGGTGGGAGTGAGGTCAAAGGAGTAGCTCTGGGAAGCAAGTTGGGGCCTTAAGAGCTGAGAACTGGCTGGCTCTGGATGAGAGCAACTGGCTCAAGTCTGCAGCCATCCATTGCTAATCATCTTTTGTTCCCAGATTACTGCTCATTTTTGATGACCAGGAAAATAAAGCCCTGCTTTTCTGTGCTGGAATTGGGTAGTCTCCTCTCCTACAACCTGTCCACAGCTGTGGCCTAGCTGCCTGACAGATGCATCCCGGTGACAGAGCTAGGACCAGACTCCAAGTCTTTTAGCTCTTCAGATCCATCTTGCCTGAAGCAAAAACTCTTAGGATGTGTTTTCATATATCCCACACCTATCCCTTGGACTCTGCGTAGCCTGTTTCAGTATTTTCATCTGTAACACAGAGCCTGGCACACAGTAGGGGCTCAGGAAACAGTCCCATGAGGGAAAACAGGTCCAGAAGAATTTCACCTGCATGAATCATCACCATGTCTAGCGGACCAGGTGCTCAGCAGATGCTCAAGGCAGATAGAAAGAAAGGAAAATAGGGATCAAGCAGC
Organism: Tamandua tetradactyla; assembly: GCF_023851605.1. Lineage (NCBI taxonomy): Eukaryota > Metazoa > Chordata > Mammalia > Pilosa > Myrmecophagidae > Tamandua > Tamandua tetradactyla. The sequence continues at coordinate 23,948,900 of NC_135327.1, read as the reverse complement.
TCTGTTGGTCCAGTGAAGGCACCCAGATGTGGACATGACTAAACTCTAGCCAATGAGATGTGGAAGTGTTGTGTGGGACTTCAGGGAAGGTTCCTTAAAAGGGGTGGGGGAGGGGGTAGAGGGAGAGACCAGCTCTCTTCCTTCCTCCCTCTTTGCTGCTACCTGGAATGAGGATGAATGCCTGAAGCTCCAACAGCCATCCTGGACCAAGAGGTGACTGCTGAAGATGGTGGAGGCTCGATGGCTCCATGTCACTGTATTGAGTACCCATACCTCCAGACTTCTTTTTTATGAGGGAGAAACCAATACATTTCTTGTTTAAACTTTTGCTATTTGGGGTTTCCTGTTTGTGCAGCGGTACCTAATCCTCACAGACAAAGATGCAGTTATTATCCCCAGTTTCCATACGAGGAAACTGAATCTCTAAGATGCAGAGCCATTTGACTTGAATCCTGCAGAGCCTGTGTGTGGAACCACTGAAGTACAGGTGCCTCCCAGCACGATGCTGAGGGCACATATTAGGCTCTGGGTAAACGCTAGCTGGAGGGTAGCCAGGCTCCGCCAACATGGGAACCAGGTATGTGAGTGTGTTTTGGCAGTGTCCGTGGCCTGCTGGCTTGGGGAGCTGCTCTCTGTGTACTCACAACATTCGAGTTGTCTGGATCTGGGCCCTGCAGCATTTTGGCAGGGGACCCAGACCAAGGATATTAAATTCCTCATATTCTGGTCTGCCCTCAAGGAACCAATAGACCAAGCACAGGCAATTACTGGAGGCTTTTTCAAGGGGAAGTGATTCCAGGCCCATGTGAAACAGGATGGACAACTAAAGCTCTCTGGAAGGGAATTAGTGTCTTAGAATTGCAAAGATGACCTTGTTCAGCATCTTTCAAGGTGGGTTCCAAAGCATTTCACTCAAAATCCAAGTATCAGGAGATGTTAACAGGTGTTCAGTGAAGAAGCACGGTGATCTGAGAAGCTTGGGAAATGCAACGAAAAAAGTGCACTGGGGCCACTCCAGGAGGGAATAAGGATATAGCATTCCTTTTTCAACACTCTTTGAATTTGGAACCCCTTCTTTGAGTATCTCATAGAATGTTTTATCCCTTTTAAAAAATGTTATCAGTAGATACCATTTATGGATAATGTACTGCATGCCAGGTACTCTGCTATGTATTATATATGCATTGTCTCATTAATTTTCAGAAAAAGTCAGTGGAGTGGATACTGGTATTGTTGCCATTTTATAGGTGAGAAAACAGGGAGGCAAAGTCACAAGCTTGTAAGCAGCAAAGCAGTAATTCAGACTTTCTTATTTCAGAATTCACTAGACTATTAAGCTAGAGAGAGGAGAGAGCTTGCTGTACCCCATACTGGCAGGAGGCAATTGCTGGACCTGGATTCAGGTTTCTTGGCTTCTACTGCAATTGCCTTTTCTTCATACTTTGCTGCCTCTAGATTCAAGATCAGATGGTGGGTGATATCCATTTCCCTAAACTGTAATGCCCTCCCACATACCCAGAGCTGTAGCTAGTCGCCAACTCTGGGCCTGGTTCTTGCTCCATCCCAACATGCTGGATGAGCTGTCACCATCTCTCTGGGCCTGACACATGGACTAATCCTTGAGAAGGACCAAGAGTCGTGGGGCATGCTGCCCACCATAGGCCCAGCACAAGGAAATAAGTCCATGACTGTTCTGGGTATGTGGGTTTTATGTCTTTAAATGGTTGAAGAAAAACAAAAAGAATATTTTGTGACACTTTGGTGAAAATTATATGAAATTCAAATTCGATTGCCCTTAAACTTTTATTGGGTAATAGCCACCTGCATCTGTTTACAATGACTATGGCTGCTTGTGTACTACAACGGCAGAGTTGAGTAGTTGTGACAGAGATACTAGGGCCTTTATTTTTTTTTTGGTCCTTTACTGGAAAAGTTTGCTGACCCTGTTCTACATTAAAGAAATCAAAGCCCATTAGTATCATTAACCACATCTGGTGATTCCTTCTTAAGCAGCTTGTTCCATTCTCACGGCTCAGGGGTGGACAGATGCAGACTATGAATAAGCCTCAGGAACAGAGAGAAGTTGCAGGCCAGATAGAGGAGGGTGGGCCAGGTACAGGAGTCCTGGATTCTTGTGCCCACTCTACCCGCTGTTCTGTAGGCTCTGGATCAAGTTCCTTCCACTGGGAGCATCTGTTTATTTACTCAGTAAGCATGTAACGAATGCCTACTACACGTTTATATATATTATACAGAATATATAGTTTCCTGCGGGTGATAAGCATTATGTAGAAACATAAGGCATGTCAAGGAGATGGAGCAGTAGTGGGGAGGTATTTCTTTAAATGAGGGAGCCAACAAAGATCTCTCAGTGACATAAGAGACCCGGATGAAGCTATGTTGTAACACATTCAGGTAGAGGGTACAGTTAGAGCCCAAAGCCTGAGACGCAAATGTCCTCTGTGCTTGAGGATGAGCAGTAAGGCCAAGGTAGCTGGAGGGGAGAGCCTGAAGGGGTGCAAGTCGGTCTGAGAAGCAGGAGGTAGATGGAGAACCTTACAGGCCAAGGGAAGGGGTCTGGATAATATTGAGTGCAACAAAAGCCAACAGTTTTGAGACTATTCTCATGATTTAAAAGGAAGTCTATTGTGTGAGGAGAGGGACTCAAGGCCAAAGGATATCCTTTGACCTCAGGGTGGGACATGATGAGGCAAAGACCTCCTGGGAGGCAAGGAGATGCTACAACTCTCCAAGTCAAGAGGAAGCACTAAAAAAGGCTGAGGGGCTGCACCACGGCCTGGACACAGGCAAGGGCTCAGGTCAGGCAGCAGTTTGGAGGAGTATGGTCACTTGGCCCTCATGTTCTACAGGCCTCCCCTGTGCCCTCTGGGTTTTCCATGGCCCAGGGTCCCTGATGCTTCCTTCTCTCAGAGCACAGCAGGCTATGATGATATATCTATCTTCCAGGAGTCCTTCTCCCTCTGGACGAGGAGCTTCTTGTTGGCAGGTGGGGGAGCCGGTAGAGAAGAAACCAAGGAGGACCCCTTCCCTTGGCCTGTAAGGTTCTCCATCTACCTCCTGCTTCTCAGACCGACTTGCACCCCTTCAGGCTCTCCCCTCCAGCTGCCTTGGCCTTACTGCTCATCCTCAAGCACAGAGGACTTTTGCGTCTCAGGCTTTGGGCTCTAACTGTACCCTCTACCTAGAATGTGTTACTACATAGCTTCATCCGGGTCTCTTACTTCAAGGAGGACCCAGAAGTCACTGCTACCGGAGTGAACACTGGCCTGGCTTAAGTACACCTGACCCTTCCATGCAGACTATAACCCACTGCAGTCAGGTCTGAGTGACTCACCTCTTAGTGTAGAACTGGGTGCTCAGCAGACCTTTGTGTGAGCAGGAGGTCTCACATTCCTCATCACCCAGGCCCAAACACAAAAACTGAGGGATCCTCAAAGCCCCTTCATTTCTGATGCCTGCCCAAACTCCATGGTCCCTAGGACACAGATGGCACCAAAGGAGTCCCCACCATGTGTTCTGCACAATTCTTTAGTTCTTCTAACCGTCTAAGTAAGTATTTACTACTTTGTAGATGGAAAAATGGAGTCAGAAAGGTGATATGTCTTAAGGTCAAAGAGATAGTAAATGGGCAAGCAAATGTGTTAACTCTGGTAGGCAGACACCTAACATGTGCCTACTCAGTCAGTGACTGAATCAAGCATCTGAAACATCTGTTTGACATCCTTCAACTGCCATTATTATTACAGTGGTGTAGAAACCTATAATTGAAAACTTATAATCACTTCATACCCACTAGGATGGCTATAATAGAAGGGACAGACAGTAACAAGTGTTGGAATGGGTGTTGACAAACTAGAACTCTTTCACATTGCTGGTGGGAATGTTAAATAGTACAGCTGCTTTGGAAAACAGTCTGCAATTCTTCAAAAGATTAAACATGGTGTTAGCAAGCATATCACTCAACAATTCCACTCCTAGGCATATACGTAGAGAGAATTAAAAATCTATGTCCACACAAAAACTTGCACATCAATGTTCACAGCAACACTGGTATTAACTGAAAGCTGGAAACAACTCGAATGTCCATTAACTGATAAATGGATAAACAAAATATGGCATAGCCATACAGTGAAATACTATTCATCAATAAAAAGCAATGAAGCACTGATATATGCCATGAGATGGATAAGTCTTGAAAACATTATGCAGGTGAAAGAAGCTAGACATAAAAAGCCACATACTATATTAGATGAAATGTCTAGAATAGTAAGATCCATACAGACAGAAAGTAGATTAGTAGTTGCCAAGGGCTGGGAGGGGGTGGGGGACAGGGAATGACTGCTAATGGGTCTGGATTTCTTTTTAAGGTGATAAAAATATTCTGGTATTACTGGTGATGGTTGTACAACTCTGAATCGACTAGAAACCACCGCATTGTATGTTTCAAAAGGATGAAACTTATCTCAATAAAGTTATTTTGAAAAGAAAATGTGTGCATTGTCCTTCAAGCTTCAGGTCATAGTCCAGTGTGGGCACATAAGTATCTTCCCTGCAAGGAGGTGCTTCAACACCAGCAGCCGCAGAACACCAAATCCTGGGCCTAGAATGCAGCTTGTTCACTATCAGGTTAGGCAGGATGCCACAGTGACTTCTGCCTTATCTTTTCCTTGAACTCCACATTCCAAAGTCCTGACTCTCCTCCTGTAGGAGTTTTATTATTACTGGGTTCCCCAGGTCTCCTCAGGAAAAGGACCCTGAGTGGTGGGCTCCATGTAACACATCAACCCTGACTTGACTGATAAGCAAAGCTGCAGTGCCAGGAAAGTCAAGCTTAAGAATCCAGATTTCAGGGCAGCCCCAGCCATGTCCCTTTTGGAAAAGGAAACAATAGAACCATTTGAGACCTTATGTGTCAGACCCAATATTATTTATTTAACCTTCAACTGCTCTGAAGGTAGCTACCGTCATCGCCATTTAAAAAGAAGAAATGGAGGTTCTGGGAGACTAAGTTACTTGACCCAGCTGGCCAGCAGCAGCAGTTTTTCTCAGGGGCACCAAGCATTCACCCAGTGATCCTGATTTCTCTGGGCTTCAATCTTCCCGTTAGGAGTGGAGCACCCACCACACCTACTATACAGAATGGTCGAGGCTATCCGAAGTGCCTGGAACACAAATAGGCCTTCCTTATAAATGCCAGTCCCCATTCTTCATGGAACATGAGTTTAGTGGGCCCAGAGTGGGAGATGGGCTCTATGCCACCTTCTCATTCTCAACCCAACCACTATGGTTTGGCTTGATTAGACCCCTAAGCTCTCAGGCCACAGATGCTACCAACTCAGTCTGTACTGCTCACCTCCAGCCTTCTGCTCTGACAGGGCCTGGCTCTTCAAGTCAGCGCCTATTAGTGTGGTTCCGAAACCTTGTCTTCTCTTTATATTAAAAATATCTAGAGGATAGAACTTGCAGGATCGCAGTGCTGGGGTTGAAAGGGCCTCAGAGGTTCTCTGAAGGAGTGACTCCAAACTTCTTAGACCTGGATCCCTTTGAGGAGCACACCAGGCCTGATTTGGATTTCTGCTTTCCTAAGTACGAGATTTTTTCATGTCCAAGGGCCTGTTTCCTCAGGTGTGAAATAGGAATGCCAGCTGAAAGACTGAAGGCCATTTCTCCTGTGAGCACAGGGGCTGATGAGGTAGCTGAGCACCTTCCCCTCACCCCTCTCCCCCAACCTCCACGCGGACTGGAGTGCTGTGGCATGTGCTGTTTGTCCCTCCTGAACAGGTGCCAACAAAACCACAAAACACCCATTTTCAAATCACATATGGCTTCTTTGACCCCATCAAATAACTTTATTCACACAAACGTCCCTTAATTTACAAAGCCTCAGTCATTCATACACATTAAGGGGATCCACAGTGTTTAAGGAACTTAAATATAATGTATCATACCAACCCAAGTAAACCAAGTACAAAAAATATTCATATAAAGTTGTTCACACATAGGTCCTAGATTACCAGCTTCTGTGCAAAAAAAAAAAAAAAACAGAAAAAGAAAAATAGATTTAACTAGCATTTGAAACTAACTCTGTGCCTGGGTTAAAACTCCTCACACCCTAACTCTGTCCCACGTGAGTGTTAAGCCACTGAATCAGACTCTGCTGCTCTACCACAAAGAGTCCACTGGGCACAAAAGACTTCTCTAATGTTCCTAAATCAAACTCCCTTCCTCTTGTGGCCTCCCTCCTACTACTCCTGCAGTCTTAGGGGCCTTGAGTGACCGGTGGCCATGTCAGTGCTCAGGAGCTGCTTCTGCCAGGTGCTAGGGAGGCTGATGGCAGTGGATTAATATCTTGATAATGGCCAACCCTAATGTCACACCTACTGGCTACTCTTTGGAGGAGGCATCTCTGCAGATATGCGCCCCACCACCCCACTCCATTACCCCTGGCTCTCAAAGCCTTGGTGGGGCAGGATTCTGATCCTGTGTTGTACTAAATACTGTGCTACAACGTAGAATGGGAGATTGGCAGATGTAACACCTCTAGGCCTCAACTTCCCCACACCCAGTGGCCTGAAGAACTGAGCAATGCAAGCGTGGCTGCTCTGAGGTTGTCAACTCCTACGAGACTCCCAGTATCTGAGTCTGTCTGGGAACTGCCAGACAGGCCTAGGAAGGGAAACAAGTCAAGAGAGTGATAATCCAGGAGACCCACTTACAGTAAAAGCCATCAGTGCCCCCCAGGTTGGGGAGGAGGAAGGATGTATGAGCAAAAACAAAGGTGGAAGGTGCACTTGGTGGGCAGGGCTGGAAGCTTAGGCAGAGCAAGGTGAGGGCAGTTAGGGTCCCTCCTTAAGTGGCAGAAGCCAAAATCCTGCTTTTCCAGCCTCCAAAAGATATCCTGAAGTTAAAACCCAGACATCTATTCTACTAAGATCTGTCTTCTAAAAAAGTAAATAGCCAAGACAGATTCCACAATGCCAGCTCCTTCCTTTTAGAAAGAAACTCAAGCAAAAGTAATAAATTTATTGCTCCAAACACTAGTTTTCTAGCAGATGACCGATATGCCAAGGGGTAGAGAATCTTAGAGGAAGGGAATGATAGTGGTAAGGAATGTCCAGGGGCAAGAAGGCTGCGACAAAGGTGGTGAGTAGTCCTTAGCACCACAGGGTCAGCGAGCAGAGGCTGTGAAGTATGCCCCTGCCCTTCGCATCTCTGCCTTCATTCACTCAGGGGCCACCACCGGCAGCCCCATAAAGAAGGCTCCACCCTGTCCAAAGGGTCGAACTTTAGTTTACAGTACATCCATCTCCAACTAGCACTGGGCACGTTTCTCCTCCAGCTGTAAACAAGGTATTTCTTAAGTAAACATTTAATACACTCCCTCAGAAAGGCAGCCATTGAGGGGCAAACCACATCTGGGTGGGAAGAAAGAATTCCCATTCTCCTATCTTAATGTCTCTGGGATGAAAGGAAGCTAAGGCCCACAACCTTGGCCCCCAATGCCCACAGGTCAGATGGAGCCAGTTTTAAATGAATAGGCTAGAAGTAACAGGCAGGGGGCCTGCTGGGTGTTAAGAGGCAGACAGCACACCTGTCAGAAGTTGTTCTGTTCTAGGCTAAAGCTGCTAGTGAGTGCCCTGGTGGTGGGACCCCAGGAAGGTATGGGGTAGGGGGTGAGGGGGTAATCCTTCCCAAGTGGCTATCTGCAAGTGGGAGAGTGAGAGTGTAAGTGACAGACAGACACAGATAGGGAGAAAGAGGCCACACATTTCCAGCTGAGCCAGGAAGTCTGGGCAGGGCAGGGCAATGGTCTAAGGCACTATGATCCATCCTGCTAATTCCTCTCAAACTGATGCCAAGAACTTCCCTCCACCAGGCCATCCTTTCCACAGAGCCAAGATGACAACAACTGACTGAGGTTTAAAGGTTTGGAAACTTCTAGGACTAGAACAGGCCCAACAAACTTGGTGGCATGGAGATGATGAACTGCAGAGCTGCTGGTAGGCCTAAGTCCTTGGTGGAAAGGCCAAAGAAGCAGGAAGAGGCAGGGAACAAGACAACGACCCACAATGGGAATAAGTGAAAGAGGTCAAGAAAGACTATAGGTGCCACCTGGGGCCAACCCCAAGGCTCGTCCACTGATTGCAGGCAGAACCAGCATTTACCTGGGGCTGACTTTCTCCCAGTTGGCTGGGAGGGGAGGGAAGGAAAAGAGAAGAGGGAGAGACAGGCACTTGGGCTAAAGAGTCGGCCCTCATTTGAACTAGGGAAGGAGGTACCACCACCAAACAAGAACTGGCTGGTCATCCAGGGACATGAAGGTGCATGAGGCTGCCCCCCTCACCCCAAAGGTACAGACATCCTGTGCCATACAGAGAATACTGTGACACCTAGAAAAACAACAAAAGAGGAGCACTGAAGCTCCTAGAGCTTATTTGGACAGAGATTAAGAGACCTGGGGAGGGCAGAAGAAAAAGGTAAGCTAAAAGGTAAATAACTTGTTAGGTTTAAGCCCTCATTAGGGATTTTAGAGCATGGGGCTGCAGCCAGAGAGTTGGGGGTGCTGAGTTTGGGGACTGTTTTTCCCATGTGCTCATGTACAGAGACAGCTGCCCCCAAGGGAAGACATAGTGGTAGGGCAGAAGAGGAACCTGCACTGCAATTAGGGAACACCACTATTTCAATTCTCCCAGTAGTAACTCTCAGAGTACACTCAGGAGGCTGCCCAAGAAATCAGAGAATAAGAGATGAGACAGGCACACTGGAGTTCAGCCAAAGAAGGGAAGGGCCTGGCTACCACCTGCAGTCTTGCTGGGTACTGCAAACCACAGCCAACAGCCTGCCTGTGAGAAGGAAGAAAGCTTGGTATTTGAGGGGTTTGAGAGAAAGTCTAAATGAACATGGGGCAACAGAGTGCCAAGACTGGCCTGCTGGTGTGCTGGCCTCCCCCAAATTAAACTCCCAGGGCCAAAGGACTGCTGCTTTCAGGGGAAAGACCCCCTTGGTCACAAGTCAAGTTAAATGTCCTCCCATTCTCTCCCCTATCAATCCTATGCTCAGTTTAGGTAAAACTCAAAAAAAAAAAAAAAAAAACCAAAGAAAAATTCCTCTCCCCTTCCCCAGAGACCCTTTCCTTTTTGGCCCTAATGGGGTAAAAAACCTTCAGAGTTGCCAAAGTAGTGTCCAGACAGAGAGGGAAATCGCAGGAACATTTCCCCTTCTCCTTGCACAGGGAGCGGATACTCAGACAGAGAGAAGAAGCCTGAGGAGGGAGACCTCCCTTAGGGAGGCGGCACAGACAGACACTGGTAGTGGGGTCGAAGTGGTTGTGGCTGGGGAAGCTTGAAGGCGGCAAGTCCAGAAATGGGAACCAAAGAGCTGCAGGGGTTCTACTCAGTCACACCAGAAACCTCACTGCTCTTGGCAAGTCTGTTCTTTCCTCATCAGACACCTCCACACTGAGGGCAGGCACCTAACAGTAAGGGATATGGCGCTTGACATTATGTCTACAGGCTGAGACCTTGGGCCCTAGCACAAGGGCACACCCTTCTCTGCACGGAGGTGGTGGTGGCCGCCTTTTCAGGACACCCTGTTATTATGGCCAACGGTCATAACTGTATCTTAAAGATTGGGCAGTCTCTGTGACAACTTGGGTGGGCCCATCTAGAAGGAAGGCAATCCAAGAGGCAGTCAGTGACGGCGCTGACTTCACAAGCTGTAGCAGATGTCCATGGAAGACTCAGCTGTGTCCCAGGCAGAGATTTGGCACAAGTTGTTTCCTGGGTATCTTCCTCAGGGGAGGAAGAACATTTAGAGAAAGGCAGATTTGTAGAGCTGGGGTGGGGAGGTCACATGACTGCCAAGGAAGTGGGAGGTGATCACCCTCCACTCTCCTCCCCTCTGAGTTCCCAGTTATCAAGGACAGAGGAGGGAACTGACCCCACCACTGTGAAGTCCTGGTTGTGGCCTGTGGCTGCCAACAACTTAAAGGAAACAAACCCTGCAGTTTAGACCTTCTCTCTTGAGCTCTCCTGGCCTTCTTCCAGGTGGTTCTTCACCTCTGAGCATTTCGACAGTTCCTGCATTGGGTTGGGGATAGCCCAGAGGCCTCCTTATGTTTTTATGTCCCATTCTGGGAGAAATCCCCTAATTCTCTCTGGAGGGATAGGGCATCTCTAGGGAGGTGAGGTGTTATATTTAAGATAATAGGCAGAACTGAGAGATGTATAAAAAAAGAGGACAAAAGGAACGTGAAGGACAAAAACAAAAAAGCTCCCCAATTCCTTATAAAAATTAAAATATAAAATTCATATATATGCTTTGTCCATATTGAATTTCTTTAAAGAAATTGTTGCCTGTCCATAGCATAGTTTCCTGCTCTTCTGAAGTCTCAATTGGTTAAAAAAAAAAAAGGGCATGGGTGGGGGTAGAGACCAGAAAGATAAAAAAGTAAAAATATAAGACAAAAAAAAAAAAAAAAAAAAAAAAATTAAGCAAAATAAAAGAAGGGGGCAAAACCCAAACAAAAGCTTCACATTGCCGGAGATCCAGCTGTCGGGAGATCGTCAACCAGACAAGCCACCACCTGTACCCTCTGTCATCCTCTGTGCGAGACATGATGAGCCTTTGGGTCCCGAGAGATCAACCTGGAAGACAGAAGGCAGGGAGGAGTGGACATTGGGGTCAGCAGGCTTGGGCGTCTCCAAGCTTCCAGTTCTCTCTCAGAATACTGGACCAAACCCAGATGAAATCAGAAGCTGTGTGGGTGTTGAGGGTGGGGTGGTGGCAGTGGAACAAGGAGTTTTCTAAGTACTTTATGTGGCTTTAATCTAGCTTCACTACAACCACTCTGATCCAGAGGCACATTATTCTTCATTTTCCAGATAAGGAAGCCAAGGCTAATTTACCTACCTGCCTAAGGTCACACCACTAAGGGGTAGACCTTGGCTGGGAGTCCAAGCATGACAAATCCAATCACGAAGCCCAACCCTCTCTAGCACTGTCCTGTACTGTCAGGACAAAGACGTCATCAACCCTGCCTGGTCTGTCCCCACAGCCCTTGCTAGCCTTAGTTCCACTCATATTTCCCTCCCCACCCTCCAGGACTAATTGTGCTATATTCAAACTTCACAACAACGCTCTCAAGGTTTATTCATTCTGTTTTTAGAGACAAGAAAGTAAAATACCTCAGAGATGTCATACCAGGGCCTCCAAGAACCTGAACCAGGCTACCTGAAAAGGTCTCAGGAGGAACCAACTCACCCAGGGGCTATGCCAGACCCAAAGCAAGGTTTCTAAGAGTCATCTGCTTGGTCCCACTGTACCAAATTGCAATCCACCGCCATGGTTAAGACTGCGGGCTCAAGAGCAAGAATCCATGGCAAACAAGAGCTGCCACTGGACCGCAGGCAAATTTATGTCCTCTGTTCCTTGATCTCACCTCTGTACCTAACTCACAGGCTATTACTTGGACTAAATAAACTAGTACAGATAAAAATTTAAACTAGTGCGTGGTCATTTTATTATTAGCAATTATTTGAGAATTATCTCGGTACAAGGTCCTCAGGAATGAGACAAGATGCCTGCCCTTCAGGGACTTTATTGAGAGGCCTAGAATACAAGAGCCAATGACTGGCTTTGAGTCAGTCCCTTCTCTATTCAGTCTTCTGAGTCTGAGCCACCGAATCAGAGCTAAGGATACCCGTCCTAGGCAGTATGGAGCCATACAGAGCAGCAATGTTCCATTCTGGCCACACATGGGAATCAGCTGAGTTTTACAATGTCTGGTCCCACCCCAAAAGAAGGGAATCTGACAAGTCTTTTACTTTGTGCTTAAAATCCCACCATTAATATTAATGCTTTGTAAGAAGCTACTAAAAGCCTTTATCATCACCATCATCCCAGTCTCAGATGAACCAGGGGCCTAGGGAAGAGGATTCAATGGGAAAGGCCCACCATCCTGGAGACCTTGACTGAATCACAAAGACCAGCTGATATCCAAACAGCATTCCTCTCCCTAACCCTAGAGACCCTGGCCCTCAGAGCACTGGCTTCACATTTCATTGCTTCCAGCACTGATACAGATCAAGAAAAGGAATTGTTCTCCAGAAAAAGTCCAAGTAAAGCTGCTACAAGCGAAAATGGGGCCACAAGAAGACTTGGGATCAAGACTGACTACTATACTAGTCTTGGACAAATCACCTCTTTTAGAAAATGGCTAAGTGGAGTGCTTCTCAAACTTTAGAGTGTATACAGATCACCTGGGGAGCTCCAGAAAGGCAGGTCTGGAATGGGGCCAAGATCCAGCATTCTAACATACCTTCAGGGGATCCTGAGACTGCTGGTCTGTGGCTGGCATTTGGAGAGCCCAGGGGTGAGTCTAGACTTATACCTGCACCAGTGCTGTTGTTAGCAAGCTTGTTACTGATGGGGCCTTCATTTCCAATGCGACCACATCTGACTCAAAAGAATTCCATTTGCAGGGCTCTATCCCCAGCATGGAATGTGAATTTAATATAGGATTATTCACTGAAGGGTTTGTCAGAGTGAAAAGCCTGGACACTATCTCAAAGCTCAGTGGCGGGTGGTTAGATCAATCATGGCACCACTGCACTGTGGAATCCTATGCAGCCTTTAGAATGATGTTAATGAATATGCAATGATAAGAAAATTCTTCATGGATTGGACTAATTCATCTATTGGAAGCAGAAAAAAGTTATACAATAATTGATTCTCTATGATGCCTTTTTTAATACACATACGCATCATTTTCCCTATTTAGCAAAGAGGCAGAGCATATGGCATTTTCATGGGATACTGGAATCCAGTGCATTATGGGTAAGTCCACTCCAGAAGTGCCTGCTGGCTGACTCACTACCAACACAGCATCCAGGCTAGACCTGAGCCAGGTGGACAGTGGTCACAGACCTACCCAATAATGTACAGAACACCTTTTGTGCATCAGGCATTATTCTTATTAAGTAGCTACTGGTCACGAGTAGGTATTTAAATTAAAATTTAAAATCCAGCACCTTGGTCACACGAGCCACATTTCAAATGCTTAGCAGCCACAAAGTGGCTTGTGGCTACTCTGCTGGATACTGCAAGCATACAGTATTTCCATAATGCTACTGTACGGCATGGTTTCTAAGGTTTACAGATTTAATTCAGACAACAGCATGAGGTAGTAACCCAATTTTATAGATGAGAAGATGAAGTGCAGAAACATTACCCTCAGTCCTAAAGCTGCCTGGAATGTGAACCAAGACTGATTCCAAAGCACTCTTTCTACTGCACTATGATTCAAGGCAGTTAGGGACCAGAAGGGCAAAAGAACTTAACCCAGTCTAAAGATTTCATTTGACACAATGGAAACTGAGTCTTCAAAGAGGGAAAGTGATGTACTCAAAGTGACACAGATAAACAGTAGGCTTAGGACTTAAGACATTTTGTCCTACTACTCTACCGCTACTCCACTCACTCCCACTTGCTTTGCTTCTCTTCCCAGACTGTTCTCTGCAGTCTGAGAGGTGTGCACTGGCAGCCCAGCACCACTCCACTCCAACTCACTGCCTATGCAGCTGACAACACTGGCTTGATGTTCTCAGCTTCTGAGGGACTGGCTGATAGAGGCAGCGGGTACAGTGATACTGGACAATTTACTTCCTTTCCTCCTCTGAGAACTGGGGCTCTTTTGATCTTTGAGTGGAATGATACCTGTAAAGTACCCATAGCAGGTACTGTCATGCTTGATGAGCCTCCCTTATACTCCCCAGCCAATGGTTATGTGTTTAGATTTAAACAGGCTGTGAATCCCCAGCCATCAAAACGGTTTCAAGCTGGGTGAGGGAGAGGGCACCATGAAAGGGCACTCTCACGCACCACAGAAGGGTGAAAAAAGCCTTCAAAAAGAAATGTAGCCATTTTCAGGGCTTTAAATATGTTTAGACCTGAAGGCTCTGTAACTCTACGTTTGGAAATCTAGTTTAACCAGGAATCCTAAACAGGAGAAGGACTTTATGAATAAAGATGTTATTTGAGGTATTATTTAAATTATGAAGCAATAAACAGCCCATCCACAAGTTCAAACACAAAGAATCGGTAAACAAAGGAGCCATCTACTCAATAATATACAGCAGAGAAGAGATGGTGTGTGGCCTTTTGAACACTGTGGCAGAAACACTTCCCTGGGTTAAGTGGAAAAAAGTAGGCTACAAAAGTTGTGTGGTATACATAGTATGACCACAACAGTGTAAAATATAAAATCTACCATGTGTAGGAAAGTCTTCCAAGAAATACCTCAAAATGTTGTGCTCATCATGGTGGTTCTTCCCCACCCCTCCTTTGTATTTTGTATAATGAGCACACTTCACATCGTCATGCTTTACTTTTTAGTGGGAAAAATTATGTACTTTAATGAATAAGAAAAACTGGCAGCCCAGACAGAAGGGTCCTTCGAGCAGCAGTCCAAGAGCCTACGTGCACGGTTTAATCTGGGTTCCTCCACATGCTCGATGGACAAGGGAGAATTTCCCCTACCTGTCAAAGGAGAGGGCACAGGTGAGGAGTGATCCAGGGTCTATGTATGAAGTAAACAGGGTAGATGATAAAGGCCCTGGAAAGGAAATGCAGGTTTTCTCAAGCTCAGCTTTGTACTCTGCTGTTTCTCAATAAAAGTCCACTGATGGGTCTTGTGTCTCAGTTTTTGATTTGGAAAAATATAACCTTCATAGACATATCTCCTTAATGCGCCACCCATCTCGAATTCCAGTTTTATTTTGCATACCTATGGCTTTCTCCCCATGCATTCAGCAGACAAAGCAGATAACATAAAAGATGGGGAGGGCTAGGGGGCAACCTCAGCATCCAAGACACTAAGATATGAAATATGACAAAAAAAAGCCTGAGAAGTAGTAGGGTGACGTGTGATTTACTAGACAATCTTGAATTATGACCTTTTCAACACTTCTCTCCTCCTTTCCCAGACAGGACCCAAATAGAGTACCACCTCTGCAAAATCAGATCCACCAGCAGGAAGTTGGCACACAGCAGCTAAAAAGCAGTGTCTGCAAGGAAGCGGAGAGATTCTGAAGACAGAATTCGCTTTTTGCATAATAGTGGAACAGAATGTGATTGCAGAAGGTCAAACGAACAGCACAGCCCTCTGCAATAGCTCCTGAGACACCAGCTTGTAATGACTGCTGTAATCACCCTGCTCCCTGGACAGAAAATGAAACTGACATTTCCCATTGGTCCTCCACCCTTCAGCTTTGGCACCAGCTCTTCTAGTTGTAAGCCACAGGCCAGATCATAGGTCTGAGTCTGTTTCTCCCTTGTGGACAGAGAGAAGGAAAAGACAAAGAGCTTTCTGCCTGGAAAGGACCCTGACTTTATGGTTCCTCCCCAGTCTCCCAGCAGAGACGGTACACCTCCACAGGGAACCAATGACTCAGTACCTGCCCTGGAATATAGTGGATTTGTTTACAGAACCATAAATGGGAATGGCTCACACCACATAGTTCTGGGTTAAAGCAGCAGCAAACTCTCCCAGGAATATGTTGGAACAACAAATGCTGTACCTCAGCAAGTACTTGGGGGAGGTGTAAGGCTTGTGGCTCTTCACCCTAGCAGAATGTATCTCAGCTCCCTCATAGCCCATTGCTCTGGTCTGACTCCCTGGTTATCGGTTTCAACCAGGTCTTGCCGGGTGCCTTTCAGAAGAAGACCCCCTGCTTATTTCCCTAGGGAACCACAGAGCCCTCCTAGAGGACAAAGCCACACCCACCTACCAACTAAGCATAATAAAAAATGGTGATGTGGTAAATCTGCAACTGCCACCTGAAGTGTGTACCATCCTTCACTTCCATGATCACCTAGTCTTGTGAGGATAGTCACCCAGTTTTAATGAGGAAACAGGCCTGGAGAGATGGAGCAATGTGCCCACATTACAGACCTAGTGGGCAGAACCAGCACTTTTCAAACTTCACTGTCCAGACTCTGCACTCTGACAGTCTTCATTCAGTGCTTTCAGAGCCTAAAATACTAACTGTTCTAAAACACCTTAAAAGCCATCTCCTCACACATTATTTCTACATGTTCTTCACAGCATAGCATGCTGTGCGGCAGGCCAGGTATCTATCACAGGCCCCACAAAGGCACAGGGAAAAGGTAATCTGTGAAGGTCACAAAGGGCAGTCATTCCCCTCTCTTACATAGGATTAGCTCAAAAATGAATCATTCTTCTGTAGTTTAATCCACCAAAGCATTTGGCTCGTCATACTCGGAGAGCAACATGCCAGACCTTGGGGGTTCAGAGGCCCCAGGCACTACTGTCTATCCCAATCAGTCAGAAGGGCTGAGGCCAGGAAACTTCTGATGCATCATCACTCAAAGGCTTAGCCATCAACAGTGTTCTTAATGGAGGGTAAAACCAGGGTAAAACAGGGACTGGGTTGTGAGCAGCCCACAGTACAAAACAGGTACTGCTGTCTGGGTCAAAAGAATAAGGGTTTTCAATTTCCATGTCTACAGAAGGGGTGCAGTTAAGGAAAAGTAAATGAGAGGCCAGAGATTACAAAAGCATACAGAGATTACAAAAGTTTCAGTCATTCACACCAATCTAGAAGACAACTGGTGCCCCATCTTAGGATCTCTGCACCCTTGCCAAGAGACCAAAGTAGGACAGATCCCAAACATGGTTGTGGTATCATTCAGTGTACTTTACAGAGTAGAAAAGAGTGTTCTCTCAGGGGCATGGGCTCTGCAGTGGGACAGATATAAAACATTTATCCCAGCACTATCAATTATCAGATATATATTGTTTTACCCAGCTTTAGCAAGTCATAGTCCTCTGAACTTCAACTTTCTCAAGACGTGAGGCTGCCCACAGTGCAGGGGTGAAAACAAGTGATGGCATGCAGAAAGGGCACAGTGAGACACACAGTGGTACTTAATAAACTACAATAGCAGCTTGAAATACAGATCCAAAGTAACTCAAACCAAACACCTCCCAGTAATCATTCAGCTGGCAAGAATTCCAAACAAGATGACATGGTCTCAAATCAGTCTCCCAAGGTGATGGTCTTCCACTGGGCCTCAGCACCTGCTGCTTGGGTTGCCCACTTCACTCTCACCTACCTTCTTGCTCTGTGGGCTCAAATCACATTCACCCTCTAGGGCTCCCTCCATGTGCCTCTCTTGGGAAGCATTCCCAGAGCACTCGATCTACACGGACTCTTCTCTGTCCTCCCGTGAGCAGGCATCATTGACCATGGACCACCACTAGCCATCCTGTGTGCTCCCACCTTACCCAAGACTACAAGCTTTCATAAAGGTAGGGACAGTCCTGTGCTTTTCTTAAGCCTCTCAGATTGCCAAGCATGTTGTTTTTTTTTAATGGAGTGCAAACACTGCATGACTGATGGAAACGGGAGTTAGTACATGGCAGTAAGAAAATTAATTTAAGAACTTTACAGAACTATTCATTCACCATGACAGGGTTTTAACAGAAATATGATTATAAAAATTCCTGCCTTTTGCTGAGTTTCCATTTCCCTACCAAGTACTCTGTTCGGGTTCCCACTGAGCATCCCAAAAAGCCAGGTGCGGGGATGTTCACCATCACCTCAGAAAGCTGGGGCCACTTTCTCCAAGCTTAGCCAGGAAAAGATGGAGTGAGAACATGACCCAACCGTGAAGCCTGTGCTTTTTTCCTATCATGCTACACAGTGCCTCTCTCTCCCCTTCTCCCCACCTTCACAGCTAGGTGGGAGAAATTAGGCACATAGGGATTTAGGATTTTCCTGACATTATATGGCCTAATAAAGAACCAATCAGGAGGTTCCGGCCTCTTGATTTTACCTCTCTCCACTATTTCTTCTCCTGCTGATATTTCCACAGGAGGCATCCCCTCAAAGAAAAAAAAAGACAGCCAGTTGTGCAAATATAGTCTATTTCATCTGGAGAGGGGCCTTGAGATTCAGGGGTGGTGCTAGGTGGGAGCTGGCTATGCTTCAGAATAAGTCCTGTAAGTCGAAATTAATTATAGTAAGAGGTTAATGAGAAGAGTAGATTTAGGACTGGAAGGCTTGGATTTGACCCTAAACTCTGTAGACTTCCCCAGATCTTAAAGATCAACCATGACCACGTTCCAGGTCCAACCACCTGTAAAATGGCAAAAACGCCCCAAAAGTATTTTTAGCTAACCATGTAGCTCCACAAATTCTGGCTACAGTGCTGCCAGATATGGTGAAGGATACCCAAATTCTTCATTCAAATATAAATTCAGATTCCTCATTGTTGAAATGGGTGGATGGGGATGGCAGGTGGCCCTATGAGAATTAAGTATGGGCCCTCAAACAGCTGGCAGTCTATCCTTTGCCTGGAAAGCCACACCAATCCCATCCTCCATAATCTGCTCATCCATCCACGTTGAGTCACAAGGAAGCCAGTCCCATGAATTCTGAATAGTGAACTGTTACCCAGGCTGTAACAGTACAAGCTTAGTAATGTACTTCCAGGTGGCACCCCATTAAGAGACATATAAGTAAAATGCTGGAATAATGACAAAGGACATTGCCTGGTAGTCCAAACAGAAACACGAAGTCCTGGCTTCCGGTGGTCTCATCTAGCTCTCTGCCCTACAACTCTCAGAACTCTCCTCTGAAGACTTCATTTCTTCACATGCCAAATGACAAGGTTGGGTCCAGGCCAAGGGTTCTTAGCATAGGGCCCTTTTAACGCCAAAGACTGACAGGTTCTACAAATCTTTTGAAAATACTTGAAATATCGCAGTGCTGTCTAAGTCCATGTGCCTTTTTTCTGGGAAACTATCTCTAACATTCAGGTTCTGAGACGGGTCTGACCCATAGATGCTGAGAACCAAGGGGACCTTTGTGAACTCCTTATACATTAAGGCAAAAACTCTAGAGAGCAGCACCTGAGTATGAAGTGGGGCTTACCCAAGGCAAAGGTGAGCAGTATAGCCGATGTGGCAGGGAGTGAGGGGAATTAAATCAATGGAGAACGTTTTGGGGCAGGAAGACTTCTACCCAATAGACCAGAACTCTTTTGAAGGGTGGGGTGGTAAAAGCCCTATCCCTGCAGACCGCCATACAGCAGGTGAATGTCGTCAAGAGGAGCAAGCTCTCTGCATGTCAGTGACGCTGAGCTCGGATACACACTTTCACAGCTACAACAGGCAAGCCCGCCCGATGTACAGCGGGGCATGTCTTACTGAGAGAAAGAAGGGAAGGAGCAGAGACAGTGTGTTTACATAAGCCTGTGTTGGCTCCGTTTTGAGTATGTGAGAAAGGTCAGTTAGGGCAGTGAATGGTTCTATACAAACTACAGCCAGCAGTTACTGTAAATGCTCTTACAGACATGGAGTTGTGGCTATGCAGTAGCAATGACTGTGTGGTCACCACTGCTGACTTGCATAATATTGTGAGTAAGCTGTCAAAAATGCTAGTATTAAAGTTGGCATAAAAGGAAAGATCAATGGACAAGACCTAATGTCTCTGTGGTGATCAGCAATAGGGAGGACTCGCACCTGAATCGTCCTGTCTGAACCTGGTCTTTCTGGCTTTCAAAACTCACAAGGCTGTTAGGACACAAAGTGGGGAGTTTCTCCTGAACACCTGAGCTGGTGAACAGGTACTGGGAGAACTCAAGGCAAACTAAGGGAAATTTCCTGTTTCTAGAAACAGTCCTCGTAATTGGCAGTCAACTACATGAATACCCTAATTTCCTTCTTCAACTTATTAAGTGTGCAGATGAAATAAAAGCTGCCAACTGCCACAATTGGTCCCCGAAGAAATTGAAGTTCAGCTGTGGCTGCTGTGATTAGCAGAGAAAAGGCTGGGGGAAAGGCTGGGGTCCTGTGGGGGTTATCCTTAAGGGCCCTTTTGGATGTCTAAGGGGTTGTCACCAGCTAAGAAGGAGGGGTCACTCTTCCATATGGAAAGGACAATTTGTGGTTATAAACGGAAAATCTACAACAAGGTCTTGCCCGCAGGGTGGTATGGGCAAAAGGAGACCATATGGATCTCTAGTACTTTTGGTTAAGGCAATTGGCCCAAAGCCCAACATGCCAAGGGGAAGTCACTAGGAGCACGTGCTAAGGAAGTTGGAGATCTCTCAGGGGAAAGTAGGGGACTACAAATTGTTAGTGAGAAATGAAGTGAAAACAAATGATTAGCCTATGAAAATTTGGTAAAAATAAACAAAATGGCAGGATGAAATTAACACAGACAATACATAAAACTCTCCCCATATATTAGGAAATAAAACTGAATACATCATATTTCTTGAGCATTTAGTCTTCAAGATAGTTCACACTGAACTGCATCACCTGAACTTTATAGATGAGCAAATGGGATCCCAGAGATGTTAGGTGACTTGTCACCCAGCTAATAAGTGGCAGAGCTGAGATTTGAATCTAGGTCTATCAGTCTTTCAGGTTCAAAAGTAAGGTCTTCTTCCATTAATGTCCTGACACAAATATGGAACCACAGTGTTTCTAATCGCCCTATTTCACTGTTGCCATTTCTTTCTTTACATGCCCAGGAAGGAATCTGTGCAGTTTCATATCCTCTAAAGACGTGTACTGTGCGGCATCTTAGATCCCTCCCCTGGTGGCCAACAGTTTTCCCTGGTACCAGTTCATCTTCCTCCTCATTGCACTTGTTTTATAAAATGATGTTCATTCTCCTTAGGGTTAACACTCAATGCTCTGTGCAACTTAGCACTATTTAACTCTCCAACTTGCGACTCTGTGTGAATAACCCAATGACATGCTCTTTCTACATATTCTCATTATTCTGGCTTTGCTCATGCTATGTCCCCTGCTTAGAATACACTGCCCTCCTTTCAAGAACCATCTTAAGTCACATGTCCTACATGTTATTACTACTTCAACAAGCGAGAACTCTCTCCGGTAGCCTCTGCAGCATTCAGATGGTACTGTGGCATATGCTATCAGGCCCTATCACTGGAGCACAATGGAAAATACCATGGGCACCTGAGTTCTAGCCTGTTTTTGCCATGCAAGGGTGACATGAAGTGGCAATGGACAGGACAACAATAACCAGGGCACGTGAGAGGATTTAACAAGATAATAAATGCAGAATGGAGAGTGCTACACCTGGAAAACAGCATGTACTGAGTAAGTTTAGGTGAGAAAGAAAACCCTCCCTCTTTCTTATGCCTTATGATGACAAAGACTCCAGATTGCACAAGGCTTGCTCCTATCCAGAAAAAATATAATGAATGGAGGACATGCTCTTTCTACATATTCCCAGTAAGCCTTTGCTAAATAAGTAGAAAAAAAAAAAAAAAAAAGACCAGGGTTTCCTGGATTCCAAGAAAGGGGATCTAGTGAACAAGCAGATAGGGAGCCAGATGGGGCCAGCCCCTGCCCCACCAGCTGAGTGTGAAGTTAAGGCTACAGGGGGCCACCTCTCAGCTCTTGATTCTTGCACTGAGAAACCTAAGGCAATTGAGACCAGAGAACTTCTCCCTCCTTTCCTCTCCCTACCCTCTACTCCTTTCCTTAACCCAAATTAGAATATTTTCCAATTTACAAATTAAAGTGGCTCATAAAATCAATTTTATAGCTAGCAATCATGGTGCTGATGTTTATTAAAAAATAAAAGAATAAAATGCCAGTGCTAGAAAGCTGCTCTTTTATAGAACTACCAGCTTGTCCATGTGACAGAGGACACTGCATAAGTTTTCAGCCCTAAAAAATAAAACGTAATCATAAAAAAGAACAAAAATGTTATATTCTTGGTACACAATTATAAAAGAGTTCATATGCAAATAAAGACACAGTCAGAAGAATCAGATGCAGTCACTTAATGAGAAGTTGACTGCAAAGGGAGGGACAAAACAGCAGGGCCTAGCCATTAAGTAAGGGCTGTGAACACAGACCAGGGTCTAAAGACATCATTCCATGCCTGTGAAGGTACCCTGCAGCAACAAACTCCACTCTAAAGGATGTGCAGATTCTGGAAATATAAGGGAAGCTTGTGAGACAAGATGTTACAGTTCTCCAAGGAAACCCACTTAAAACTTACCACAGGCACCCCATATTAAGAGGATGGTTTTATGTCCTTTCATACAAGATATATTTCTCTATTCCCCACCCCTCAAAAAGAGCTCTCTTCCTCCAGTGCTCACTATTTCTAAAATGCCACCAACTGCCAATGACTCAAGCAACAGAAAAAGGAGTCTTCCTTGAGTTTTACCCCCATTCCTGTACCTCCTTAAGTCAACCACCTGCAAACTCTTTAGAAACCTCAAACTGTACCTTGAATTCATTTGCTTTTCTCCATCTCTAGTGCCAGACACACTAACCTGAACAACTGCAACAGCTTCTTAATAGGTGTCCCCACTCCCACCCTTGATTCTCTCCAATTTAACTGGCAGCACAGCAGCCAGAGTGATCTTCTAAGAATGTAAACTGGACTGATAAAGCCACCATTCAATGATGTACAATGACGTACAAAGCTTGGCATGACCAGGTTCCTGCTAGCTCTTTCCCCTATCGGGGCCTCTGCAAATTCCTCAACCTTCAGGTCTCAGTTTCAATGTTCCCTTAGAAAGACTTTTTTGGACCACCTGGGCAGGCCTCTTATTATCTATTCTTTCCTTCATAATAGACAACTGAAACTGTATCTGCAGTATTTCTGCAAACTAGAGTATAGAAGCCTCAAGGGTGGGGGCCATGTCTATTTGTTCACCAATGTACCATAAGAACCTAACACTGTGCCCAGAATATGGACAGGCAACCAATAAACAATGTGCTTTTTTGTGTACATGAGTTTCCCTTTATATTGATGGGTGGAAGGTGGAAAGCACATGAACCTGAAATACTAATTTTAGCTCTGTTACAACTTGGCCAAGAACTAATATGAAAGGACAACAGAACTTAACATCTGTAGAGTGTTCACTGCCTGTCTAGCATACACTTGCCAGCTTTACATTAATTTTCCATTGTATCAATGAGGGCTCCAAGGTTCAGATTAAAATGGTCTGAGGTTTAAATGAACTGAGATCAGGGGCTATCTTCAGTTCCATAATCCAAACCTGGTATACAGCAGAGGCTCAATAAATGCTTATGGAAGGAATAAATGATGTTTTCCAGCCAGGATTCAAAGTCATGTCTAAAGACCTCCATTTAGAGACCTCATCCTCTCTGAGCATCTCACTGCTTCCCAGTTCTCTAGCCCCATACTCAAGTTCCCCTTTCTCTAAGGGTGAACTCATCCTTTCAGTCACTCAGACTTCACATGGACCCCATTAGCACCCTGAGGCACTCACCTATAATCATCCTAAAACAGATTATTAAAATGGCTCAGCAGTCTGCTTCCCAGGGACAGGGAAGCCTCTAGCGAAGTTACATTGTTTTCCTTCTCCCAGGAGCAGGATGCTATGGGTTTCATCTCATCCTAAGGACAAATGCACTAAGGGAATCAAAACTGATCAAGAGTCAGTAGAGTCCTCAGAGTTAAAACCAGATCCTCTATGGAACTATAAGCAAGCCTAGGCTGGGGATGGTGCTGATCCTTTAGACATCTCCTTTTGTGGAAGAGGAAACCAAGGCTCAGAAGTGATCTGCCTGAAGTCACAATGCTAGGTAATTATAGAAGACAGTGCCAGGATAAGACCCTTTGACGACCATATTGTTAATGGACAAAGGTTGTGAGTTCTCTGTGCAATGCATTCACCGACCAATTTCTGACACTCCAGTGTTTCAAAGAGAGAAAGAGTTTACTGCTAGGTGCAAAGCAGGAGATCAGATGCCCTATCAGCCCAGAAGTCTGTTTCCCCAAATTGCTGCAATTCTGATAGTTTTTAGTATTAAAAGATGGGCAGGTTTTAGGATAATAAGCACAATGGCTCCAGATGATGTAATTAGAGGTGATCTCATTATTCAGCTTGTGCAGATCTATTACATGCTTAGCCACAGAACATATGTAAGAAAACGGTGGCCTTAATATGATGATGGGTATGATTTTTAGTATTATAATGAGGTATAGGTGACTTTTAGGTTAAAGTATAAGCTACTATGCATGTCAGACAGAACCATTTTGGCTAGTTTCAGCTTTGGTTATCAAGATAACTTTGGACTTGGAGTTGGTTAGTTCTGGACTGACCCAAGACCCTTCATTAATAAACATTAGGGGCTGTCTTTAGTGACTATAAAGACTCTAAAGTAAAAAAACTAGATAAAATGGGTACAAGTGAAGGTTAGCCACAAGGTTTTTACAATCACAAGGGACCATACAATGATTATCAAAGATCAAGGCAGCTGGATTACAGCTCAGAGATTTCAGGTATTTCCCTCTGTCTACTCTAATATACCAGAAAGTACAAAGGAATATCTATATAATGATTCAGTAATCATAATCATCCCTTAAATCCTAACTCTCAGTTACATTATGGCTTTTTGGCCTAGATTCAAGCTTTTTGAGGGTAAGGGGGCAGAAGACAAAGCAGATGATTGCATGTCTAAAAGATGGTAAAGTGGCTGATTATGCCTTTGCCCTCTTTTACTAGGCTGCTCTCAAACATGAGCCTGCATCAGCATCACCACTTCCCCAGTTTCCAATTCAGTGAGTCTGAGGTGGGGCCAGAAAATATGTATTTCTAGGAAGCTCCTAGATGCTACAACTGCTGGTCTAGGGCCCAGACCATGAGTGCCACTGTGCTAAGTTTTCCTTTAACACTATGTGTGTGTTGGAGGTAGGGCTGGGATCTATTGAGGAGGAGCAGGGAGAGTATGGTTGTTGCTTGGAGATATCTGCAAGATCGCAGAATAGACTCTTGATCCATTAAGTTGGAAACTCCTTACTTGTGACCCCCCCTCAGCTGTCACTGATGAAACTGATGTGATCCCTCTAGCCAAGGTTACACTTTCCTCTGGGTCATGTAATTAGGCTGCAGATCCTGAAGACTCACATGGGAGCCTGCCTACAGTACTAATAGTCTATGCTTGACTCTAATGAAATTCTAAGACTGGGTGGGAAACGCATTCTGGGACAGGACCTTCAAACAGTGGGATGGAACTACCTCATCTTCAAAGGCTGCTAGGGCCCAAAGATTACACCTGTTGGTGCCCACACCCTAAGATTCCCAGGATGGGAGAGGGAGGAGTACCTCTGGACCATGTCAGCAGCTACATCTGGATTTCAGTTCAGGCAGTTGACCTAAACCCTAAAATAATTCTTTCAACAGTAAAGTCAACCCTGTTGATTGTCTGGGGTGTGGTATTTTCACACTCATTTCTGCTGTCTCAGGCAAACTAAAGGTTCCTTCCAAACATTCAACAAATCCAAGTATGCAATCTGGTTACTAACAACAAATAAGTCTTTACTTGTAACTTCCTGTTCTCTTTATGTCTGGTACAAGGCTGGACTGGGCTAGTAATGCCCATGCAGTCTGCCAAATCTGACAGCACTCAGGCAATGCCTGAGATCTGCCCTAGACTTAAGCTTTCTGGAAGGACATGTCTTAGACATGTCTGAAAAAAGCAGAAAAGAAAAACTGAAGGGATGCTGTAAGTGAATTTTTAAGGGTTTCCTTTTTCTAAGAGGATGGAAGTAAATGAAGAATAAGTCAAAATAACTCATCATCTCTATGACTTTCCCACTGGAATAAATGATTAATTATAAAATCCAAAATAATAAAAAAAAAAGACTAAAACAATAAGAAAAACAAAAAGTCCAACATGATATACCAAAGTCAATCTACTTCCCATGACTGCTAAAACATCAGATTCTGAATTCAGAAAAACTAAAGCATTCATAAAATTATTTTCCCAAACCCCGTATCTTTTCTGCAGCCTGGGGAATAAAAGCATTTCCATCTTTCTCACTAAGCTCTATGGTGAGCCTCACTGGCTCTAATCCATCCTCCAAAGTCCCTAG
The DNA here is from genome assembly GCF_023851605.1 of Tamandua tetradactyla. Classification (NCBI taxonomy): domain Eukaryota; kingdom Metazoa; phylum Chordata; class Mammalia; order Pilosa; family Myrmecophagidae; genus Tamandua; species Tamandua tetradactyla. Next base: position 23,922,948 of record NC_135327.1, on the reverse strand, counting down.
GCATCACTTTCTTTTACAAAAAAACAAAACACAAAATTCTGACCTATGTTCAATGGGGGCTGAGTTATAGCCTTCCCCTGGCACCTCTAACTGAAAGTGAAATTCCTTTAAAGTTGAGAAATTCATTGCAGTGTTTTATGGTATTGATTTATTTTAAATCTGGCTGGCAGTTTTAAGGCCTCTGAATCTTAGAAATGCTGGAGAAGGTCTCCAATTCCTTTGATTTTGTAATACCACTGAGGACTTGCTAGTGGAATGAAAAGTGGGGTTGGGAGCTTGCATGCTGCTGCCCTAGTTTATCAAAACAGAACCTAAGCCATTTTCCCCAGGTTGTAGGTCTCAAATGATCTCTACTTGGGAGATTCCTTATTAGAACAGTACCCTTTCCCCTTGCCAATTAACAGCCCGGTATCCAACAAAGTATTGGACTGCCAAGGTGAGTTCCTGATAAACCTGAAATGGAACCTCCTCATTTCTTACCTGGCTTAAGGTATTTCTAAAGCTATCTTTAAAATCAGTCCTAAACATCATCTCCTCTGTGAAGCATTCCTCAACTGTTCCTTTCCTCTTTGAATTCCACTATGTTCAGTCTTCCTGTACCTTTCCTTAGCCACATCCTAATACAATTAAGTGTCCATGTCTTGGCCCCACTACTAAACTTAGCCCCATGTAAGCTCCCAGAGGAAAATATTGGGGGATCTAAATTTAGACTACCAACATCACCACTGCCCAGGTACCTGCTACATGCAGGAGGCCTCTTCCTCACTGAAGCTAACCTGGCCCCAGAATCCAATAAAGGGTTGCCTGTAGCCACACCAATCAGAGTAGGTACAAATGATGAAATCCCTGCTTTCATCAGGATTAAATGAATGAGATGGAAGATTTGTCAAGAACCACAGCAACCCTTGCCATGTTGCTTTGAGTCTTCATCAACCTCAAACCTCTAGGCTAATTCACTTGGAATGGGCTTCTGTCAGAGTACCTGGGAATAGAGACAACTAGGATTACCTTTGGGTCATGTCAGAGCCCTTTCCTTGTAGCTGGTGCTACTATCATCACCTACCCACCCCCACCAGTGACTGGTGTTTTCCTAGCTATCAGGAAAGGGTGTGCTTTGGGTCTCCCACTTTCAATCTTTTGGTAAGTTTGACCTATCTGCTAACATGGCTTTGCCTGGCCTGTTGCCCCAATCCTTGATTATGTGGGTGCTTTGCCTGCCAACACGAGAGGCTCTATCAGTGTGGCACAAGAGGAATATGAAGGGGTGGATGGTGGTCCCTGCTACAGTGTACATGTGCTAAGATCAAAATGTGGAAGGTACCCATCCATGGACAGCACTTGCACTTATACCTAAGGGGCACCTGTAGAGTGCCCACCATCTGCCTTAAAACATAAACCTACCCAAAAGTGTTTTTTAAGAGGCTGTAAGAGGCAGAATGAAACAACAGAATTTCCAGTCAGATATCTTGTTTCAAATCCTAGCTCTCAAAACTTTAGCAAAGTGGTCCTCAGTTTCTTCATCTACAAAACGAGGGCAAGAAATAGGCAGTTATGAAATGATGTGATAATATACTAAAGTGCTTAACTTAGGGCTGGGGATAAAAGAGAAAGAGGGCTCTCTCCCAAAGCAGGTTTTAATAAACAGTAGCTATTACTACTAGTGATGGGAGTGTCTTAGTGTCCCGGGGGTGAAAGGAAATGGGAGTTGGAAGGAGTCCTAAACAATCACATATCAGGCAGCTTTGCTCACAGCTGGATGATAACAAAAGCCATTTTGATTTGCCCAAAGGGATAGAATCTAGGCTAGGGGAGCCAAGGATGCCAGGGAAGAAGTAAAAATGAGCAGCAATTGGGCCTTGATGTCAACAGCCCCAGGGCAGGCCTGTCCCTTCATGGATGCTTTGATGTCCTGCAGAGCTTCAAGGGTTGGATCATCCCTGGGGCCCCCAGCCCCATTACATAACTGGCAGCTCAGCTTCCTCCCCTGGAAGCACTAGGAGCAATCAAGGGGTGGCAAGAGCAGAGGCAAGCAGCAGGCCACTGGGGAACTGCATGGGCCTTAACAAGTAACAGCCTTCCCCACATGAGGAGAAAGACTTCTTAGAAAAACCCCCAAATAAAGATGAGGCCCCTTTTTGTATACTGGTATCTAGGGTTGTCAGGATTTTCACAGTTGAAGGCTAAGCCTCAATTTCCTAAGGAAAAGAGAATCAAACATATAGACACCTTCACTCAGAAACCCTCCACTTATGTACAGCTCTGTGAAGTGTTAGTGAGAAAGGATAAAGCAAGAGTGTTATTCCCATCTCACAGAGACTTAAGAGGCTCAGGGAGAAAAAAAAAAGAAGAGACTCAGAAGTTCTAGATCTTCCTGGATCTAAGAGCTAATCAAGGGCTAAATATACCCTCCTCCATGATCACTCTACTTCAAATAAAACCCCATTCTTTCTTCCCCCCTAATGTTGGGCAGCTGCCAAGATCTCCTACGAAGCAAAGAATAGTCTCCATGATCCTCAGGTCACACCAACATCTGATTTTCTCCAGCAGGCCTTAGCTGCCCCCTCCAATTACATATCATTCAAGGGCCTTAACTACAAAAGACCCTAGTAATAGAGGTTTGCATAGTAGAGGCAATAGACTTGGCCATGAATGCAGATTCCCTCATCCCACAATACCCTCCCTGGTAATGTGAAGGTGGTGACACTGGATCATCAGTTTGGCTGGCTTCCTGACTTGGGGAAAGACTTATGGTTGGCTGGCAGGAACCACTGGAAATTAAACACCTTCAGAAAGTGGCAAATAAGGGAGAAAGGGGCCACATTGAGTAATCTTCAAAAATAGATACTTTTTTTTTTTAAACAAGCAGATAGTGTGGCCTTGAATAAAGCTTTTGTTTTTGATAATCCTCTAGCAAAACTATTAAAGATCATTTGCAGACGGGAATGGAAGACTAGTTGACACTGCCACCTCAGGCCAAAGTGCATATCTAAACCAATTCTAACGTACAAACATTTAGTTTACAGTTTAGATAGGGTACTTTCACTTTCGTGACCTCTTGTGATACCCTCAGCAACCTCAATAAAATAAATACGATCTACTCTATTTTATGGATAACAAAACAAAGGCCTTGTCTTTTCTTTATCTGGCTTCCAGGATACCATACCCAAGTTCTCTTACCTCTCTGGTTCAGCCCCTTCGCCTCAATCTCAATGTTGAAGTTCAGCATTTGGTCCTTTGACCTTTTCCGTTCTCTATACCCATTCTAGTCTCTTGCAATCTCAAAATTTCCATCTCTAAGCCCTGCCTTTCCTCTAAATTCCAGACTCATCCAACGGCCTACTCTACACCTATACTTGGATTCTAAATAGGTACTCCTACTTTCAGGTTGACAAAAACCTAACTTTCTACAGCCAAATCTATTCCTCCCCATCTCATTTGATATCAACTCCATGCTTCCAACTGCATAGGCCAAAACCCTGGAGTCATCCGAGACTCCTTTCTTTCCTCCATCACATCCGTTCTGCAGTGGGATTTCCCACTGGCAGACTAAAATACCCTCACCAGCGCCACTGTTTCAAGACACATTATCTCACCTGTGGTTCTATACCCAGACGTTCTCATATTTTCACTTCCTCCCTACTTTCCTATAGCTTATTCTTAACAGAAGAGTCAAAGTGATCCTTCCAAAAGATCAGATAACCACAGCTCCCCATATCACCCAAGAAAAAATGTCAGCATAAAAGCCACAATTCTTGCAACAGCCTGCAAGGCCCACTCTAGTTGATTCTAACTACCTCTCCAGCTTACTCTTCTCCTTATGCTCCAGCCTCCAGGCCTTTATACTGGCTCTTTCCTCTGTCTGGGATGCTCTTTCCCCAGAAATCCTCATGACTCACTCCCTCAACTTCTTCCAACATTTAAATGTCAGTCTCAGTGATACCCACCCTGTCTGATCTCTTCGGCTTAGAAGTGCAAAATCTCCAAGCCCAACTCCCCAGCATTCTGATCTCACCTATCCTACTCTACCTTTTATTCTCCATAGCACTTATTTCCTAACAATTTCAAAATTCTTAGTGTCTGTCTCCCCAGTAGAATATAAGCTCCATGAAGGCAAGAATGTTTGTCTGTTTTGTTCACAAATGTATCTTCTCAGCCTAAAATAGTACCTGTAAATAGTTTCCCACCAAAATTTGCTGAATGACTAAAGAGAATTAGCTCCTCCATCTGTAAAGTTTAGCAGGGATGGAGATGGGCATTGGAAGTCTGGACTTGATGATCCATCCCAATTTAAGCCTCTGATGCTGTAACTAGCCGGACAGTTCATTCACACCACAACTGGCTTGAAGCCTCTGGCAGTACTAGGCTTGGCTCCTTGCCACAGACTTGGGCACACAGGACCACAACCCTAAATGTTCAGCTATGATAGGCTATGGTTAAAGAGGCACCAACTGACCAAGTACTACACTGATTATCACTAGCAACCAAGTTCTTTTTCTTGCTCTTCTCAAAGTCATCCTGCTTCTCCCAGATGAAGGAATTACTCCTACGTAAGTAAAACTTCACCCTGAAAAGTATCTGAAACTGTTAAATTGTATTCCAGTTCCCTTGATTCTTGAAGGTAACTGTATAACTATTTAGCTTTTACAATGTGATTCTGTGGTTATGAAAACCTTGTAGCTGATGCTCCCTTTATCCAGGCTATGGACAAATGAGTAAAAACTAAGGACAAAAAATAAATAAATAATGGGGGGGAGGGGAACAAGGAGTAAAAAAATTGGGTAGACTGCAATACTAAGTGGTCAATGAAAGGGAGGGGTAAGGGGTATGGATGTATTGGTACTTTCTTTTTTCTTTTTATTGCCTTTTCTGTAGTGATGCAAATGTTCTAAAAATGATCATTGTGAGGAATATACACAACTATGTGATGATATCATGAGCCACTGACTGTGTACTTTGGATAGACAGTATGGTACATGAAGATACCTAAATAAAAATATTTAAAACAAACTCTACCCTTAATAATAGTACAAATTCCGAATGTGGAAGTCCAAATGGGAGCCCTGATCTCAACCACTTGTGATAATACCATAATACTAACTCAAAGTCAGGTCTCTTTTTCAATGGTTTTCTTCTTACCCCAAGGTAACCTTGAATTCTAGATCCTTCAAAAGTGGAAATGGAGGTGGAAATGGAAAGTGACATCATGAAATACAATTAAAATTGTTTAACCCACTCTTTTAGGTTTCTAACACAGTACTACCCCAAACCTAGTTTTGGGGAATGATACTCTCTTACTCATTGGGCAGTAGGACAACCTGGCCTGACACATGAAAGGTACTCAATAAATGTTTGTAGAATGGAATAATTAAACTAGTGACTCATTCTATAAGTCCACTGAAAATACTACAGATTAACCAATTCCACTTAGAAATTTAAGGGTGATGTAAGGAAATGAAGGGACTGTAAGAACCTGTTCCCAAACCTCCCCAGAGGTGACAGGTGGTTCCTGAGGCTCCTTCCCTGTGACTACTGGTATCAGTACCATCCTCCATCACTTCATCTCAGGCTTTAGCAGAATATAAAAGTAGCTATTTCCACCTAGCCATATTAAGAAAAAACGCAGGGTGGGGATGGGGAGGGAGATGGGGGACCTGGATCTTGAGTAAGTTACTTAACCCCTTGTAGGACTGTAATGATGAAACAAAATGGTACATGTGAAAATATCTAGTATATGTGGGAATCACTGTACTTTTCTTTTCCCTTCTCATATAACAAGGCTGGGGATCCCTTTAAGGATGACGGTGTATTAATATACTAGCCAACATGTATCAACTGTCTTTAGTCTCTCAATATTAATTACATTCCTTCCTCAATGTCCATATCCAGCCAGCCATCTTGCCAATTCCCTCTGCTGAAACAGGTACTCTTCTACTTAATCTCAAGTTCAACAACATCTCTTACTACTGTGAATAAAATAATTAGTCTAACTGGTTTCATTGTTCCGAGTCCTTCGTCTGTCCAATCCAGTTTATATCAACTGAAGAACCAACAGCTTTCTTAATACTCTAACAGGTGTCCTATCATCCTTTTGTTCTGGTTCGCAGATGACTCCCAAATGCGTATTAGGTCAAGATCAAATTCCACAATTCCATGTTCCACCTGATTCCTAATCACATCTCCCTTTCCCACACCTCAGAATCTGATCCAACTACACTACTGTTACTATTCCTAGTACACTTCTTTGGATTTCCTGCCTCAACCTTGGTCCACACTAGTCCCACAGCCTAGAAGGTTCCTGTCCCCCTAATTTCCACGTCTACATCCCGCAGTGCCCCAAATTCGTCTCGTCTCTCAAATGTGCAAGGCTCACTCTGGCTTCAGGTCCTCTGCAGAGGTTAATTCTCCTACCTGGAATACTCTTTTCTGCCCCCAATTCCCTCTTCTTGCCTCCAGGCAGCATTCCTGAAAGGTGAATTTTCTGAAATACCTCTTTTTTTTTTATTGCAAACTAACAATTATAAATTGTTTTCCCCATAAGCTGGAGAATTTTTGAGGATGGGGAAATCACCACTGTCACTCCAGAACATAGTACAATACTTGAGAAATGAAAGGCCACAAAAAAATCTGTCTAATAACATAGGGGAACGCTCAGGTTACTGCTGAGTGAAAAGAGCAGAAAATAAAACTGCACCTAACTACAGCATAGTCTCAACCATGCAGAACTGGGTAGTGAGTAGAGATAGATTAGGGACAGAGTTCATTCTCTGAAAAATCACCTGTATCTCTTCTGCACATTTTCTACAATAGAGTATCTATTCCTTGATGATCAGAAAAAACATTTCTAAAAAACGTAAAAGGCCCAGCTCAAAAGCAAACTCCTCTCAGAAGACTCCTCTAGACTTTCCAGCTTGTACTCAAGTAATTCCACATATCTCCTCATCGAGACTTAGGGGTCTTTGATAAAAAACACTGAGTCATTTTCTCCTCACTTCGCCAGGACCAGCCCAGGGACCAGGATGAAGAACTCCTTTCAGTTGTGCATGCAGACCAAAAAGGAAGTACTCACCTAGTTTAAAAATACCCAAGATGCTTTGCCCTGAATTTTAAGCAGCACATGTGACCTGGTCCATTCTGGTTTCAAGTTCAAAGGCATCAGGCCGGTCCTGTGGGTTAGCAGCTAACATATCTTTCAAGAGCTGCTTGATCCCCTCAGACATGGAAGTCCTGCGTTTCTGGGGGATGTGCAACTCCATCTTTGGGTTTTCTAGCAGTGCCTCACCAACAGGGACGATCTCAGTCCCTTGTTTGATGTAGGTCCCCAGGAGCTCCTTCTTGGTCTCAGAGTCAATGAAAGTGATTCTTTCTATCATTGCCCAGATTATAATGCCCAGGGCAAAGATGTCAGCCTTGGCTGTGTAGTGTCCCTCCCAGACTTCAGGGGCCATGTAGAAGTCCGAGCCGCAGGCTGAGGACAGCCAGTACTTATTCACATTCACATTTTTGTTGTCTTGATTGCCCTCTTTGCCTCGAGGGGCCAAACCAGCACAGACCTTGCTTAGTCCAAAGTCTGCCACCTTGAGGATGGGGGTGCCAGACCGCTCCGTGATGAGGATGTTGTCTGGCTTGAGGTCCCTGTGCACGATGTGGTTTTTGTGCAGAAAGGCAATGGCGCTTGTGAGCTGTAGCATGAAGCTTTTATTGGTGGCTGGGTCTGGCCTCCGGGACAGGACGTACTGATTCAGGTCTCCACCTTCACAGAACTCCATGACAAACCAGAGATAGCAGGGCTCCTCAGCATAACCCAGGATCCTTTCTCCTAAATCAAAGGAAGACAGGAAAGAGCTTGAGAGAGATGGACAGATGCACACCTTTAGACTAAAGAAATGCAGATTAATGGATGAGTGATGGAAGTGACAATCACTCCAAGAAGAACAGCATAGCTGGCACTGACTCAGCTCTACACATTTAGGCCCATCTGTCACTCACATGGGACAATTCGAGATTTAACTCTGGCATAGGCACCTGGGGTTTGAAATTAATAGAACTTGGGTGGGAACTCTGGTTTTACTGCTGACTGGATGAATAACCAGGAGGTAATTTAGTTCAACTTTGCAAGTATATATTTCTGTTTCACCTATAAATGGTCTACACTTAAACTTTACATTTAAGACTTACCACAACCTATGCGGTAGGAGGAAATATCTCTATGTTACAAATGGAGAACCTAAGGCTTAGAGACACATAGTCAACAGACTCAAATCTGCCTTTTTGTTTCCTTAGACTGTCTCCAAACAGGTAGCAAACCACCCATACCTCCCGGGCTAAGGGGAAGATGAGATAAGGGGAAGGATACAAGAAGGTTGTCACAGTGAAGCACTGTACAAATGTCTATTATTATTATCACCTACTCCATGCCAGGTCAGTGGCCTTCCCAACTTTCCCTCCTGGCCTATATAATAACTTTGTTAAAGCATCTAGAATGACACTAGAATTTTCTTTGTCTATTTCATATATACGCTCTAATTCATCAATATTCTCTGCTAATTCACCATGTCAAGTTAGGAACATAAACATTCCTGTCTCTATGAAGCTTAGTTTCAAGGAGATAAGAGAAATCAACATGAAACTGATGTGCAATCAAAAGGCTACATGTGGCATCAAGGTAAACTTCTACAAAGTGAAGGGTAAGCAGGAATTGCCAGACCTGAACTCTTTGCAGGAAAGGAAGCAGATTAGTAGAGAGAAATGAGAAGGGAATTCAAGGCTGAGAAGGAAAGGATAATGGAGTACAGGTACAAATGCACCAGAGAGGTATAAATAGGAGGGCTGATGAGAACAGTAGAAACCTAAGTAGGATGTATAAGGCAGAATCAAATTATGGGGGCTTAAAACCCCAGATCTGCCCTTCCAAAAAAATCCAAAAAACTGTTGACTGGTATCTCTAAAAAAATCCCAATATTCTTTCTAAAGCTCTCACACAAAAATTATTTGATAGGGCGGGCCACAGTGGCTCAGCAGGCAAGAATGCTTGCCTGCCATGCCAGAGGACTGGGGTTCGATTTCCGGTGCCTGCCCATGTAAAAAAAAAAAAAAAGAAAAAAAAATTATTTGATAACTACAATCAATGGCAAGGCAACTCTTAGTAGGCAGCTGTTTTATCTTGCTGATGAGAGATACTTGCTCCAGCTGGTCCTATGGATCAATCCTAACTAAAGACAAGTCTTCCAATCCCCAGTATGGTGTCTCTACTCTACCAAAAATAAGGGCTGCACCTCTTTGCAGAGACTCTGTCAGCTGTTTCCATTTACTAGCCATTTATTCTAATGTAATATAAAGAGAATTGGTGACTCTGATGACATCCCACTAACTCAAATGGCTCAAATCACACAGCCTATCAAAACCAGTAGTTTAGGAGCTGCAGGTTGAACCACGATGATGACTAGATGGACAAGGCAAAAGCATAAGGTTTCTGACTAAGATCCCAAAGACCTCACTTCCCCTGTAATTATATAATTTGTTTGTTTATATTACTAACAAGTAAAGTGATTCAAGTAGAACCAGTTCAGGGCAGATAGGGTTTTTTTTTTTTTAAATCAGTTGTTTCCCTCTCATAATCTTCTTTCTAGGTCATCAGCTCAGAGCTGATTCTATTATCTAAAACCATGCAAAATGAAGCAGCAATCTGAAGCCCAAGTCAATCTAGATTCTAAAGAAAAAAGGGAGCAAAAAATATTTATTGGTAGTAGAGCCAGAAAGGAAAAGATTAAAAAGCCATCAAATTCCTTCTGCAAAGGCCACATCAGAAAACAGTGAAACTTTTGGTGGGAGGGGAATGGTGAATATTTTATATACAAAGTTAGTAACTATGGCAACTGAAGTAAAAAGAAAACAAGCCTGCAAAACAGACTGTAGCTCTAAGTCTAGGTTATGAGATTCCAGGGAAAGAATAAAAGGATTGAAAACTGTCCCTGGCTAGTGAGTGGGTGGGTAGACATGATGCCTGGACCAAGGAGCTTGCTTTGGGGAAGTGAGCTAAACTCAGGAGATGCTAAGGGAGAGGGCTGTTTGTTAACAGGGAAACATTGGACAGGAAGAGAACATTCTCAGAATCAGATACAGCATCAGAGAGCATGAGAATGGAAAACTGGGGAACGCAGTACTTGTCATTCCAGAGACAAGTCTTTGCTGCACAGGCAAGGGCCATAGGCTTATTTCATTTAATCAATTTCATGAAGAAGCTGGAACATATGTTTTCATGCAGGGATCCCCAGCTGCTCACTAGAAAACATAAGAGGCTTGTTAGAATCTTTTACTCCAGCAAGACTGCGTACCTGGGCCTGCCAGAGACTTCTAAATAAGATGAAGGGAGGGGTTGTGGATGGGATGCAGCAGCAGGCATTTGACCCATGTTCACTGAGGAGCCAGCCAAGGTGAAGAGTGCAGACCAGAAGGCAAGAAGTCTGGGTTCAGACCCCAACTCTGCCTACTGATTTCCTGAGTCGTTTCTTAAACAAAAACACGAGGTGTGATGGAAAAATGGCTAGAATTCTGGGCAAGTCCCAGAACCTCTCTGAGCCTCAGTCTTCTCATCTATCAAATGAGATGACACCTACTCCACAAGATTACTATGAATTAAGTTAAATCTGTGAAATATGCTTTGCAGAACGCAAGATACTTTGGGGGAATCATCCACTGACTACTACTATCATCATCATTCTCCCCACACCGTCCCAACCTAGGAAGTCAGTGATTTCAATAGTCCCAGAATTGCAGGCCACAAAACAAACCTCTCATCTAAGGCAAAAGATGGATGCAACTGAAAAAATGCACAAACTGTGCAAGGGCCAGTGAAATTTAGAATGGAAAATGAAAAGCCAAAGATTCCATCTAAGACAGCACATTTCTCAGGCTGCAACAGCTAACATCCATGTTCTAGTCAAGCCAGGTGACTCTTTAATTTGGGTTGATCCCTCTACTTAATAAGTCCTCCCACTCCACACCACTCCCACCACCTCTACAGATGCAACTGAATGTATACCTTAAAGCCCCTGAATTAACTATGTGATTATACCAAGAGCCAGTGATTTTACACTTAGGATTGTATGGTGTGTGAATAAAATGGTTAAAAAAAAAAAAAAAGCCCGTGAATGCCACCTGCTTTACCCATCCTTTCCGATTTCCCACTTGACCAGCAAAGGCCCTAGTCTTATGTTTATTTTAGTTTTTATTAAATTATACCAGATATTCTGGTGAGTAGCCATGGCTTATGAGAATTCCTCCCAGCCTCCCCAGAGGGATCCTGTGGCCATTTATCAAGATGACTATACACTGGGGAAGGGAAAGACTTTTCTGGGTTTACTAGATACTTGCTCAGAACTGACACTAATTCCTGGAGACCCATAATGCCACTGTAGTTCACCAGTCAGTGTGGAGGTCGAGTGAGCAAGAGTTTCGGCTCAGGTCCATCTTGATTAGCCCTGTAGGTCCCTGAACCCACCCTGAGGTTATTTCCCCATTTGTGGGATGAAGAAGACATATTCAGCACTTAGCAGAACCACCACATGGAATTTACTATTTTTTGAACCAATACAAACAAACAAGTTATTTAAATTTTATAATTTCCTCATCTGGTATACTCTGATACTTCTATTAGATTACTATCTTCCCAGAACAGGAGATAAGAGTGAGATTTTTATTTGGAGGTAACAGGATTTAGGGCAAAATAACCGTTAAGGGCCCATTGGATTCCAAAGCACTATTTTATAGGCTTGCTACATGAACCATCTCATTTCGTTGGGCACTCTCTGTTTTTTCAGGTGGGGAAATTAAGGCTGAGAAAGGCTAACTAACTTGCTCAAGTCTACTGCCAGGCATGGTTGGGTGGGATATAAGTCTCCATAGACAAGTCCTTTACAGTACCACTTCCCAATTCACAGAGGCCTGAGAAATGCACTTTAATTAAAGAGGGAAGCCCACCTTTTGGATAGTTTTACTACTTTTCCCTCAAACCTGTCAGGTGAACAAAATAGATTCTGTCCTTCAAACATCCTGTGCCAGTTTCCAAGGAGAGAGAAAAAATACTGACAGAATCAAGCAAGGGTCTTAAGTCTGCTTATTCATGGAAATAAGTATATAATGTTGAAGTATTCCAATAAAACGTGGTCTGCTTTACTCAGAAACTTGAGGCCAGCAGGCCCAGCATAAGGACAAAATAGGGTGAGCTTTGGAAAGGCAAATACCTCCTGAAGAAAAAAGACACAGAATACCCTGGAATTTATAAGCCTATTCCAAGCCTTCTCCAGAAGTCAGATCTTCAGGTTTTAGTCAATTCCATTCAACTATTTCCTGAGCATACACTGTGAATGTAGACACCAGAGGTGAATTAAGGGGCAGTCCCTGCCCTTGTTAAATGCAGAATCACCACAGCAGTGCAAACAAGGAATAGGGCAAGCTCTGCCTGAAAGAGGGGAAAGAAAGTTCAGACTAGAGAAAGCAGGCTAAGAATAACTACAAGAGTGGTCCTGCAGCTGGGTCTCCCAGGATGAAGAGAGTGAGCACACAAGCACCGGACAAGTAGTCTGGCACAATCACAGAAGAGATGCAGTAGGAAATAGGAAGAGATGAGGCTAGAAGACGAAGCTGGGGTCAGGTCTATGGTGGACTCTAAGAAATGGGCAGTACTAAATTGTTGACATACTGTAGAAAGATGTATTGTTTGCTGAATCTAAGAAGACATCAATAGTAAGACATACCATTTAAGACACACAGGCTGTTGATAAAACCGTAACATATCACTGACTAAGTCCACCTCTAATTTCAGAGTTGTTAACGTGAAAAGAGCCTGTCTAAGAATTGATGAAAAAGTTTCCTTTGGAGCTATGAGGGGTTGGAAATGGAAGAAACTAACGGCCAGAAAACCATCCGGAGACTCTGAAACTCACAAAATAAAGACAAGCAAGGGTAGTACTGGCAAAGGAGTGAGGAGGGGATGGGAGAATGGTCTTGAAGCTTTAGAATCAATATAACTCAGTTAACTTATCACATGTCATGTGTGACGGAAACAAAAAATCCAACAGTGTACTCTAGTCAATCTCTTCTTACTCCAAATCTTATCCACTTAATTATTTTTAACAGGATTTAACAGTAAGTGCAAAGAAAAGTGCCTGACACTTTCCTAAGTGCTTGCAAGAATTCAGTAACTCAACCCTCACAACAATCCAATGAAGCAGGTACTAATATTCCCTTTTACAGATGAGGAAACTGAGACTCAAAAGGTGAAATGACTTGCCTACGGGTCTCACAGCTAGTTAAGGGCAGGACTCAATCTCTGGAGCCTGGATTCTAAATCAGGACACTCTACTCTTGCCTCTCAGCGCCAGCGGCAAAATTTTACACCTGGATGTTCTATTTCCCTCCTTTGTCACAATCTCCTTGTATGCATGCCCCAAGGAGTTTAACCTTCAAAGCCCTCTGCAGCCTCATTTTTCAGTTGAGGACTAATAATGATTCTGACTTAAATGATAATAGCACTTGTGCTGGTTTGGAACTGTTTGTACCCCAAAAGATCACGTTCTTAAAGCTAATCCATTCCTGTGGGTATGGACTCATTGTAAGTAAGATTTTTTGTTGAGGCTATTTCAGTTAAGCTGTGACCCAACTCATTCAAGGTGGGCTTTAATCCTTACTGGAGTCCTTTATAAACGGAATGAATACAGAGAGAACGCGGGAGCAAAATCCTGAAATCAGTGGAACGGGGAAGAGAAGGGAGAAACCAGATGCTGCCATGTGTCTCACCATGTGGCATAGGAGACAAGCATCAGCAGCAGCAGGTCTACACGAAGAAAGCGCCACCCTGACGCCCTGATTTGGACATTCTCATGGACTTTATTAGTTTCAGCTAATAAATTCCCATTGTTTAAAGCCAATCCAATTCATGGTACCTGCTTTGAGCAGCCTAAGCAACTAGAACAGCATAAAACAGAGTAACTCTTGTAAAGAAATCCAGCAATATGCATCACAGGTCTTAAAAATGCTCAATTCATTTGATACAAAAATCTCACTCTAGGAATTTATTCATAGGAAAGAGTACCAAAAAGACAAAACAAAACACAGAATGACAGCAAAACACATCGAATACCAAAAAAACCCCAAACTGGCATTCCACCCAGCATAGCAAAAACAAAGAATTAGAAACAAGTACTGCCACGTGGATGTATGTTTTAAAAGGCCATGTTATACCTTTCTGAAAAAATGCACTGAAATAGCCCAAAACAATAAAGGTCACATAATGTCATGAATATGATTTAATGTTTTGTGAAGACAAGTCAGAATATAAAATTAGAATTATGTCTAAGAAAAAGGACTAGAAAGAAACCAGAGAAATAAGTTCAAATAAGTTATGGCTGTCAATACCACAGGGTGTGTACAAAGTACCTCAAGAGTTTGGTCAACTGCGACTGTGCACGAGGGAATTAACCAATTACAACAGCAGACAGGACAAGATATAGGGTCCTGAAGGCAGAGCGAAAGGACAAGGCTTGGGGTCAATGGCAACCTCCACTCTCCCACTTAAGTGGCTATGTGACTGTGGGCAAACTTAAGACCTCATGAATCTGTTTTCTTTCCCATAAATTGGTACTAAACACCTACATCACTGGGCTGTTACAAGGTTCAATTGTGACATATGGAGCACCTTGCACAGTGCCTAGACAACACAGCAGACAATTACTGGGTGTTAATGTCTCTGGGCATCACTGGCAGCATCCAATATAAGGCAGTGAATCAAGAATCTGAAATTGGAAAGAGCATCTGAACGTAAATCTAGACTCATATTTCACAATTGAGTGTGGTAATGGACAAATTACTTGACTTTGACGATCTTGATTTTCTCACCTATAAGACCAGGTTATAAAAAATACTACCTTCACTGCTGAGAGGATTAAATGAGAGAACAAATGTGGAAATACAATCAAGTAGTAAGACTAGGTCTTGGGAATTACAGATATCTCGTTAAAATGCAGAGTGGAAGGAAACCATGGCAATCCCAGTTCAAATCTCTCTCTCCACATGTAGTGTGGCCTTGCCATGTACCTAACCCTTCCCTTTTCCCAGGATCTTTTCTGATTTACCCTTTTACAACTCATCCTTCCCTCCTCCATATTGGTCCACATTCCTAGCAGCTGGCTCCCCCTTGAGCACCTCTCCCAGGCTGAAGAAGGAACACCTGCTGTACTGGAACTAACTCCTACACTGGACACTGGGTACTGGGCGGTAGAGTGGAACTAGAGTCTGAGCAAAATTTGCTCCAAAATTGGTTGAAATGAATCAAGAAGAGCTTGTGAACTGGAAAGGCTTAAAAAAGAGAAACAAGGAAGGTCTTAATACTGGGGCATGCAGAGTGTGTAGATTTAAAAACCAGGCACAGGTAAGGAATCCAGCATTTGTGAATCACTAGAGGGCTCTGGCTCTAAGGATCCCATCAAAGGCTGAATTCAAGTTGCAAATGAAGCTAAGCTCTCCTCAAGAGCAATAAAAAGCCTTATCCAGTATGTTCCCAATTAACCAAAGTTCTCAGTTAAGTAAGAGTTGTTTCTATCTCCTGGGGCTGGTACCTAATATTACCAAAGCACACAGAAGGAAGGCAGTAGGCCAGTAGCAAGGGAGAAGTCTTTGTGACCGCCCCAAAGCATTTAAGAGTAGACTGGAAAAAAGGTATGGGGTCCCTGGTAGCTGAGATACAGGGAAGGCTTCAGCAGATATTGAAGTGCCACAACACAGCTTATTTTACTTAGTTTCCGAACTATCTTCCCCTCCAACACTCACCTTGAGTTTTTAACCATCCTGAGTAAAATATGACTATGCCCATTTTCCAACAAAGAAAAACAGAGGAACCCAGAACTTAAGCTACCTGTTAAGGAGCAACACAGTGGTTAAGAAAGCTGACTCAAGTTAGAATGCCTGAGCTTGGTAAGACACTAGTCTTACTCTGGCTCTGTTATTTGCTGAGCTGTTTACATTGGGCAATTTCATTAACCTTGGTGCGTCAGTTGCCTCATCTATGAAATAATTATAGTATGGACTTCAAGAGCAGTTAATGTCTGAATGAGTTCATAGGTATAAAGTCTTTAGAACAGCACCTGCACAGAGCGGCTTATTAAGAGGGTGAAACAGACTAGAATCCTCTGTCTCCAAGTCCAGTGTTCTACTGTATTCTGTTATTTAAAAGGGATATGGACGTGTTCTGAGGTGTGCTTTGCTAAGGCCTGGTCCTATCC